>NC_090818.1:54299848-54995848 GCF_000390325.3 Nicotiana tomentosiformis
TTCCTCGCCACTACTCCACTGAGGTTAGTCTTGATACTTGTTGTGTACCGCTGTGGTGTACTCATACTACACTTCTGCATATTTTTATGCAGATCCAGGTATTTCGAAGTCAGTTGATCATTAGCTAGATGTACGGATTGTTGCTGTGGAGACTCAAGGTAAACCCGTTACTGCGTTCGCAGGCTTCGGAGTTACCTTCCTAATTTGTATTCACACTGTTTTACCTATTTCCAAACAGTTGTATTTAGAAATTTGTAGCAATCTCTGTAGAGCTTATGACTTGTACTACCGATTTTGGGAATTGTAAATTCTTTTATAAAGAATTCCATTTCAAGTTGTTAGATGTTATTTATTATGGTTGTTATTCAGTAAATGTTAGGCTTACCTAGTTCCTAAGACTAGGTGCCATCACGATACCCAACGGAGGGGAAATTGGGTCGTGACACCCTGCCAAACCAGCCTAGCCAAAACGATCTGAACCTCGTCCGCAACTCACCCGAGCCCCTTGGGACCCCATCCAAATATACAAACAAATACCATAAAATAACACGGACCTACTCGAGGCCTCAAATCATGCATAACAATATCGAAATGATGAATCGCACCTCAAATCAAACATAATGAACTTTAAATCTTTTAATTTCCAAAAGTCGTGGTGAAACATATCAAATCAACCCGGAATGAACTCAAATTTTGCACACAAGTCCAAAATGACATAACGAAACTACTCCAATTTACGGAACCATAATCTGACCTTATATCATCAAGGTCAACTCCCAGTCAAACGTATGAGTATTCCAAATCTTTAAATTTTCAACTTTTGCCAATTAGTGCCGAAACCTTCTAGAAATATCCAAATGCAAATTCGGGCATACGCCCAAGTCCAAAATCACCATACGGACCTAAAGGAACCTTCAAAACTCCGAACCAAGGTCAAATGCTAACGGCAAAACATATCTAGTAACGATGAAAATATTTAGGTTAACAAGTAAACATCTCAAGTAAACTGTTCGGTACCATGTCAAGTAAAGGACTTGTCCCACATGCAATTTCAAAGCATCGGTAACATAGTTATTTTCAAAATCATATATAAACCATGCAGGTTATGAAAACACAAATTGTTGTAAGATTATTACTCACAGTACTCGTATCGAAATACCAAGCGCGTCGCCTCGAACAATCCATACAAATTGTTTAGATCAATCTCTATCATCACAAACAAGAGTCTAACTCAACTTCATGACTACCAACATAAACGGGCGCTATTCTATACAATTTCCCCTTAGTTCCATTTAGAATAACCTCAATTAGGCTACCATGTCCCTATCAAACTAATTCTCTGTAATTTCTTTGTATCACCAATTCAACAACTAATCAATTTTATCATAAAAACTCGTATTTAATACTACTCCATGTAATTAAAGACCAAACTAAATCCCAATATTATAATGAAAGAGTTAAACAATATAAAACTAAAATTCTTCCAGAATACTCACGTTGCTAGTTTGGTAGTTTCTTGTTACAACACTTTGATGCTAAATAGAGCACTTTTTATTCTAGAAAAATAACTGGTGCGTCTTGTTCCTCTTCAAGCCTCGCTTTCTCGTCTCTCCAGTCCAACAATTTGGTTTTGACTCCAAGTTTCTTCAAACTTTTCTCGCTCTCAATTTGCTTACCGATTAGAATTATAAACATTTTCCATCTTTTCTTTTATGTACTCCATTTGTTGGCAGAAAAGTCTTTCCTCTCCAAACCCTTATTAATTCTCACACCACACTATTCTGATGGGCTTTGGCCTCACAAGTTGCATTAGTTAAATGACCAATTTGTCCTCGGATTAAATTATGGGGTATTTCATTCTCCCCACCTTATAAAATTCGGTCCCCGAATTTTAAGTCAAGTGCATGCATGTAGACTAAATTAAGTGAGGATATTTGACTCGCATAGCATCTTCCACATCCCAAGTAGCTTATTTAACGATATAGTTTCTCCATAAGATCTTCATGAACATAATTTTTCTCGATCGTAACTTTCTTATTTGTGTATCAACAATAACGATCGACTCTTCATCATAATGACATCTCTCATCAAGATGTATAATTGGGTCTTCCAGCACATGAGACGAGTCTAGTATACATATTTTTTAGAATAGAAGCATGAAACATTAGATGGAGTAAAGAAAAAAAAAGACTCGGGAAGAAGTGACAACCAATTAGCGGCGACTCTCATCCATTCAAATATCTTTTATAATCTTATAACCTTGGATTCATCTTTGTTCTTTTTCCAAATTGCATCACGCCTTTTATAGTGAGACTCGTATGATCAATTAGTCTCTAACTATAAATTCTAAGTATATTCTTCTCTTATCTGCACAAAACTTTTATTTGCTTTGTGATGTAAGCAATATCTATCTAATTAAGTGGACGTTATCAATAGCTTCTTACACTACCAAGTTTGGACCCAATACCTTTGCCTCATCATTTTTATTCATCTAATAAGGAAACAATATCGCCACAATATTTCACACAATGCCATCTTAGTACTCTAACTAAAAGTGATTGTTGTAGGCAAATTCAGCTAATGGTTGGGAATCATCCCAGCTATCTCCAAGAGCAAATATTCAAGTTCTCAACATGTCCTCCACAATTTGTATAGTTACACTCGGACTGTCCTTTTGCCTATGGATGAAAAATGACACTAAGATAAACTCATATACCCTATACTTTTTGAAAAGATTTACAAAAGTGTGAGGTGAATTGTGATCCTTCATCAGCAATGATGGACACGCGAATCTCGTGAAGTCGGAAAATTTCTTTCTATGTATATTTCCATATATCTCGCCCCACTATATGTAGTTTTGATCGACAAAGAGTGTGCCCATTGTGTAAGTCGGTCTACAATTACCCACATACTGTCATAACCCATAAGTATTCAGGGTAGCCCACTCACAAAGTACATAGTAACTCATTCCATTTCAACTCTAGGACTCTTGTTGTTGTAGTGGGCCCAAGGGTCATCGACATTTAACCTTGTCCTGTTGATAAGTTAAACAAATAGAAACCAAGCTAGCCACAGAAGAAATTATTCCTTCCCACCAATACAATTGCTTTAGGTCATGGTGTTTATACGTGTATTTAAAGTCTTGGGCTTCATCAAGAATATATAACACATCTCAACTTATCTACATTTTCTATACATAATTTATTACCTAACGGAAAAATATGCCCTCACTACCATAGTCATATCCTTGATTTTACCAGCTAGGACGTCATCTTAGTATTTACACAATCACTTATCGTCGTATTGACTAGCCTTTATACACTTTATATTTGGCTTGACAAATAAAAATAATTTCTTTGATTTTTCATATTAAATCTAATACGTATACCTTTTAGTCTATCAATATCTTTATCCAGAAATCTCCTTACAGGAGTTATATGCGCCAAACGACCCATTTTTTCCTTAATGTATAAGCCATAATATTTGCTTTTTTCGAACAATAAAAATAGTACAATTATATCTTCAGTAGTTCCCTCCATCGGCATTACTAAATACTTATATCTCTATTGGTTTTAAAAGTACTTTAGGCTCTTGTGCTATGTATAAATCTCATAGGTTTCTTCGTATAAGTAGTGTCTCAAAATCCTAAGAGGAAATACACTGGGGCCATTTCCAAATCATGGGTAGCATAGTCTATCTTGAGCTTTTTCAATTTCCTTGAAGTATAAGCTATCACACGATCATTCTGCATGAGAAATATCCTAATCCTACCCTCGAGGCATTACATAATATCGTGAACTAGAGCCTAATGGAATAAGGTTAATATTGGTGCAGTTGTCAAACATATCTTGGGCTTCTGGAAACTCGGCTTACATTCCTCGATTCACTAAAATTTAGTATTTTTATATACTAATTTGGTGAGTGGTGGTGCTATTCTATAAAAATCCTATACAAATGCCTGTAGTTTACTGTCAACCAAAATAAATTGGTAATCTATGTAAAAGAAACGGGTCTCGGCCATTTATGAACTGCTTTTATCTTCTCAGAATCTACCTTATTTCTATTCTTAGTTACAATGTACCCGAAGAACACCACCAAGTCTAGAAAAAAATCACATTTGAAGAACCTATCATTAAGTCAATATTCCTATCGTATTTGCAACATATTTCTTAGGTGAACTTCATGCACTTCCTGACTACAAGAATATACCAGAATTTTATTACTAAACATAATAACAAATACGTTGGGAAATGACTTTAACAGGCTATTCATTAAATCCATGAATGCAGTTGAATCATTAGTCAGTCCAAAAGGTATCATAAGAAACCCATAGTGCTCGTACTAAATTTTTGAAAGTCGTCTAAGGAATATATTCGTCTCTAAATATAATTGGTGATAACAAGACCGAGGATCAATCTTCGGAAAGTGGTGGTTTCCTGTAACTAATGAAATAGGCTATCTATATGAAAAATATATTTTTTAACGTATTATTACCTTATTCAATTGCTTGTGGTCGATGCACATCCTTAGAGATTTGTCTTTCTTTTTCACGAAAATATCAGTATATCCCAAGGTGATATGCTCGGTCTGATAAAATCCTTATCAATAGGTCATACAACTTCTATTTAGTTCACTTTGCTTCGCTAGTTTTATATAATATGGGGGTATTGATATAAATTGTGTCTAGTTCCAATTCAATAAAAATTTATTTCTCGTACTCGGGTTAGTCCTAGTAAATATGTAGAAATACATCAAAGAATTTGCTCACTATCTGTACTTCTTCTTTTTTTGCAAACTAAGAATCACATATCTTGGATTCATTTGCAAAAGTTACACTCTTCTTTTTTGTACAACTAGGTTTTCTGGGTATGTTGATCTAAATACCTTCGCATGGTAACCAAAGATGATGTGGTAAGATGATAACCAATCATACCTATAAGCACGTCACAATCAACAAGATCAGGTACAATTTGGCTAGGTAGGGTATTCTCTCTCTCAACTTGAATCTGACAAGCTTAATACAAAGTTTCAACTATCCTAGATTTTTTGATAAAAGTAGTAACCATTAAAGGATCTCATAATATCTTAAGATATCATTTATCTAGATCTGACTTCCCATATAAAAAAATTCATACTGCGAGATTTCCTATTCTCCACCTTCTTAAATGAATTCTTAGTTGCATGCCAATCATATCAAGTTCCTAATTTGTTTCTAGAAAGTTCAACTTTCACATAATAGGTTAAAGTCATCGTATGTGAGTTTGCTGCCTTGCATAAATAGTTAACCAATCCTTCAACAAGCCTCTAAACCTAAGATGTCGCGTACCTTGCCAGTTGATAATGTCTGATGTCGCATGTAAGTACATCCATCGTCTGAATTAATTTTCTACGTACCTATCATGTTTACGCTTTTGACTATCAAGAAAGAAGCGATTCATAAAACGTTTAGTGAACTCATTTCTAAGTTGGTTGTGCCTCTCCGATCGGCGTCCCTAACAATATAGTTCTATTTCATATATTCGTCATGTACTCAGTCTATAAGTTGCTAGCTCCACAGTCCTCTCGCTGGAACATTGTAAAGCTCATAATGCTTTAAATATTTCTCCAAAGACCTCTAAGGATCATCAAATTGTCAGAAACAATAAACTTTGTGACTTCAATTTGTTTTGGAACTCTATTAAGAATACATCTTCGCTCCAGACGATCTTACTAAGTCTAGATGCCTAAAGCTTTTATAGCCCTAATCTATTGCCCAATTGTTTTGTCCTTTCTACTAATTATATCCATCAAGCTCTCAATTATTCTCTACATAGAGGTAAGCATCTCAATGATAATAATTTTTTAGCTATAGTGATGGGCCAAAACTTAATTCAAGAGTGGACTCTATTACATATTTTAGCAGTATGAAAGTCCCTCATTGTGGCAAAACGGTCTTTTGATTGGCTTAGTTTACTAGTTCTGTTGCTTTCTTTTGCTGGGAGGCAATTGCGGTCCAGTAGCAATATTTTAATGTTCGTGAACCTATAGCCAAATTCTATTATTGAGTGATTGGTCAGTGCCATATAGGAACAGGATAAACGGTAACAGACTTAGCTACTTGGCCTTAATCGTCACACACGTAAGAAGGAATAAGAAAGAAAACAACGACACATCCTATCACGCCCTCGTAGAATCACGATTATAGAAATGGCCGGCTACATAACCATAATTGGAACTCTACTACCAATATGTACTCCATTAGTCACAAGAATAACCTAAGGCTCTGATACTAACTTTGTCACGACCCAATTTAGGATCATGACCGGCGAGGGCTGTAATGGTAATCGATAATTACAAGGTGCATCAGGTCTAAAGAACTCATCGTTAGCTACGGGATCCTTCAAAGTCTCCTCCCATTAATACTCTTTCTTGTAAACAATAAATACTCATAGAAAAGCATTTTCAAAATAATAAAGGGCATATAATTTCTTATCAAATCTTGTAATTTTATGTCGGTAACGGTAATCATGTCTCGAGTAATAGTAAAACATGTCTAGTAACAGTGAGAACATTTTATTTAACTGTTATATCTCAAGTAACGGTAAAACATATCTAGTAACGATGAAAATATTTAGGTTAACAGGTAAACATCTCAAGTAAACTGTTCGGTACCATGTCAAGTAAAGGACTTGTCCCACATGCAATTTCAAAGCATCGGTAACATAGTTATTTTCAAAATCATATATAAACCATGCAGGTTATGAAAACATAAATTGTTGTAAGATTACTACTCACAGTACTCGTATCGAAATATCAAGGGCGTCGCCTCGAACAATCCATACAAATTGTTTAGATCAATCTCTATCATCACAAACAAGATTCTAAGTCTCAACTTCATGACTACCAACATAAACGGGCGCTATTCTATACAATTTCCCCTTAGTTCCATTTAGAATAACCTCAATTAGGCTACCATGTCCCTATCAAACTAATTCTCTGTAATTTCTTCTTATCACCAATTCAACAACTAATCAATTTTATCATAAAAACTCATATTTAATACTACTCCCTATAATTAAATACCAAACTAAATCCCAATATTATAATGGAAGAGTTAAACAATATAAAACTAAAATTCTTCCAGAATACTCACGTTGCTAGTTTGGTAGTTTCTTGTTACTAACTCTTTGATGCCAAAAATAGCACTTTTTATTCAAGAAAAATAATGGGTGTGTCTTGTTCCTCTTCAAGCCTCGCTTCCTCATCTCTCCGGGTCAACAATTTGGTTTTGACTCCAAGTTGCTGCTAAATTTTCTCGCTCTCAATTTGCTTACCGATTAGAATTGTGAACGTTTTCCATCTTTTCTTTTATGTACTCCATTTGTTGGCAGGAAAGTCTTTCCTCTCCAAACCCTTATTAATTCTCACGCCACACTATTCTGATGGGCTTTGGCCTCACAAGTTGCTTTATTTCTTTTTCTTTTTATTTTATTTTATTTTTAGTTAAATGACCAATTTGACCTCGGATTAAATTATGGGGTATTACAGAACCACAGTTGTGGACCTCGAAGAGTGCCTAACCCCTTCTTTTTGAGGTAATTTGAGCCCTTACCCGATATTTGGTGACGTAGGTTATTTAAAAAGAGTTATTTGCAAATAGGTGCCCTAACGCACATCAAATTCGTTAGGTGGTGACTTTTCTCTTTTAATACCCATTTAAAAGAGTTGTCACACGTCGAAACCTGCTTTCACGAGAAAACGGGGCCCGACATGAGTCATGCATTCTACATGATTTGTTGTGTTGCTTTATTGTACCAACTCGTGCCTCCGTGTTACTTGGTGAATTGATTTTCAAGATGAAATTAGTTGCGTGGAATCATTATCTCATACGTTGTTGAATTGTTGGTAACATAATGGTTTTAAATTAAAAGATTATTAAGATGCTTTATTTTATGTAACTTTTAAGATAAAACTCGTGTTTCACTCGATGCTTTACTATTTTCTTTGATGGTTATCATACTTTACTTTAATTGATTCTCAAATTAAACTCATTACCCTATTTGATGTTTTACTTTACTTAAAATCGGTATCACGGTTGACTTTAACTAATTTTATATTTAATTTGTTAACTTATCTGATGCTTTACTTTAATTAGAAACATTAATTTACTTTACCTTATTGATTTTTTAAACTAAACTCATTTGATACTCTATTTTGTATAAATTGTAGTTTATCTTACTTTCCTATAATAAACTCATTATCTTATTTGACGCTTTACTTTATTCAAGATTGTTATTATGCCTTATTATATTTAAATAAATCTCTCAAATATTTTATTTGGGATTTGACATGGATACAATGTATGTGGTAGCACATGGACTTTATCGTGCGAAGGTGATTGATAACGTGGGCACGAGCTGCCATGTGAGTAAGATTCGGGATTGTGGCTTATGATATGTGATTACGAGGTGTGGTGCCTCGGGGTAATTATTATTCACAATCATGCTTGGGAATGATTAGATCACTTGAATTGTCACTTGTCTCCTTAATTAATTTCATTCATACTTTATATGTACGTTGCTACTTTATTACTCGTTTACTTCTTGTTGCCATTTGTGTTTCTGTTATTCCATTGTTGGTTTTATATTAATAATCTTTTCATTGTTAGCCTTACATTGATGTTCTTTCCATTGCTAGATATATGTTAATATCTTGCATAGGTTTTATGTCTTGTGAGTGTCTCGAGTTACCTCATCACTACTCCACCAAGGTTAGTCTTGATACTTACTGGGTACCGCTGTGGTGTACTCATGCTACGCTTCTGTATATTTTTGTGCAGATCCATGCACTTCTGAGTGTGCCAGTCATTAAATAGATGTTTGAGATTTATTGCGGAGACTCCAAGGTATACCTGTCATTACGCTCGTAGGCCTCTAAGTCACCTCCTGATATTATCTTTACTACTGTTTATCCTCATTTCAAACAATATTGTATATAGAGATTCTAATGTATTTTAGTAGAGCTTATAATTTTGTTACCGGTTTTGGGGTTGTATAACAATTGTTCAGTTTTAGCTACGTTATTCATTTATCAATTTATTGTTTATACAATTAAGTTGGTTAATTATGTTACATCTCATCACGTGTAGGCTTACCTAGCCTTAGAGACTAGGTGTCATCACGACTACCTAAGGCGGGATTTAGAGGTCGTGACAAGTAGCAAAGAACAACAGAATATGACTTTGAGGCCTACAAGCAGACATGCAGGTATACCTTGAAGTTTTCATAGCAACTCTGATAATCAGCTCACTATCGCCTAGCTCTCTCCGAGGTACCTGGATTTGCACAAAAATATGCAGAAACTAGTATGAGTATATCACAATCGGTACTCAGTAAGTATCAAGACTAATCTCGCTGGAGTAGTGACAAGGTTCAAGTCAAGACACTCACTAATTATATAACATGTGCAAAATATCATGAACCAGCGAAAGGATAATAACAGAAAGCAATAAAAACTGAAATCTCATCAGATAAGCAATAACCGATTAGAACAAATAAAGGTACCTTTTTGACAATCAATAATCCAATAGAATCACACACATGGAACCTCGTGCCCAGTTTATCAGTCACCCTCGCACAAAAAAGTCCTTGTGCCACAATATAGGTTAAACTCGCACGGCAAAGACCTCGTGCCATAATGTATATCACAATCGCACGGCAAAGACCTCATGCCAAAACATATACCACAACCGCACGACAAAGACCTCGTGCCATAATGTATATCACAACCGCACGGCAAAGATCTCGTGCCACAATATATTTCACAACCGCACGACAAAGACCTCATGTCTCAATGTATATCACAACCAGTGTCAGTTATCCATAACACGTTCAAGAGAAATTTATCGAGAATCAAATAAAGTAATGCATGATAACAACTTTTGTTTTATTTCCTTCCGTCATGTCACCAATAATTCAACAGAATATGAGATAACAACTTCATGTAGGTGAATTTACCTTGGCAACTAAATCATCAAGTAAATGACAGAGACACAGATTAGAACATTGGAACAACACAACAAAATACATAAAAATGCATGACACACACAAGAAGTCACACCACCACAAAAACCTCATCAATAAAATGTCCCAAGCCATCACATGTTATCCCCACATAGCCCCTTTATCTCACCACATGTGCAATAATAAAGTAAATGCACGCCTTGTCTCGCCATACGCGCATCAACAATTATCTAACCTTGTCTCGTCACATGCGCAAACCCGATATATGTATGTAGCCTACCTTATCTCGCCGCATGTGTAATATCAACAATAACAATAGCATGGTAGAAACCTCGTGCAAACACCCCAATAATTCGCTCAACAAGTCCACATGTTCCAAAATCATAACATCACAATTGTCATCAACTTAATCATTCCATGATTCCCATATACTTATAAAATGTAATACACAATGCATCCAGAAAATTCCTTGCTTAAGTCATCCTCAAACCAGCGTCTGTAAGTCATAACTGATCCACAAGTATGCCTCAGACCGAAACCAATACAACACGTAACCATGCAATCAAATCGTCGAAAGCAGACTCCCCCACTTGGTTCAAAGCCATAGATCAAAACACTCTATAACTCACAATGCCCATACTTTACTACTACCATAATACCGTAGTGAGATTCAACTAAATCCTTCATAAGCTCATGTAATACAAACCATATAATACTTCAAATCATCTTCTAAGCTCGCATCCATCCTCGTGATGGTCAGGTCAACTTTCTCAACCAATCCAAACTCAAATCACAATACTTATACCCACTAGTAGAAAAGAAAGCCTCCACACAACATCATAAGGATCACACATCCGTATATTACCCTGCAGGTGATAACCCACCTGCTTAGCCTCAAACTGACATCTCTCTATACCCTTTCACATCCACAACTACTACGCAATCACTTAATCTTCCTGAGTCTGAACTCAACAACAAGACATGAAAATCTACTTCGTTCCACAAATGAAATAACATGAAAGAATCTCTCAAAAACCTTCATAACTCAAGACCGTATGACATATCCACAGAAATCGAGCATCCAATAGTCCTTTATACATCTCAAGAAAACTTTTACCGTCACATTCAAACCATCTGAACACATCTCGCAGTCACATCCTACTCATCATATAGCCATCCAACTACTCACTAAGACACCAGTACCACTCATAGGGACACCACTAGACATAAAAGTCCAAAAGCACATGCTCACACAACTGAAACTACGGAGCCTAAGCTGCGGTCCAAACCGGGCCTAAAGTCCTCCAGACTGGCCCATCACCAAAACATAGAAAATACATCTCACGCCCCATCCATGGAATCACAAGTCGTCGATGCACAGCTGATACCGAGCGCTCACATATACATCTGAGTGAGTGGAAGGAATCCAAAAAGGTACGCTTCAAGTTTAATCAATGTTGCACGATGAGGAAAGAAATATGGGAAGTTTATCCTAGATGCCATGTAGCCTCTCAAAGATAGGTATGGACGTCATCATACCGATCTGCAAGACTCTACTACATATTTGCTCATGACTCGTAGAACCTATAAACCTAGAGCTCTGATACCAACTTGTTACGACCCAAGATTCAACTAGTCATGATGGCACCTAACCCAACCTGCTAGGTAAGCCAATTAACAATAAACCACAATATAATGATAATGATAATGATAAGAGTCAAAAATGAAATAACTGAATTTTATACAATTTTTCAAGGACTGGTAGTACGAATCATGAGCTTCTACGACTTAGAGTTTACAAAGCTGGTATGAAATAAATACATCATATGTTCGAAACGTACATAAACAGATTTATAAATCTAAAGCTACCAAGAACAAGAGGCAGCTATAACCGAAACGCATGTACATCTTCAATGCCAGCTCCCTCCATGCATAGCAACATCAGCTCCAAAATCTGCACGTAAGGTGCAGAAGTGTAGTATGAGTCCGACCCCATGTACTCAATAAATAACAAACCTAACCTTAGGTTGAAAGCAGTGATGAGCATAGACAACGACCAAAATCCAACACCAATAGCCAAGAACAACTCGTAACAATATACTAAAAGCAGTACAAGCAATAACTCTCAAAGATATGATGCTCAGCTCGTTCACACTTACGGAAAATAGGCATGCTTTTCAGGTATAACCGTAAAACCCCAATCTTTCACCGAAATCACCAAAATATGAGTATGTCAGAAAACTGTAATTTTTCCCAAAAACTTTCAACAATAGATAAGATGTTTCATTATCAGATAGCATGAGGAAAGTACACCTATATGCCTACATGTCAATGTAAATGTGAAGCCATTAATTTCACAATATCATTTAGCATGACGAAATGCATCTGTATGCCTGTATGCCAAGTATGCATATTAAATATAATGCATCACAGTGATGAACCCATGTACTCACACTTTCATAGTACTCAATCTCATTGTATCACACTCAATCACTCGGTACACTCAATTACTCGGCACTCGGAACTGGGTACATGCGCTCATTGCTGGTATGTCAGACTCCGGAGGGGCAGATCCTGCCCAAGCGCTAATATAAGCCAACATGGCATGCTGCTGCGTACAGCTCGATCCCATCATGAATTAATAAAACCGGATACGACGTGCAGCCCGATCCTATAAATATCACTCACAATACGGTCCTCAGGCCCCAACTCAGTCATCAATCTCTCTAGTCTCTCGGTCTCACAAATCTCATGCCAATCAGCCCAAACAATGATAATATGATGTGATATCAAATGATAATAGAGACTGAGATATGATATGAAAATAAATGAATATGACTGAGTATGTAATTATAATTTAAACAAATAACTCAACAGCAAAAATAGCCTCAGTGGGTCCCAACAGAATAAGTATATAGCCTAAACATGATTTCTAGCATGGATCACAACTCAATTACTCTAACACATAGGAATTTCATGGATAGAAACAAGATTAGATTACTACACATTACCATAGAACCAACCGAGTCACAATTTCCGCAGTGCACACCCACACGCCCGTTACCTAGCATGTGTGTCACCTCAACATCAACCACATAACACACATTTCAGGGATTCATACCCTCAACACCAAGTTTAGAAGTGTTACTTACCTCAAACAAGCCAAGTCCAATACAGAGCAAGCCAAACAATACTCTAGAAATGCCATCACGCACGTACCGACCTCCGAACAGCTCGAAACTAGCCAAAAGTAACTCAAGAACATCAAATAATGTCAAAGGAAACAAACCCAATCGATAAAGGTTGAATTTTTTATCAAAAGCCCAAAGTCAACCAAAAAGTTAACAAAAATCAATGTCATGCCCGCCTTGGATTACGAATCCAAGCTTACCCGAGCGAAGGTTGAACCAATACAAGCTCACCCGAATGAAAACAGACTCAATCGGAGTCCGATATCTCAACCAATTCACCAAAATATCGCTCATGGGTGTTCATAACCCAAGAGTCCAACCCACACTAGTTGGGTCCCATATCTCCCGAAATACTCTTCCAAAACTCGCCAAATTCGAGTATGTTGTTATCCTAATATAGGATAAAAAAAACCCCAAAAGGAATCGATAAATAAACGCCTCTAACTCATTTTTAATTTTTAAAATTTAGGACATAACCCTACGTTTTGATTTAAAGAATTAAATGGGTTTTCAATTAAAATCATGGATTAAATCTTAAATCAAGGGAATGAATCAAAGGAAAATACTTAGGTTACAATTTATACCTTACCCTATAGAAGAAACTTGAAGAACATTCTTGAATTCTCCCAATCCCAAACTTTCAAGATGAGAAAAACTCCAACAACATTAATAGCCAAAAATACCCAGTTATTCTACCTTGTTTCTTATAATAAATAATTCCGAAATTCACTTTTGATGTCTCCAATAGATACTTCGTAAAATTTCAGTCAAGATAGACTTTTGAATCACTCCACTTGACCTTATAATGAAGGAGATATGTTGGTTCAAATATTTGAAAATAGTGTAGAATTTTAAATACGAATTCGGGGACAATTTCATAATTAATCCGAAAAAAATCTAGCAACCCAATTCTTAGTAAAATGATCATAATTTCTCATACGATGGTTCCAAAATTACGATACGGATCTAATGCTTCAATCAAAATAGAAATTGAAGCTCATTTACTTAATGTGGTACTATTTATGCTTGAAGAAACGACGTTGAAACATAAAAAAAACAAGCGTAACACAACTCAAACCTTTCACGAATCACAAGTCCCATAACATTACACGGACTTACTCGAGGCCTCAAATCAAGCATAACAATATCAAAACCACGAATCACATCTCAAATCAAACTTTTGAACTTTCAACTTCTAAAACTAGTGTCGAACCATATCAAATCAACTCGAAATGACCTCAAATTTTGCACACAAGTTCCAAATGACATAACGAAACTATTCCGATTCTTGAAACCATAATCCGAACCCGATATCATCAAAGTCAACTTCCCGTCAGTTTTATGAACATTCCAAACCTTCAAATTGCCAACTTTCGCCAATTATTGCCGAAACCTTCTAGAAACATCCGAAAGCAAATCCGGGCATACGCCCAAGTCCAAAATTACCATCCGGACCTAATGGAACTATTAAAACTCGGATCCGGGGTCAAATACACAAAAATCAAATTTGGTCGACTCTTCCAACCTAAAGCTTCCTAGTTGAGAATCATTCTTCCAAATCAATCCTGAATCATCTGAAAACCAAAACCGACGATTCACAAAAGTCATATTACATCATATGAAGCTACTTAAGACTTCAAATAGTTGAGAAGAATACAAACGCTCAAAATAACAAGTTGGATTGTTACATGCTGTCATTGCAAATGTGAGCAGACCTCAGCAAATGCGAGGTCTGCAACACCAACAACCTGAAGCAATGATCAAAATACCCCGAAACACATACGAAACTCACTCGAGCCCCCGGGGCTCCACACTAAATATCCACAATAGTACACAAACATCATACGAACTCGCTCGTGCAATTAAAATACCAAGATAACATCCAGAACCACGAATCGGACACCAAAATATATAAAACTTATATTGAAACTCAAGAATTGCTAGAAACACAACCATGCATCTGATTCCTATCAAACTAACTCGAAATGATACGAAATTTTGTAGACAAGTTCCAAATGACAAAACGGACATATTCCAAGTCCCGAAACCAAAATTCGATCCTGATTGCTATAAAGTCAAACCATGGTCAAACTTGAAAAAATTCTAAACCTTCAAATTACCAACTTTCGCCAACAAGTGCCTAACCAACCTAGGAGCCTCCGGATCTAATTTCGGGCATACGCCTAAGTTCAAAATAACCATCCGAATCTAATAGAACTATCAAAAATTTGATGTGAGATTAAATACGTAAAAGTCAAACTTGGTCAATTCTTCCAACTTAAAGCTTCTAAAATTAGAATCATTCTTCCAAATCAATCCCAAATCGCTCGAAAAATGAAACCGAACATACTCGCAAGTCATAATACATAATATGAAACTACTCAAAACCTTAAATCACCGAACGAAAAGTTAAAGCTCAAAACGACTAGTGGGTCGTTACAATCCTAAGGCGTCATAGTCTGACGACACCATCTTCATGGCCTAAGGACACTATTTCATGGCCTAAGGATCCAAAATCTACACATCATTATCCAAAGGCGTCATAGTCCAAAGCAAATTTGCTTCGTGTTTAAATATCCGTAGTAAATTGCATTCATAATATTAACTCTTACATCTGCTTGCGTACTAATTGTCTTATTTAGCAATACTTAAAGTTTGCAGGTACAAGAAAAATCACAATAAGTTTTTGTTATCAAACTAGGGCAATTTTCGCATTCAATATCTCTCTACTTTTGATTTTTACTAGATTCCAATGTCGCCGCAACTTGACATTGAAGTAATTTTTTGGAATTAACGTCTCCTTCAAGTAGTAAGTGTGCCTTTATACTCTTTATAATATTCATTTTCACTGCTTACTTCTCTTTCCTTAATTTTCGCAACCATCTCTATCTTACTTAGAATGACAATACTTTTCAGTCCTATTTTTACCATACACCCCTTTATTTTTATACGATCATAATTTTCAGTATGATCATTATTCAATGGCTGAATATATCCGTGAACCCTTAAAATTGTCTCTTTTTTCCACTTAGATACTTAAACTAAAGCTTTTTCCTATTGAACACGCTATGTTGAAAGTGTGTCAATTGAATACATATTTTATATTTCTAAACTAGGTTCAGTGTGTGAGTTTCACTCACTGAGAAATAGCAAATTTCACCAATGAGTAAAAGCCACATTAAAATGAAGAACAAAAATCTAGAAGAAAAAAAATCAAAAACCTTGACCAGCAAATGAAGAACACCGGCGAAAAAATAAACCGACCTAAATAATGTTTTCTTCATTACTAAATCTGCAAAATTGATGAAAAATGTTTTCTTCATTACAAATTTGCTGGACAAACAGCACTGACTTCCAGAGCATTAGCTATGTATAACAAAAATGGGGTAGTACCGGAGAAATCGCAACACGAGATCAAAATCAATGTCAGCTTTTAATGCAAGGCTTCAATCGATTTTATCTACAAACACCTCCTTCATCGACTTTTCCGAACAAGCCATGGCTGAGGAGGAGGTGAAATAACAGGTGGATTAATCTTTTGGAGAAGATCTTGGTGGTGGTGAGTGTTCCTCAAGCGCCGGAACCGGTGGCGTGCAACGGCATCGAAATTTTCTGATTTAAGATTCAACGCATGTTCCAAAAGGTGCTAAATTTTTCTCTGATAAGATGTTTCACGATTTAAGCTTCCCCCTTTGATGATATGGGTTTATTTGAGGATATGGATTTTTCTCCTCTAGTGGTGTTGCTAACATGGCGTCATCTTGTTCATCCATCGGAGCTTATGGAGGAGAAAAAATGAAAGTGAAGGTGAACAGTGAACGAAAAATGGTGGAAGACGAAGTCGAACAAAAGTGGCTGGAAAATTGATTCTTCCTGCGAAGCTTATATTTTCCGGCAAAACTATTTGTTGTAACTTAAACGGAAAAAAAAGAGAGAGCAAGGAAATAAAGAAAAATAATGGATTAACAATTTTGAGATGTGACGCGCTCAAAGAGAGTGATAAATACACATTTTTTCATGTTAGCAAAATGTGTCTAATAGGTATATCTTTGAAATAGTTTAAGTGTTTGATAGGTACTATCTTGAGATTAGGTGTCTAAATGAAAAAAATGGACAAGTTTAAGGGAATGTATATGTATTTGGCCTTATTCAATACTGGAGAAAATTTTTAGGGATTCATGTCCTTCCCTAATCTAGAACTACACATGGCCTGATTCTCGTAAAGCCCGAGATATGCAGGTAACTCAGACATCGGAGTTCGACCACAATTTTTTCAAAACTCTTATTCCCTCTTTTCTTTTGTTACACTACTACTTTTTAGTCGGACAAAATTGGCTACTATGTCAATTTCTTTGTCCGACAACTCTTTTATCATTCTTGAGCAAAAAGGGGCAACTGTTGACATCTAATTTTGTTCTTCCTTTCCCTATTATTCTCTTCAGCCTCTATTTCAATTGTAAATTTCATATTAATATTTTGTATCATTTATAATATTGTTATAAATATTTTATCACCTTAGCATCATACATCATATTTTTCATTACGTACTTTATTAATTTAAATTACAATATTAGGAATTTTAAGTATTACAATTTATTTATGTTAATATTTACTTCCTATTTCATGCATTTTGAAATCACAATCATCATTATTTTATTACTATAGTATTTTTTAAATGAAGTTATCCAACCCAAATCTCAATCCAAAAAATAAATAATAGTCCATTTGGCCAAAGAAACAGAGCACAAAGTCAGCAACCAACGGGTTAATTTTCTAAGTCTTACTAGCGCCTCTCACTCTTTTCTTTTTGTCTTTTTGGTTCAACTTTGTTTCATTAGTCTAGTTATCTTTTTACAATTTTTTCGTTATCTTTTTACAATTTTTTCTTTCCTGGTTGTGATGACCCGATAGATCATTTTGAGTTTTAGCCTTTATTTTCGTATTTCGAGAGCTCGACTAGCTTTGTTTAGTGTCTCCGATTTGCATGCGCAATCCGTGTCTTGTTCCAAAAAGTTTTTATGTGGAAAATTAAAGAAAATATGAAATTTTGTCTTTAAAATAATTTGAGTTGATTACGATCAATATTTTGTGTAAATGCACTCGGATCAGTATTTTGACGATCCCGGTGGGTGCGTATCGTGATTTTGAATTTGGGCATATGTCCGAAATTGATTTCGGAAGTCCGTAGGTCAAATCGTGTTGATTTACCGAGATTTGTCAATTTAAGTTGAAAGGTTTGACCGTGGGTTGACTTTTAGCTATCGAGCTCGAAATTTAATTTTTGTCTTGGAATAGGTCTGTTATGGTATTTAGAACTTGTCTGCAAAGTTTTGTGCCGTTTGGAGTTGATTTGATAGGATTCATAGGGTTAGTTATAATTTTAGAAAATCTTGAACTTTACTTGGAAATTCATGTGTTTTAGAGTTCAATTCGTAGTTTTAGATGTTATTTTTGTGTTTTAATCCCACAAGCGAGTTCGTATGATATTTTTAGACTTGTGTGGATGTTTGGTTTGCAGCTCTGAGGGTTCGGATGAGTTTCGGACATGTTCCGGAAAGGTTTGGACTGAAAATGCAGAAAACTTGGTGTCTGGTGCTCTGGTGTCGCAAATGCAAACACCATGGTCGCATTTGCAAAGGTGATAAAAGAGGGGCAGTTGTCGCAATTGCGACCTCCCCTTCGCATTTGCAAAGCCAACAAGACTATAGCCTAGTTCGCATTTGCGAACAATAATTCGCTTTTGCGATGACCCTCCAGTTCGCAATTGCGAAGGCTCAATCGCAATTGCGAGCCCTGGACCGCAATTTCGATGGTTTGCAAATGCGAACGTTGTGTCGCAAATGTGACATCTGCAGTTGGTTAAAGGACCGGGAGATGTGATTTTTGAACTCATTCTCTCATTTTTGAACCCTAGACTCGGTAGGAGGCGATTTTGAAGAGAAAATTTCATCTACAAACTTTGGGTAAGTAATTCCAATCCATTTCTAATCAAATTCCATCAATTTATCTTAGATTCTAACATCAAAATCATGTGAATCAAAGTGAAAAATTGTGAAACTTTGTCAAGTTTTTGAAAAATAAGAAATTGAGTTTTGAGAGTCGATTTGGACTCAGATTTTTAAACTAATCACATATATGAACTCGTAGGGGCATGGATAGTTGGAATCTACCATTGGACCCGTCATTTACAAAGTACATGGGGTCGATTGTACTCATACTATACTCTGCACTTCTTGTGCAGATTTCGGAGTGGGTCCTAGCGGCGTTCAATAGATTTTCTCGGATCCAGTTGTTGACGGAGACTTGAGGTATAATTGCACAATATTTGCAGCCCTGGAGTCCCCTTCCCTCCTATCTTTACTATTTTTCTGAGTTTCAAAATAGTGTATACTATTCAGACAATGTTTGTAGCACTATAGATGTTCATGTACTCGTGACACCAGTTCCTTGGTTATGTTTAGACTCATAGTTACGTATTATTATTGTACTAGACTTCAGACTTGTACCGTTTTCATTGTTAATATCCTGTTGAAAATTATTAAAATCGGTTAATTTTCTGTTTATGTTGGCTTGCCTAGCAAGTAGATGTTAGGCGTCATCATCACCCGGATTTCGGGTCGTGACACTTGCTCTCATTATTTATTTCCTTTTTTTTTAACTACCCGTTAGCTTCTCCTTCCCTCTTTATGGGATTTTTTCTCTTCATCTTCAATTAACGCTATAATTTTTTATACAAGAATCCCCAAAAATTTGCTCTAATTTTCCTACCATTTTTGTTGCTCTTATGCATCTTCCCATATATTCATCCGGATTCGTCCATTCTCTTTTAACAGAGATTCGAATTTTTTTAATAGTCAATCTTCATTGGTTTTCTGTTTAAATTTTAAATGAGACCCTAACCTTAATCTCATTATAAATACCTATATCTGGAGATTATTGTAGGAGGCTCCATCTATACACGCTTTATCACTACTCTCAGACTCTGAGTGCTTCTCAAAATCACAGCACTCTCTATTCTCTTCTTATCTTATGTACTGTTACTTTTGAACTCTGCTTTCGCTCCTTTTCTTTGAAATTCGTTAGAAACTTACTGTATCGATAAGTTTGGAGGCTCTGCTGTATATTTCGTGAACTAATATTTAATGATGGAACTGGTATTCTGTTCAAAGACTCTAGTATTTCAAATTGATTTTAGTTTTCTTTCTACTATTCTGCACCCTTCAAGAAGGTTATGTTGGGTTTAAGCCTTTTAGGGGTACTTTGGTAGAATGCATTAGATAAAATAAGGTATGCATTAGTTTTATGTATTAATAATACCTTGTTTGGTACGCTTTATAAACTTATGCATTAGTTATGCAAGCATTAGTTATACACCATATTTGGTATTATCTTATGCATAACTAATGCAAAAAAAAAAAAAAGGTATTAGGAATGCAATGGGTTTAATGCATGCATTAGCTTAGTTAAAAATAAAATTATCCTTCAAAATTTATGCTTGATTAAAATATGCTATTATATTAATGCAAGTTTAAAATAATCCAAATAGTGAGAAATAAAATTATATCCCTAATAAATAAATAATACTTAGCATATTTTCTTTTCTATAAATAAATATTTAGTTCTATACTACAATATAGGTAAACGAATCAAATAATTTTTTAAAACCTTTTCATAGAAAAACATTCCCCAACATATGTTTCTTTTAAAAAGATAGAGTGATTGGATTGGTTTTGAGGGCATTTTTGTAAACAAATAATTCTTTTAGAAATTGTGCAATGCTTTAATAAATCAAACCAAACAATGGATAAGAAATATGTCAGCATAACTAATGCAAGCATAACTAATACCAGTATTAATTACTAATACACCCTATTCAGCATTATTCTTATGCACCCTACCAAACGACCCCTTAGAGCTTAAAAGAAGGTGAATGAGAAATGGAGAAAAAAATAAAAATTTGATTTTTTCTCCTTAACAAAGAGACATTGTTCCATATTGGAGGAGGAAAAAACTTTTGATGGGTATATATACAATTGCTCTTCTTCTACCTCTTAAAGAGTTGAGAAGAAGGCAAGCCTCGCGCCGTCGTCGTCGCTCCGCTCGGCTTCGGCTTCGGATTGATTGATTAATTTTTTGGACCAAATTTATTTGTTAATATTAACGTAATATTAAAGACCGTTACTGTAACGGTAATTCAATTTTTCTCCGTTTTAATTTTTCCGTTATAATTTAAATTTGGCGGTTTGCATCAGATTTGGATTTCGATTTGGTCAAATGATCGATTGATTGATTAATTTTTTGGACCAAATTTATTTGTTAATATTAACGCAATATTAATTAATCCAAATTAGACCATTACTGTAACGGTAATTTAATTTTCCTCCGTTTTAATTTTTCCATTATAATTTGAATTTGGTTGTTTGCATAAATGGCCATTTTATAAAACAGTCATTTTAAGTTGCAACCTTACCTGAAGAGTTGTAACTCATCAGTATAACCCAACGTGTTTTGGCTATAAATACATGAACTCTCCCTTAGATTTTTTACGAAAATTTTGATTTCTCCTTATTCTTTCTGCATTGTTTTAACAAAAAAGAAAACAGTAAGTTTGATTTACTACTGCTCTTTGAGTTCGTTGATCACTGGGGTTTGAAGTACCGCTACACCGGTAAGGTTATCCGTTCTATCCCGGAAGGAAATAATCCTAAATCTCGGGTACTAGGAGATGATTAAATTCCTTAAGGAAACACTGTGAATTTAGTGGGCTCGGATTCATTTTCTATTCTTCTACATTTCTGATTTTTTTCCATTGCTACTGCTTTTGAATATATTTTCGAATACAGATTTTTAACAAGCTTAAGGAACTTAATTTATTTTTTTGTATTCATCTTATATTCTGTTTGTGGGAGACTAAATCCTAGCGATTTCTACTCTCAGTTTGGAGACTAAAATCTTCAGTTTTTCTACTCCTTTTGTATTCGGTTTGAAGAAATAAAATCTTCACTGTTGTATGTAATCTGTTTCTGTTAAAGTTATTCGGTTTGAAGATTTTAAATACTTCACCGTTAATTAATTTTATTTCTGATTTGTGATTAACAGAAATGACAGAAACAGGAACTCCTATGGTTGGATCTACAAGCAATGTTGCGTCTTCCAGTCGTTCTGTGCCACCACCGGCTCCGGCGGAAAAGCTTGGAAAAATTTTCGGGATTGACTTCAAACGGTGGCAACAAAAGATGCTCTTCTATTTGAGTACTTTGAGTCTACAGAAGTTCATCAAAGAGGACGTTCCAATTCTGCCGGAATCAACTCCCGAGAATGAACGTTTTATGGTGACTGAGGCATGGAAGCACTCAGATTTCTTATGCAAGAATTACATTCTTAGCGGATTGGAGAATGATCTTTACAACGTCTATAGTAATGTGAAAACTTCAAAAGAACTATGGTAGGCGTTGGAAAAGAAGTATAAAACCGAGGATGCCGGTTTGAAGAAGTTCGTTGCAACCAAGTTTTTGGACTATAAGATGGTAGACAGCAAGCCTGTTATTACCCAAATTCAAGAGCTGCAAGTTATCATTTATGATCTCCTTGCTGAAGGTATAATCCGAATTAATGCTTATGTTGAAAGTATTAATTCTGTTACTAATTATGAATTTTTTGTTGAAGGTTTGGTCATCAATGAGGCGTTTCAAGTTGCAGGAATGATTGAGAAGTTGCCTCCTTTATGGAGGGACTTTAAGAATTACTTGAAAGACAAGCGCAAGGAGATGAAACTCGAAGATCTCATCGTTTGATTGAGGATCGAAGAGGACAATAAAGCTGCAGAAAAGAAGACACGTGGCAACTCAACAATTATGGGAGCAAATATTGTTGAAACTGCTCCAACTAATCCGAAGAAGCGGAAGAAGTCTTCTGGACCAAACAACTATACGGGCAAGAAGAAATTCAAGGGAAATTGCCATAACTGTGGAAAGGTTGGACACAAAGCTGCAGAATATCGTGCTCCAAAGAAAGAGAATAAAAAAGGTCAAGCAAATATGGTTCAAACAAATGCTGATATTGATGACTTGTGCGCTATGTTGTCTGAATGCAACTTAGTGGGAAATCCTAAGGAGTGGTGGATTGATTCTGGTGCCACCTGCCATGTTTATGCTGTTAGAGAAGCATTTGCTTCATATGCTCCCGCTGGACCCGACGAGACCATTTTTATGGGAAATTCTGCAACAGCCAAAATTGAAGGTTATGAAAAGATATTCCTAAAGATAACCTCTGGCAAGGTGGTAACTCTGAACAAAGTTTGTCATGTTCCTGAAATACGGAAGAACTTAGTTTATATTTCACTTCTCGTCAAGAACGGGTTTAAGTGTATTTTTATTTCAGACAAAGTTGTAATAAGAACATGATGTACTTAGGAAAAGGTTACCTTACTGAGAGCCTTTTTAAGCTGAATTTAATAGTTGTTGACAATAATAAAATTTCAACTTCTTCTTACTTGAGTCAAATGATTTATGGCATATACGTTTGGGACATGTCAATTATAAAACCTTGCGAAAAATGATTAATTTGGAAGTATTGCCTAAGTTTGAATGTGACAAATCAAAATATCAAATATGTGTGGAATCCAAGTATGTTAAACATCCTTATAAGTCAGTTGAAAGGAATTCAAATCCTTTAGACTTAATTCATACAGATATTTGCGATATGAAGTCAATACCATCTCGCGGTGGAAAGAAGTATTTCATAACTTTTATTTATGACAGTACTCGATATTGCTATGTTTACTTACTTAATAGTAAAAATGAAGTAATAGATGCATTCAAGCAATACAAAAATAAAGTTGAAACGCAACTTAACAAGAAAATCAAAATGATAAGAAGTGATAGGGGTGGTGAATACGAATCTCATTTTGTAGAGATATGTTTATAATATGGAATTATTCATCAAATAATGGCCCCTTACACGCCCCAATCCAGTGGGATTGCGGAAAGAAAGAATCGATCATTAAAGGAAATGATGAACTCTTTGTTGATAAGTTCTGGTTTGCCACAGAACTTGTGGGGAGAAGCTATTCTTACGACTAATTGGATATTAAATCAAGTACCCCATAGCAAAACGCAATCAATTCCATATGAAAAATGAAAAGGAAGGAAGCCCAACTTGAATTATTTTAAAGTGTGGGGGTGTTTGGCAAAAGTGTAAGTTTCTAAACCCAAAATGGTAAAGATAGGACCGAAAATCGTTGATTGTGTTTTCATAGGATATGCGACCAATAGTAAATCATATCATTTTCTGGTGCATAAATCAGAAAATTTCGACATTCATAATAAAACGGTTATAGAATCAGATAATACCGAGTTCTTCAAAAATATATATCAGTATAAAAAGGAATGTGAATCGATTGGTGAAGGATCTAAACGACCTCAGGAGGAGACAAAAGAAAGTACGTATAATCAGGAGGATCCAAGACATAGTAAATGTCAAAGAACGTCTACTTCAGTTGGACCAATTTTGTAACTTTCTTATTGAAAAATGAGCCTCGAACATTTAAAGAAGCTATGTCTTCTTCGAAATCATTATTTTGGAAAGAGGCCGTCAATAGTGAAATAGAATCCATACTGAACAACCATACATGGGAATTGGTTGATCTTCCTCCAAGCAATAAACCATTGGGTTCTAAATGGATTTTTAAGAGGAAAATAAAAGATGATGGTACTATTGACAAATATAAGGCATGACTTATGGTCAAAGGGTATAGACAACGAGAAGGTCTTGACTATTTTAATACATACTCTCCAGTTACAAAAATTACGTCCATACGAACGTTAGTAGCATTAGCTGCGGTATATGGTCTTGAAATTCATCAAATGGACGTTAAAACGACCTTCTTAAATGGATATTTGGAGGAAAAAATTTACATAGAACAACCTGAAGGGTTTGTAGTTCCAGGTAAAGAAAAGAAGGTATGTAGACTTATTAAGTCACTTTATGGACTAAAACAAACACCCAAACAATGGCATGTGAAATTTGACCAAACAATGTTGTCAAATGACTTTAAGATAAATAAATGTGATAAATGTATGTACATTAAAAATGTTGCAAATCACATAGTCATTATTTGCTTATATGTGGATGATATGGTAATAATGAATAATGACATTGCTAACATAAATGCGACCAATCGTATGCTAATTAGCAAGTTTGATATGAAAGACTTGGGAGTTGCCGATTTAATTTTGGGTATTAAGATCTATAAGACTTCTCAAGGTCTGGCTTTATCACAATCTTATTACATAAAAACAGTACTTGAAAAATTCAAGTACTTAGATTTTAAAGTTATAAAGACTCCGATTGATATGAATCTTGCACTTGCAAAGAACAAAGGTCAAAGCATATCACAATTGGATTATGCTCGTGTGCTGGGATGTTTACTGTATATCATGAATTGTACTCAACCAAATATAGCTTGTGCTATAAGTAAATTGAGTCGATACACGAGTAATCCAGGTCAATCTCATTGGATGGGGGATGAAACGAGTTTTGGGATATTTAAAACATACCCAAGACTTTGCTTTGTACTATATTAATTATCCTGCGGTGATTGAGGGATACTGTGCTGTAAATTGAATCACCGGTTTAACTGATTCTAAGTCCACAAGTAGATATGTATTCACTATTGGTGGAGGAGCGATATCTTAGAAGTCGTCCAAACAAACTTGTATTGCCCGCTCTACTATGGAGGCTGAGTTTATAGCCTTAGATAAAGCCGATGATGAAGCTGAATGGCTTCGGAATTTCTTGGAAGATATTCTATTTTGGCCCAAACCGTTGGCACCAATATACATACATTGCGATAGTCAAGCGGCAATTGGAAGGGCTGGGAGCGTCATGTATAACGATAAATCTCGTCATATACAACGAAGACATAAAACCGTTAGGCAGCTACTCTCTAGGGGGATCATCACAATTGACTACGTAAAGTCAAGTGACAATGTGTCAGATCCACTTACGAAAGGCCTAACTAGATAGGTAGTTGAGAAATCATCGAGGGGAATGGGACTATGGCCGAGGACAAGTCATTATAGTGGTAACTCTACCTAGAATACTGGAGATCCCAAGATCTAGGTTCAAGGAGATCAAACAAAGTCATTAATGACGGTTCAACATTGTCAACTAAAAATTTTGGTCCATTCTCGTGATGAGACAATATTCAGTACCAAGGATAAAGCATAAAGGCTTTTTAATGGTTTTTAAATTGATACGCGGTATATCAAATAGTGTACCTACGGGATGACACGTTTAGGAATCACCTATGTAAGTGTGAAGTGTTAGCCGCTTCAAGGAGAACTTTGTAAGGCCAGTTTTCTACTCACTTATGAAACCATGCGGTGTTCATGGCTGAAACGAACACAACAATGAGAATCAAAGACGGTTAAGGGTTAATTGTATGACTTATAGATGTCTAGGTATACACCAAAGTTCGACGGTTCAAAGATATCAAATCTACCGATTGATCGAGTATATCCGACATAAGTTCACTACGGAAAGTTCAAAGGGAAACCTACTTATCCAGATGCGATTAATCCTTGCTTGTAAATCACACAGTTTTTCATGCATATTTCCGTGATATAGTCATTCCCCATTCATGTGGGGGATTGTTGGGTTTAAGCCTCTTATAGCTTAAAAGAGGATAAATGGAAAATGGAGGAAAAAATAAAAATTTGATTTTTACTCCTTGACAAAGGGACATTGTCCCATATTGGAGGAGGAAAAAACTTTTGATGGGTATATATACAATTGCTCTTCTTCTAGCTCTTAAAGAGTTGAGAAGAAGGCAAGCCTCGCGCCGTCGTCGTCCTCGTCGCTCGCTCGACTCGGCTTCGGCTTCGGCTTCAGATTCGGTCAAACGATTGATTGATTAATTTTTTGGACCAAATTTATTTGTTAATATTAATGCAATATTAATTAATCCAAATTAGACTGTTACTGTAACGGTAATTCAATTTTCCTCCCTTTTAATTTTTTCGTTATAATTTGAATTTGGCGATTTGCATAAATGGTCGTTTTATAAAACAACCATTTTAAGTTGCAGAGTTGTAACTCTTCAGTATAGCCCAACATGTTTTGGCTATAAATACATGAGCTCTCCCTCAGATTTTTCTTACGAAAATTCTGATTTTTCCTTATTCTTTCTATATTGTTTTAACAAAAAAGAAAATAGTAAGTGTGATTTACTACTGCTCTTTGAGTTCGTTGATTACTGAGGTTCGGATTCGGATTCAGATTCGGATTTGGATTTGGATTTGATCAATTGATTGATTAATTTTTTGGACCAAATTTATTTATTAATATTAACGCAATTTTAATTAATCCAAATTAGACTGTTACTGTAACGGTAATTCAATTTTTCTCTGTTTTAATTCTTGTTATAATTTGAATTTGGCAATTTGCATAAATGGCCATTTTATAAAATAACCATTTTAAGTTGCAACCTTGCCTTAAGAGTTGTAACTCTTCAGTATAACCCAACGTATTTTGGCTATAAATACATGAGCTCTCCCTCAGATTTTTCTTACGAAAATTCTGATTTCTCCTTATTCTTTCTGCATTGTTTTAACAAAAAAGAAAACAGTAAGTGTGATTTACTACTGCTCTTTGAGTTCGTTGATCACTGGGATTTGAAGTACCGCTACACCTGTGAGGTTATCCGTTCTATCCTGAGAGGAAATAATCCTAAATCTCGGGTACTAGGAGGGGAGGGGATTAAGTTCCTTAAGAAAATACTGTGAATTCAGTGGGCTCAGATTCATTTTCTGTTCTTCTACATTTCTGATTTTTTTCATTACTACTGCTTTTGAATATATTTTCGAATACAAATTTATAACAAGTTAGTGCTCTCATCTCCTTATGTTTAAAGACTCTATGTATTGAATGTCTGTTTTTATCCCATGTTGTGTCCTATGTGCCTAGAGATAATGTGTTGCATATAAACTGATCAAGTTTATCTGAAAAATACATTTCTTTTCCTTCTTCCTCTTTCTGCTAAGTGCGCGAGTCAGTGGATATGTTAGCCTCTTAATTTTGGTGAACCCATAGCACATAGTTGGATATTATAGAAATCAAGTTGTAAGAATCTCTTCATTGCGAAACTCTTGCTAGTAACTAGTTGTAGTCGATGATGTATTCTGTTCCATGTGTATTATTTCTTTAAAATCATGCCTTTAAGTTCTTGTTAGAATAATTATGTTGCTAAATATGTTTATGGCAGGTGATAAAATTCTATACTATCCTTTTTTTAATTTTATTTACTGTAAGTACTAATATTTGTAACGACCCGACCGGTCGTTTTGAGATTTAGCATTCTATTATGTGATTTGAGACTTTGAGTAGCTTCATATAATATATTATGACTTGAGTGTATGGTTGATTTCGGTTTTTGAGTAGTTCGGGATTGATTTGGAAGAATAACTCTTGATTTGGAAGCTTTCTAAGAGGTTGGAGTTGGCCTTGGAAGAGAATGCTAAGCTCAGGGAAGATAGTGATGAACTAAGGAAGGAATCCAACCAGCTCATGGAGGAGTTGAGGAAGGACAAAGAAGCTCATGCTCAGCAAATTACAACTCTTGTGAAGGCCTTGACCCCGTCTATCTCTCACCCTGAACTTGGTCTTTATCCCTCTTTCAATTGTTTCAGTCTAGTGTTCCCAATGGTGTTCTATCTTTTCTTTTTGTGTTTAGTTTTGATTAGTATGCAGTAATATCTAAACTTTTTTTTTATTTTAATGCCTTTTTTATCAAGGCCTTTGGCTTAAATTGGCACTATCTAATGCATATTCTTATGTTATTCTCCTGCTTCTCACATGGCTAATATCATCAGCATAGATCATTTTATCATGATTTCTCTTGTGCTTGCCGTGTAGCCCCAATGGCCATGAATCTTGTATTATGTGTGATTGCTTAGTTTATTTCATAGCTATCCAGCTTTTCGATGATGCCAAAAGAAGGAAGATGGGGGGGGGGGAGGTTCACATGTCAGTTCACCCGTTTTTAATATTTGATGATTGATTGATGCTTTCTTTGATATTGATACTTGACAATTCTCAGTTCTCTTCTGGTTCATAGGCATAGTGTTTGTCATCATAAAAAAAGAAAAATTTGTTGAGTTATGTGTTTTGATGATTAAAAAGTATGTACAATGAATATATTCTAAGAACCAGGTTCTCACAGTATCTGCTGAAGGTCCTTACATGGCAGTAACTTTTTCTGTAAAAGTTACTACAGTGTGATATTTGTGAAAGGTATTCTAATGCGATAAAGGATGCTGCCTAAAGATATCTGCATATCGTAGAGTCAGTTTATTTTCTACTTGAGTCAGTCTAGTTCATGTGTATTAGGGAATTGAGTTGTATTTATGTTTTCATTCAAACAATGTTAGTTGAATTATTGTCTGAGTTCGCAAGTTAGAGTAACTTGTGATTTTCATACAATAAGTAGAAATAGTTGAAGTGTGGATGTGCATTAGGTTACAAGAGTTGTAATCTGCATATTTGGCTCATTTGTTCTTGTGAAGTTGAAGTTAAATCCTACATGGTAGGTCGTGGTTTTTGCATTTTTGAGTCGGGTAATTTTTCACGTTGAATTGTTGTTCTTTACTTTTCTGTTGAACCAAGTTCTTTAGTTATTTAGGAGGGCACTCAAACTAACATGATGGATTTCTTCATTACTAGGCGGTTCTAAATCAAGCAACTTTCCCCTCTTCTCACAATCTTTTTTTTCTCCTGTAAACTCAATGGTTGTTCAGCAATTCTAGTCCACCACATATTTACATCGAGCCAATGTAATCAACAAATGAAATACTAGCAATGACCAAAGGTTTCTAAAACTGTACCATAATGAGAATCAAATGAATAGTGAAAGCATCAATGATTTTACCAAGAAATAGTACAAACAACTCTGTTTCCTCCAAAGACAACCACAATTTAGATCAAAAGCATGAGAAGAGAACTTTAGCATACTTATTGGTATTTCTCCCAAAAGCATATACATCAAATCATCATGACCAAGCACCCCCTGAATGGAAAAGAAGATGATCAAAAAAAATATTCTACTAGGGGTCCTTAAGATTTTGACAAGAAATTTGTTGATTTTTGTAGATACGGAAGAAGAGAAACCATGTAGTATGTGTGTGTATATGTGTGCGTATGCCACCAACAATTGACTATAAAAGCTGGGGCAGTAGCTTGTAAAGAATCCGTATCTCATGGTACAGATACGGAAAATCATCCCGAGCAATTCTATTATGATATCACAAGTCCACGGCCGTCCTGAAAATCATGAATATTGTTCACGCTTTGCATTATTAGGAAATTCCTCTGACCCATTAGACACAACTTAAGACATGTCTGAACATTCTAGAGTTAAAAAAAACTAAAGCAAAAAATACAATTCAACTAGAATATAATAATGCTGTTAGATTAACATAAGAAATGAAATCACTTGATTCTAGCCAAAAGATCGCGATAAAGGTGTATATAACCAAAAAGAATTTTAAAAAAGTACTAACCAATATTCTAAAAAATTAAAGCAAAGTTGGAGTATAAATGATTCACCCATAAATTATTTCTAACTTTATATTCCTCCTTCATTTAAGATGAGGAACATATTAAAAGAATAGATTTATTGAAACATTTAAATAAAACGAATGCAAACTTGAGATTATATATATACTAGTGAGTATATCCGCGCTTCGCGCGGTTATATTTCTCATTCTTTGTTATTTTTTCGTCCAAAATTTTTTCCCCTTTCAGTGAACTTTTTACTATTAAATATGTTATAATTATTACACTTAATATTGTTTCTGTTATAACTCCTAAATATACGTTACTCATTATTTTTGCAATTACTAAATATTTACCATCCTCTTTAGTACCTATCATATTATAATTTTTAAGATCATGATCTTTATTTTAGTGAAAAAAATATAGAAATTTCAGTAACCAAGAGGGAGGAACTGACGGCTACTCCATCTACATAGAAGGACTGGCAGTGAGCACGTTTCCTTGAAGACACATAAAAACAAAGAAAAGAGTTGTAGAAATTGTACAATAAAATTTGTCATCTCGATGTCAAAATTTGTGTTGGTTTTTGTTTTTACAATTTTTTCTGTTTTTGACTTTCTTGTTCTTTTTTTGTTTTGTTTTTCTTTTTCCCTTTCATCTCTCCTCCTTTAATTTTAATATTAAAGGGAATCAATAAAAAGAGCTTAAAATAGCATATATTCCATGAGGATCATTCCACAAAAAATAAAATAAAATTATATATATATATATATATATATATATATATATATATATATATATATATATATAGAACATAAGTTATTGTCTTTACTTGACTATACTTCGGCATAGCATCTCCAACAATGTTTCGTTATGAAACTATTCACTTTCTGTTTTTTAATTAGATTAAATACATACACATGCAAAGAAATTATGAATACAAAATTCTAGTGTCTCCCATTACCATGTATAATAATTAATTTCTTGAAAACTTTATTTCTAGTAATCTGAAAGGGTCGCAATTGATTGATTCACAACAGATTATTGGAAGTTGTAAAGCGTATTCAATATGATATATAAGCTTTTTATTTCTTATTTGGCTCGTGAATAGTATTTATATCATCAACTATTAAGCCAATGGTCTATCAGAAACAGTCTCTCTGCTCTCTATGATAGGGGTAAGGTCTGCATACCCACCACTTTTCTCATACCCCACGTGTGGGATTATACTTGATTGTTGTTGTTGTTGTTGTATATTATCAACGGTTGAATTCATCACAACAATACCTCTGTGATACCATGAAAGAAAAGAACAGCTAAGGTACACGGGCTTGCTCAGTTGCTTGTGAAGCTAATCTTATTTATGCCCATAGAATCAAAGAATTTCTGAATTTACAGGGAATTCATTTTACAATAATAGCAATTTCATCTTTTAGAAAAAGTTGAAAAAGAGTGGACATCAGACATGTATTCACATTTGCTTTTTCGCCGACTGACATTCTAAATTGCTATCTCAAACAACCAAATCAGGAGTCACTGCAGGGAGCAAATAGTTACAAATTATAAGTAAAGGATCTTCATTAAAGCAACAGATAAAAATATGTGTATTTCTTTGATAATATAGATAAAATAACATAAACTATCTGCAATTCATAACCACAAATTGAACTTGAAATAATGACTGAGAGAAGTATTTCATAATTTCAGTAGTATCATTTTTTCGGACTATAAAACTTATTGTATTCTTGAAAAAATCACGTATATAAATGATAGAACATACTAACACTTTCTTACATGAAAGAAAATATCCTAAATTCAGAATATGTAGTACTGCATTGAGGTCATAAAAGCAGTCTAGTCTTCCCTTGTTAAGATCCTGAACCAATAAATATGAAGACTTATTATGAACAACTAATAATACCAAAAAACTGCTCAAATAACTCAGACCCTGCCAATCCAAAAAGAAGAAAGATGATGCAATGCTCCTAAGGTTTTATGGGTATTGTTAATCGAAGAACTCATTCTCACTGGTTATGCCTCCGAAAGACTTGATAATGCCATCCGAAGAATTTTATACAGCAATCAATAGGTTATCACCCATGATCTTTTGTTTAGCACCAGCAGAATTGATTTGGTGGCCGGAGTAATTTTGCACAGCAGTGGATCTTTATAATGAATGAAAGCTTAAAATTATTAGGGAATTTAGAATTGGTAAAGAAATTAATTATAAAAGCAACGAAAAAAGATTACCATGGCGATCAAATGATGAAGTAAATGATTTTCACAAGTTTTACAAACTGCTTATTAAACCAATTTTGCCGCTACTTATTATCTCGTTTTCTTGCTACTTTATCTCTTCTGTTCCCTCGTACTGCATGTCCTGGTTAAGAATCAAATGAGATTATTGCGAATAAGTTCTATTGTCCACGTGCTATCTACCTTGTTAATGGACGTTTACATAATTTATACAACCATAATTAGAGATCTATAAAGAAGAAAATTTTTAAATTGCTTGTAAAGGTTCAGACAAAAAAAAGAATAATGAAATTTTCTCTGACCTTTTTGGCGATTACAAGCACAACTGGGATAATTCATAATTTCATTGTAAAATATTGAGAAATTGCAAGATAGGCCGTTCGTATAGGATGTATAAGGAACGGTTCTACATCTGCAATATCCTTAGCAGACTTGCAAGCAGCATTAATTAAGACTCACGATCAGGATTTCCATGCTCTTCGGCAAAACAATTGCTCAATAGCTTCGTGAATATTGCCTCACTTTTGGTAGAGGAGTTTTTGTAAAATATATTTCATCGAAGAGTTGTTGTACAATGCAATCGTAGTTTTGTGCCTTTTTACCTAGGGAGACTCTTGGGCTTTTAATATATTGATGATTCTTTGGAAACGGTCGTGACTTTTGAATGGCAAACGGTTATTGTTTTAAATTAATTTTTTGGTCTCTTTAATATATATACGTAATAAGTAATAATTGAAGGGAAGAGAAGAATGAGGAAAAATCTAAAAAAAGGAGAAAAAAAGAGAAATGTGTATCTTGGCCAAAGAGAGGTGCCAAGCCATTTTTCCCTCCTTTATATATATATATATATATATATAGATTTCTTTAAAAATATCGACAAAAATTGAAGAGTTGCCTAAAAAAGGGCCACGTGTGCAATTTTTTGGTAGCAGAGCTACGCAAAAAAAAAAAGAAAAAAATATTAGTAGGAGTACTAAACTTTGTTGTTCTATGGATTGGAATATTTGTGGGATTAAGCCGCAGTTTACTACTTCCCGTCGTTAGTAGTCTAAAACCCGACTCTGATAACGACGGGGACAAGTTACCTACAGAGCCCAAAAAATATAGTAGTAGTTCTCTATACACCCAATTCTTCGGAATGCTTGCCGTGGAATCGCAGGTAATTCTCGGATGAAAAAATCGTGAAAATGACGGGAGGCGAGTACAGCGATCACAATGTTTTATTACGTTCTACTTCATCGGCGTCAGAAGGCGATTTAGAAAGCCAGTCGCCGAGGAGAACGAATACCAGAAGCATTAAGGATCTATTAAAGCGGTTGGATCGAGGGTTTTCGGGTCGGCGATCAGAGAGGGACCAAAACTCGTCGTCTTCTCCTTCTTCTAATCGCGGTGTTTCGGATGAAGTTCTCGGCGATAGTGCTCCACCGGAATGGGCGATGTTGCTTGTTGGATGTCTCCTTGGCCTTGCTACTGGCCTTTGTGTTGCTGCCTTTAACCGCGGGGTTAGTTTCAGCTTTTCTTTCAAAATTTTATAGCTTTTTTCGTTTTGCTTATAATGAACTTATTTTTGCCTCCAATAACTGGACAAATATGAGAAATTTAACCTCCAACGGGGACAATTGTACTCTAATATGGCTTGTTTCAGTCCAATACTATATAGTTTATCTTCTAAAGCACATTAGGGGTTCTTATTTAGTATCAAAATCTGAAAATTAAAAATTATGGACATTGGAAACAGCAAAATGCTGTTGCATTCGGATATCTGCCTGTTATAGTTAAAGATATTCCTCTTATTTATTTGTTTGTGTACCTTTCCTGGGGTTGTAGGGTTTCCACAGTACAGATCTTAATTAATGAGTGGCTGCAGTTCCTCTGTGTGTGTGTGTGTTTGTCTTAATGAGGGAATATGCGTGTAGCGGGACTGATTTTGTGACTTGCAAGCTTATCCGACCATTTTCTTTGTTGATTAAAGGTGTTGCATTTAGAGAGTTTCTTTGAACAGTATTATTTCTTGTATTGGATGACAACGAGGATATTTGTTTAGGTACACGTAATACACGAGTGGGCGTGGGCTGGTACTCCTAATGACGGTGCTGCTTGGCTTCGTTTGCAAAGGCTAGCTGATACTTGGCACCGGATACTTTTAATACCAGTTTTGGGTGGAGTCATTGTTGGCATGCTGCATGGTCTGCTTGAAATATTGGACCAAATAACACAGTCCAGCTCTTCTCAGGGACAAGGATTTGATTTGATTGCTGGAATCTTCCCTACAGTGAAGGCCACTCAGGCTGCTATCACTCTGGGTACTGGTTGTTCTTTGGGTCCTGAAGGCCCTAGTGTAGATATTGGGAAGTCATGTGCCTATGGATGCTCCATGATGATGGAAAACAACCGGGAAAGGAGAATAGCTCTCATTGCAGCTGGTGCAGCTGCTGGAATTGCTTCAGGTATACTGTTTCTCATTAAGAAGTATCTGGACCAGGGGTTTTTTCTTTTATCACTTCCAAAGTAATGAAGAGTATACGGCCTTTTGCAAAATTATATGTTAGGAAGATGCACGGTTTGCTTGTAAATTCTGGTATGATGATCACTGAGAGGTTAGATGTAATCTGGGGACATTGACTAAGATTGGAGACATTGGTTGCTCGATCTAAAAACCATTATGAACGGATGTTTTTTGCAAAATTCTCTCGTTATGAAGGTTTTTGGTGTGTTAATGCTTATATGGATTATGAATCTCATGCATATTCAAGTGACACTAAGAGCACTAAAGAGACTTTCATGCTTTCCCATCTTTTACTTCATTCCCAAGAGACCTTTTTTTCTCTATTTTCTCTTTCCAAAAATGAAACAGTGTCACCAAAATAGGCTGTCGCCTTGGCGCCCAGCTGTCCCTTTATTTGTTACAAATAGAAAAGCCGTCAAGTCTTTTGGGCTTGCAATGTTCAATATGGGTCTTATTATCAAAGGAGTAGAAACTATTCCTGCAAGCTAATATGACTTCTGTGGTTCCCACAGGCTGTTTATAATTGTAAGGAGATATACTTGCCTATTATGTTTGTCGATATGCCACATACATATTCCTCCTTTGTGTACTTCTTGATATGTGTATGTCTGGGACAGTATAATTGTCTGTGTGAATAGTGGAGCTTTGTGCCTTTCCGGAGCTTGCCTCAGCTGGTGGATGGATCTTCAGGTTTAAGTTTCTTGTACTACAGGTTTCAATGCAGCGGTAGCAGGTTCTTTCTTTGCGATTGAAACAGTTTTAAGACCACTCCGTGCAGAAAATTCACCCCCATTTACAACTGCAATGATCATATTGGCTTCTGTTATATCATCAACTGTATCAAATGCAGTACTTGGCGAGAAACAGGCTTTCACAGTGCCCACGTATGATATGAAATCTGCTGCTGGTATTTGATCTAATTCTGGTTTATTTTATCATGGCTGGAACATTGCTACATCAGTGCTTCGGTATTTCCGTGGCTGCTGTTCTCTTTATTTATGCTGTATCTGCACTAGTACCAATTGCCATGGATATTTGCTCTTTCACAATTTTGCTGCGCGCAGTTTCTGTTCATGTTGCATTGTTGGATGGAAAATTTTGTAATCAGGGAACTGGGAGTTGCATTTCTGCTCTATTTTTACCCTTTCTCATGAAAATGTTTACTGTTGGTATTATCTGTTCATACTTACATACTGTCTTTCACATGCTAAATAAGAAATGGATAACATCAAACGCTCTTTTCTGCTTCTATATGCCTATTGTAACATGTGAATATACTGCGCTTTTGATGGTAACAAGGAAAACAGTGACGTGTTCTTATATTTTCAGGCATGGGCACACATCGATTAGCTCGTAACTTGGAGTCAGTGTGCTATTCTAGTCTTTAGCACGTACTATGATTATGCTTAACGATTAACCTCTTTCAGTATCTCGGACTTTCCATTGTGTAAATGTGGGCTGTAGTCATTTCCTGTATGATAGATTTTCGAAAGAAAATGGATAAAGTGATGGCTTTTGTAGATAACTGGTTATCATGTTACTTCATGCTTTACATGTATAAGCTCTGTCTTGATTGTCATTCTATTCAATATGGATTTCTTTCTGAATGCTTAAGAATCTTCTTTTATAGAGCTTCCATTGTATCTGATACTGGGGATGCTGTGTGGAGTAGTAAGTGTGGCTTTCACTCGATTGGTGTCCTGGTTCACCAAGGGGTTTCAGTTCCTCAAGGAAAAATTTGGACTTCCTGATGTTGTCTGCCCTGCCTTGGGGGGTTTAGGAGCTGGTGTAATAGCTCTTAGATATCCTGGAATTCTCTATTGGGGTTTCACTAATGTTGATGAAATCCTTCATACTGGGAAGACTGCATCTGCACCTGGAATCGGATTGCTAGCCCAATTAGTTGCTGCTAAAGTCGTGGCCACTGCTTTGTGCAAAGGGTCTGGCCTTGTTGGTGGATTGTATGCACCAAGCTTAATGATAGGTGCTGCTGTAGGTGCTGTATTTGGAGGGCTAGCTGGGGAACTAATAAATTCAGCTATTCCAGGGAATGCTGCTATTGCCCAGCCACAGGCATATGCACTGGTCAGATGATATACTTTTTCCATATACTTTCTCCAAACAATTATTTTATTACACTTCATTGCAGCTTAGGAAGTAAACTTTTCTAATGGATAAATTTAAACAATGTAGGTGGGAATGGCTGCTACACTAGCTTCCGTTTGCTCAGTGCCTTTGACTTCAGTGCTCTTATTGTTTGAGTTGACAAAAGATTATAGAATTTTGCTTCCTCTCATGGTTAGTCTTGCTGAACAAAGATTCACTAGCTCTACTTGTTTTTCATGTGTGTTACTAAAAGCTGCCTCACTTGCTTAAACACCTAGCTATGTCCATAATCTCCTATCTTCTGAGTAACTCAAGTCTGTCACATAATCTTTCGTACTTTCTAGTTTCTACTAACCTGTCTTCTTTCTGATGGATGGCTGTCATACTAGGTTATGGAGGAAAGTACTTCCTTCAATTACGTATGAGTTACTTCTGAGTTTCTTTCATCCTGAAATCAAGGTTTCTTGACTTTGATCGATGTCTGGTTTTTCTTTACAAGTTATATCTTAGGGAATCATTATTTATGTATCTGTGTTTTAACTTTGTGGCAGTATGGCTGTTTGTTTGTACTAAGTTTTAACTTAGTTGCATTGAATTTGAGCTCTTAGTGTGTGTTTGACCTCCAATTTTTGTATTTTGTGTATCTTGTGGCTCTTATTTGAATATTCTGCTGGAAGAGGCTAAATTAGAAATTTTTGGGTGAAATAAGATCAAGTAGTTTGTTTAAATCATGGTTGAAATCACTCTGGGGAGGGGTCAGGCGGTGAATTTAATGTTGATAAATGGTCCTGACATGTTGGACTGTTGTCCCCTCTACATATGAGAGGTCAGAGGGCTAGAAAGTAGGAGAGCATTCTATAATTAGGAGGAGAGTATTCTGTAGTTAGGAGCCTAATTCTCTTATATCACATTACATTACATCACATAATAATGTAATATTACATTGTATGTGTATATATCTGTGTGTGTCCGAGTCAGCTTGCTTCCAACATATACTTGCTATCTCCCACCAGAGGCGTAGGCAGAGAGGAAGAAATCACCTAATGTTTTCTCTGCTGGGATTTGAACACATTATATTGTACTATAGTAAGACTTAACCGTTATAGGACTTTCACATATACAAATATGATTTGTATATTTTACAACTAGGAGTTAATGGAATCTTATAGAACACTCGGATTTATACAATAAAGGATCAGACACGATCTATGTAAAATTAGATCTAGTAACTCTTCAGCTCCAACTTTCCACATGCATATTTAAGACCACAAGATTCAAGGGCATTTTGGTACATTACACATATCTTTAGTTTAAGACCACAAGATTTAAATGTCTCCCTTACTTCTTAAACTCTGTACCTAGTCAAACTAAGACACATATATTGAAACGGAGGGAGTACATCTTTTACCAGCCAACGACCAGAGTTCTGCACAATTTAAGTTTGCAATAACAAGGCTTGTTGGTTACTTGCGTCCTAGTAATCTACTCGGAAGAACCGTGAATAAGTATGGTTGAAATCTTAGTTTGGACAGGCAAACTCATGCTCGCATTACTCAATTATAGAACAGGAACATATCTCTGCATGTTTTAGCAATTAGGTAAAAGTGCAATTTGTTAACACTTCTAGAAACGACAGTATGACATAACTTCCTAATAAAAAGCTTGCTGATTTGTTTGCCACCTCATGTAATAGCTTAAGCTGTTAGAGTTGGGACACATTCATTTATTCATTCTAGATCACTTGCATGAAGAAGTAGACTAAACACACCTGGACTTTGCATTAGCCACTAGGTGAAGTACCAAGGAGAGGATCGGCTTCTCGGAGCTGAGATATGTGATGAATGGCATTGATAAATGTCTGGAATGGAGTCAACTGACCGCCCTGCTTGGTTGAAGCATGTGAAAATGTTTTGTAGATGGGTGGCGTCAAGTCTTGAACTCATTACTTCTACCAGCTCTTGTAGCATGTGGAATTGTTTGACTACCTCATCTAGAAGCTTAAGTTAGACACATTCATTTATTTATTTGAAGTAACAAAAGTACTGGTTGCAATAACCATGTGTTTTTTTCCCGTACAGATTCAGAGATTTGTGATAGAATACTGCATTGCCTTCCTAGCTAATTTTTTTTTGTTTGGGGGTTGGGGTGAAGATGATTGAACTTGGAAGATCGAAATTTTTTCTTATGTGTTTGTATAAATAACTTAGGGTTATTTCCATGTAGAGCTATAGTTTTTTCAGATTGTAGTAATAATGCCTGACCATATGGTTTGCTAGTTAGTGGATCTCAGTTATCTTTGTACAATCTCATGGATGTTCTTATTGTAGTAATAATGCCTGAGCATATGGTTTGCTAGTTAGTGGCTCTCAGTTATCTTTGTACAATCGCATGGATGTTCTTTGTTATTATAGCTTGAATTTTCAATGCCATAATGATATGTGGGGTAACACTTGCACCTTTTAATCATGCAAGTGTTTTAAATGTTCTTCACTAGGGTGCTGTTGGACTGGCAATATGGGTGCCTTCTGTTACAGACCAGCCAAAGGAAACGGAGGTATCAGAAGCGAAATTTGCATCAAAAGGTTACTCAATTCTTTCACCGGTTGATGAGAAAAATGAAGGGAATGTTCCGAGGAAATCTGGTGAGGGAAATGACTTGGAACTATTGGTGATTGGGAGTCATAATAGTCGTGAATCATTTGATGAAGGTCTCATTCTGGAAGATCTAAAGGTACTATCTTTGCTTTCGGCACCTAAGAATGTGGAAAAGTTTGTGTTTTAATGGATCTCATACTCAGGTTTCATTTTCTTATTGATTTTTTGAACCAAACACCGCCTCATTTTCTTTTGAACACTTGTTCTATGATTTAGGTACGTCAAGTTTCTAATGTGTATTTCCTTCTATTAGGTTTCTCAGGCCATGTCAAATGATTATTTGAAGGTCTCTCCAAGCCAAACTGTGAAAGAAGCTTTAGAGTGCATGCATGACGGCCAACAGAATTGCGTTGTTGTGGTTGATGCTGAAGGTTACTTGGAAGGAATTTTAACATATGGTGACGTCAAAAGAAGTTTGTTTAAGAGCCATGGGGATTCTTCTAACAGTGATTTATCAGTCACAGATGTATGCGCTTTAGATTGCCATCATGCCAAATGTCTTTTAATGTTCAGTTCTTTTGTTTTCTCCATTTGTTTTCTCTTTCCCGACTTTGCCCCGGGGAGTTCACTCCCTGCACGTTCCTGCTTTTTCTTAATTTAGTTACATGATTTAGCAGGCAAATACTTGTCTTGTGTCCTCTATATGCATAAGAGGAATAAGCTATCGTGGCCAAGATTGTGGACTCCTAACTTGTTATCCTGATACGGATCTAGCAACTGCAAAGCAACTAATGGAGGCCAAAGGAATTAAACAATTGCCTGTGGTCAAACGTGGTGGAGAATTCAGAAGAGAAAGAAAGCGCAGAATTATTGCTATTTTGCGTTATGATTCAATAGAGGAGTCAATCAGGTTTTGCATCTTTTCAATGTAGTTTCTCCTATTGTACTTGTATGTTGTTCCATTTCTCTCTAATCCAAGATTTTAAATTTGGTTCTATGTGGTATGCAAGTCACAGAGTAGAAGTTCTATTTTTTGTGGAATTTGTAGGGGGGAAAAAAGAAAATAAAAAAAAAGGATTAATGGCACTTGTTCTTGCATTAACTGTAGATCCTGCCAGTAGCTTTATCCAGAGAATTAAATTGCAAGCTTATCAAATCCAATGGTGTTATCTTTTGGAAATTTAGAAAAAATCTTTATGTTATGCGGGCTTGTGAATGAATGGAACACATAGAAGATGTGTGAACTTAAGTGATAGTTATAGGGTTCTTTTAAAATTTGGTGCTAAACTAGAGCTTGAAAAAATAGGTGTGAATGACTGTACAGTTGCTGTAGCACGATTGAACACTTCTTAATGGCTGGTGTTTTGTCTAGGTTGGTTGGTGTCTTGGTGAGGGTAGGTTGTGAGTATGACCTTGATATTTAGTCTTTGGCCAAGTCTGATCTTGTCTAGCTTGCTTCCAATAGTCAACTGCAAAAGAACATTATTATGTTACTAACCAAGTAAGTGAAAGGAAGGAAAGATGGTTTTGAAGATAGAAGTAGCTCAACCCAGAAAATTAAGATGAATTATCTTTTGTTATTTCATTTTTGGTGTAAAGAAAACTATGTAGATCAAGCTGAACTTAAATAGAGTTTTTAGAAATCCTTCTAAGATGAACAAGGACGTACTTTTGTTTTTCTGAATTGTAAATTGGCTTCCAGCGAAACCTTTGTGCCGATGCCTAATAGGCTGTACCTTTCTCTTGGGGAAAAAAAAAGCAGGGGGGGGGGGGGGGGGGTAGAAGAGTAAAACTAAACTGTGGAACTTGAATTATCTAGAAGTGCTAGGTTTCTGTATTGTCAGTGTTTTCTGAACGTAATAGATTCCGCAGGAGTGAAGTGAGTCGCCGAAAGTCAGTCTACCAGCAGAGTGAAGAAGATAATGACAAGCAGATCGTAACAAATGGCCATTAACTGCTCAAGGCACTGAATATCAATTGCAAGTTTCAACAAGAAATTTTAAGTTTAGTTCTTATAGTTGAGCATCAGTTGGTATATACAACTTTGCTGCACTCTTCTCTAGTCCGAGAATGGGAGACAAGCTGCAACAAGAAATTTACCACCTTAGTTGGATATCAGCAGATATATCAAATTTACTGTATATTCCTATTCTTTAACTTATGCTGCGTGCAGAAATTGAGGTTCCTTGTCAAGCTAGTGACGTGCTTGTTTCTGGAGCGAACACGCTGCACCAGGCTGCCTACAGAGTCCGTGCTTAATAGCATAAATTTTCCTCAACAGTTTTGGTTGTATTTGCTGAAATCGGAAAGGCAGTTTACCGGTGTAAATTTGACATTTTGTAAATGAAACTTATACTTAAATAGTTCAGGATAAATTCAAAGCAATATCGTCATGGACGATTATATTAGCAAATCGAAAGGCAGCATATTGCTAATAGTTGAAATTATATTAATATCCCTCTCTTTTGAACTGTTAGATTACCTTTACCTCAATTGGTTTTCATCGTAAGAGAATTAGATACCTCATGTAACATGTTTTGGGCAAGATTACAAGAAGGTAAAACTTGTAATAATAACAAAGTATGCTAGGGATATGCTGATGTGTGTACCCTTCCGTTGTTGGGTATATTAATATTGTGATTGAAGAATATTAATTTACGTATCGGCAATAATAGACGAAAAATAAAAAGGAAGAAAGAAGAAAAAGCATCAGAGTGAAGCTTATAATGGTGTTCCTCCAATCGGCTTTGTGGATTTTATCTAAATAAAAACTTTGAGATTTTTACTTATATATACTACATTAGAAACTTATTTACCTTCACTGTTTAAGTTTTAACTTAATTACTAGTTGATAAACAATTTACTAATTATATACAAATAAGTTTTAAATGAGTATCCTTGATTGTAGCCTTTTAATGTGAAAATCAAATTTTACAGATCTACCGCATCCACATATCTCTCTCCTCTCTCTATTTTCTTTTTTCTGTCCGACTTCTTTTTCTTAGGATCTCTATGATTCTCTTCTCTATTCTCAATCTCTTTTTTTTTTCTTTAGTAAATTCAATAATAGATTTGATGTCGTCACTTATCACTATCGAACCAGTCGTTGTTTGTCGCCCGCCAGCCATTGAAAGCCATCAAAAGCTTCGAAATTTTAATTGAGTTTGATTTTGTTTAAATTATTATTTGTTTTGATTGGCGTTGTTGCAAACGATCGGGAATATTCTTTGGAGTTTATATCTCAATTTTTAAGGTGTTTGGTGAAGATTAGAGTTGATTTTGGATGAATTTTCAGATTGAAACTCGAAGATGTATTAAAGTTGTATTACAATTATATGTAAATTGTATTTAAGTTGTGTTCTGCTGTAGTTATATATTTTTTTATTTGAATGTTGTATGAAAGTTGAAAAATAGTTGTATAATATTTGAATCATTGTATGAAACTTTATATTTAAGTTATAAATACTTTCTTTTTACATAAAGTTTTTGATATGCATCAAAATTGTATTAAGAGAGGAAGTTTTGGTTGAAATTCAGAGAAGAAGAAGACACCACATATAAAATATATAAAAATCATATACAAAATACATACAAAAGACATATTTATATAAAACTTATATAAAAATTGTATTTAAGTTTTATGATATTGTAGTTGTATTTAACTGGATAAAAATGATGTATCAAAGTTGTAGATAAGTTATAAATAAGTTGTATACTGTATAATTAGTTATATAAAATTTATTTTTAATTTATATGTTGTTGTAGATGTATCAAATTTGAATATTCAGCTATCCAACTCGTCTGATTTAGGTGTTTTCTATCATCAGTGTCTCTATTGCTTTGGTTTGGCGCTACGTTCTGGTTCAAGCTATTAAAATAGTTTTGGTTCTTAATTAAGTTTATTTGCATAAACTTCAATTTGCTTGCATTCGATCAGATCCATGGCAGAAAGCATGTGCCATTATTCACATTAAAGTCCATATAAGGACACTATTCTTTTTTTTTTATAAATAAAAACAGAAGATAGCACAACTTCGTACATAAAAGAATCACATAATTCAAATTTTCAATTTGTAGAAAATAATTAAAATATAGTGATTTTAATGGAGCTTAACTATGGGAAAGAGGAGAGGCGAGAAAAAAGGAAAAGGGTGTAAATGAATCCCACAATTTAAGGCACTAATAATAGATTATATATGGAGAGAGGCGGCAGAGAATAGGGAAAAAGGAGAGAAATGTATGGGGTAAAATTGGTTGATTACAGGTGGTCGAATGGTAAAATGACGCGTGAAACCGAATATAGGCAAAGGACGAGTCGGAAACAATTAATACTGGATGCGACGTATGTGACTGATATCAGATGGTTTCCGAAGGGAACGTAGTCGGCGATAGAAGTTCAAAGGTTCGCCATCGGATAGCATTCAATGAGGGAATATTGTTAGCATTAAATGAGCAGCCGTTACAGAGAATGTTTGCATTCAAGGCCTGCTGTTATATATTCATCAATGACACTTTTATTCTCATTCAAGAAGAGCATGATTTTAAGAGCTTGTCTCCCTTAAGATAGCTATAAATATTATATCGACAATTCCTGTAAGACACATGAAATATTCCGCACACAAAAATTGTACTTTACTATTCTACGCTTGATCCAAATAACTTTATCATTGCTCTGTCATTATTATTACTCTTGCTTCGTGAAAGATCAAGCCAGAACTCAGGTTTGTTATTTTCTTTATTCGCTAATATTATTTTTTGTCGTATTTCTTTATCATTTTTGGATCAAATCGATTCGCTTGTCTATAAACCATGTTACAAATTTAACTATACCGTTTTAGGGGTAAACGGTTTGGCTCCCACCGTGGGGCATAGACAGCTGCACAATTACTTTGATCCATTCGTTTATTACTAACAGAATTAGGTTCTTTCCTCGGTAAAAATCAGATATGGCAGCTAACGATGTCAACAACACATACATCGTTGAAGCACACATTGAACGGGAAGAATTGTCCCAGTATGATGACTCAATCAATGACACCTACAACGAAGGGGACAAAACAACCCCGATTCGCGAAGGTCAGCATCCTCGGCATGTGCGGGACCCAACTTCTGATGATGCGGAGGAGGAACATGTCGTAGAGACGGTCAAACTCCTGAGGGAACAACAGAAAATAATCATGGATCGTCTCTCAAAGCAGGATCGGTTGATGAAGGAGTTCAAACAAGAATTGATAGGCGCTTCCAATAACGCGAACGTAAGGGGTCCAATTCCTCCCAGTGTTCCCATAAATCAAACGGCTTAGAGAACCGATAACAACACCCCAAGGGGCGAAGTCGATTTCGACGAAGCCGAAGGGACCGATAGCGGATATGGGGATAATAACGGAAGTGATCCTTCAAAACCGAGCTCATGAGATTCATGAGAGAAATGAACAAACGGATGGATCCGAATGCATTGGAGTTTCATGCTCGAATGGATCAGTACCAGGTGCACCACCAATGTTAAAAGGTCCAGATTAAAAAATGTACACGCAGTTACCGTTTAAGCCAAGTACAACACCGAAGTTAATTCCAAAGAGATTTAAGATGCCGGGCATACAAAAATCTGATGGGACCTCGGGTCCGCAGGAGTACATCACCACCTACACCACGACAGTGAAAGGAAACGATTTGGCTCAACATGAGATCGAGTCGTTTTAGCTAAAGAAGTTTGGTGAAACCCTTACAAAGGGGGCCCTAACATGGTACTCCCTCTTACCCAAGCATTCAATTGATTCTTTTGAAATACTTGCAGATTCATTCATCAAGGCCCATGCTGGAGCGAGACAGGTTCAGGCTAGAAAGGCAGACATATTCAGAATTTTGCAGGGCGAATTTATAACGACCCAGTCGGTCGTTTTGCGTATTTTAACCCTATTCCCCTATTTATTTCCTCCTCTATGTTATATTATAATTTTGTGACTTGCCGGGGTGGTTGGTTTTGATTTTGGGTGAGTTTCGGAGTGAAATGAGACACTTAGTCCCTAACTTTGAGGCTTAAACTGAAAGGGTTGACATGAGTTAGATTTTTGTGTAGACGACTATGTAATAGCATTTTGACGGTTCCGATAGATTCGTATGGTGATTTTGGACTTAGGAGCGTGTTCGGATATTGATTTGGAGGTCCGTAGGTCTTTTTGGCTTGAATTGGTGAAAGTTAGAAAGTTGAAGGTTGAGAAGTTTGACATGGAGCTGACTTTATTGATATCAGAGTCGGATTCCGATTCCGGAAGTTGGAATAGGTCTGTTGTATCATTTATGACTTATGTGCAAAATTTGAGGTCAATCGGAGTTGGTTTGGTATGAAACGATATTAGTTTTGGAAATAGGATGTTCATGGTTTCAATATGTTTGAATTGGGTTGCGATTCATAGAATCAATATTGTTTGATGTAATTTTAGGCCTCGAGTAGGTTATTTATGTATTTTGGGACTTGTTGGTATATTCGGACGGGGTCCCGGGAGCCCCAGGTGTGAATTGGATTGAAATCGGAATAATTTTGGACTTAGTTGATTGCTGAAGCTATTGCTGTTCGAGTGTCATCACACATGCGGTGGAAGTGGCTGTAGGTGCGAGGGACTCATCACAAAAGCAAAAAGGGCCAGCCAGGGGAAGAACCGCAGGTGCGGAGTTTGGGGTGCAGATGCTCACCCGCAGAAGCGGATTGGGCACCACAGATGCGGAGTTTGGGCCTTTGGCTATGGACCGCAGGTGCAGAAGTGAGCCGCAGAAGCGAGCTCGCAAGAGTGGACGCTTCTCCGTAGAAGCGAAACTGCAGAAGCGGTTAGGGATCGCAGAAGTGATAAGTTCATGGCTTAAGTGAAAGTCGCACCTGCGATGGAATTTTCGCAGGTGCGGGGCCGCAGATGCGGCTAAGGGATCGCAGAAGCGAGATCGCTGGGCAGAAAAGGGTGAATTCGAGGGTTTTATTTCATTCTTCATCTTTTACTTAGAGATCTTAGTTTGGGGCGATTTTGAGAGGGATTTCAAGGAATTAATCGGGGAAAGTAATTCTAACTCAGATTGGATTATTATACATGAATCCATCGTTGTTTTTATCATTTAATTAGTGTTTTGAGTTGAAAAAATTGGAAAAAATTGTGAAAACTTCATAAACTATATTTTTAGGATTTGAAGGTCATTTTGAGATCAGAATTGAGTAATTTTAGTATGGTTGGACTCGTTATCGAACGGGTGTTCGGATTTGTAAGTTTGCTCGGGTTCCGAGATGCGAGCCTGAGGTTAACTTTTTGATTTTCTTTAAAGATTGTAGCTTTATTATTCGGAATAGTTTCCTATGATTTGTATATATGGTATAAAGTTTTTTTTGGCTAGATTCGAGTCGTTCAGAGTTGGATATTCGCGGAAAAGGCTTACTAGCAGATTGAGTTAGCGTATTTTGAGGTAAGTGTCATGCCTAACTTTGTGCAGGGGAAATGCCCCTTAGGATTGGTGTTGTTTTTTGTTAATTGTGGTACGTGAAAGCCGTGTACGCAAGGTGACGAGTGGCTACACGGGCCAAATATGGTAATTGATCGGTTTAAGCTATGTAGATTCTTTTCATGCTTTTAATTGAACTGTCATAACATGTTATATTTATCATAGTTATTGTATCCTTACATGCTTCACTTGAAATTATTAATACTTGCCTCATCTCTTACTTGTTAATTTCCCTAACATGCTTAGTTGAAGTTACCGTTTTCTCATTGCCTTGTTAAATATTTAATTGTCGAATCACCTTACTTGAAGTTGTTATTTCTTGGAGTATCTTATTGTTGAGTATTGTTGTTGAAGTTGTAAAAGTCGGGGTCACATTGAGGCGGAGTTGTAAATTGTTGAAATACCATTCTTGTTGAGTTATTCACTTTCGGTTGCTATTGTTGCGACTCTTGTACATATTGTGGTTAAGCTATGGGCTATATATTGTGAAAACATTGTTATTATTGGTTTCTTTGGCAAGTTATGGTATTGGGCACTTGAGGTGCGATTTGTGATATGTTGTAATATTGATACACATGCGGTGGTATAAGGATAAGGGTTGATACACATGCGGTGATATAAGGTGGGCTTGATACGCGTGTTGCTAGTAGGGGAACTACTTGAAGCCATGCGGTGTGATAAGGTGGGCTAAAACGCCTGTAGCTATTTCGGAAAAAATAATTTTCAAAACTAAATGAAAGGCTCCTACGGTGATATAAGGAAAGATTGTGATTTTGATTGTGAAATGAGACTACGAGGCGGTACCTCGGTAGTGATTATTGTTGCTATCTTTTATTTACATCACTTGTGTTTGGTCTGCATCATTTCCTTGACTTTCTTATTATGTGCTTCTTCCGTGATGTCTTTATTGCCTTAATTTTAGTGTAGCTATTCTTGTTGTATTTCTTCATTGTATCATTTCTATTGTTTCTATTGTTATACCGTACTATACTTGTTTAGATTTCTTTGTTTATTCTAGTAGGCATCTTGACCTGACCTCATCACTACTATACCGAGGTTATGCTTGATACTTACTAGGTACCGTTGTGGTGTACTCATACTACGCTTCTGTATATCTTTTTATGCAGATCCAGGTATTTCATACCAGCCTACACATCCGTGAGTTGAGCTTGGATTGAAGACTTCAAGGTATACCTGTTAGCGTTCGCATGCCTTAGAGTCACCCTCTATCTAGTTTCTATTTCATTCTCCTTTTATAGATACTGTTGTATAGGGATGTTTTAGTATACTCATGTAGAGCTTATGAACCAGTCTCACCATATTTTGGGTGTTGTATTCAGTTGTATTGTGGAGTCCTTTTTATGATATTTTTTGGTTTAATTTTGAGTTTTATTAGTATTTCCGTTAATTCTTCATGTAGTTAGGCTTACCTAGTCTTAGAGACTAGATGCCATCACGACATCCTAAAGAGGGAGATTGGGGTCGTGACAAGTTGATATCATAGCTCTAGGTTCATAGGTTTTACGAGTCATATGTAGGTTTAGTAGAGTCTCGCGAATCGGTACGAAAATGTCTGTACTTATCTTCGAGAGGTTATGGAATTGTTAGGAAACTTTACTTCTTTGATTCCTTAATCGTGCGAATTTGTTGACTTCGAAATTCTGAATCTTTGTCTTTCTATTCTCTCTCTGATGGTGAGTACACGCACCGCTGGATCTGACGGTCAGATACCCGCACCCCATGCTAGAGCCGCGAGAGGCCGGGGCAGAGGTCGAGGAGGGGCACGTGGTGCATCCAGAGCACCTGCCCAAGCTACGACAAAGGAGCCACCAATAGCTCCAATTGGGGGGTAGGCATCTGAGGTGCGTGTTGTGATCGGTGCCAAACCTACACCACTATTGAGTAGCGAGGATTGTCGATGCAGTTTTACCCAACAAGCCCAACAAGGTCGGGATCGATTTCCACAGGGAGTTAATTGATTTGGAATTAGGTATTTATCTAAATCTAGATGTGTGTGTTGTTCCTAATTGCATTTCAAAACATGATGGTGTTGATTCTATTTCTATTTCTATTTCTATTGTATGCTAAGATTAAAGCTAAGTATAATATTTTTGATGATAGCTTTCAAGTGTTTAAAAGGTCTAGGGTAGTGACTTCCGCCTAGGTGGATATCTAACGGGTATAAAGAATCTAGGGCGAGTTTGATTTGATTGGGGGTCATAATATAGCTATCACACTCAAGTACTCACTTTATACCTCTCGGTAGTTTGAGTGATTTTGCCCAATTTGGCTTTCTCAAGTCCAAATGGGTATTCATGCAATACAAGTGATATTAGCTCAAGTCGGGTATTACTATCTCTAGGTTTAACCCTTTTATTGGGGCTATCAATTTCTTGTGTTCACCCCAATTCCTTGTTAGCCTAGTTTTCCTAGACTTAGTCTCTCTTTCTCAAGAAGAGCCTACGTCACAAAGGCATGAATCGGTGTTTGCAATCACTAATTCTACAATTCTAGCATGAACTAGACTAAATATCACTAACCCATAAACAATCAAGCCCTAAAATTCAAGACCCATTAAATATCCACACTAGGGTTGGGTCACAACCCTAGATATGGGTCTAGCTACTCATGATAATAGCAGAAATCAAAGATAAAGAGAAGATATAATCCATAATACTAAATTAAAAGACAAAAATCTAATGTTATAAGGTAAGTCTTGTACAAAATTGCCCAAAAGGGAAAACCTAGCCGTCTCACGTACTCAGCAAAAATATAACATTCCCTAAAATTGACAAAAATATCTATTTATACTAAGCTAAAATTTCCGGACAAAAATACCCCTTCGAAAGTTTCGCGGCCGCGTAATTCTGACCGCGGCCGCACACTTGCTTTCGCGGCCGCGTAATTCTGATCACGGTCTGCGTTTCTTCACATCTGGACCTGGATTGAACCTTGTTTCGCGGACCGCATAATTTCCACCGCGTCCGCGTGAGAGATTTCCGCGGCCGCGTAACTTTGACGCGGACCGCCCTTCTCATTTTTGCTTGAATTATGTACTCTCTGAACCTTAGCAACCGCGGTTCGCGAAATTCCCATCACGGCCGTGCTGGTACTTTCGCGGCCGCATCTTCTTGCCGCGGTCCGCGTTCATATTTGTGCCCAAAAAACCATCTCTCTGATTCTTCATATCGCGGACCTCGAAATAATGGCCGCGTCCGCATTGATACTTTCGCGGCCGCACTTTTTTGTCGCGGTCCACGTTCCACACCTCTTGGCCCATTCTTGGTTTTTGTTCAAGTTTTGACTCCTTTATGAGTTGATTATGGCTCATTTTGAACAATCCCTGCAAGCAAGCATATTAAGTTAGTTTTCGGGAATACCTTTACGCGTTTTTGGCCCAAAACATAAGTAAAAGAGAGCAATTAATAGACTAAAATCCCTACTTATCAACTCCCCCAAACATAAGCTTTTGCTTGTCCTCAAGAAAATAAGGTAATTCCCACCTCCACAAGAAAAAGAAAAGGATATTTCAGCTGGCCTAAGGTGACTTCATCAAGCATCAATTGGGACTAACAATTACCCTCAACATAAATGAATTATCAACAACGTCATGTTATGACCTTTTGAGTTCTATAGTTCTAATGTGACACTATAGCATCAAGAATTGACTCAATTCATCAAGGAAGCTCTCTCTCTCTCACGTAGGTCATTGTGGATCCCAAACTCCTCCTCCTCTACTCTCCATGAGCAAATATCACTTTTTAGAATGTAACACTTAAAACAAGGATTATGAAGAAGTGCGCTCATCACTCTCAAAAGAATGCCACAAGTCCGGCTCTAAGTACCATAAGCTTGCCCCTTATGTAAATCACCACTAATGTAAGCTCACTCAACTTGAAATCATATAGGGCTTTAGCAGGGATGTAATGAAGGCTTTTGGATCAAGGTAAGACATAACGAACTATGGTGGTTTCATCTTTCCTTAAGCTCTCCATTTTCTCATTTCGGCTCATACTTTCTTGACTCTTTGAGTCATTTTTCTTCTTCCTTAGGGGAACTAGAGAGACAAACCGTCACTCTTTCTTACTCATGACAATCATTTTTCTCCTTTTCTCATCATTCTTTGCCTTTCATCATTATGTTCTTTGAATCCCTTTAACCTTCGCTTTCTTTTTGACATATTTCTTTTTGGCTTTTATTCCTTTTCTTTGCCTTTCCTTTTCATCAATTCTTTTTTTTTTGAACCTTTTATCACTTTCAATTTTCTCGTATCTCCCCCAAACTTATGCTTTTGCCAATTGTTCATCATGAATGCTAAGGAAATATTGGGTGCCAAGAGAGGGTCATTATAAAACGGATAAAGGCTTGTAATGTGGCTATTGAATGAAAAAGACTTAGGCTCAAAGGGGTTTATTATGGATATTATAATGGTAGGCTACAGAAGCTTTCAAAGTTCAAATTGGACCAAGGAGAGCCTACAATCATTTCTCAAGTCGAGCTACACTTAGAATTTCGCCTAGACAAACATTCAGGGCAAGTTCTAGACTTATTGGCACAAGACTTGGATTTGCAATTCAATACCTCACCTCTCAAGCTACTGGATTGTTAAAAAAAACAGAGTCGAGGGCCCACAACAACCCTAGCTAAGATTGAAGATCACAAATGGCTCAAAGAAACCACTCGATGATTGTTTTAGTCAACTCAAGAGTCTAAAGGTCACAACTAGAGCTATGTTTTGTCAATCAACTTGTCTCTAACCATGAGGTTGAAGGTAAATGTGTTAGTACCAAGTGAAGCCTACTTAAGACACTTTTATTCATTACTACTATATATCAAAGAAAAAAGAAAATGGACTCAATCCCTTAAGAACGTTGTCACGCCATCCATCGTTGGGAAGAGCCACCCGGTTCACATAACATCCACCTTTGGAAAGAACCGTGGCATTAAGAAAACCAAAGGCTTATTGATCATGCAGAATGTAAAAAGAAGCTAAAAACCCAAAAATAAGCTACTAAACGAAATAAAAAGCTAAGCTATTAAGGCAAAATACGAAAGAAGTTATGAAGTAAACTACGGAAAGTAAAATGAATATGTACAATAATCGAGTGAAATGAATATATACAAAATGAAAATGAATATATACATCGAATGGTAAAGTTATATACATACCAAAAGTGAAAAATAACGAAAGTGAAAATAACGATAAATAAAGGTAAAGAAAAATAGTATCATAGTTATTACATACCAATGACATCAAATCTTAACCAAATCAAAATGGACCCGGACCACCCCCCAAATAAAAGATAGCATTGTCCTCAATGCTAATACCAAAATAAGATCAGGGAAGGGTTAGAGAGTAAAGAAAACTCCCTATGTGGTCTCTGTCTGCATGGGGTCAGGCACATGAGTGGGGTCCTCGGACTGCATAGGATCATCAGCTCCCTCCGAGTCCTCTAACTAGATCTCCAAATCCTCTGACTAGGGGACCACAAATCCTCTAACTGGAGCTCTGTCTGCCTCATGCTCTGCTGCTTGTGCTACTGGGGCAGTCTCCTCCATAAGCAAGTCAAGTGGGATATCTCCAGCAGAAGTAAACTTCTCTACCTCCTTCTTCAGCTTCTCCACTGACTCCTTTGAGGCTTGAGTCTTTCTCATCTTCTTTACCTGCTTTCCCAGATCCTTGATCACCTTTCCATGCGTATCCAAAGTCTCCAGGATCTTCTTTTGGTTGTCCAAGAGCTTCTTCTGGTTGTCCAGAAGCTCCTTCAATGAATCCTCCACTGATGGAGGTACCTGAAGCTGTGCTAGGGCTGACTGTGCTGCTAATGCACTGGATAAGACAGACAGCTTTGATGTAGCTGCCTGCATCCAGTTGTTGATGCTGGATAAGGTCTGAGAAACCTGCAGTGTAGTCTGGGGGTAAGTAGAAGATGAGGGCACATATAGTGGCACTATGATGGATGGCCCAGATAAAGGAGGAGGCATGACAGCTGAAGGTCCCTCTGCTGTGGAAGGCTATGACCCGGTGGCCACTACCCTTGGCTCTTCAGATTGTCCAATGGAGGTAGTGGCTTTACCCTTTGCTTTAGGGTTGTTCGGTCCTTGGAGGCTATACCAGGAGAAAGGTTTCTTCGGCTTCACCTTCATGTCATAGTGCCTCCCCTCTACCCCTTGGTCCTCGAGATACATAGTGATGAAGTTGGGGTAGGGGTAAGACCTTTCTTCTTTTCCGGTTGCTTTGGAGATATGGTGGGACATGAGGTTCCCTACATTGATTGGATACCCCGCCATGATTGAAGCTATTAGGATCACCCGGGAGAGTGGGATGACACTATCATGCTGGCTAGGATCAAGTCGGATGCATACAAATGTGCACCACCCTTTGGCTTCAAAGCTGAGGGTGTTTCTGCAATTGGGACTCCAGCTGCGAGCCAAGCCCGCGTTGTCCCTGGGATGGCTATTACTTCCGCTAGCCAAGGCCGGGCTGCTTCATCTAGGGCCATCTTCTCCAAATATTGTACAGCTTCCACATCCTCAAAACCAGCATATTTGTTCAAGGTGTCTCCATCAAACCATATCTTCAAGTTCCATACCTTTGTCACAATGGTTCCCTTTTTGATGTGGGAAACATTTGCGTAGAACTCCTTGACAAGGTACTCATTGGCATCCAGAACCTTGCTTGTGAAGTACTTCCACCCCTTTATCTCCTCAAATTGTCTCTTGACATTTGGATTGTGAGGAAGGAGATCTCTTTTTATAAATTGTCGCTCAAGGTTGAGCGACCTTTGGGGCCACCATTCACAGAATTTGAGGTATGCTTTCTCGCTCATTAATCTATCTGCCCATATCTCAGGTTTCGTTAATCTAGCAAGGCCACCCACATTGGTATCACCCCCTCTCCCATCATCCGGGACCTCGTCATCCTCATCTACATTGATAGGAGCAGCTGTTGAGGCCGGAGTTGCAGCAGGTGGGGAAGATGGTTCTGATGCCTCACTACCTCCTTCTGAGCCATCAGACTACCCGGAAGGGGAGGTAGCTTCATTGATTAGGCGGTAGGGTTGTGATTGGGTCTCTTATTGAGGTTGTGTAGATTCCTCCTCAGAAATATCCCGGGATGGGAGATATTCACTTATGTCTGATGATTCGGTAGAAGGTCTAGTGAGGGTTTGCTTTTTGCTTATGATTCTTTGAGATGCTAAGGGCAAAGCCTGCTTTCCTTTGCCCCAGCCTCGGGAGGATTCTGCCCTCCCTTTTGATTTTTCTCCTCCTCTACGAGATCGCACCATTTTCTGCAACACACAATTAGTGCAAGATAATTAGAATTGGGGTTCAATCATGCCTTAAAGCAGTACAGATGAGGGCATCGCGGACCGCAAAAAAGTGGACGTGGCCGCGGAATGACCATCGCGGACCGCGAAAAAGTGAACGCGACCGCGAAGAGGTCAGGTTCAGACTATTGACTCTATGAACTTGGACACACGCAGACCACGAAAAATTAGACGCGGCCGCGAATGACCAATCGCGGACCGCAAAAAAAAAAATGCGGTCGCGAAAGCAATTAACAGACTCTTTGAAGTTCACAAGCGCGGACCGCGAAAACTTGAATGCAGCCGCGAAAGACCAACTGCGGACCACGTAAAAGTGACCGCGGCCGTGAACTCTTAGCAATCACTCAGTAACAAAAAGCTGGGGTAGCGTGGACCGTGAAAAAATAAACGCGGCCGCCTACCCTATCGGGGACCGCGTAAAATGGACCGCGACAGCAAAATTCAAATAAGATCGGTACTAAGAACACTGAAAACTAGGATTTTCACTAAGTGTGCAAAAATTAGTTCAATTAACCATGCAAAGTTACTAACCCCAGCCCCCATTAGGCATATAAACACTACCCACATGTATTTAAGTATCAATTAAGCATTAATTTGAGATCATGACATGCATCTAACCCTAACTAAAAAGAAAAATTAAAACAAAGAGAAAAGAAAAGAAAAAGATAAAATCACATCATGGAATTGAACATACCAGTTATAAAATTGTAGTAGGAAATGAACTCTTAATGTGAATGAGATGAAAATTGAGAGCAAGATGAGATGAACAGTGCTTTTTGTGCGGTGAAACGTTAGGGTTCGAAAAGTGTAAAATGTTTAAGGAACCCTTATTTATACTAATCACCTGTGGAACCCACTGCCTTACTTGAGCGCGGCCGTGAAATTCTATCGCGATCCGCGCTATGTTACCTTATGTAGACCAGCTTCAACGCGGTCCACGAAAATTGGAACGCGGCCGCGATCTCTGAAGGATTTTTTTTGACAGTCCAACTTCAGAGAGTTGGCATTTTACTCTTTTCAAGTAAGCGTCCGCGGACAAAAATGTACTGCTGCGAAATGCTCACGCGGACCGCGAAATTTTGGGCGCGGTCCGCGACTTCCAACACTTAGCCAAATTTTTCCCTGTCAAAATCCTGCACTGCACATCCAGTTCCTACATACACTTCATAACCAGTTAGTCCAAAACAATGCCTAATCTAAGAAGAAAATCAAAAGAAGAAAAAAACATATGGGTTACCTCCCAAGAAGTGCCTGATTTAACGTTGCGACACGACACATGTTACCATCATCATTTGAAATGGATCAAGGACACCACGTGGCTATCATCAATCTTGCCAAGGTAATACTTTACTCGGTGCCAATTTACTCTAAAGATTTCACCATTTTTGTTTTTCAAATCGAGAGCACCAAACGGAGTTACATGCACCACTTCAAAAGGGCCACTCCACTTTGACTTGAGCTTTCCCGAAAACATACGTAACCGAGAGTTGAATAGAAGAACCAAGTCAACCTCCTTGAATTCTTTGTTCCGGATATATTTGTCATGTAAGTACTTCATCTTGTCCTTATACAAGGACGAGCTAGAATAAGCATGGAACCGGAAATCATCAAGTTCTTTTAGTTGCTCTACCCGGAGATTGGCAGCTACATCCCATTCAAGGTTCAACTTCTTCAGCGCCCACATGGCCTTGTGCTCTAATTCAACCGGAAGATGGCATGCTTTCCCAAATACCAACCGGTACGGAGACATACCAATTGGAGTCTTGTAAGATGTACGATAGGCCCATAAAGCATCATCCAGTTTTCTTGACCAATCATTCCGGTTTGCATTGACAGTCTTGGATAATATGCTCGTGATCTACCTGTTGGAGACCTCAACTTGTCCACTAGCCTATGGGTGATAATGGGTTGACACCTTATAATTGACACCATACTTAGAAAGTAAAGTGTCGAAGGCTTTGTTGCAAAAATGAGAACCCCCATCACTAATGATAGCCCTTGGGGTGCCGAACCTTGTGAAGATATTTTTCTTTAAGAAAGCCACCACACTCCGTGCCTCATTGTTGGACAAATCCACAGCTTCAACCCATTTGGAAACATAATCAACAGCAACAAGAATGTAAGTGTTCCCACATGAACTCACAAATGGCCCCATAAAGTCGATGCCCCACACATCAAAAATATCAATCTCAAGAATAGTGGTGAGGGGCATTTCATTCTTCTTGTAAATTCCACTAGCTCTTTGGCACTCATCACAATGCCTAACAAGCTCGCTAGCGTCTTTGTACAAGGTAGGCCAATAGAATCCACAACTTAGGACCTTTATAGAAGTTCTCACCCCACCATGATGCCCACCGTAGGGCGAGGAATGACAAGCTTCAAGAATACTCAATTGCTCCTCTTCCGGAACACATCTCCGAATAACACCATCATTGCAAATCTTAAAAAGATATGGCTCGTCCAAATAATAATCCAAGCTGTCCCGTTTGAGCTTCCTCCTTTGGTTAGAAGAGAGCTCACCCGGGAAAATATCGGTCACAAGAAAGTTAGCCACATCGGCAAACCAAGGCATCCCATTCAAAGACACGGAGATGAGTTGTTCATCCGAAAATGAATCATTAATCTCGAGGTCATCATGGGGCCTCCCCTCCTCTTCCAAGCAGAACAAGTGGTCTGCCACTTGATTCTCACTCCCTTTTTGGTCTATAATTTCAAGGTCAAACTCTTGTAGAAGAAGAACCCATCTCATCAACCTAGCCTTAGAGTCTTTTTTGGTCATCAAGTAATGAAGTGCCGCGTGATCGGTGTGCACAATCACTTTGGCACCCATGAGGTACGACCTGAACTTTTCCATGGCGAAGACAATGACTAATAACTCTTTCTCGGTCACCGTATAGTTGACTTGGGCATCGTTCATTATTTTTCTTGCATAATAAACTAGATGAAATATCTTGTTGATCCTTTGCCCCAAAACCGCTCCTTCCACAACGTCGCTAGCATCGCACATGAGCTCAAATGGTAAGCTCCAATTGGGTGCAGTAATGATGGGAGTGGTAGTCAATCTATACTTGAGAATCTCAAAAGCTTTCATGCAATCATCATTGTACACAAACTTTGCATATTTTTCCAACAACTTGCACAAGGGGTTCACCACTTTTGAGAAATCCTTGATGAACCTTCGGTAAAACCCCGCGTGACCAAGAAAGCTCCTCACTCCCCTGACGGAAGTAGGAGGAGGTAGTTTTGAAATCACTTTAATTTTTGCTTTGTCCACTTCAATACCGTTCTTTGAGATCTTATGGCCGAGGACAATGCCCTCCTCGACCATAAAGTGGCACTTTTCCCAATTAAGCGCTAAGTTGGTCTCTTCACATCGGGCCAACACTTTGTCAAGATTATCCAAGAATTATTCAAATGAATCCCCCACAACACTGAAATTATCCACGAATACTTCGAGAAAGTCCTCCACCATATCCGTAAATATTGCCATCATACACCGTTGAAAGGTAGCCAGTGCATTACACAAACCAAACGGCATCCGTGAGAATTCAAATGTGCCATACGGACAGGTGAAGGTGATTTTCTCTTGGTCTTTAGGTGTAATGAGAATCTGGTTGTACCCAGAGTACCCATCCAAAAAGCAATAATAAGCACGCTCGACAAGTCTATCCAATATTTGGTCAAGAAATGGCAATGGAAAATGGTCTTTGCGGGTCACTTTGTTTAGATTTCTATAATCCATGCATACCCTCTAACTGGTAACAGTTCTGGTGGGGATCAACTCATTTTTCTCATTTGTGATCACAGTCATACCCCCCTTCTTCGGGACATATTGTACCAGCGAAGTCTATGAACTATCCGAAATAGGGTACACAACCCCTGCATCTAGCCATTTGATTATCTCTTTCTTGACGCCGTCTTGCATGGCCTCATTCAAACTCCGTTGATGTTCCACGGATGGTTTGGCATCTTCCTTGAGTATGATTTTGTGCATGCAAAAGGCGGGGTTTATACCCTGAATGTCAGCCAAAGTCCACGCTATTACCTTCTTCCTTCTTTGAAGCACCGCAAGGGTGGAATCTACCTGCACGTTAGTTAAGCACAAAGAAAGAATAACAAGTAGTATGGAACAAGGGACTAAGAACTCATACCTGAGGTGTGAAGGCAAGGGCTTCAACTCCAATGTTGGTGGCTCCTCGATTGGGGGCTTTGTTGGCGGAGTCTTCCGGTTCTCAAGGTCCAAGGAAAGTTTACGGATCCATATGTGTAGGATCCCATTCCTTGCAAAGCATTTGCACATTCTATCAAGCCTGCCTTCTCATCATCCTTATGATTCAACAACATAACTCCCAGAGGGCCTTCCACATTAATCATAGCACTCGTGTCATCAACAATCACCTCCGTCACAAGATCCACAAAAGAGCATACTTCGTTGCTATTAGGCTGCCTCATTGACTTGCACACGTGGAACACAACTTTTTCATCGCCCACCCGAAAGGTGAGTTCCCCAGCTTCCACATCAACCAATGCCTTCCCTGTTGCTAAGAAAGGTCTTCCCAATATGATTGGCACCTCATAGTCAACTTCGCAGTCGAGAATCATTAAATCTGCGGGAAGAATGAACTTGTCGACCCGAACTAGAACATCATCAATAATCCCTAGCGACCTCTTCATTGTCTGGTCTTCCATTTGCAACCTCATTGAAGTAGGTCTTGGTTGCCCAATACCCAATGTCTTGAACACAAAATATGGCATCAAATTAATGCTCGCTCCCAAATCACACCAGGCTTTGGCGAAATCGGCACTACCAATAGTGTATGGAATTGTAAAGGCACTGGGATCTTCTAGCTTTGGAGCCATGGAATTCACAATGGCACTCACTTGATGTGTCATTTTTATCATCTCATAATTCATTGACCTCTTCTTTGTTATCAAGTCCTTCATGAACTTGGCATATCCCAGCATTTGTTCTAGAGCTTCAACCAAAGGCACATTGATGGACAAACTCTTCATCACATCAATGAATTTCTTGAATTGGTTTTCTTTGCAAGCCTTTAAGGATACGGTAGAGGAGGCCTTGGCAAAGGGGCCTTGGCTTTGGGCATTACCATTTCTGGTATGTCTATCACGTGTTCCCTAGATAGGTTCACATTATTTTGTGTCTCCTCCACGTTGTCATCAATGTCTATCCTCACTTCATCATTCATATTCTCATCATTGGCTTGGATCTCATCATCTTCTTGCACAACCAAATCATCATTCACAATCTTTCTTGGATTGGAGGTACTTGCATCTCCACCTCTACCGCTTCTTGTGGTCACCGCCATAGCATGGCCTGTATTGTTCTCACCCTTTTCGGTTTACTACCGTATTACTTGGTAGTGCCCCCTTAGGGCGAGTATTTAGTGCTTGAGAAATTTGACCCATTTGTACTTCCAAGTTGCGGATAGAAGTATTGTGGGAGGCTATTTGGGCATCGGAGCCAGCATTTCTTTCCATCATTTGCTTGAACATACTTTCTATCCGCCCCATCTCATTGTTTGAAAAACTTTGCCCTTGAGACGAATATGGAGGCGGGTTGTTGGGTTGTTGATACATCGGATGCCTTTGAAAGCCCGACCCCCGATTGCCTTGGTTATTGTTGCTCTAACCCCCTTGGTTTCCATTGCCTCCCCAATTGTTATTATTGTTGCCACTCCAATTGCTATTATTGTTTCCTCCCCAATTGCCTTGTTGATTACCCCAATTTTGGTTGTTGTTCCCCCAATTGTTCGGATTGTTGTTGTTGCCACTATTTCAATTCCCTTGGCCTTGGTTGCCCCAATTTTGATTATTTCCTTGTGATCTCCATTGTTGATTTAGAGCATTGCTCCATTGACCTTGGTAATTATTGTCATATAAAACTTCCTCACTTTGATAATCATAAGAATCGTCTTGATTGTAGCCACTACCACTCTGCTCAAATTGCTCTTGATTGCTTTGCACTTGTTGACCATGCTGTCTTCTCTTGTTGACCATTACATTCACTCCTTCCATGGTGTTTACTTGCTTTGGCCACTGAACCTGCTGAAGCTGAGCCTTTGCTAACTGGTTCACAGTAGTTGTCAATTCTGCTATGGCTTGTCCGTGATCATGAAGTTCCTTGTGAAGTTGGATGACATTAGGGTCACCCTGAGGAACGTTTGCCTGACTTTGCCAAGCTGAGGAAGTGTCTGCCATCTCATCTAGAATTTCACATGCTTCTGAATATGGCGTGTTCATGAAGTTACCCCCTGCCAGCTGATTCACCACACACTGGTTGGTTGTGTTGATACCCCTATAAAATGTTTGCTGGATCATTGCTTCAGTCATATCATTATTGAGGTAGATGACATGAAGTTACCCCCTGGTAGCACCTGGTGTGCTGCCCTTGGAGGAGGTGGGGGAGGGTTTGGCACATTGTCATGAGACGGGTGGCCTCTTCTTTGTACTTGAGGTTCTAGGTTGACCTCATCCACATCATTTTCATCTACCTCCTCCCCTTGAGGAATATGTCCGAGAGCTTCATTATGAGCCATTTGGTACCTAAAGCAATTGACACACAAAAATTAGAAAACAGAAGGAAAGAACAACAAAACACACAAATAGTTAGATAGATAGCTAAAACCATGTAACTCCCCGTCAACGGCGTCAAATATTGATCGGTGCCAAACCTACACCACTATTGAGTAGTGAGGATGGTCGATGCAGTTTTACCCAACAAGGTCGGGATCGATTTCCACAGGGAGTTAATTGATTTGGAATTAGGTATTTATCTAAATCTAGATATGTGTGTTGTTCCTAATTGCACTTCCAAACATGATGGTGTTGATTATACTTCTATTTCTATTTCTATTATATGCTAAGATTAAAGCTAAGTACACTATTTTTGATGATAGCTTTCAAGTGTTTAAAAGGTCTAGGGTAGTGACTTCCGCCTAGGTGGATATCTAACGGGTATCAAGAATCTAGGGCGAGTTTGGTTTGATTGGGGTCGTAATATAGCTATCACACCCAAGTACTCACTCTATTCCTCTCGGTAGTTTGAGTGATTTTGCCCAATTTGGCTTTCTCAAGTCCAAATGGGTATTCATGCAATACAAGTGATATTAGCTCAAGTCGGATACTACTATCTCTAGGTTTAACCCTTTTATTGGGGCTATCAATTTCTTGAGTTCACCCCAATTCCTTGTTAGCCTAGTTTTCCTAGACTTAATCCCTCTTTCTCAAGAAGAGCTTAAGTCACAAAGGCATGAATCAGTGTTTGCAACCACTAATAATACAATTCTAGCATAAACTAGACTAAATATCACTAACTCATAAACAATCAAGCCCTAAAATTCAAGACCCATTAAATACCCACACTAGGGTTGGCTCACAACCCTAGCTATGGGTATAGCTACTCATGATAATAGCAGAAATCAAAGATACTAAGAAGATATAATCCATAATACTAAATTAAAAGATGAAAATCTAATGTTATAAGGTAAATCTTGTACAAAGTTGTCCAAAAGGGAAAATCTAGCCGTCTTACGTACATAGCAAAAACATAACATTGTCTAAAATTGACAAAAAGATCTAGTTATACTAAGCTAAAATTTTTGGACAAAAATACCCCTGCGGAAGTTTTGCGGCCGTGTAATTCTGACCGCGGCCGCACACTTGCTTTTGCGGCCGCGTAATTCTGATCGCGGTCCGCATTTATTCACATCAGGACCTGGGTTGAACCTTGTTTCACGGACTGCATAATTTCCACCGCGTCCGCGTGAGAGACTTCCGCGGCCGCGTAACTTTGACGTGGACCGCCCTTCTCATTTTTTCTTGAATTATGCACTCTCTGAACCTTAGCAACCGCAGTCCGCGGAATTCCCATCGCGACTGTGCTGGTACTTTCGCGGTCGCATCTTCTTGTTGCGGTCCACGTTCATATTTGTGCCCAAAACACCATCTCTCTGATTCTTCATATCGCGGACCTCGAAATAATGGCCACGTCCGTGTTGATACTTTCGCGGCCGCACTTTTTTGTCGCGGTCTGCGTTCCATACCTCTTGGCCCAGTCTTGTTTTTTGTTCAAGTTTTGACTCCTTTGTGAGTTGATTATGGCTCCTTTGTCTCATTTTGAATAATCCTTGCAAGCAAGCATATTAAGTTAGTTTCTGGGAATACCTTCACGTATTTTTAGCCCAAAATACAAGTAAAAGAGAGCAATTAATAGGCTAAAATCCCTACTTATCATGTTGCCACCCTTGTACTTCAGGATAACCTCACATAGTTCTTGAGCATGTTTGGTACACTAGCTCAGGCAGGGTTGATTCCATATGCACCAGCCACATCTCAGGCTGGGGGAGGAGCTCAGACACCCGCGGCCCGTACCCCAGAGCAGCGGGTCCATGTTGACCAGGTCCCAAAGGTTATACTAGTGCAACCAGTTGTCCCAGTTCAGCTCGAGGTTAGGGCAGCAACATCTGAGGAGGAGCAGCTTAGACTTGAGAGATACAAGAAGTACCACCCTCCTACTTTTAGCAGCCTAGCTACGGAGGATGCACATGTTTTTCTGTAGAAATGCCACCGTATTCTCTGCACCATGGGTATTGTAGAGATGAGCGGGGTTTATTTTACTACATTTCAGTTGTCGGGACCAGCGTATAAATGGATGCAACTTCACTCACATGGGCTCCATTTTTAGAGATGTTCTTGAGAGAATTTGTTCCCCAGAGACTTTGAGCAGCGATGCCAGGGTGCTATGACCGTGTTAGAGTATGTTGTCAGATTCAGTGAGTTATCCAGACATGCACCTGCCTTGGTTTCCACAGTCAGAGAGCGAGTCCATCGCTTTATCTAGGGGCTCAACTATGGTATTAGAATCAGCATGGCTCGAGATTTGGAGACAGATACCCCATATCAGCAGGTGGTAGATATCGTGCAGAGATTGGAGGGTATGCGGGGTCGGGAGAGAGAGGTTAGGGAGGCCAAGATGCCTCAAGATTTTGGCAGATATAGTGGTGCCCGTGCCCCATGTGCAACTCCTCATGGTAGTAGCTATATGAGCCATCCAGTTCATTCAGCACTTCCAGCTTCTAGTGGTACTCCGGCTACTCCCAGGTCTCAGGTTGCCCATTATGCACCGCCACTGCCTAGTGCACCTCCTGCACTAGGTGCTTTTAGCAGTCAGTCCAGCCGACCAATCTCGAGCTATTTTCAGCAGCCACATCCTTCAAGAGCTTGTTTTGAGTGTGGTGATACTTGTCAGATGGTGAGGTGCACCTCCATCGACTACTCAAGCTCCACGTAATCCACAAGGTCCCAGACTTCTCAAGCTGCGGTTACCGCTCCAGCTGTCGCTCTACCTGCACAACTAGCTAGGGGTGGAGGTCAAGCGGGTAGGGGTCGCCCTAGAGGGGGAAGCCTGGCCAGATTTTATGTTTTTTTGGGTAGGACGGAGGCGGTTGCATCAGACGCAATTATCACATGTATTGTTCCAGTTTGTCATAGAGATGCATCCGTCTTATTTGATCTAGGATCCACTTACTCATATGTATCATCTTATTTTGCTATGTATTTGGGTATATCTCATGATTCTTTGAGTTCTCTTGTTTATGTATCCATGCATGTGGGAGATTCTATTGTTGTTGACCATGTGTATTGATCGTATTTAGTTGTTAATGGTAGTTTTGAGACCAGAGTTGATATATTATTTCTGAGTATGGTGGACTTTGATGTTATCTTGGGTATGGACTGGTTGTCACCCTATCATGCTATTCTTGATTGTCACGCCAAGACGGTGACATTGGCTATGCCAGGTTTACTGCGGTTGGAGTGAAAGGGTACTTTGGATTATGTTCCTAGCAGGGTTGTGTCCTTTCTTAAGGCACAACAGATGGTTGAGAAGGGGTGTGATGCATACCTAGCCTTTGTGAGAGATCTCTGTGTTGAGACTCCTACCGTCAAGTCAGTTCCGATAGTGAGAGACTGTCCAGATATATTTCTAGCTAATCTTCCAGGCATGCTGCCCGATAGGGATATCAATTTTGGTATTGAATTGTTGATGGGAACTCAACCCATTTCTATTCTACCATATCGTATGGCCCTAGCGGAGTTGAAGCAGCAATTGCAATAGTTGCTTGATAAGGGTTTAATTCGACCTAGTGTGTCACCTTGGGGTACTCCAGTTCTATTTGTGAAGAAAAAGGATAGTTCTTTGTGCATGTGTAGTGACTATCGGTAGTTGAACAAGGTTACAGTGAAGAACAGATATCTGTTGCCACGCATTGATGATTTATTTGATCAGTTACAGGGTGCAGAGTGTTCTCAAAGATTGATTTGCGGTCAGGTTATCATCAGCTAAAGATTCGGGATCCAGATATTTCGAAGACTGCCTTTAGGACTCGATATGGTCACTACGAGTTCCTTGTGATGTCATTTGGGCTGACCAATGCCCCAGCAATATTCATGCACCTAATGAACAGTGTATTCCAACCCTATCTTGATTCATTCATCATTGTGTTTATTGACGACATCTTGGTGTACTCCCGCAACCGGGAGGATCATGAGCAGCATTTGAGGATTGTGCTCTAGACCTAGAGAGAAAAGTTGTATGCAAAATTCTCAAAGTGTGAATTCTGGCTTGATTCAGTGGCATTTTTGGGTCATTTGGTGTCGAGTGAGGAGATTAAGGTAGATCCGAAGAAGATTGAAGCAGTGCTGAGTTGACCCAGACCGTCTTCAGCTTTGGAGATCCAAAGTTTCCTTGGTTTGGCCGAATATTATCGCCTTTTCGTAGAGGGTTTCTTATCTATTGCTGCACCTATGACCAGATTGACCCAGAAGGGTGCTCCTTTCAGATAGACCGATGAGTGTGAAGAGAGATTTTAAAATCTCAAAACTGCTTTGGCTACAACCCTTGTGTTGGTATTGCCTACGGGTTCAGGGTCTTACAATGTGTATTGTGATGTGTCATGGGTTGGCCTTTGTGCGGTGTTGATGCAAGACGGTAGCATCCATTAGCAGCCATTGGAATTAGCAGCCATTATTCATGCCTTGAAGATTTGGCCGCATTATTTGCACGGTGTCCCTTGTGAGGTCTTTACCGACCATTGGAGTCTACAACATCTGTTCAAATAGAAGGATCTTAACTTGCGATAGTGGAGATGGTTAGAGTTGCTTAAGCACTATGATATCACTTTTCTATATCATCCCGGAAGGCCAATGTGGTGGCCGATTGGCAATTTAGCTTATCTATCGGCAGCAGAGAGGCCCTTAGTATTGGATGTTAAGGCCTTAGCCAACTAGTTTGTTAGATTGGATGTTTCAGAGCTAAGTCGACTTCTAGCTAGCGTGGTTTCTCTGAATTCTTTATATGATCGCATTAGAGAACGTCAGTATGACGACCCTCATTTGCTTGTCCTTAAGGACATAGTGCAACACGATGATGCCAAGGAGGTTTCTATCGGAGATGGCGGTGTGTTGCTGATGTAGGGCCGATTATGTGTGCCTAACCTGGAAAGGTTACGAGAGTTGATTCTTCAGGAGGCCCACAGTTTGCAGTACTCCATTCATTCGGGTGCCGCTAAGATGTATCAGGATTTGCGGAAGCACTATTGGTGGAGAAGAATGAAGAACGACATAGTGGAGTATGTAGCTTGGTGCCTAAATTTTCATCAGGTGAAGTATGAGCACAGAGGCTAGGTGGGTTGCTTCAGAGACTTGAGATTCCCAAGTGGATATGGGAGCGAGTTACCGTGGACTTTGTTGTTGCGCTCCCACATACTCAGAAGAAATTTGACGTTGTATGGGTGATTGTAGATAGGTTGACCAAGTCAGCTCATTTCATTCCGGTGATGACTACCTATTCTTCAGAGCATCTGGCTCAGGTCTATATTCATGAAATTGTTCGACTTCATGGCGTGCCGGTATCTATCATCTCTGACCGGGGTACGCAATTTACATCAAGATTCTGATGGGACGTACAATGTAGGTTAGGCACACGGGTTAAGTTGAGTACAACATTCCACTCCCAGATAGACAGACAGTCCGAGCGCAACATTTATATATTGGAGGATATGATTCGTGCTTGTGTTGTGGATTTTAGGGGTTCTTGGGATCAGTTCTTGCCGCTTGCGGAGTTTGCCTACAATAGCAGCTACCAATCGAGTATCCATCTGGCTCCTTATGAGGCCCTATATGGAAGATGGTGTCATTCCCCAGTTGGTTGGTTTGAGCCGGGAGAGGCTAAGTTATTAGGCATGGATTAGGTTCGAGATGCCTTGGAGAAGGTCAAGTTGATCTAGGATCACCTTTGTACAACCCAATCTAGACAGAAGAGTTATGCAGATCGAAAGGTTTGTAATATTGCATTCGTGGTTGAAGAGCGGGTATTGCTCCAGGTTTCGCTCATAAAGGGTGTTATGAGGTTCGTGAAGAAGGGCAAGTTGAGCCCTAGGTATATCAGACCTTTTGAGATTCTTGAGAGGATTGGTGAGGTGGCCTACAAGCTTGAATTGCCACCTAGTATATTCGCAGTTCATCTGGTATTCCATGTTTCTATGCTCCGGAAGTATCACAGTGTGTGTTAGCTTTTAGCTCATTCCAATTGGACAAGGATTTGTCATATTATGAGGAGCCAGTGACCATCTTGGACAGGCAGGTCTAAAAGTTGAGGCCAAAGAGAATTGCTTCAGTGAAGGTTCAGTGGAGGGGTCAACCAGTCAAAGAGGCGACTTGGGAGACCGAGCATGATATGCGTAGCTGTTACCCTCATCTTTTCATCACTTCAGGTATGTCTCCATACTTGATCGAGAACGAACGTTTGTTTTAAGAGGGGGAGGATGTAACGACCTGGCCGGTCATTTTAAGTATTTTAGCCTCGTTCCCCTATTTATATCCTCCTCTATGTTATATTGTGATTTTGTGAATTGCCGGACAGGTTGGTTTTGGCTTCGGGTGAATTTCGGAGTGAAATGGGATACTTAGTCCCTTAGTTGGAGGCTTAAGTTGAAAGGATTGATCGGAGTTGGACCTTTGTGTAGATGACTCCAGAATGGAGTTTTGACAGTTTTGATAGTTTCGTATGGTGATTTTGAAGGTTTGGTAGGTTGAGAAGTTTGACCGAAAGTTGACTTTATTGATATCAGGGTCGAATTCCGATTCCAGAAGTTGGAATAGGTCTGTTGGGTCATTTATGACTTATGTGCAAAATTTGAGGTCAATCAGAGTTGGTTTGGTATGAATTGGCGTTAGTTTTGGACGTCTGGTGTTCATGGTTTTAATAGGTTTAAATTGGATTGCGATTCGTAGAATCGATATTGTTTGATGTGATTTTAGGCCTCGAGTAGGTTCATTATGTGTTTTGGGACTTGTTAGTATATCCAGACGGGGTCCCGGGGGCCCCGGGTGTGAATCAGATTTAAATTGGGATAATTTTAGACTTAGTTGATTGCTGAAGCTGCTGCGAGGGACTCATCACAGAAGCGAAAAGGGCTAGCCAGGGGAAGAACCGTAGGTGCGGAGTTTGGCGGGCAGATGCACACCCGCAGAAGCGGATTGGGATGCGGAGTTTGGGCCTTTGGCTATGGAGCGCAGGTGAGGAGGTGAGCTGCAGAAGCGAGCTCGCAAGAGCGGTTGTTTCTACGCAGAAGCGGTTGGGGACCGCAGAAGTGATATGTTCATGGCTTAAGTGAAAGCCGCACGTGCCATGGAATTTCCGCAGGTGCGGAGCCGTAGATGCTGCTGAGGGCTCGCAGAAGCGAGATCGCTGGGCAGAAAAGTGTGAATTCGAGGGTTTTATTTTATTCTTCATCTTTTAACTTAGAGAGCTCGGTTTAGGGCAATATTTGAGAGGGATTTTCAAGAAATTGATTAGGGAAAGTGATTATAACTCGGATTTGACTATTGTACATGAATCCATCATTGTTTTTATCATTTAATTAGTTTTTTGAGTTGGAAAAATTGGGAAAACTTCATAGACTATATTTTGAGGATTTGAAGGTCGATTTGAGATCGGAATTGAGTAATTTTAGTATGGTTGGACTCATTATCGAATGAGTGTTCGGATTTTATAAGTTTGGTTGGGTTCTGAGTCGCAAGCATAGGGTTGACTTTTTGATTTTCTTTAAAGATTGCAGCTTTATTATTTGGAATAGTTTCCTATGATTTGTATTTATGGTATAAAGTGTTTTTGGCTAGATTCGAGCCGTTCGGAGTTGGATACTCGCAGAATAGGCTAGTGGATTGAGTTAGCGTGTTTTGAGGTAAGTGTCTTGCCTAACTTTGTATGGCAGAAATACCCCTTAGGATTGGTGTTATTTTTTGTTAATTGTGGTACGTGAAAGCTGTGTACGTAATGTGGCGAGTGGGTACACGTGTCAAATGTGGTAATTGACCGGTTTAAGCTATGTAGATTCTTTTCATGCCTTTAATTGAACTGTCATAACATGTTATATTCATCATCATTATTCTATCCTTACATTCTTCACTTGACATTGTTAATATTTGCCTCATTTCTTACTTGTTGATTGCCCTTACATGCTTAGTTGAAGTTACTGATTTCTCATTACCTTGTTAAATATTTAACTGTCGAGTTACCTTACTTGAAGTTGTTATTTCTTGGAGTATCTTATTATTGAGTTTTGGTGTTGAAGTTGTAAAAGACGGGATCTCATTGAGGTAAAATTGTAAATTGTTGAAATACCATTCTTGTTGAGTTATTAACTTTCGGTTGCTATTGTTGAGACTCTTGTAAATATTGTGGTTGAGCCGTGGGCTATTTATTGTGGAAACATTGTTATTGTTGACTTCTTTGGAAAGTTATGGTATTGGGCACTTTAGATGCGACTTGTGATATGTTATGATATTGATACGCATGCGGTGGTATAAGGATAGGGGTTGATACGCATGCGGTGAGATAAGGCGGGCTTGATACCCATGTTGCTAGTAGAGGAACTACTTGAAGCCACGCGGTGTGATAAGGTGGGCTAAAATGCGGGTAGCTATTTTGGGAAAATGATTTTCAAAACTAAATGTAAGGCTTCCGCGGTGATATAAGGAAAAATTTTGATTTTGATTGTGAAATGAGACTACGAGACTGTACCTCGGTAGTGATTCTTGTTGCTATCTTTCATTTATATCACTTGTGTTTGGTCTGCATTGTTTTCTTGACATTCTTATTATGCGTTTCTTCTGTGATGTCTTTATTGCCTTAATTTCAGTGTAGCTATTCTTGTTGTATTTCTTCATTGTATTATTTCCATTGTTTCCATCATTATACTGTACTATACTGTTCAATTTTCTTTGTTTATTCTAGTAGGTGTCTTGACCTGACCTCGTCTCTACTCTACCGAGGTTAGGCTTGATACTTACTGGGTACCGTTGTGGTATACTCATACTATGCTTCTGCACATCTTTTTATGCAGATCTTGGTACTTCATACCAGCCTAGGTATCCGTGAGTTGAGCTTGGATCAGAACTTCAAGGTATACCTGCCGGCGTTCGCAGGCCTCAGAGTCACCCTCTATCTAGTTTCTATTTCATTCTCCTTTTATAGATACTGTTGTATAGGGATGTTTCAGTATACTTGTGTAGAGCTTATGACTCGGTCTCACCAGATTTTGGGTGTTGTATTCGGTTGTATTGTGAAGTCCTTTTTATGATAGTTGTTGGTTTAATTGTGAGTTTTATTATTATTTCCGTTAATTCTTCATGTATGTTAGGCTTACCTAGTCTTAGAGACTAGGTTCTATCACGACATCCTACGGAGAGAGATTGGGTTCGTGACAGAGCTGCTTCGAGAATTTGTGATCCGGTTCCAGAAAGAAAGGAGGCTGCTACCAACGGTTCCATATGAGTGGGCAGCGGAGGCATTCACGAAGGGTGTAAACCCACCGAGTTCTGATGCCTCTCGCAAATTAAAGGAAATCTTGCTTGAGTTTCAGGCGACCACATGGGCGGATGTCCATAACCGCTAAGAGTCAAAAATAAGGATAGAAGACGATCAACTTGGATCATCGGTATCGACCAAGGGACGGGGTCGAGACAAAAATTAGGACAGGTTTAAGAATGACTATGATGCAGATCGGCGGTCCTCCAGAGGTCATTTTGTACCGTACGGGAGAACCGATGGGCGTAATAGCAAAGGGTTTCAGTCATCGGATAGGTCTAATCTAGATAGAAGAATCGATCGTGGCAAGAACAATAAATCGTTGCAGGAGAAAGAATATGCCAAGGGCCCGAGACTCTGCATATCCCCGGTTATCGAATTATAACTTTAATATCATCCTGGTAGAATTGGTATCGGTAATGAGAAATATCAAAGAAACACTACTCCCGAAGCCAATCTGATCAGATCCTAGCCAGAGAGATCCCAATTTATGTTGTGAATACCATGGGACTCACGGCCACAGAACCGGGGACTGCCGACATCTTCGCGAAGAGGTGGAGACATTGTTGAAGAATGGCCATCTTGGGGAGTTTTTAAGTGACCGAGCCAAGAACAACTATGGCCGAAGCCGAGATAATGCAGAGCATTCGAAGATAGCAGAAGGGGCACCTCAGATAACTATCAATATGATTTTCGGAGGAAACAAAGTCAATGGGGTAACCTTTTCATCAACAGAGAAAATAAAGATACCGGTGACTCACAACAAGAGACTCCGGAAAGTCATGGAAGATGATATCACCTTCACGGAGGAGGACGCTGGCGGACTTCTTCTGCCACAGAACGACACTTTAGTAATCTCTCTCAATATTTTAGATTTCAAAATTAAGCATGTTCTGGTTGATCCAGGAAGTTAAGCTAACATCATCCAATGAAGAGTTCTGGAATAAGCGAAGTTAATTGAAAGCATCGTTCCGGCGACAAAACTCTTAGCCAGCTTCAACTTGACAAGCGTGACAACCCGAGGTGAGATTTTGCTGCTCCACACATGCCAAAGGAGTAATGAAGACCACTATATTCGAAGTGGTGGATAGAGATATGGGTTACAATGTAATCCTCAGAAGATCGTGGATACACGATATGAATGTTATACCCTCAACAAATCACCAATTGATGAAATTTTCGGCGTTAGAGGGAACTAAGCCAATAAGAGGAGACCAGCCAACGGTGAGGGAGATGAATGCAATGACTGTTTCCAGCAGCAAGGGGAAAGAGTCCAACAAAGAGCAATTACAAGAACCGATGACTTCTCCCTTTCCGAATGAAGATGATCAAGGCGAGGATTATTGGAATCCCATCAGGTTCCAAGATATTTTTAGGTACCAGAGGAGACGGATGCGACCAAGTCGACCACAAAAGAACTCGAGCAAGTGGCCTTGTTCGAAGAGTTTTTGGAAAGGAAGTTTCATCTGGGAACAGGATTAAATCCCGAGCTCAAGTTAGAATTCATAAACTTTCTTAAAGCTAACGCTGACTGCTTTGCGTGGTCGCACTCGGATATGACAGGCATCCCATTGGAGGTAGCGGTCCACAAGCTAAGTCTGGATCCAAATGTCCCATCGGTAAGGCAAAAGAAATGCCCAATAGCAGAGGTTAGTAACAAGTTTGTTAAAGAAGAGGTAACCCGATTACTCAATATTGGTTCAATCCGGGAGGTAAAGTATCCGGAATGGTTAGCCAACGTATTTGTAGTACCCAAAAAGAATAACAGATTTAGGATGTGCGTAGACTATAAAGATTTAAATAATATGTGCCCTAAAGACTCATTCCTGTTGCCAAACATTGATTGAATGATTGATGCTACAGCTGGACACGAGCTAATGAGTTTCCTTGATGCTTACTCCGGATACAATCAAATCATGATGAACTCGGAGGATCATGAGAAAACTTCTTTCATAACAAACTTTGGCACATATTGCTATAATGTGATGCCTTTTGGGCTTAAGAACACCGGAGCCACTTATTAGAGGCTCGTTAATAAAATGTTTGAGGATCAGATAGGCAAAACAATGGAAGTATATATTGATGACATGTTAGTCAAGTCTTTAAATGCATGAGATCATTTGAAACAACTCCAAGAGACTTTTGACATTCTGAGGAAGCATAACATGAAACTCAACCTGGAGAAATGCGCATTTGGGGTTGGTTCGGGTAAGTTTTTGAGGTTCGTAGTCTCGCAAAGGGGGATCGAGGTAAATCCTAATAAAATCAAAGCTATCGAGGACATCCCGGATCAGCTAACAAGTGTGAAGGAAGTGTAGAGGCTAACCAGAAGGTTGGCGGCTTTAAGCAGGTTCATCTCAGGATCTTCAGAAAAGTGACATCACTTCTTTTCACTTCTGAAAAAGAAGAACGATTTCGAATGAACTCTGGAATGCCAACAGACACTGAAAGACCTAAAAAGATACCCGTCCAGCCCCCCGTTACTGTCAAAATTGGGAGAAGGCGAGCAAATATTAATATACCTAGTGGTCTCGGAAGTAGAGGTATGTGCTGTTTTGGTTCCAAAGGAAGAATGTATGCAAATTCCTGTTTATTATGTTAGCAAAATACTGTCGGGAGCGGAGACACGCTATCCGCACTTCGAAAAGCTGACCTTAGCTCTCGTAGTTGCCTCCCGAAAGCTTAAGCCTTATTTTTAGTGCCACCCGATACTCGTTGTGACAACTTTTCCCTTAAGGAATTTCATGAACAAGCCTGAATTGTCTGGCCGTTTGGCTAAATAGGCAGTCGAAATTAACGAATACGACATTGAGTACAAACCCAGGACTGCAATTAAGTCATAAGTTTTGGCCAACTTTGTGGCCGACTTCAGTCCCGAGTTAATGCCGTGGCTGGTTAAGAAGCAGTGTTGGTGTTGAAAACAACATCAGGAGTTTGGTCCCTATTTACGGACGGAGCCACCAACGGGAAAGGTTCCGAACTCGAGGTAGTTCTAATCACGCCCTTGGGGGAAACCCTGAGGTAGGCTATTAAAACTATTCCGCTAACTAACAATGAAGCCGAGTATGAGGCTTTGGTTACAGGACTTAAACTGGCCCGGGGACTAGGATCCGAGGCCATCGAAATAAAATACGACTCCCAACTGGTGGTCAACCAAGTGTATGGGATTTTCGATGCGAAGGAAGAACGTTTGTAGTAGTACTTGAACAAGGTTCAAACATTGCTTGCACGATTCAGAGAATGGACAGTAATCCACATTCCAAGGGAAGAAAATGTGGAAGCAGACGCATTGGCTAACTTGGGGCCATCCACAGAGATGAAAGGATCTAATTTCGATACGGTCATCCAACTGCTGCATTCGATGTTGGATGTGGACGGTTACTACGAAGTCAATTCGACCAACTTAATTTGGGACTGGAGGAACGAGTTCATTGAATATCTCATGTATGGTAAATTACCCGAAGACTCAAAGGCGTCTCGGGCATTGCAAACCAAAGTAGCTCGCTACTGCCTCGTAAATGGGCAGCTCTACAGGATATCATTCCAAGGACCACTGGCTCGGTGTCTAGGGGCCTCGGAGGCGGACTACGTGATGAGAGAAGTCCACGAAGGAGTTTGCGGGAATCATTCTGGTGCAGACTCATTAGTTCTAAAGTTGATCTGGGTAGGTTACTACTGGCCCTGGATGGAACAGGACACAAAGGCATTCATTCAAAAATGTGACAAATGTCAAGTCCATGCATAGTCGGTGCACCAACCAGCAGAACTTTTGCAATCAATGTTGTCCCCGTGGCCATTCATGAAATGGTGAATGGACATAGTTGGACCTTTACCACCGTGCCCCGGAAAGGTAAGATTTCTCTTGGTTTTAACTGATTATTTCTCTAAATGGATTAAAGCAGGTCCATACCAAAAGACCGGAGAACGCAAAGTCGTTGACTTCAGATGGGACCACATAATCTGCCGATTTGGAATACCAAAGGAAATCGCATATGATAACAGGCTGCAACTCATAGGTTCAAAAGTCATCAAGTTTTTGGAAGGGTTAAAAATCAAGAGAATTAAGTCTTCACCATACCACCCAAGTGCTAACGGATAGGCGGAATCGACCAACAAGGTATTCAAAACCTTAAAAAGAAGCTAGAAGATGCTAAGGGCAAGTAATCCAACGAATTACCATTAGTGCTATGGGCATATCGGACAACAGCAAAGTCGAGCATGGGAGAAACACCCTTCTCTCTCGTGTACGGCATGGAGGCTCTGATACCGGTAGAAGTAGGAGATCCGACATTAAGGTTTTCTCGAGCAAACGAAGAGGCAAACAATGAAGCGCTGCTAGTGAAGCTGGACTTGCTCGATGAACACTGGGACTTGGCGTACATAAAGATAGTGGCTCAAAAGCAATGGATGAAAAGATATTATAATCGCAAGGCCAATCTCCGCTATTTCAAAATAGGAGATTTGGTTTTGAGGATGGTGACTCAGAGCACTCAGGAAGTCAACGCCGGGAAGCTGGGACCAATGTGAGAAGGTCCTTACCAGGTTTCAGCTATCACCGATAAAGGATTATATGAGTTGAAAAATCAAGATGAAGTCAAATTTCCTAGAAATTGGAACGTGACTCTCCTCAAAAGTTTTTATTTCTGATGGTTCCTGCCAATACTGAAAGTATGAGCCAGTCTTTTTCCCTTCGACCAGTTTTTGTCCCAATCAGATTTTTCTGGCAAGGTTTTTAATGAGGCAGCAACGAGAAGCATACTATGAAGGAAGCGTCATCGGCAAAGGCAAGACCTTTAAATATCAAGGTACTAAAATTTTACATCGATGGTAAACAACTATATGGATGGTTAAATATTCTTTTACTCGAAGGCAAGCCTTGCCTTCCATTATTAAAAAAGGATTATTTAACCGTTCACAAATTGTCTCCATTGATAAAATATCAATCTGGTTTCAAGACTTCCAGTGTTCGAATTCGCATGCTTCGCATTCGAACACTAGGGGGGATAATATCTGATACGCCACCAGGAGTGCCACAAAAATCGGGGACTGCGAGAACCGGGATTTCATCAGGACCTGGGACTGCATGATCAGCCCCGTAGAAATAAGTTATACAAGTTAGCCACATGTATTTGCAACTTTATATACTTAAGCAAATAAATGCCTATGTACTTTTAAAAATAGAGGGAATAAAACAAGGTCCTTTATTTTTATCTTATTTCTTGTCCAAATGATGAGTTAATTTTATCGTTTGAGAGTTAACAAAAACATCAAATGCTTGTGCCGGAATAAACAGTAGACATCCTCTTCAAGAGCACTGATGGTAGGCTAGAATGACGTATTTTAGTCATAGTTTGCACTCTAATTACTGTATTTTATTTGTGTTTGAGCTTAAATACTAGAGTATTGCCCTTAATATGTGTTTTATGCCTTGGGAAGTGATTTTGAACAAGTTGGAGCATTGAAGTCTGAGTAAAAGCCCAAGAGATTAACCCGGGATCGAGTTCGGGACCGAAAACTGATTATACATATGAAAGATAGAAGAAAATTGCTCAAGGCCATAAAATTGGCCTATCATAGCGTGGCTCACTGGCTGATGATGACGTGCCTTATAGAATATGCAATTGAATTGCAAATATCCACTTTATGAATGGCTTAATATGGTGTTGATGTCATGCACTATGAAAGGCAACAAAAGAAGGGAGGAACCTGAGGCGAGCAAGCATATGCCTGGGCTACCATTTCCCCAAAAGCTAAGTAGAGAAAAGCTGGACAAGCAGTTCGAGAGATTTCTGGATGTGCTGAAACAGGTTCATGTAAACTTATCATTCACATAAGTGCTCTCACAGATGCCTGCTTATGCTAAATTCTTGAAAGAGATCCTTACGAAAAAGAGGAAAATAGAAGAGACCTCAGTGGTCAAGCTCACAGAGCATTGCAGGGCGATATTGCAAAATAAACTCCCACAAAAGTGTGGAGATCCAGGGAGTTTTACCATACCTTGCTCTTTAGGAACTATTAATTTTGATAAATCCTTGTGTGATTTTGGTGCTTCAATTAATTTAATGCCTCTATCTATCTACAGGAACCTGGAGCAGGAGATTGGAAAGATAAGGTGTGCACCCATATCTTTGCAGCTGGCAGACCAAACGACTATAACACCCGAGGGGATATTGGAAGATGTGTTAGTTCGGGTGGATAAGATCGTATTTCATGTGGATTTCATAGTGGTTAACATGGAAGAGAACAAGGAGGTCCCCCCTCATCCTAGGAAGACCATTCTTAGCGATGGGTAGAGCTATATTAGATATACAAGAGAGAAAACTCATGCTTAGAGTGTGTGAGGAAACTGTGACTTTCAAGATGGATATAGCAAAGGGGGTACAAAAGAACAAACCGGTTACAAGTGTTGAATGGAAAGTGAAGGGTGCGAAAGAGAAGGCTGCGGTGAGCAAGAAAGATAAGTGTGGGGTGTACCCAAAGAAGGCCGAGAAGAAGTTATCTGCATGGATGTGTGCATTAGTTCGGGCACGAGGGATGGAGCCTAACATCGACTCAAACCCCGACTAAATGTTCAGGGAAGTTTTCTTTACCTTATGCTTTTTAATTGTGTCATGGGGACATGACACGGTTTAAAGTGTGATGTGGGTAATGTATATATGTATATGTGTGTCTTGTAATTCTTTTGATTTGGAAAAGTTTTGACTTTTCCCAACGATGGATTTTCTCGGCTGTATTCTTGAGAGATTAAAGTGGAAGAAAATCCCCCTTGGTTTTTCTTTGTGCCGCGGTTCTTTTTCAAGAGTTTTGTTTAAACCGGGTGTAGTTAGTTTTTCTTTTATTAGGAATAATAAAGTCTTGTGCCATGTATTAAATGGAGATGACTTTTTTTGATGTTGTTGTGCCTTGAGAGTAGTAAGTGTCTTAGTTGTGACGCCTAGGCTCAGTTTTTCACTCATGGATAAGTACCTTAATTTGTTTGATATCGACTCTGCTTAACTGCTTTGACTAGAGAGTCGGGATGGATCCGATCCTAAGTGAGTTATCTGCCAATATGTGTGTGAGGTGTTGTGATATTCTATGCACGTCGATTGATGTCTAGAACTTGCCTCGTGTGTTTGCAAAGAAAAATAGTAGTCTTGTTCAGTCTCGGAAGTGATATAAGCATCTCTTTGTTGAGTCAGGTATATTCTTTTGCCCACCAAATTAATGTGTATCTTAGTTAGCCCCGTTGAGCCTGCAATCCTACTTCTTTGGCAACCACACTACAAGCTTAACCCCTTTGTTTGAATCTTCTATTTGCTTGAACCTTTTAACTCTCGTGAGTACTTAATTTCATTATGAGCTTGTAAAAGCCGAGTGAGGTATGGTCGGGGTTTTGAGTGGAACTATAGTAAAAGGAGAAAGGTGCACTGTTTGAAAATTTTGAGATCCACTTGTACGGAATTGAAAGAAAAATAGTTATGTATGTATTAAAAAAAATGAACTCCTTGCTAGTGGTAGTTCTCATCTTGTTTATGGTTAAAGAAATTGGGAGCTTGATGTTGTTACATTGTGAAGGTTGGGTTTGGTTCAACATAAGTGTGGATTTTAAATTGTGAATTTGTATGTATTAAAGTTCTTAGGGAGGTATAGTCACTATTATCCATATGTATCCTACCTGTCACGCAGCTTGCATTACAACCAAAATAAAGTCCTACTTGATCTTTGACTGAATTAGCTCAATTAGTAGAGTATTCCACTACGGGCAAGCTTATGGTACATTCTCTGTGGCACATGAATTTTATTTCTGAGAGTGAGTGAATTATTTCTATCTTGAGTTCCTAATTGTTCTCAAATTTGATTGTGTGTGGAACTAATCTCCATTGTTGTGTGAGGGCACTTGATTCACAAAGGAAAGGTAATGCCGTTGACCTATGTGTTAGAGTAAATGAGCATGTTGTGAAAAATGCGTGGTGCTTTTGAGTCGAGTATTGAGGTTAGGATGTTATGATATGGTGCTTAGTCTGCTTTAAATATTCTTGGCATGATACGTTAGGGAAGTTATTTGATAAGAAGGTCGTCTCTTTGTGAAGTGCAGTTTAATTGATCGAGGACGAGCAATGGTTTAGGTGTGGGGTGTTGATGGTAAGCTAGAATCACGTGTTTTAGTCATAGTTTGTACTCTAATTACTGCATTTTATTTGTGTTTGAGCTTAAATACTAGTATATTGCCCTTATTATGTATTTTATGCCTTGCGGGAAGTGATTTTGAGTTAAAAAGATATTCAGGAGCTAAATTGAACAAGTTGGAGCTTTGAATTCTAAGTAAAAGCCTAAGTGATTAACCCGGGATCGAGTTCGGAATCGAAAATTGATTATACATATGAAAAATAGAAGAAAATTGCTCAAGACCACAAAATTGGCATATCACAGCGTTGCTCAGTGGCTGATGATGACGTGCCTTAGAGAATATGCAATTCAATTGCAAATATCTACTTTATGAATGGCTTAATATGGTATTGATGTCATACACTATGAAAGGCAACAAAAGTTAGGCAATAGAAGTAATTAAAAAAAAGCTTTAGAGGAATTCCATTAGCGCGACGCACAGTGCGGCGCGACAGTGCAAAATAGCCAAAAATGATTTTGCAACACGTTTTGGAATTGCGCACAAGCGCGCCGCATGGGACGGCGCGGGGGTGCGGTGCGATAGCACAAAAATGTTAGACTGACTTTCCATTTCGCTAAAGAAAGGTAGTTTCGTCCGGGATTTGTTTTAGGGGCGGCTTAAATACACCAAAAAACCATTTTAGATGGACTTTTGACACATTTTCGACCTAAGGAGGCTAAGGAGGCTTGGGAAGAACACAAGCACAGGGATTTCATCATTCCTTCCTCACTCAAGATCCGGGTTTGTATTGAATTTATATTTTCCTATACTTTAGTTATATTTGTGAAGAACTTCTCTATGTCTATTGAGTAGTTCCTTTTGGGTTTTGATAGATTTGGTGTATTGATGATTGTTTGTGGATTATAACTCTATTTTTATGTATTTAAATCATTTTGGAAGATTTAATTATTGCATCTATATTCACTAGTTCATGTAATCGAGAGAAGAATAGCTTGTGATATCTTTGCATTTTATTGTTGGTTGAGTTCATAGATTCTTATAAGTAATCGAAGGAGACTAGTTGAATCATTGATTAAAACTAGTTAGGAAAATAATCGAAAAAGGTTTTCCTAAAGACCTATCCACTACGCTTTCTTGCACATTTTCATAGTGCTTAAATTGGTTCATCTCGTGAGGTTAAGACTTAATCGAGAGAGGAGTTTTTGCTGAACGCTTGAACTAATAATAGAGTAAATTCGAGAGACTCACTTGAATATTATAAGTGATATATCTAAAGTTAGATTCTGAACAATTATCCTGCACCTATCCTGTCAAAACCCTATCCTCTCCCACTGATAACCTTAGTTATTCCTTGTTTCGATAGTCACTAGTCAATAGCTGTAGATTTTAGATTCTTAGTTAAATTTTATTATTAATCATATAAATATTAACTGTTGATCCTCCTGGATAACAATCAAGCTAGAAACTACAAGAATACTATTTAAATCCAATCCTTGTAGACACGATATTTTACAAAACTATCATTGACTAGAGAATACAATTTAAGTGTGTGTTTTGTGCTCGTCAAGCACCGTAAACGTAAGGGCCCTGTCTTATGAAACCCTTATAGTAAAGGATATATTCCGGAAGAGTTTATGCCCAGAATAAAATACCTGAAGCTTTAATTAACTAAACATAAAAGGGATATTTTTGCACAACAGTTGAGCAAAAAAAAAAATATTTATCAACTGCCAAACTTACTAAAAGGTTTTGGCATAATTACAAAAGATTAAAAAAGAAGAAGAGGAAAATTGTACATCATTGTCGCCAGAAACCGAAGGGAGAGAAGGATTTACGTTTCCCCCAGTAGAGGAAGGCGGATCCACAACCGTTTCAGGGCCTTCATCTTCTTCAGTATCCCCTTCGATTCCCGAATACTCGAAACTAGTATTCAAGGAGTTAGTCGCAATGGGCCTAGCAAGAAGGTTTTCACAAGCGGATAACTCCAGCTCTCGAGCTTGGGCAATGTAATCATCTATATTGGCAATGCCCACTGATCGTGGCCAAACCTACACCACTATAGAGTAGCGAGGATGGTCGATGCAGTTTTACCCAACGAGGTCGGGATCGATTTCCATAGGGAGTTAATTTGGCTTGGAGTTAGGTATCTAACTAATCTAGATGTACATGTTGTTCCTAATTGCACTTCCAAACATTGTTGTGATTGATTCTATTATAATTTTTATACTATTGTATGCTGAGTGTAAGCTAAGTACAATATTTTTGGTGAAAGTTTTCAAGTGTTAAAAGACACTAGGGAAGTGACTTCCGCCTAGGTGAGTATCTAATGGGTATCAAGAATCTAGGACAAGCTTGTTATGATTGGGGTCGTGATATAACCATCACACATAAGTGCTCACTCTATACCTCTCGATAGTTTGAGTGACTTTGCCCGATTTGGCTTTCTCAAACCCAATGGGTGTTCATACAATACAAATGAAATTGGCTCAAGTCGGGTATTACTATCTCTAGGTTTAACCCTTTAATTGGGACTATCAATCTCTTGAGTTCACCTCAATTCCTTATTAGCCTAATTTTCCTAGACTTAGTCCCTCTTTCTCAAGAAGAGCCTAAGTCATAAAGGCATGAGTCAGTGTTTGCAACCACTAATTCTATAATTTTAGCATGAATTAGGCTAAATATAACTAACCCATAAACAATTAAGCCCTAAAATTCAAGACCCATTAAATACCCACACTAGGGTTGGGTCACAACCCTAGCTATGGGGTCTAGCTACTCATAATAAAAGCAGAAATCAAAGATAAAGATGAAATATAAGCCATAATATTAAAGTTCAAAATGAAAATCTAAAGTTTGAAGGTAAATCTACTCTAAAATTTCCCAAAAAGGTAAAAACAAGCCGTTCACGTGGTATGCTAAAAAAACCTTAACCTAAAATTGATATAAGGATCTATTTATACTAGGCTGAAATTTTCGGATAAAAATGCCCCTGCGAAGGATTCGCGGATGCGTAATTCTGACAGCGTCCGCGCTTAGCTTTTGCGGCTACGTAATAATGAGCGCTGTCCGCATTTCTTCAATACTGGGCTTGGATTGGGATTAGTTTCGCGAACTACATAATTTCAACCGCGTCCGCGTATGCTTCCATCGCGGCCGCGTAAATTAGACGCGGACCGCGTTCTTCAGTTAAACCCGACTTGCAGGGTCTCTAAACCTCAAGATGCGCTCTCAGCGGAATTCCCTTCGTGTCCGCATAAGATCACTTCGCGGCCGCGTAATTTGGACGTGGGCCGCGTTCTTCATTTGACCCCAAACTGTAGAGTCTCTGAACCTCGAACCACACTCTCAGCGAAAATTCCCTCGTGGCCACGCCAAAGATTTCGTGACCGCACCTTTCCAACACGGTCAGCGGTGATTTTAGTACTCAAAGCAGCTTCTCTGAATCTACTTTCGCGGACCGCGTAATAGTGGCCGCCTCAACGGTAGTCCTTACGCGGCCGCGCTTTTCTGCCGCTCTCAGCGCTCCAGTCTCAGCCTTGGATTTGTGTAGGTTTGACTCTTTCATGAGTTGATTCTGGCTTCTTTACCTCATTTTGACCAAACCCTGCAAGCAAACACATTAAGTTAATTTTTGAGAATACCTTTACGCATTTTTGACCCAAAACCTAAGCAAAAGAAAGCAAATAATAGGCCCCTAGTTATCAACTCCCCCAAACTTAAGCTTTTGCTTGTCCTTAAGCAAACAAGGTAATTCCCACCTCCACAAGAAAAAGAAAGGAAAATTTCAGCTTTTCTAAGGTGACTTCATCAAGCATCAATTGGGACTAACAATTACCCTCAACACAAATGCATTATCAACAACATCATGCTATGACATTTTGAGTTCCATAGTTCTAATGTGACACAAAAGCATCAAGAGTTGACTCAATTTATCAAGGAAGCTCGCTCTCTCACACAGGTCATTGTGGATACCAAACTCCTCCTCCTCTACTTTCCATGAGCAAATCTCACTTTATAGAATGTGACACTCAAAACAAGGATTGTAAAGAAGTGCGCTCATCACTCTCAAAAGAATGCCATAAGTCCAGCTCTAAGTACCATAAGCTTGCCCCTAATGTAAATCACCACTAATGTAAGCTCACTCAACTTGAAATCATATAGGGCTTTAGCAGGATGTAATGAAGGCTTTTTGGATCAAGGTAGGACATAATGAACTATGATGGTTTCATCTTTCCTTAAGCACTCCATTTTCTCATTTCGGTTCATACTTTCTTGACTCTTTGAGTCATTTTCTTCTTCCTCGGGGGAACTAGAGAGACACATTGTCACTCTTTCTTGTTCATGACAATCATTTTTTTCCTTTTCTCATCATTCCATGCCTTTCAACATTGTTTTTTTTGAATCCCTTCAACCTTTGCTTTCTTTTTGACATATTTCTTTTTAACTCTTCATCCTTTTCTTTGCCTTTCCTTTTCATCAATTCTTTTTGTTCTTTGTACCTTTCATCACTTTGAAATTCCTCGTCTCTCCCCCAAACTTATGTTTTTGCAAATTGCTCATCATGAATGCTAGGGAGAGATTGGGTGCCAAGAGAGGGTCATTATAAAACGGATGAAGGCTTGTAATGTGGCTATTGAATGAAAAAGGCTTACACTCAAAGGGGTTGACTAGGGATATCATATTGGTAGGCTACGGAAGCTTTCACAGTTCAAATGGGACCAAGGAGAGCCTACAATCACTTCTCAAGTCGAGCTACACTTAGAATTTCGCCTAGACAAACATTCAGGGCAAGTTCTAGACTTATTAGCACGGGACTTGGACTTGCAATTCAATACCTCACCTCTCTCTCTCAAGCTAATGGATTGTTAAAGAGAATAGAGTCGAGGGCCCACAACAACCCTAGCTAAGATTGAATATCACAGATGGCTCAAAGAAACCACTTGATGATAGTTTTAGTCAACTCAAGAGTCTAAAGGTCACAACTAGAGCTTTTCTTTGTCAATCAACTTGTTTCTAACCATGAGGTCGAGGTATATGTGTTAGTACCAAGTGAAGCCTACTTGAGACACTTTTATTCATTACTACTATATATCAAAACAGAAAGAAAAACAGACTCAATCCCTTAAGAAGATTGTCACGCCATCCATCCTTGGGAAGAGCTACCTGGTTCACACAATATCCACCTTTGGAAAGAACCGTGGAATTAAGAAAACCAAAAGCTTATTGATTACGCAGAAAAATGTGAAAAGAAGCTAAAAACTCAAAAAGAAGCTACTAAAGGAAATAAGAAGCTAAGCTATTAAGGAAAAATACAAAAGAAGTTATAAAGTAAACTACGGACAGTAAAATGAATATGTACAATAATGGAGTGAACCGAATATATACAAAATGGATATGAATATATACATGGAATGGTAAAGTTATATACATACTAAACGTAAAAAAATAACGAAAGTGAAAATAATGATAAGTAAAAATAAAGGAAAATAGTATCATAATTATTACATGCCAGTTATCAAATCAAAATAAGACCACCCCCCGCCCCTCCCCCCCCTCCCCCAAAAAATAAAAGATAGCATTGTCCTCAATGATAAAAGCAAAAATAAGACTAGGGAAGGGATAGAGAGTAAAGAAAACTCCCTATGTGGTCTCTGTCTGGGGCACCACAAATCCTCTCACCGGCTCTCTGTCAGCCTCCTGCTCTGATGCTTGTGCTGTCTGTGCTGTGAGGGCAGTCTCCTCCATAAGTAGGTCCAGTGGAATATCTCCGATAGAAGTGAACTTCTCTACCTCCTTCTTCAGCAGCTCCACTGACACTTTTGAAGCTTGAGTCTTCTTCATCTTTTTGACCGGCTTGCCCAGCTCCTTGATCACCTTCCCATGAGTATCTAATGTCTCCAGAATTTTCTTTTGGTTGTCCAGGAGCTTCTTCTGGTTGTCCAAAAGCTCCTTCAATGAATCCTCCACTGATGGAGGTACCTGAAGTTGTGTTGGGACTGCCTGTGTTGCGGCTGCACTAGATAAGACAGACAGCTTTGATGTAGCTACCTGCAACATGTTGTTGATACTGGATAGCATCTGAGAGACCCACAGTGAAGTCTGAGGATATGCGGAAGATGAGGGCACAGATAATGGGGCTGTGACAGAAGGCCCGGATGAGGGAGGTGGCATAGCAGCCGAAGAACCCTCCGCTGTGGAAGGCTCGGAACCAGTGGACACTACCCTTGGCTCTTCAGACTGGCCAATGGAGGTAGTGGCTTTTCCTTTGAACTTTAGGTTGTCTGCTCCCTGAAGGTTGTACCAAGAGAAGGGCCTTTTCGGCTTCACCTTCATGTCAAAGTGTCTCCCCTCAACCCCCTAGTCCTTTACGTACATAGTGATGAAATTGGGATAAGGGTAGGAACTTTCTTCCTTCCCGGTTGCCTTAGATATGTTCTGGGCCATGAGGTTCCCCACATTTATTGGGTACCCCGCCATGATGGACGCTATGAGGATCGCCTGGGAGAGTGGAATGTCACTGTCATGCTGGCACGGATCAAGGCGGCTGTAGATGAAGGTGCACCACCCTTTGGCTTCAAAGCTAAGGAATTGAGACGCCCGGTGTAAGCCAGGCCAGTGTTGTCCCTGGTATGGCTATCACCTCTGCTACCCATGGACGGGCTGTTTCATCTAATGCCAACTTCTGTATGTATAGAGCAGTGTCTACATCATCAAACCCGTCATATGTATTCAAAGTTTTGCCATCGAACCGGATCTTCTTATTTCGTACCTTAGTCACATAGGTACCCTTTTTGATGTGGGCAACATTGGTGTAGAATTCCTTGACTAGGTACTCATTTGCTTCCGGCAACTTGATAGTGAAGAATTTCCACCCCACTCTTTCATCAAATTGTTTCTTCACATTCGGGTTGTGAGGGAGAAGGTCTCTTTCTATGAAATGTCGCTCAAGGGTGAGCGGCCTTTGTAGCCACCATTCCCGGAATTTGTGGTAGGCCTTTTCACTCACGAACCTATTTTGCCACACTGCCACCTTCCTTGATCTAATCACCCCCCCTCATGGGTATCACATCCTCTCCCGTTATCCGGAACCTCTTCTTCATCATCAATATCAATAGGAGCAGTTGTTGAGGCCGGAGTTGCAGCAGGTGGGGAAGATGGTGCTAAAGTCTCACTACCTCCTTCTGAGCCATCAGACGACTCAGATGAGGAGGTAGGTTGATTGACGAGACGGAAAGGTTGAGATTGAGCCTCGGGTTGTTGTGCAGATTCTCCCTCGGAAATCTCCCGGGAAGGGAGGTATTCGCTAGTGTCCAAGGAGTCAGCCTGAGGTCTCACAGGTGGGGCCTTTTTGCTAATAATCTTCTGAGGTTCTAAGGGTGCAGTCTGCTTCCCTTTGCCTCGGCCTCGGGAGGATACTCCTCTCCCTTTTGATTTCTCAGGACCACCACAAGATCGCACCATTATCTGCATACACAATCAGTAAAAGCTTATTAGTATTGTGGTTCAATGAATTAGCAAAGGAAAGCAGATGAAATGATCACAGTGTTTCTCAAATCACGGGTCCGCTAACAGCGTAAAAAGGAGTGCGGCCGCGGAAGGGTCAGAGCGGTCCACGTAAAAAGGAGCGTGACCGCGAAAGAGTTAGGACCAGACTACCAACTCTCTGAGCATTAGTTTTCGCTGACTGCGAAATAATGTGCACGGCTGTGAAATAACAGACGTAGAGCGCGTAAAAATAAATGCGTCTGCGGAATCAATTTGTTAATTCTCTGAAGCTCATGAACGCGGTCCGCAAAATTATGGACGCTGACCGCAGAAAAATCATCGTGTTCACGAATATATAAGCCTACCCTATTCGCATGAACGCGGACTGCGTAATTTGGACCGCGGTCCGTGAAATTCAAATCATACTGGCACTGATGAATTATTTAAGTCTTAGGGTTTCACTTAGTGCAAAACTTTAGGTAATTAACAAGCATAGTGAACAACTTTATCCCCCATTAGGCATTAAACATTACCCACATGCAATTTTAGCATCAATCAAGCATCATTTTGAAATCATGACATGTGTTAAACCCTAAAAATGAAAAAGTAAAACTAGAAGAAAAGAAAATCAAAAGATGAAATTAATGCAAAGATTTGAGCATAACAGATGTGGATTTGTAGTAGGAAATTGCTGCTTGATTAATAAGATATGAAATTGAAACTGTAAGAAGGGGAAGATGAACAATGGTATATTTCGATGAGAGTGTGGGGTTCGAAAAGTGTAAAAGTCCTAAGGACTTCTAATTTATACCAACCCCAGAGGTCCCACCGACTTACCTGAGCGCGGTCCGCGGAATTCCACCGAGGTCCACGCTTTTTACCTTTCGAAAAGCCTTTTCAGAAACAGGTCCGCTGAGAGAGGATTAACGGGCGTGGCCGCGTAAGATCAATGCGGACCGCGAAATTACGAATGCGGATGAGAATACAACTTTAGAGAGTTGATATTCTGGACTTTTCAAGTCCGCTTCCACTGACAATTTGCGCCCCCGTGAAAAGCTCTCGCTGACCGCAAAATTTTGAGCGCGGTCCGCATAATTCCCCATACTTAGGCAAATTTTTCCAGAAATAGTCTTGTACTGCACAAACAATTCCTACATAAAGCTCACAACCAGTTAGTTCAAAATAAAGCCTGATCTAAGAAGAAAATCAAAAAAAGAAAGAAAAACACATGGGTTGCCTCCCAAGAAGCGCCTGATTTAACGTCGCGGCACGACGCATATTACCAACATCATTGGAAATTGATCAAGGCCACCACATGGCTGTCATCAAACTTGCCGAGGTAATGCTTCACTCGGTGCCCATTAACTCTGAAGATTTCATCATTTTTATTTTTCAAGTCAAGAGCACGTGCACCACCTCAAAAGGGCCACTCCATTTTGGTTTGAGCTTTCCCGGAAACAGTCGTAACCGAGAGTTGAATAGAAGAACCAAGTCACCCTCCTTGAATTCTTTGTTCCGGGCATATTTGTCATGTAAGTACTTCATCTTGTCCTTATACAAGGACGAGCTGGAATAGGCATGAAACCAGAATTCATCAAGTTCATTGAGTCGCTCTACCCGGAGATTGGCTGCTACATCTCATTCAAGGTTTAACTTCTTGAGCGCCCACATGGACTTGTGCTCTAACTCAACCGGAAGATGGAATGCTTTTCCAAATACCAACTGGTACGGAGACATACCGGTTGGAGTCTTGTACGCAGTTCTATAAGCCTACAAAGCATCGTCAAGTTTCCTTGACCAATCCGTCCGGTTTGCATTGACAGTTTTTGATAATATGCTCTCTTTATCTCCCTGTTAGAGACCTCAACTTGTCCACTAGCCTGGGGATGATAAGGGGTTGACACCTTATGATTGACACCATACTTGAAAAGTAAAGTGTCGAAGGCCTTGTTGCAAAAATGAGAACCCCCATCACTGATGATCGCCCTAGGAGTGCCAAAACTTGTGAAGATATTTTTCTTTAAGAACGATACCACACTCCGTGCCTCATTGTTGGGCAAAGCTACAGCTTCAACCCACTTGGAAACATAATCAACAACAACCAGAATGTAAGTGTTACCACACGAACTCACAAAAGGCCCCATGAAGTCTATGCCTCACACGTCAAAAATATTGATCTCAAGAATAGTGGTGAGTATTCCCGCCTGTCACGTCTCACTTCATTATTCACATTCTCATCATTGGCTTTAATCTCATCATCTTCTTGCAACACAACATCATCACTCACAATCTTCTTTGGATTAGAGGTACTTGCATCTCCACCTCTACCGCTTCTTGTGGTCACCGCCATGGCATGTCCTGTATTGTTCCCACCCTTCGGGTTTACTACCGTATCACTTGGTAGTGCCCCCTTAGGTCGAGTATTGAATGCTTGAGAAATTTGACCCATTTGTACTTCCAAGTTGTGAATAGAGGTAGTATGTGAGGCTATTTGGGCGTCGGAGTCAACATTCCTTTCCATCATTTGTTTGAACACTCTCTATCTGCCCCATCTCATTGTTTGAGGAACTTTGCCCTTGAGATGAATATGGAGGCGTGTTGTTGGGTTGTTGATACATCGGGGGCCTTTGAAAGCCCTACCCCCGGTTGCCTTGATTTTTATTATTCCAACCCCATTGGTTTCCATTGCCGCCCCAATTGTTATTATTGTTCCCCCAATTCTGATTGTTGTTCCCCCAATTGTTCGATTTGTTATTGTTTCCATTGTTCCAATTCCCTTGGCCTTGGTTTCCCCAATTTTGATTGTTCCCTTGCGATCTCCATTGTTGATTTGGAGCATTGCTCCGTTGACCTTGGTAGTTATTGGCATATAACTCTTCCTCACCTTGATCATCATAAGAATCTCCTTGATTGTAACCACTACCACTTTGCTCATATTGATCTTGATTGTTTTGCACTTGTTGACCACGCTGTCTCCTCTTGTTGACCATGACATTTACCCCTTCCATGGCATTTACTTGCTTTGTCCCTTGAACTTGCTGAAGCTGGGCCTTTGCTAACTGATTCATAGTAGTTGTCAACTCGGCTATGTCTTGTCCGTGCTCATGAAGTTCCTTATGAAGATGGATGACATTAGGGTCACCTTGAGGAACATTTGCCCGACTCTGCCAAGCTGGGGATGTGTCAGCCATCTCATCAAGTATGTCACAAGCATCGGCACAAGGTATTTTCATAACATTTCCCCTAGCTAGCTGATTCACCACATACTGGTTGGTCGTGTTGATGCCCCTATAGAATGTCTGTTGAATCATTGCTTCAGTCATATCATTGTTTGGGCATTCCTTGACCATTGTCTGGTATCGCTCCCAGATTTCATGTAGGGGTTAATTAGGTTCTTGTTTAAAGGCTAAGATCTCATCCCTCAATGCTGTCATATGACCCGGTGAGAAAAACTTGGCTATAAACTTTTCTGCCAACTCATCCCACGTGTGTATGGAGTGGTTGGGTAGCCTCTCGATCCAGTCCAAAGCTTTCCCTCTAAGTAAAAATGGGAAAAGTCTCAATCTCAGAGCATCCTCCGACATGTTCGTCAGCTTGCTGCCCCAGCATGTGTCTACAAAACCCTTTAGATGCTTGTATGTGTTCTGATGAGGAGCTCCAGTGAAGAAGCCCCTTTGCTCCAATAGGGTCAGCATGACATTTGTAATTTGAAAATTGCCCGCCCGAATCCGGGGCGAGACAATTGCACTTGCTAACCTTCATTGGGTAGCACCTGGTGTGCTGCCCGTGGAGGAGGTGGGGGAGGGTTTGGAATGTTGTCATTAGCCTGGAGGCCTCTTCTTTGGACTTGGGGTTCTAGATTAACCTCATCCTCACCATTGTCATCTACCTCCTCCCCCGGAAGAACATGTCCGAGAGCATCATTATGAGCCATTTGGTACCTAAAGCGATTGATACACAAAAGTTAGAAAAACAGAAGGAAAGAAAAACAAGACACACAAATAGTTAGATAGATAGCCAACACCGTCTAACTCCCCGGCAACGGCGCCAAAAAGTGATTGCGGTCAAACCTACACCATTATAGAGTAACGAGGATGGTCGATGCAGTTTTACCCAACGAGGTCGGGATCGATTTCCACAGGGAGTTAATTTGGCTTGGAGTTAGGTATCTAACTAATCTAGATGTGCGTGTTGTTCCTAATTGCACTTTCAAACATTGTTGTGATTGATTCTATTCTAATTTTTATACTATTGTATGCTGAGTGTAAGCTAAGTACAATATTTTTGGTGAAAGTTTTCAAGTATTAAAAGGCACTAGGAAAGTGACTTCCGCCTAGGTGAGTATCTAATGTGTATCAAGAATCTAGGACAAGCTTGTTATGATTGGGGTCGTGATATAACCATCACACATAAGTACTCACTCTATACCTCTCGATAGTTTGAGTGACTTTGCCCGATTTGGCTTTCTCAAACCCAAATGGGTGTTCATACAATACAAATAAAATTGGCTCAAGTCGGGTATTACTATCTCTAGGTTTAACCCTTTAATTGGGGCTATCAATATCTTGAGTTCACCTCAATTCCTTGTTAGCCTAATTTTCCTAGACTTAGTCTCTCTTTCTCAAGAAGAGCCTAAGTCATAAAGGCATGAGTCAGTGTTTGCAACCACTAATTCTACAATTTTAGCATGAATTAGGCTAAATATAACTAACCCATAAACAATTAAGCCCTAAAATTCAAAGCCCATTAAGTACCCACACTAGGGTTGGTTCACAACCCTAGCTATGGGGTCTAGCTACTCATAGTAACAGCAGAAATCAAAGATAAAGATGAAATATAAGCCATAATATTAAAGTTCAAAATGAAAATCTAAAGTTTGAAGGTAAATCTACTCTAAAATTGTCCAAAAAGGGAAAAATCAGCCATTCACGTGCTCTGCTAAAAAATACTTAACCTAAAATTGATAAAAGGATCTATTTATACTAGGTTGAAATTTCCAGACAAAAGTGCCCCTGCGGAGGATTCGCGGACTCGTAATTCTGACCGCGTCCGCGCTTGAGCTTTCGCGGCCGAGTAATAATGAGCGCGGTCCGCGTTTCTTCAATACTGGGCTTGGATTGGGCTTAGTTTCGCGGACCGCATAATTTCAACTGCGTCCGTGTGTGCTTCCATCGCGGCCGCGTAATTTGGACGCGGACCGCATTTTTCAGTTAAGCTCGACTTGCAGGGTCTCTAAACCTCAAGATGCACTCTCAGTGGAATTCCCTTCGCGTCCACGTAAGATCACTTTGCGGCCGCGTAATTTGGATGCGAGCCGCGTTCTTCATTTGAGTCCAAACTGTAGAGTCTCTGAACCTCGAACCACACTCTTAGCGAAAATCCCCTCACGGCCTTGCCAAAGCTTTTACGGCCGCACCTTTCCAACGCGGTCAGCGATGATTTTAGTACTCAAAGCAACTTTTCTGAATCTACTTTCGCTGACCGCGTAATAGTGGCTACCTCAGCGGTGTTCCTTACGCGGCTGCGCTTTTCTGTCGCTCTCAGCGCTCCAGTCTTAGCCTTGGATTCGTGTAGGTTTGACTCCTTCATGAGTTGATTCTGGCTTCTTTCCCTCATTTTGACCAAACCCTGCAAGCAAGCACATTAAGTTAATTTTCGGGAATACCTTTACACATTTTTGACCCAAAACCTAAACAAAAGAAAGCAAATAATAGGCTAAAACCCCTAGTTATCACCCACTTTGGCCTCCTCCAAGGACTTCCTCTTCATATTATATATTGCACAGTTCTTCTCGAAGATGAGGAAATCCTCTTGATCCTGGAGTTTTGCTTAGAGTTTATCGATTTTGGCCTGGAGATCTTCTCTTTCAGACTTCATGGCTCTTAGGCGGGAATAATCTCAACGTTGGTAGTTGAGTGAAGCCGGTTTTGCTCCATGGCCCTCTTAAGCCTCTCTTCCATTCGGTCCCTCTTCTCCTCAATAGCATTGGCCTCCTCGGTTTTGGAGCATAAGCTGGCCTTCAGATTATTGATTTTCTCCTCGAAGGCAGACTCGTGCTCGGAAGCAGTGGTTACAACATCTTGAAGTTCGACCCACTTAGCCTTAGCCTCTCTAAGGTATTTGTGCAGTTGAGAAACTTCTTAGTTGTTGGCCAATCTATCTCTTTCAGTTTGCTGCAACCGAGCCTCGAGCTCGCTCATGTGTTCAACTTTAGCCTCCAGCACCGGGAGGCATGCGGCAAGTTGGTTCCTTTCAGCCAAAAGTTGATCCCCCTCGGAAGAAAGTCCTTGTTTGTCAAGGATCAACCTTTGCAGGCCCTCGGAAGCAAGAAGGTTAGCCTAAAAAGAAAGGGTTAGAGTTAGGATTAGCATTACAGCATTTAAACGAAAACAAAAGATAGAAGGAAACTAGGATGGCACCTGCGCTGCACTGTGCATGCTATTGTTTATCAGACACTCCCCAGAAAGGGAGCCCATTTTCTTCCAATCCTTCGCCGAAGCCAATGGCTTCAAATAATTGGAAAGTTCCACCGGCTTGGAGAGGACATGACACTCCTTCAAGATTGAAAGAGTGGCTCTTTGCCTTCCTTGGATCCTGAGAAGGCATAGTATAGGTGCTCCCCAAGTTCCCGTAGTCAGGAGACTGAGGAGGGGAAGCGTCTCTTTCCTGATCAGCTGATGCCGGTGGAGGAGATGTAGTTGGTGCTGGTGGCGAAGGAGCAATTGGCTAAGTGGGCATAAAGTTGTTGGCATAGAAGGAGAAGAAGCAGTTGTGGCAGAAGGGATGGTGATTGTTGCTTGCTCAATAGTTGAGAACATAAGAAGCACAAGGTCCGAACTCCTTGGACCGGAAACAGAATTAGGGGCCGGGAAGCGAGAGTCATCATTCTCAACTAATCCCAATTCACCCCAAAGCGCCTGGATTTCATCTATCGATGGGTTTTGGAACTCTCCTGGTTGATCATTCGGTTGAGCCGATGAAGATCCTTTTCTCCTTTGAAGGGAAGCCTCTCCATCAATATATTCTCCTTCGTCATGGAGGACTACTGTTGGCACTATGGTCGGCTCGGTTGGTGTTTTCTTTACTCTCTTCTCCTGAGTCCCAACCGAGGAGGAACGTCTCCTCTTTGGTTTCTTGTTCTCGGATTGGGAAATCCGAGAGGAAGCACCATAGGTAACTCGCCACGAAAAGAAAATTCATATACTTCCTGGTAACGCTGAGTATCGTCACCAGAAAGTAGGGGGACTATCTGTATGAGGTAAAATTGGTTGATTATAGGTAATCGAATAGTAAAATAACGTGTGGAACCGGAGATAGGCAAAGGAAGAGTCGGAAATAACTAATACCGGATGCGACATGTGTGACCGGTATCAGGTGATTTCCAAAGGGGACGTAGTCGGCGATAGAAGTTCAAAGGTTTGCCATCGGATAACATTCAATGAGGGAATATTTTCTAGCATTAAATGAGCAGTCGTTACAGAGAATATTTGCATTCAAGGCCAGCCGTTATATATTCATCAATGATACTTTTATTCTCATTCAAGAAGAGCTTGACTTTAGGAGCTTGTCCCCCTTACGATAGCTATAAAAACCATGTCGACGATTCCTCTAAGACACATTAAATATTCTACATACAAAAATTGTACTTTACTATTCTACGCTTGATCAAATAACTATATCATTGCTCTATTATTTGCATTGCTCTTGCTTCGGGAAATATCAAGCCCGAACTCAGGCTTGTTATCTTCTTTATTTGCTAATATTATTTTTGTCCTATTTCTTTATTATTTTTGGCTCAAATCGATTCGCTTGTCTATAAACCATATTACAAATTAGACTGTAATGTTTTACGGATAAATAAGAAAAAAAAACGGTTTAATTGAATCCCCTAATTTAAGGCACTTAGGTCTCATTCGTTTGCACTTAATGGAGGTCAAAATCTTCATCATTCAGATCTCAAACATTAAGTGCATTTATTTTTAAAATCTGAATCTTATTCATTTAGATCTTAATCATTAAGTGCGTTTATTTTTTTAACTTCGCAGAAACTTAATGCGTCCGAATAGGTCTGTATGATAAAGATCTATAACAAATACTTAATTTCATTAAGATACTATCATCCACTTTCATTATTAATTATAGTTACTGCGTACCATTATCAACTACTACCATGCCACCCACCATCACCACGACCACCACCATTCTCAACCACAAGCACACACTTATCCTTCTCAACTATCACAACTAACCACCCTATCACCATCACCCATATCACCTTCCTTAATCATAACCAATACCACCACCCACCATTATTAACTATCACCACCCACCACCATCATCCTCAACTATAATCGCCATCATTACCAATCACCACTAGCTATTACCCAAAACTATCACAATCAACTAAAACCACCACCAACCACCGTCTCTACTCGGCATTCACAATCACCACCGTTGACCACCACCACCACCAAATACAATATATATATATATATATATATATATATATATAAAAATTGGTTTAACGGAAGTAGACATGGTATCAAACCTGGATCTACTCGGCATTCAACCAAAATCACCACCAACCACCGCCTCTACTCGGCATTATATATAGTATTTTATTTGAATTTTATGTTTATTAATATTCAAATAAAGACAAATTTTATACATTCAGATGTTAAAAACAAACTGTCTTAATCATTTATTATTCAGATATTTTTACACATCTTAATATTCAGATGAGTATTCAGATTCAGATGCCTTAATCTTAATACACATCTTGATATCCAGATGTGTATTCAAATTCAAATGTCTTAATCTTAATACACATCTTGATATCCAGATGTGTATTCAGATTCAGACGTCTTAATCTTAAAAAAATAAATGAGGCCTTAAATTGATTGTATATTAATTGTAAGCAATCTTTATTTAGGGCGGATGATATAAACAAATTAGAATAATTTTGATAAATAAATTTTAAATATGATATAAGAACGAAAAAATCCCAAAAACTTTCTGCTATAAATTGGTCCTGGCATGTTGGACCTTTGGCTCCTTTACACCTTTTAAGAGGTCCGAAAAGTAGGAGAGTATCCAATAATAAGACTATTAAATCTATTAATTAGATTACATTACATCACATCACATAGTATTACGTTATATTATACATTTAAGACCAGTAGAACACACATATATACAGAGGCGTATGTATTGTACAAGTTATGGGTTCAACTGAATCCATAACTTTCGCTCATATTCTGTGTTTTTGCCTTAAAAAATATTAAATACAATAATAAATCCAATAATTTTCTATAAGTGGGGTCTGAGGAGGGTAAAGTGTATGCAGCCTTACCCCTACCTTGGAAGGACGGAGAGGCTATTTCTGATAAATCTCCGGCTGGAGAACGGATGAAAAAGGTAATGACAACAAGCAAGAATAACAACATAAAAATAAGACTGAAGCCAAGAAAGCAGTTAAGCTCTAGGTAGTAATAGTAATTTATGAATAAAAGGATATCATAATAACACTAATGTTAGCGAACTGAGTAAGACAAAGAAAAACGCTTGACTACCTACTAGCCTTCTACCGTAATCTTCGACCTCCATATCCTCCTATGTAAGGCCATGTCCTCAGTCAGCTCCAGTTTCGCCATGTCCCACCTAATCACATCTCCCCAAAACTTCTTAGGCTTACCTCTACCCTTCCTGATACCCACTAAGGCTAACCTCTCGCACTTTCTAACTGGGGCTTTTATGCTTCTCCTCTTAACATGTCCGAACCATCTCAACCTCCCCTCCCCGCAGCTTATCCTCCACAAGGGTCATTCCCACCTTATCCCGAATAACTTCATAAATTCCTAATCTTATCTAACTTGGTATGCCCACACATCCAGCTTAACATCCTCATCAACTACTTTCATCTGGATATGAGAGTTCTTGAAAAAATAAATTATGAACGCATTAAATTAGATGAAATGTGACAGAATTATGAATCTAAATCCATAAAATTTAAATCCTGATTCTGCCTCTCCATATATATCCTATTCATTTTGCAACTATTTGTTGTAAAATTTATCCAAAAGAGAACCAGGAACAGCCTTTCTAAAATTACATCTAGGTTGCCTTCTAACTTAATCACAAATTTCTGTGGGATAAAACTGAACTAATTTCTAAATTTCTAAACGACGCGTTAGTTATCCTAAATATGTTAAGTGGTATCTTGTGGACATGTAAGACGGGATGGGTATAAATTTATTCATTACTCCATTCGTTTCAATTTATGTGAACGTATTTCTTTTTTAGTCCGTATCAAAAAAAATGACTTCTTTCCTTATTTGGAAATAATTTATCTTTATGCAATGATTTATAGCCAAATAAAATATATGTGTCTCATTTTACATCACAAGTTCAAAAATCTTTTCTCTTTTTTTAAAATCAGTGCCCAGTCAAATAATTTACATAAATTAAAAAGGAGAGTATTAATTACCTAGCAGAAGGAAGAAAAACATTTAGTTGAGTGGAAGCTTGGGTTACTTTGAGCGAAAAAGACATGAAAATGTTTGAGAAAAATAAAGAGTTGCTAACTTATGCAACTCTCAAGGCCAGTCACCCTACTAGACACACGAAGAAAGAGTACTACAGAAATTGAACAAGTTGCAGGTAACGTGCAATTCTTGTTTGTGTGTTAAATGGGAATAATATATCTTGGTACAAATGTATTCAAAAGCGTGAGACGGCATCGTGAAACTTGCTTTCTTCGCTTTCTTCTTAATTTTTTAAGACCTAATAAAAGTGCTCCTCAATGCAAGCACAACAATTTTTCCTTTCTTTTTTTTATTTTCCATTCACACCACATATAAAAACAATCATTACTTTTTATATTTAATCATGATTAATTGATATATCTTGTCAGCTCATTAAATCATTGCAAGTTGCTATGATTTGACGTAAATGTACCTGATACAGTAAATTTTTACCTTCACAATGATGTTGCTCACTTGGAATAATTCTTTATTTTTCAATACTAATATCATGATAGTAAAAGGATTCACTAATTTGTATCAATAACATGCATATTTATTCCTTGATTTCGCAAACCTTTTCCTAAAAATTTCCTAATTATTGCATTAGTCGATTACATAATGAGAAGATTATCATATTACTAAGCAAGTAAATGAAGGAGAAGAAGAAATTATGAAAGTGATAGAACCAGAAGAAACTAATCAAAGTATCAAACCAACCAGTGACCAAAAAATGAAAGGCACAGAAGAGGCGCTGAAAGGAAAATAATGATAAAATAATTGTTTTCCTGAAATATATATATGTAAAAAATAGTAAAATAATTTCAATCGTGTAATAGATTAAGTAGTAAAAACATAAATACAGAAGCCATCAAATTTAAATCATAAATTCGTCTCGCATGCGGCACTAAGTAGCGGAGGAGGTTTACCTGATCTTCCTATATAAATTTAAAGCAAATGAAGATTAATATCTCTTCCAGAAAATATGCAATGGTTATTAGAGTTTGGACTAAACTAGGTAGGTATGCCCGCCACAACTGGCGTCCATTATTGCAAAAGTATTACGTACCAGCAACTAATGAATTAACGCCATCTTCACTAAACATTGAATCCATTATTTCAAAGGAGCCATGTATTAAATAGAAATATTTATGTTTTTAATTAATTACTTTTTAGCTAGCCCTTCTAGCTAGCGTTGCAAATTGCAATCTCAAGATTAAGGAAGCTAGCTAGTACAGTAATAAATACTTTATATACGAATACCTTCGCGTGTTGAAGTAGTGATAAGTATTATGTGCAAGCAATCTCCCAAAGGTCATCTTTGATAGTAACACATTAAATAAACTTGATGAAGCGAGTTGCTCCAATTAATGCATACTCATCATATTGGAAATTTCTTCATTGGTTTAGTAGCTAGTTCTACCATCTAAGCACGACACTGAGAAAGATATGACTAACGTGTTGGTTTCATTACTGACTACTGAGCCCAAAAATTTGTAATAAGCAGACCTAATGATTCGTTGCGCCATCTACTCCTTTTGATTGTTTAATTTACTTAACTTTCGGCCATAAAATGGTCCCGATCTCTAAATTTCGGCTAATTGGTATCTTGTGGACCCATACAGATTGAAGGGATAGACATTCAAATTATATACACTATTAATAGTTTTAAAAAATTATATTGTCGTTACCTGTCTTATTTTTAAAATTATAAATTTTATCTTTTAAAGATGCCTCCCTATAAATATTATTGGATAAATACTCACAGGTACATATCTTAAACTCTTTATTTATGACTAATATCTTGATATGCGGTTTGACTGTGTACCAATATTGTTGAGTACAAAATTTTAAATAGTCACAGAAATACGGTCAAATCCTTTATAATAGTCACTTTACATATATTTCACTGTAAAAATCAAGTTCTGTTAGAACTAATTTTTTATGTTATATTTCACCTCTCAATAATAGTTTTTTACCTGTAACAATAACAATAGTTTTTATAACAATGTATACTTTGTAAAATTACCGCTAATACAATTATTTTGGTAATATAATACTCATCTTTATAGAAATAGAATATCTATGAAACAAGCTACAATGTCAATTGCAGATTTTTTTCACCTATTTTAAAAGAATTTAATTTTCAATTAGCTTTAAAATGTGTATCTTAGAGTTTAAATATTTGTACATTTAGTTATAAATTTATTAATAATGTATTAACTTTTTAAAATTTTAATTAGTGAGACATGCATATCTTTTGAGATTTTAAATTTTAGTACTAATTTTCTTCTCTTAAAAAAAAAAAGAAAATTGATACTTTGAATAATTTTTATCTATAACAACCAAATAATATTTAAACATCAAATATTGTTATATGTATATAACAACCGGTCGGTATAAAACTCAAAAATATCGAAACAAATAAAGTTATTATGAAGAGATTTGATTGTTAGTACTAAATAATGTGTTTGAATTCTAAGAAATAATATTAGGTTTGATTATAAACCAATGCAACTCACATCAAATACCATCAAAACAATGAGTGAGTCTCCCACACACAGATTTTCTCTATACTAATTTAGGGTACGCGTGATCCCGCATCAATGAATTTGTCTGAATAATATAAATAATACTTTAAAGATGTTTTTGAGTTATAAAACAAATATAAAAAGAATTCGTAAAATGATAGATATTGATCTTTGGATCTACTGTAGCGGTTCTTTGTCCAGTTTGCCCTCATTAGAACTGGACAATCTGAAGAAAAAGTTTTTACTAAAAAATCAAGAGAAGCTAACAAAAATGAACAATTGTAAATATTGAATAGAAATAATCGGCAATTTGACGAGTGTTAATGATTGAAGAGCTTATTTTGAGGAATCTCAAAATAATAAAATAAAAGAAAATCCCAGAATAATGAAATAATGTTCAATAATAATAACAAGAAGAACATTCAAGAATTATTAAAAAGAAATTCTAATCTTGGAAAAAAATAGGTATGACGACTCTCCTAATGTATTTGAACTACATCTAAACTAGGGGTGTACAAACCGAACCGAAAAATCGCACCAAACCGAAAAGTTAAACCAAACCGATTAAAAAATTCGATGATGTTTGGTTTGATTTGGTTTGGTATTGAGTTAAAAAACCCGAACCAAACCGACATATAAATATATAATTTTTATATATACTTTTAAGATTTTATATAGAATTTTCTTTAAAAAATATCTAGAAATATTTGGGATTCTCTTATGGGATGTAATATTTAATAGAATATGAAGTGTTCTATTTTTGTTAACTTTAAATAATGTATTGTATTATCACTTTATTATCAAATGTTATTGAACTGGGTCAATCTCTTTGTTCTTCCATATTCATATGTCAAGATTTATTAAATTCTTATATTTTTTTGAATTTGAAGTGGTATTTTGATAATTGAAAATTAAATAGAACATATCATTATTTAGGTATCATTTTATATTTAATTATTAAATTCGGTTAACCTTGAGAGTGTACATCAACAAAAAGTTATTGTCAGACAACTAAAAAAATAATTATCATGTGCTACTAAGAAAATTCTCCCATAAGAATATCTTAATAGATCATATGTTTGTCAATTTTTTTAATTTTTATTAAACATATATTTACTTATAAAAAATTTAACAATTACGATTCACATATTATTTATGTAACAAAAAAAATCCGAATAATCCGACAAAACCGAATCAATCCAAATCGATAGAGTTGATTTGATTTGGTTTTAATAAAAATTGAACCAACCTAATCCATGTACACCTCTGATAAAACACTCATCTTACTGTCACAATACCAAGCAAACTTGACAGTTCTTGGGGCAAGCAGCTGGCTCAAATCTGAATCTTTCCTTGATTAAGTTGCAGTTAGTTAAACCTAAGAATGAATAGAAGTCCTTTGTCATACATATGTTCCATCTTTAATATGTTGGGAGTTAGTGAAAACAAAGGCATGCAACTAATAGCCTGTTTCATCAAGCTTTACTTTTTTAGCCAAAAGTATTTTTTTTTTTTGTCAAACGTACATTTTTGTTAAAGTTAAGGTGTTTGGTCAAGTTTTTAGAAGGAAAAAAGATGTTTTTGAGTAGAAGCAGAATCATTTTTTGAGAAGCTAAAAAAAGTAGCTTCTTCCAAAAATTACAAAGCACTTTTGAAAAAATATACTTATTAGAAGTATTTTTTAAAAGTTTGGTCAAATACTAATTACCGCAAAAAAAATACTTTTCAAATTGATCAGCTAAACACTCACCAAAAGTATTTTCTTGAAAAATACTTTTCAAAATAAGTGATTTTAAAATTTTGGTCAAACATGCTATAAGTATAATCCGAAATACTACTGCCCCTAGTATAATCTTTCAGATTGTTTCCTTGGATTGCCTATTGCTCAGAGTTCAATTTAAGAAAATGAACTGGAATGGCACATGGCCCATAATTTGTGCTAGAATTGAAGCTCTAAAACCCAAGCTTCAAATTAAAATTGTAAAGTGGAATCTCATTTCAAGTGGTGGACTGAAACTGAATACAAATAGTAATAAAGAGGTCAAAAAAACTGCAGGGATTGGTGACAATGTTAAGAATAAAAGTGGAGATTTAGTTTTAGTCTAACAACATTGCAGTGACTATAGATGCTTTGTTCGTAATTTTCTGGTGTCAATTTAACAATGTTTCTAACATTATTTTGGAGATGGATTGTCACGGCCCAAAAATCCACTAGTCGTGATGACATCTAACTCGACCCGCTAGGTAAGCCAAATAACAGTCAATACAATCCAAATGAGATTTATAAAAAAATAGTGAAGAATTATCGGAATATTTATACAATAACCCAAAGACTGATAGTACAAATCATGAGATTCTAAGACTTAGAATTTACAAAAAAAACGGGTACGAATAAATACGTCATATGTTTGAAGTTTACATAAACAGATTAGCAAAATCTAAAGCTACCAAAGACAAGTGACAGTTATAATCGGAACGCAGGTACATCTTCAATGCCAGCTCCCGCCATACACAGCGACTCCAACTCCAAAATCTACACGCAAGGTGTAAAAGTGTAGTATGAGTACAACTGACCCCATGTACCCAGTAAGTATATTGTCTAACCTCGTTGAAGTAGTGCCGAGAATTTATAGTTAAAAAATATTCATTGTTATAACCTGTGCGGTGGACTAACAATAGAAACAGTTCTAGAACATAACAGATAAGAGTACAAGAAAATAACAATGCGAGGCAGTAAATGATTACTAGAAGAAATCACGGTAGTAAATTCATAACTTTTATGGTGTGAGAAATGTACTCAAGATATCAAATAAAATGGCACGGGAACCGAGAACACACTTCGTGCATTTATCTCATACTCACCAAATATATAAATGTAGGTCAAATTAATTGGCATGGCAACACCCTTCGTGCATTTATCTCTTTCTCACTGAGCACACGTATAACAGTACCAACCAAGTGAAAGAAATGCCAATAACAATAATGATAAAGTGGGAGATGCACAGGAAGCAATAACGAGCAACGCAATGCATATGAGAAATAGTAATAGACTAGATAGAAGGTAGAGAAGTAATGATAGCATTTAAGATAGAGGAACATAAATTTTACTAGCTAACATGGTAGAAAGCTTAGATGTAGATATAATAGCTATGAAGGAAAGCATGATATTTATAAGCTAAACAAATAGAAGGCATGAGTAACTAACATGGTAGAAGGCTTATATGAAAGTGCAACAAATGAGAAACGGCACAAATGTAGATAAGACAAACAAGAAGGAAAGCATGATATTTGTAAGTTAAACAGATAGAATGCATGGATAACACAACAATAATTGAGATAGAGGACAAAGACAGAACAACAACGACAAGTCACATAGAAAATATAGGTGCAATATTAACAACTCAAGATAAATGCATGAATGTATACACAAGGAAAAGATATTACCACAATACATGTCTCTCGTCTTCGTCTGCACGGAAACACCCTTCGTCCCATGAACACATGATAATATAAAAATATGGTAATGTAAATAAAATGAAACGACATCACCCTCCATGGTTTTACTCTCATCCTCACATGATAATGTAAATAAAATGGCACGGCATCACCCTCGTGCTTTTACTCTCATTCTCACGTGACAATATAAATAAAATGGCACGGCATCAACCTTCGTGCTTTTACTCTCATTCTCGCATGACAATGTAAATAAAATGGTACGGCATCACCCTTCATGCTTTTACTCTCATGCTCACATGACAATCTAATGAGATCATGATAATGTAAATAAAATGGCACGACATCACCCTTCGTGCTTTTACTCTCATCCTCACATGATAATGTAAATGAAATGGCACGACATCACCCTTCGTGCTTTACACTCTTCCTCACATGATAATGTATATGCAATGGCACGATATCACCCTTCGTACTTTACACTCTTCCTCACCAAGCACATGTATATTAATGACAATCAAGGTAGGAAGCATGAATAACATTAAGGAGAGTGTTTAAGCGGATATTTCAAATAAACATCAATCACAGCTTTCAAGACAATAATAATTCAATAAACCTAAAGAACCTTATCGTGCAAGTATTTCAACAAGTCTAAAAAATTATCTTCAATTCAAGTATAGAATCCAATATCTCAAGAATAACGGTCGTAGCGATGTATTAGTGATTAAGCATAGTAATGACCGAATTTAACACATTAATAGTTTCATGAGAATGCGTCAAATTTTAATCAAGTTATAATAAGCTAAATCTTGATTTCTAGCATTTAATTTTACATTCTTAGTAGTCTAGTAAGTCAAGTAAGACATGAAACAAGAAGGTCACGTAATTCTACAAGGTACAATTAATCATATAATTTACCCCCGAGCATAATTAATTCTGGCACATGCATATACGCTCGTCACCTCATATACGCATTACCCCCGCATGTAGAAAATAATGGCAATTAGTAGGAAAATTTTTTCCAACAAAGCTAGGCAAGACACTTACCTCAAACAAACCCAATCAATATACTAGAAGCGCCATCCCGCTCAAATCATCCTCTGAACGGCTTGAAACTATCCAAAAGCAACTCAAAAGTATCAAATAATGTCATAGGAAGCAAACCCAATCGATAAAGGTTGAATCTTTATACATTTACTCAAAGTCAACCAAAAAGTCAAACTTGAGCCCGCACCTCCGAACCCAAAAAACTCAAAAAATCCGACAATCCATTAAATTACGAGTCCAACCATACTAATTTCACTCAATTATGGCTCCGAATCTATGCTTAAAACTAAAAAATTCACTTTAGGAAAGTTTAGACAATCCTCTCCCCCCCCCCCCCCCAAATTTCTCATTTGAAATTATCAATCAAATATCAAAAATAAAGATGGAATCACATAATATAATCAAAACCGAGTAGAAAACACTTGCCCCAATTCATGTGGTAAAAATCCTCTCCAAAATCGCCCAAATCCGAGCTCCAAAACCATGTGAGAAAAAGTGACTAAATTTCGGAATAAGTAAAAACTGCAGCAGTTATTATAGCTCGAATTAGATCCAAGATTACCCCAAAACTCATATTTGATAATTCCAACATAATCCTTGCGAGATTACACCCAAGATAGCCTTTGAATCACCCAAATTGGCCTTAAAATGAGGGAGATATGATGTTTTGAAGTTTTAAAGGAAATATGAAAATTTAAGAGACAAAAATGACATTTTTGTAATTATTTTACACCAGAAAATCAGCAACAAAAGAATTTTTATTTTAGCACCCAAAACTCATTCGGAACCTCCCGTACACAAACCATATATGTATTTTAATCATAAAATACGCAACGAACCTGCTCGCGCACTCAAAACATCGAAAAGATGTCATATTGACCTGATATTGACCATGGTCAAACTCCAATCCTTAACATAACTAATTTCTCAACTAATGATCCAAAATACACCCGAGCCCCTCGGGACCCCATTCAATCATACTAACAAGTTCTAAAATATGATACGAACTTATTCAAAGCTTCAAATCACATCAAACAACATAAAAATCACGAATTGCACCTCAAATCAAACTTAATGAACTTTTGAACTTTCAACTTCTAAAACTCATGCCGAACCATAACAAATCAACTCGGAATGACCTCAAATTTTGCATACAAGTTTAAAATGATATAACGAAGCTATTTCAACTCCCATAACCAAAATCCGAACCCGATATCACCAATGTCAACTTTCGGTCAAACTCATAAACGTTCCCAAACTTCAAATTGCCAACTTTCGTCTATTAATGCTAGAACCTTCAAGAAACATCCAAATGAAAATCCGGGCATACGCCCAAGTCCAAAATCAATATTTGTACCTAATGAAACCATCAAAACTCTGATCCAGGGTCAAATACATAAAAGTCAAACTTGGTCAACTCTTCCAACTTAAAGCTTTCTAGTTGAGAATTATTCTTCGAAATCAACTTTGGATCACCTGAAAACCAAAACCGACGATTCACACCAGTCATAATACATCATATGAAGCTACTGAAGGTTTCAAACAGCTGAACAGAATGCAAATGCTCAAAACGACCGGTTGGATTGTTACATGGATTCTCTAACGAATCTCGACTTGTCGTTTTGAGTAATTTCTCTCCTTTCCATTATTTTTAGTCTTGAATAGCTTCATATGATATATTATGACGTGTGTGAATCGTCGGTTTTAATTTTCAGGTGTTTCAGGATTAGTTCAGAAGAATGAATTTCATGTTGGAAGCTTAAATAAAAAGGGTTGACCAGAGTTTGACTTTTGTGCAAACAACTCCAGAATAGAGTTTTGATGGTTCCAATAGCTCTATATGGTGATTTTGGACTTAGGAGTATATTCGGAAAATTACTTGAAAGTCAGTAGTTAAATTAGGCTTAAAATGGCTAAAATAGAAATTTAAGTTGGAGTCTGATCGGGGAGTTGACTTTTTGATATCGGGGTCGGAATCTAATTTTGGAATAGGCCAGTTATGTCATTTATGACTTGTGTGCAAAATTTGAGGTCAATCGGACTTGATTTGCTATGTTTCGGCATCGAACCTAGAATGTTTCGATGTTGATTTTTCAAGAATATGTGGTATCACATTAAGCAAATAAGCTCCAAATTCAGTTTTGATTGAAGCATTAGATCCGTATTGAAATTACGGAGTCATAGCCAAAAAGAATCGTCGAATTCAGATATCGTATGAGAGAGTTATGCCCATTTCCGTGTCGAGAATAATTTCCTATCGCCGTCAGCGCCCAGGGTTACGTGGGGCGCTGGGACTGCTAGAGGTACTGGAAAGGGCGTCACAGGAAGCGCCCCACGCCACATGTGGCACCACAGACGTAAAAACCCCATAAAACATGGGTTTTCAGCCATTTTTGACAAAAAAACAAAGTTGGGGAGCTCGGTTTAGTCAATTTTTGGGCGATTTTCACGGATAAACATTGGGGTAAGTGTTCCTTATCCTATATTGATTATATTTCATGATTCCATATTCATTTACATCATGAATCTGTGAATTTATGGAAGAAAATCAGATTTTTATAAAATCTTCCAAAAATATAAAATGAAGATTTGAAGGTCAATCCGATGTCGGAATTTGATAATTTTTATATGGTTGGACTCGTATCGGAATGAGTGTTTGGATTTTATGAGTTTCGTCGGATTTCGAGATGTGGTCCCCATTGTCGATTTTTCGAGTGAAATTGGGAATTTTTATAAATTGTTAAATTGTAAGCATTAGAGTATGCTGTAATTAATTTGTACATTGTTTGAATATATGCGAGTCGTTTGGCTTGAATTGAGAAGATAGGAAGGCGTATGGAGGTTGATACACGCGGAATGGAATTTTTGGAGTATTGTACAGTTGCTCGGTATTGGATTTGGCTTGTTCGAGGTAAGTAACTCTTCTAATCTTGGAGCTGAGGGTATTAACCCTGAATTATATGTGTTATGTGTTTGGTGTTGAGGTGACGCACATGCTAGATGACGGGCGTGTGGGCGTGCACCGTGTGAACTGTGACTCTGTTATTCCTGTGATACTGTGTAGTTACCTAAACTTATCTGAAATCATGGAATCTCTACGTACTAGAGCTATTGAACTGGGAATCATGTTAAAATTATGTTGAGACTATATGCCAGTATTATTGAAACCCACAAAGGTCATATTGTTGTTGAATTTGTTTAAATTGAAATTTTAAAACTCAGTCATGTTCTGTAACGACCCGGCCGGTCATTTTAAATATTATATCCCTGTTCTCCCATTTACTGCTCAATTTATATCATGCAATTGATTTTTGACTTATCGGGTTAGTTGGTTCGGGTCCGGAAGGAACTCGGAGTGAAATGAGACACTTAGTCTCATAATTAAAAATTTAAGTTAGAAAAGTGGACCGGATATGGACCTATATGTAAACGACCTCGAATTTGAATTTTGATGATTCCAATAGCCGTGTATGGTGATATTGAACTTAGAAGCGTGTCCGGAATATTAGTTGGAGGTCCATAGTGGAATTAGGCTTGAAATGCCGAAAGTTGAATTTTTGGGAAGTTTGACCGGGGGGTTGACTTTTTGATATCGGGGTCGAAATCCGATTCTGAAAATTTGAGTACCTCCGTTATGTCATTTATGACTTGTGCACAAAATTTGAGATAAATCGGACGTGATTTGATAGGTTCCGGAGTCGTTTGTAGAAATTAGAAACTTCAAAGTTCATTAGGCTTGAATTGGGGTGTAATTCATGGTTTTAGCATTGTTTGAGGTGATTTAAGGGTTCGACTAAGTCCGTATGATGTTTTAGGACTTGTTGGTATATTTGGTTGAGGTCCCGAGGGGCTCAGGTGAGTTTTGGTTGGTTAACGGATCAAAAATTTGGACTTGAACAACTACTGGAATTTTCTGATATTTGATGATGTTTTCCTTCTACGCGATCGCGGGGATGCGTCTGCGATCGCGTATGCTTATTTGGTCAGTGGGGGGTTTTTGTTCTACGCAATCGCGTGGGGATATCTGCGATCGCGTAGGGTTAATATGAGGCAGTGGCATTTTGTGCTTCGCGATCGCATGAAGCGGGATGCGATCGCTTAGCTCTGGAATTTTGTGACTCGCGAACGCGTGAAGAAGGTCGCGTTCGCGTAGAGTAAGTGGAGCGGAGTAAAAGTCACGCGTTTTGTGCTTCGCGATCACGTGGACTAGTCCGCGATCGCGTATGTCTATGATGTTGTGCATCGCGATCGCGTGGGAAAGTCCACGATCGCGTAGAGTAAAATATGGGCGATGGAAAATTGTTCTTCGCGATTGCGTGGGAATGTTCGTGATCGCGTAGAGCAAATGTCTGGCAGAGAGTTTAAGTTCTGAAAATGGGACTTCGTTTTTGACGGATTTGAGCTCGGGAAGAGGCGATTTTCGGGAGTTTTTCAAGAAAAACAATGGGGTAAGTATTTTTAACTCAATATTGGTTAAATTACCCGAATCCATGATTGTTTTTATCATTTAATTGGTGAATTAAGTTGGAAAAGTTTGAAAACCCTCTTAGTTTAAATTGAAGATTTGAGGGTCGAGTTGGGGTCGGATTTTGATAAAATTAGTATGGTTAGACTCATGGTTGAATGGGCTTTCGGATTTTGTAACTTTTGTCAAGTTCCGAGATGTGGGCCCCACAGGCGATTTTTGAGCTTATATTCGGATTTTTATGAAAAATTAGCATTTTCTTAGGGAGTTAATTCCAATAAATTTTATTGACTGAAATGAATTATTTGTGACTAGATTCGAGGCATTTGGAGGCCGATTTGCGAGGCAAAGGCATAGCAGAGTAAAAAATTTCACGCTCTAAGGTAAGTAACAATTTTAAATTTGGTCCTGAGGGTATTAAACCCCGGATTTTGGTATCATGTGATTATTTTGGAGGTGACGCACATGCTAGGTGACAGGCGTATGGGCGTGCACCGAGAGGATTGTGACTTGGTCCGTCCCGGAAAACTGTAAAGTTGAATAATTTGTTGTTAGCTATATGCTCTCTATGTGTTGATAAAAATTTGACTATAAATCATGTTAAAAATCATGCTTAGGCTATGTAATAGTACTGTTGGGACCCACAGAGGTCGCGTACTGGTTGATTTGCCTACTAAATGCTATATGTACTCAGTCTCAGCTTTTATTTGTATATTTTATCTCAGTCTCTATTATTATTATTGATACATCATATCATTATTGTTTGGGCTGATTTCATGATTATTAAGAGCCCGAGAGACTGGAGAGATTTATGACTGAGTGAGGCCGAGGGCCTGATTGTGAGATATTGATACTATATCATGTGAGTTGGCTGTGCGGATCCTTATATTATACTATAGCACGTGAGTTGGCCGTGTGGATCGAGATAGTTATATTATGGCACGTGAGTTGTCCGTGCAGCACGTGAGTTGTCCGTGCAGATTATAGTGCTTGGACTGTAGAAGCCTTACGGAGTCTGTACACCCCCAGTGAGCGTGGGTACCCATTGAGAGTGAGTGATGAGGGTTGGGAGCCCAGTGAGTGATGAGGGATAGGAGTCTAGTGAGTGATTGTTGTCCTTAGAGGTTATACTTGATTTCCATTTGTTGTTGCACTTAGTTGCTATCTGTCATTGCTGTGAAATCTTTGTAAGATTTTTATCTACGGATTACATAAACAGGAACTATATAGAAATTGATTTGACATTAAACTGCCAGATTTGATAGCATGTCTATTATTTGCTGGAATTACCGGAAATGAACCATAACTGTGCAACTCGTTTCTATCTTCAGTTCCTTATTTTTTATTATTACTTGCTGAGTTGGTTGTACTCATACTATACCCTGTACTTCGTGTGCATATCCAGGTATTTTCGGACATAGCGGGTGTTGATCCTTTCGCGCGGTTGATTTTCAGGAGATTTTGAGGTAGCTGCCGTGTTCCGCAGACCTTGTCTCTCCTTCTCTATCTCTTTGTCTACTGAATTTAGTCTCAGACTATTATAGACTATATTTTCCAGACTTGTATTCATATTAGATGCTCATGTACTCAATGACACCAGGTTTTGGGGAGTTTTTGTATTGTATTTAAATATTATATTTTCAACCTTAAAGAGAAGTTTTGGTTTATTGAGATTATCGGCTTGCCTAGTATCGAGATAGGCGCCATCACGATAGGTTGGGATTTTGGGTCGTGACAAGTTGGTATCCGAGCCTAGGTTACATAGGTCTCACGAGTCATGAGCAGGTTTAGTAGAGTCTTGCGGATCGGTTCTGAGATGTCTGTACTTATCTTTGAGAGGCTGCGGAACCCTTAGGAAAATTTCACTTTCTTGTATTCTGTCGTGCGAATTTGTTGATTCTGGAAACTAAATTTCTGCTCTTCTATTCTCTCACAGATGGTGAGGACACGTATTACCGGATCAGATGGTCAGCCACCAGTGCCACCAGTTGGGGCCGCGAGAGGCCAGGGTCGTGGTAGAGGTCCGGGCCGAGGTAGAGGTCGAGGTGTAGCTCGTACCACAGTTAGAACAACACTTATAGTACCACCAGTTATTCCAGCTCAGGAGAAGATTCCAAATATAGTTGAGCCGACAAGATCAGCTCAGGCACCAGTTGTGCCCATTGAGATTGCAGGCATTTGGAGACTTTGGCCCAGATATTGGCAGCCTGCACTGGTCTTGCTTAGGTGGTTTCAGCTCGGGCCACACCTGCCACTTCTCAGGCTGGGGGAGGTACTCACACCCCTATTGCTCGTACTCCAGAACAGGCAGTACAGGGACTTCAGATACCGAGAGCGCTACCAGCCCAGCCGGCTGTAGCTGCTCAGGCCTCGGTAGTTCCTGTTATGGCAGATGATGAGCAGAGGAGACTTGAGAGATTTTAGAGGCTTCGACCTCCACCATTTAGCGGTTCTGAATCAGAGGATGCTCAAGATTTTCTGGATAGGTGCCAATGGATGCTTCGGACAACAGGTATTCTAGAGACCAGTGGGGTCTCATTCACTACTTTTCAATTTTCTGGGGCTGCACTCAGATGGTGGGAGACTTACGAGAGGCGTAGGCCTGTTGGCGCAGCACCCCTTACTTGGCACCAGTTCTCCGTGGTCTTTTTGGAGAAGTTCGTACCTCAGTCCCGCAGAGAAGAGCTGCGCAGGCAGTTTGAACAGCTTCGCCAGGGTGTTATGTCAGTGACGTAGTACGAGATGAGTTTTTCTGAGTTGGCTCGTCGCGTAGTCTGGTTGGTTCCCACTGATAGGTAGAGGATTAGGAGATTCATTGATGGCCTCACATATCAGTTGCGGTTACTTATGACTAGGGAGAGAGTATCTGGTGCTATTTTTGACGAGGTAGTGGACATTACTCGACAGATAGAGATGGTTCGTAGCCAGGAACGTGGAGAGAGAGAGAGGCTAAGAGGCCTCGTGGTCCGGGTGATTACAACGGTGTTCCTTCAGGGGGTCAGTTTCACCGAGGTAGGGGTCGTTCTTACAGACATGCTCAGACGGGTCGTCCAGCTCATCGTGGTGCATCAGCTAGCCATGGTTCTTACAGTGCTCACTCAGGCCAGTCTTCATTCAGTGCACTACCAGTGCAGAGTTCTCATCATGCCTTGTCCGCACAGGCTTCTGCAGGTCATTCCTCGGGTTATCAGGAGCAGTCGTTCCATTAGAGGAAGGGTTGTTTCGAGTGCGGAGAATTTGGTCATTTCAAGAGAGAGTGTCCTAGGCTATTGAGTGGGGCTTCACAGCAGAGTTCTCGACCGACAACACCAATACCAGCAGTTACACCACCCGCCCTGCCATCTTGGGGTGGGGGTCAGGCAGCTAGGGGTCGCCCAAGAGGGGGAGGCCGATCAGGTGGCAGCCAGGCTCGATTCTATGCTTTTCCTACTAGGCCAGATGTTGTTGCCGCAGACGCAGTGATCACAAATATTGTTTCAGTGTGTCACAGGGAGGCTTCTATATTATTTGACCATGGTTCCATTTATTCATATATATCATCGTATTTTTCTCATTATCTGGATATGCCCTATGAGTCCTTAGTTTCACCTATTTGTGTATCTACACCGGTGGGCGATATTATTACTGTGGATCGTGTGTATCGGTCGTGTGTGGTAACTATTGGGGAACTGGAGACTAGAGTTGATCTCTTATTACTCGGTATGATTGATTTCGATGTAATCTTGGGTATGGATTGGTTGTCTCCATGTCATGCTATTTTGGACTGTCATGCAAAAATCGTGACGTTGACGATGCCGGGGTTGATAAAGGTTGAATGGAGGGGGTTCTCTAGATCTTGTTCCTAGCAGGGTAATTTCTTATTTGAAGGCCCAATGTATGGTTGGAAAGGGATGCTTGTCATATTTGGCCTTTGTGAGAGATGTTTATGCAGATACTCCTATTATTGATTCAGTACCGATCGTGCGAGACTTTCTGGATGTATTTCCTGCAGACCTGCCGGGTATGCCACCCGACAGGGATATTGATTTCAGTATTGACTTAGTACATGTCACTCAGCCCATTTCTATTCCTCTGTATCGTATGGCACCAGTTGAGTTAAAAGAATTGAAAGAGCAACTTCAGGAACTTCTTGAAAAGGGGTTTATTAGACCTAGTGTGACCCCTTGGGGTGCACCGGTTCTGTTTGTGAAAAAGAAAGATGGTACTATGGGGATGTGCATTGATTATAGGCAGTTGAACAAAGTTACAATCAAGAATAAATATCCATTGCCGCGTATTGATGATTTATTTGACCAGCTTCAAGGAGCGAGGGTGTTCTCCAAAATTGATTTGAGGTCTGGGTATCACCAATTAAAAATTCGGGATTCGGATATTCTAAAGACGGCATTCAGGACTCGTTATGGCCACTATGAATTTCTTGTGATGTCTTTTGGGCTAACCAATGCCCCAGCAGCATTTATACATTTGATAAATAGTGTATTTTAGCCATATCTTGATTTATTTGTCGTGGTATTCATTGATGATATTCTGGTGTACTCACGTAGCCAGGAGGAGCATGCACAACACTTGGGTATTGTATTACAGAGGCTGAGAGCGGAGAAACATTATGGCAAATTTTCTAAGTGTGAGTTCTGGCTTAGTTCGGTGGCATTCTTGGGACATATAGTGTCCAGTGAAGGTATTAAGGTGGATCCGAAGAAAATAGAGGCAGTTCAAAATTAGCCCAGACCATCCTCAGTTACTGAGATTCAGATTTTTCTCGGCTTGGCCGGTTATTATCGTCGTTTCGTGGAGGGTTTCTCGTCTATTGCATTGCCTATGACTAAATTGACCCAAAAAGGTGCTCCATTCAGGTGGTCGAATGAATGTGAAGAGAGCTTTTAGAAGCTCAAGACAGCTTTGGCTACGTCTCTAGTATTGGTGCTGCCTATAGGTTCAGAGTCTTATATTATGTATTGTGACGCGTCGCGGATTGGTCTCGGTGCAGTACTTATGCAAGACGGTAGGGTGATTGCCTATGCGTCCAGACAGTTAAAGGTACATGAGAAGAATTATCCAGTCCACGATCTTGAGTTAGCAGCTATTGTTCATGCCTTAAAAATTTGGCGGCATTACTTGTACGGTGTCCAGTATGAGGTATATACCGACCATCGGAGTCTACAACATTTGTTTAAACAGAAGGATCTTAACTTGCGGCAGTGAAGGTGGTTGGAGTTGCTTAAGGATTATGATATCACCATTCTCTATCATCCCGGAAAGGCCAATGTGGTGGTCGATGCCTTGAGTCTTACGACAGAGAGTTTGGGCAGCTTAGCATACTTACCGGTAGCAGAGAGGCCTTTAGCCTTGGAGGTTCAGGCCTTGGCTAATCAGTTTGTTAGATTGGATATTTCCGAGCCGAATCGAGTTTTGGCCTATGTGGTTTCTCGATCTTCTTCATATGATCGCATCAGAGAGCGCCAGTATGATGATCAACATCTGCTTATTCTTAAGGACACGGTTCAGTACGGTGATGCCAAGGAAGTCACTATTGGAGATGACGGTATATTACGAATGCAGGGCAGGCTATGTGTGCCTAATGTAGGTGGTTTACGTGAGCTGATTCTCTAGGAAGCTCACAGTTCGCGGTACTCTATTCATCCAGGCGCCGCAAAGATGTATCAGGATTTGATGCAGCACTATTGGTGGAGGCGGATGAAGAAAGATATAGTTGGGTTTGTAACTCGATGTTTAAATTGTCAACATGTAAAGTACGAGCATCAGAGACCGAGAGTATTGCTACAGAGACTTGGGAGCTTATTACCATGGACTTCGTAGTTGGACTCGCATAGACTTTGATAAAGTTTGATGTTGTTTGGGTAATAGTAGATCGGTTGACCAAATCTGTGCATTTTATTCCAGTCGGTACTAATTATTCTTCGGAGCGGTTGGCTGGGATTTATATTCGCGAGATTGTTCGCCTACATGGTGTGCCGATGTCCATTATTTCAGATCGAGGTACGCATTTTACCTTACAGTTTTGGACGGCAGTGCAACGAGAATTGGGCACACAGGTTCAGTTGAGTAGATCATTTCACCCTCAGACAGACGGACAGTCCGAGCGCAATATTCAGATATTGGTGGATATGCTACGCGCTTGTGTCATTGATTTTGGGGTTCATGGGCTCAATTTCTGCCACTCGCAGAGTTTGCTTACAATAATAGCTACCAGTCAAGCATTCAGATGGCTCCGTATGAAGCTTTATATGGGAGACGGTGTCGGTCTCCGGTGGGTTGGTTTGAGCCGGGTGAGGTTAGGCTATTGGGTACTGACTTGGTTCAGGATGCTTTAGAGAAGGTCAAAGTGATTCAGGAACAGATTCACACGGCACAGTCTAGACGGAAGAGTTATGCCGACAGGAGGGTTCGTGATGTTGTTCACATGGTTGGGAGAAGGTTCTGCTCAAGATTTCAACCATGAAGGGTGTGTTGAGGTTCAGTAAAAAAGGGTAAGTTGAGCCCTCGGTATATTTGGCCTTTTGAGATACTTAAGAAAATTAGGGAGGTGGCTTATGAACTTGCTTTGCCACCTTGTCTATTAGGTGTTCGTCCAGTGTTCCATGTATCCATGCTTCGAAAGTATGTTAGGGATCCATCTCTAATTCTAGATTTCAGTACAGTACAACTGGACGGTAATTTGACTTATGATGTGGAGCCGGTGGCTATTTTAGACCGGCAGGTTCGAAAGCTGAGGTCAAAGAACATAACATCAGTGAAGGTGCAGTGGAGAGGCCAGCCAGTCGGAGAAGCTACTTGGAAGACTGAGCAGGAGATGCGGAACAAATATCCACACTTATTTGAGACACCATGTATTATTCTAAACCCGTTCGAGGACGAACATTTGTTTAAGAGGGGGAGAATGTAACGACCCGGCCGGTCGTTTTGAATATTATAACACTGTTCCCTTATTTACTGCTCAATTTATGTCTTGCAATTGATTTATGACTTATCGGGTTAGTTGGTTCGGGTTCGGAAGGAACTCGGAGTGAAATGAGACACCTAGTCTCATAATTGAAAATTTAAGTTAGAAAAGTGGACCTTATATGGACCTATGTGTAAACGACCTCAGATTTGAATTTTTAAGATTTCAATAGCTCCGTATGGTGATTTTGGGCTTAGGAGCGTGTCCGGAATATTATTTGGAGGTCCATAGTGGAATTAGGCTTGAAATGCCGAAAGTTGAATGTTTGGGAAGTTTGATCGAGGGTTGACTTTTTGATATCGGGGTCGAAATTCGATTATGAAAATTTAAGTACCTCCATTATGTCATTTATGACTTGTGCGCAAAACTTGAAGTAAATAGGACGTGATTTGATAGGTTCCAGAGTCGTTTGTAGAAATTAGAAATTTTAAAGTTCATTAGACTTGAATTGGGATGTAATTCATGGTTTTAGCATTGTTTGAAGTGATTTGAGGGTTCGACTAAGTCCGTATGATGTTTTAGGACTTGTTGGTATATTTGATCGAGGTCCCGAGGGGCTCGGGTGAGTTTTGGATGATTAACGGATCAAAAATTTGGACTTGAACAGCTACTGGAATTTTCTGATATCTGATGATGTTTTTTTTCTACGCGATCGCGTGAATGCGTCTGCGATCGCGTAGGCTTATTTGGTCAGTGGGGGTTTTTTGTCCTATGCGATCACATGGGGATATCTCGTGTAGGGTTAATGTGAGGCAGTGGTATTTTGTGCTTCGCGATCACGTGATGCGGGATGCGATCGAGTAGCTCTGGAATTTTGTGACTCGCGAACGCGTGAAGAAGGTCGTGTTCGCGTAGAGTAAGTGGAGCGGAGTAGAAGTCACGCATTTTGTACTTCGTGATCGCGTGGACTAGTTCGCGATCGCGTATGTCTGTGATGTTGTGCATCGCGATCGCGTGGGAAAGTCTGCGATCGCGTAGAGTAAAATATGGGTGATGGAAAATTGTTCTTCGCGATCGCATGGGAATGTTCGCGATCGCGTAGAGCAAATGTCTGGGCAGAGAGTTTAAGTTCTGAAAATAGGACTTCGTTTTTGATAGATTTGAGCTCGGGAAGAGGCAATTTTCGGGAGTTTTTCAAGAAAAACAACGGGGTAAGTGTTCTTAATTCAATATTGGTTAAATTACCTGAATCCATGGTTGTTTTTATCATTTAATTGGTGAATTAAGTTAGAAAAGTTTGAAAACCCTCTTAGATTAAATTGACGATTTGAGGATCGAGTTGGGGTCGGATTTTGATAAAATTGGTATGGTTAGACTCATGATTGAATGGGCTTTCGGATTTTGTAACTTTTGCCGAGTTCCGAGATGTGGGCCCTACATGCGATTTTTGAGCTAATATTACGATATTTATGAAAATTTAGCATTTTCTTATGGAGTTAATTCAAATAAATTTTATTGACTGAAACAAATTATATGTGACTAGATTCGAGGCATTCGGAGGCTGATTTGTGAGGCAAAGGCATAGCAGAGTAAAGAATTTCACGCTCTGAGGTAAGTAACAGTTTTAAATCTGGTCCTGAGGGTATTAAAACCCAGATTTTGGTATCATGTGATTATTTTGGAGGTGACGCACATGTTAGGTGACGGGCGTGTGGGCGTGCACCGAGATGATTATGACTTGGTCCGTCCCGAAAAACTGTAAAGTTGAATAATTTGTTGTTAGCTATATGCTCTCTATGTGTTGATAAAAATTTGACTGTAAATCATGTTAGAAATCAAGCTTAGGCTATGTGATAGTACTGTTGGAACCAACAAAGGTCACGTACTTGTTGAATTGCCTGCTAAATGCTATATGTACTCAGTCTCAGCTTTTATTTGCACATTTTATCTCAGTCTCTATTATTATTATTGATACATCATATCATTGTTGTTTGGGCTGATTTCATGATTATTAAGAGCCCGAGAGACTGGAGAGATTTATGACTGAGTGAGGTCGAGGGCCTGATTATGAGATATTGATACTATAGCACGTGAGTTGGCCGTGTGGATCCTTATATTATACTATAGCACGTGAGTTGGCCGTGCGGATCCAGATAGTTATATTATGGCACGTGAGTTGTCCGTGCAGTTTATAGCGCTTGGGCTGTAGGTGCCCCTCCGGAGTCTGTACACACCCAGTGAGCGCGGGTACCCGTTGAGAGTGAGTGATGAGGGCTGGGAGCCTAGTGAGTGATGATGGTTGGGAGCCTAGTGAGTGATTGTTGTCCTCAGAGGTTGTACTTGATTTCCATTTGTTGTTGCACTTAGTTGCTATCTGTCATTGCTGTGAAATCTCTGAAAGATTTTTATCTACGGATTACATGAACAGGAACTGTATAAAAATTGATTTGACATTAAACTACCAGATTTGATAGCATGTCTATTCTTTGCTGGAATTACCGAAAATGAACCATAACTGTGCAGCTCGTTTCTACATTCAGTTCCTTATTTATTGTTGTTACTTGCTGAGTTGGTTATACTCATACTACACCCTGCACTTCATGTGCAGATCCAGGTGTTCCCGGACATAGCGGGTGTTGATCCTTTCGCGCGGTTGATTTTCATGAGATATTGAGGTAGTTGCCGTGTTTCGCAGACCTTGTGTCTCCTTCTCTATCTCTTTGTTTACTGTATTTGGTCTCAGACTATTATAGACTATATTTTCCAGACTTGTATTCATATTAGATACTCATGTACTCAATAACACCAGGTTTTGGGGAGTTTGTATTGTATTTAAATATTATATTTTCAACCTTAAAGAGAAGTTTTGGTTTATTGAGATTATCGGCTTGCCTAGTATCGAGATAGGCGCCATCACGACGGGTTGGGCATTTGGGTCGTGACATGTTCATTCATTTCATATCATCTCTCAGTCTCTGTTGCTATTTATTGATTCATCATATCATCATTTTGGGCTGATTTTCATGATATTGTGACCCGAGAGACTAGAGAGATTGATGACTAAGTGAGGCCGAGGGCCTGATGGTAAGGATATTTATGGGATCAGGCTGCGCGCCACAGCATGTTTCATTGATTTATGCCATGATTGGCTTGTTATAGCGCTTGGGCTGAAGGAGCCTCTCCGGAGTCTGTACACACCCCTACTGAGCGCAGGTACCTACTGAGTGCGAGTGTCGAGCGACTTGGGAGGATTGAGTGACTGTGAGGCATGAGTGACTGTGAGGATTGGGTGACTGGGAGAACTGAGTGACTGTGAGGATTGAGTGACTAGGAGGACTGAGTGACTGAGAGGATTAAGTGACTGGGACGACTGAGTGAAATGATACTCTGAGAGTATGCATATGGTTTTGTCACTGAGGTGCATCGCATTGACATGCATACTTGACAACATGCATAGAGATGCATTGTCCTCATGATGTACGGTATCACGTCATTCATGATGTCACGACCCAAAATCCAAAAAGGCCGTGATGGCGTCGGACACCACTGTTAGGCAAGCCAACCATAATCAATTAACTTAATTACCCATTTTAGTATTTTTGAAATAAAAATTTCTTCAATGAAATTGTAAAGATAAAACTCATAGAGTAAATGATAAATATTTTTAGCAACTAAATTTCTAAACAATTCACAACCATTCCCAAAACCCGGTGTCACAAGTGTATGAGCATTTACTAGGGAATTAAAAATAAAATACAGTATCTGTCGAGAATACAAATTAGACAGGAAAATATAATAACTTTGAAGGAGACTCTATTAGCTGCGGATCGTAATATAGAATGCAGCTCACCTATATCCCCACAATTATTAACCACACCTCTGCGCCCACAAGGCCGCTATACATATATGTACCGGCACAATAAAATATGCAGCAAGTACAGTATGAGTACAAAAATAACGTGTACCCAGTAAGTATGAAGCCTAATCTCGAAGTGGTAGAGACGAGATAGACGACTTTGACACTCACTATGGGTCAATAATAATAATTGGAATATATTATAATTATTCAAATCAGCATGATTCACAGAGTTAACAATAATTTTAATCAATTAGAAGAAATAATAAAAATTCTTCAAATGCAACAATTTTCAATCTATTAATTAAATCATGCAATTTCAATAAAACTTCCAATTTATCAAATAGCTTTACAAGCTGCAATTCAATTTCAATAAATTTTTAATTTATCAATTAGTCTCATTTACAGGAATAACAATAATTCCTTAACAAGCAGGAATAATAATTCATTAAATTCTAAATATTTTCAATTTATCAATTAGTCTCATTTACAGGAATAACAATAATTCCTTAATAAGAAGGAATAATAATTCATTAAATTCAAAAGATTTCCAATTTATCAATTAGCTTCTCAAGCTGAAATAAACTATTAAGGTATCGTGTAATTATTATTATTAAGCACGATTTCTGTCGAGGACGTACGGCCCGATCCAGTGTGTCATGTACACTACCGAGGGACGTGCGACACGATCCATAGATGCATCTATCCTGCCGAGGCGTTCGGCCCGCTCCACAAGAAAGGAGGACATTTTGTTATGTATCTCCGAAAAGAGAGTATATTTATTATAAGATAAATTCGGGAGGAAGAATAATTTTTTTTAACAATTAATTAATTTAAATAGAAAATCAAGCATATGAGATTTTCATCCTTTAATATCTTTATCTAACAATTCACAATATATTCATATATATCAATTAATATTAATTAAACAAAGAATATAATTTACACAAGTAATTCATGCTTTGAGTCCTAAACTACCCGGACTTTAGCATTAATAGTAGCTACGCATGGACTCTCGTCACCTCGTGCGTACGTAGCCCCCGCAATTAGCAACAATTATTCAATTTAATCCCTATGGGGTAATTTTCCCCTCACAAGATTAGACAAGAGACTTACCTCGTCTCAAAGTCCACTTTCCGATTACCACATCGCGTTGAATTCTCGATTCGAGGCCGAAAAATCTGAAACTATCCAAATATTGCACAAAATAATTAATATATGCTAAATGATTCGAAATCTATCTATTAAATAAATTACCTTGTCCAAAATGGTAAAATTCCTAAAATTCACCCCGGGCCTGCATGCTCGGATTTTGAAAATATTCGGATGAAAACGTTACCCATAATCTCAAGAACTTAAATATATAATTTCTACCCTATTCCATGACTATTTTCGTGGTTAAAATCTCATTTTTATAAAAATCTAGGTTTTTCAACTAAGCCTTTGATTTCTAAGATTTACTAGTTATAAACTTCTTATAATCTATGTATTTAACTCAAGGGGTGTAGAATTAACTTACCTCCAAGTTGTTAGTTGAACTCCCATCTCAAAAGCTTTGAAATCGCCCGAAAATGGAGGAAAAATGGGCTCAAAACGTCTGAGCCCCGATTTTTAACCATTCTGCCAAGCAGTGGTTTCGCACCTACGGCTTTCGCACCTGCGGAAAAATTCTCGCAGGTGCGAATTTCGATCGCCTGCCCCCTTTCGCATCTGCGCGCACTGCCTCGCACCTGCGCGTTCGCAGGTGTGCCGAAATTCCGCATCTATAGCAGTGGCCTCCCCTTCCCTTTTTTCGCTTCTGCGCATGAACCTCGCATCTGCGAGAGTCGCACCTGCGGCTGTCCAAGCGCAGGTGCGAACGTACCAAAAACAGAAGGCCAGTTCTTCTTCAAAATTCCAAAGTTGATCCGAGCCTCGTCCGATTAACACTCGGGGTCCGCGGGGCCGCGCCTGAACATACTAACAGGTTTGAAATCATAAAACGGACTCGCTCGAACTCACGGAACGTGTAAAACAACATCAAATCTAAGAATCATACCTCAAACCAAATTGATTCAAACTTAAAATTTTCAAGTTCGTCAATTTTCTTCCAATGCGCCGAAATATACTGAAACTACTCGGAATGACACGAAATTTTGCGTGCAAGTCTTAAATCACTATACGGACTATTCCCAAAAGCGGAATTCCAAACAGACTTCAATTACTCAAAAACCTACCCCAAACCAAATTTAAAGAATTTTAAACCTTCAAATAGTTGATTTTTACTATTAAGCGTCAACACGTTCCCGGGTTATCCAAAACCCGATTCGGACATATGCCCAAGTCCAAAATTATCATATGAACATATTGGAACCATCAAATCCCGATTCCGGTGTCGTTTCCTCAAAATATTGACCGAAGTCAAACTTGGCCTTTTAAGGTTAACTTAAGGAACCAAGTGTTCTGATTTCAATCCAAACACATCAAAATCCCAAACTAACCATCCCCGCAAGTCATAAATCATTAAAAACATATCCGGGGAGTTTTATTTAAGGGAATAGGGTTCTAAAAGTCGAAACGACCGGTTGGGTCGTTACATTCTCTCCCACTTAAATATACGTTCGTCCTCGAACGTGCTAAGGAGTGTTCTGGAGTTATCCAAAATTACTATTTAACACCTCGTGCACCTACCCGTGCTACCACACCCAGTTGAGCACATTAACTCGAGCCAATCTGAAAATTCTCCCCTTTATTTAGGCAAATAAGCCTTAGAGCCCAATTCTAACATCCAGAATTCTCCACCATGCATGTTTCCAAACTATGAATGTTGTATCAATCACTAATGATGCACCAATACATGATTACATACCTTTGTTGAGTTTAGATCATGCACCGCATCATTCACATGACTATAATAACATCCTCCGATAACAATAGCCAAAATTCCACGAATCTGTTGTTCACAACATACCTCATGATACCTATAATTCCTGTTCCAACTCTTGAACTGCTTCCACGATGGAAGAAATGTGTAGAAATTCATAACCAACTGCTGAGCCAACAAATTATTGAGTTTCTCCTTCTGACAAGAACCATTGCCTTATTATGGACCAAATAATGGTATTTGCTCTTTATTATACTTCATATAATCTGATCGTACTGATCCCAGATCCAATAACCTCGTCTCAGTTAGTATAAGCTGCTCAGGCAATAAGCCACCTCAGACATGACAAAAAGTCTCATATGACGCCACAATGATCTAATAAGCTACGTACTTGATTGCGATACATAAGGAAAATAGACTATGGAAAGGATTACTCAACCCACGTGACTAATTAAACAACTGAAAAAGGTGTCATGAACCTTCCTCAGAAAATGGGACACAAAACACACAAAATAGAATATAGGGAATTGTACTCAACATCACACTATTGTGGCGTGCAACCTTATCCGTACAAAAAGAATCTATAAAAAAAATACTTATCGAGCTAGAATGCTCATTACTTACAAAATATCCGAACATCGGACACAAGCACGTTAAGTGCATAATACCATCCTTGGAAGGATCGACAGCGCCATACGCTACAAAACTCAATCACAACTAAGGTGCGATATACACATAACACCATCGCTATGCGGAACCTCAACACATAAGAAATTTATCAAGCCATTTCGCAACTCACACGGCACAATATAGTATACATGAAATAATCGATGACAAAACGACAACCAACGTCTGAATACTCCTCCATAGGGAGCGGTTATGCTGAAATGAACACATCCGGCCTGATATAGAGCCCATATTCATATTCAATTCCATCCACATACCTCAAGCCGATTCTGATCGCATCGTACTAGGCTAATTACCTTTCAAGTATCCATAATAACCCTTTTTCCCATAACATACAAGAATAGCCATCATAACCGGAACAATACTTTCACAGTCGACAACCAAATAAACCGAGCGCCCTCCAGGCATAAATTTTCGAATCAGCAATATTACCACAATCTTCATACTTGGTTTCAATCTTCACTCAATCAAGTGACTACATGTCACTCTTACACAATCTTTCCGTGAGACACGCTCCCATGACCTTCCGCACCAGGTAACAAGTCTGCACATCCATGCTACCGGTTACACTAATGCTGTAAAGCATATCAAGAATCCACAAATCAATACACAAGGTCTCTTACACCTGACATCGACCTTAGATGATGCCAAAAACAATACCATCTTACTTTAAACATCTAAATCCCTTTCCTGCTCATCCGAGCTCATGACATCCTTGTTAACATCGAACCGAAATCTTAAATCCTCAACTTTCGAATCCCATGCTACTTAGTGCACTTAACCACGACAATACGCAGGAGTACAAGAATTCCATCATAACTCCCGAACCACTAATAGGGTAAACACTTCATCATATAGAAACCTTCTTCTTAACTCATTTCAAGAGAACCATTGCAACACATGACTGAATTCCCATATCCGTAAAATAATACCGGCCTCAAGTAGTGGTCTAAACCACCATAACTCTTCTGGGATCCCTTCTACACATAGCATGTCATAATACTTGAATTTCTCCAAATAAAATCAATTACGGCGGCCGCCAAGCCTCGCACGTACCGCCACAAATCACATGTATAATTCAATGCGCTGAAGGAACGGATCATTGCCATCATCGTGTTGATTCAACCATTGTTAGCCGATCCGTCTTTTCTCAATTTACTCTCAACTTGCCTTAGAAATAATAATAGCTCCATTCATTACATTACAAACTCAAATCCGCACTCATCCCAAGTGACCTTATTTCACGAGACCATGCTATTTCAAAACCCACTAATTATCTTATATCCCTTCTTGTGCGCACTTTTTACATCTTCAACTGGTACACCCATTCTGATACTTCTTTTATGAATCCGAAGTTATTTTCTTCCGTTTCTCTAATGCTACACCACAACCTGAAGATAACGTAGAGTACTCCAAGTCCTGTTTCATAATCTGCTGCAAAAGCTTGATACTCAACCATACTACAGACTCGAGATCCTTAAACACCACACTTTAAATTTTTGAATCCACTAGGACCGTTATTGAGAGTCATTTGCTCTGACTTGTTCCCAAACATGATCAACTCCAAGGCCCTGCTAGTACATGGACACTTTATCAAGGAAACACCCCACTGTCCCACTTTCCCTATGCATTATATCTACACGAAGCATAAACTTTGAGTCTTCCCAAAGCCTGAATATGAATCGATAAGGCCAAATATGGCACACATTCCTCAAATCCTTTGCTCAGATTACAACTAATGTTTTTTTTCTTAGTCGTAATGACCCATCAATACACCGATAACCAGAAACTGCACAAGTTGACACTACGCAATCCAATCATAGACGGTAGGGCTCTCCCACTTAGCTTGAAGCTACAATTTCAAAAATTCCGGAATTCACCGAGATTATTTCTTCATCGTTGACATGATCCTGCTCATGCAAATCGCCAAATTTTCTTGAAATCCTTCTATTAACCTTTAATAAACACTCTGAACCACTAGCCACATTTACATATTAAATCTCTTACCGGGTAGCCAGTAGAATTCTTCGCAGAAGCTTCGTCAACACCACGCGACCGTTAACCTGTTCACAGGAGATAACCCACATATAGAAATTACATTCCAACATATTCCAATGTCACTGCACTGGGTGCAATTACTACAAAATCAGTAGATCATCCTGAGTCCGAGCTCATTCACCAGCTGCACTAGTCCGTTCACTCCTCTGGGCGTCAATTAAAGGTGCGACAATACATTCCAATCCAAAGTCATGTTGTATCCTTCTTTATATCAAGCAACTCCCTCCTGTTGTATTCAATCTTCCTCAATATGGCAGCTAATATTACAACTTAAGTCCGAAGACCTAGTCACGGTCCATCCTAAATCCCAAATTACTTCGAACTTTCCTCAAGCCGTGTAGTTATCCTACCACGTAACCCATGTGCTACCTTTCCACTCTCCCGCTTTGGTCAACCACCTCCTTTAAGCAACTACTCTGCTTCTGTTTTTTTTACACTTGGCCTTTTCGGAACCTAATCACCGCAAGGCACCTTCCACATGTCCTTCCTTATCCTTCGCTGCCCAGTTGTTGCCTTAACTCAAAATCCGTCTCTGTAGCACTTGAACCAATAGCTCGTTACCATCTTTAAACCTTCCTGATGATCATCTTTCTCGAGACATCAATACTAGAAACACTGCTTCGATCCTGAATCACTGCATACCGCGATCTCTAACGACTGCTTCCCCTATACAAATTCCTAACACCCCGTCGTGAAGGCGAGTTTAAGAAAACCATAACACTGGCGAACCTTAACGCATTTTACAAGGCGATGACACCACATCAAAATTGAGAACTCTACCATACTCGAAAATATCAAGCTTCGTTATTCCATCAACCCCAAACCTGAACATTCATAGTCCGATTGACTTTTCTCCGCTGGAATTAAAACATGGAACCTCTGAATCATGTATTGAGAAAACCTTCTTTCAAGTCGTTTACTACCCTGACACATAGACAGACATTCTACCATTACATAAATAATGTGCGATAACAACGCACGAATTGTCATGACAATCAATGCCAAATCTCAAAACCTTAGGTAGTATTGATACTAAACTGAAACGATAGAGCGACCTTTCGCAAGGCGACGACAATAGCCCAATTAATTACACAGGGAGAAGTATCATGTACTACATCTGTAGTACCATTAAAAATTTCCTCGATCCCCAATTTATAACAAGCGTTTCACGTCGCATAAGATTGAATATGAAGAAAATGTAGGCATAAGCCTCAAAGGCCGTGATAGCGCCGGACACCACTGTCAGGCAAGCCAACCATAATCAATTAACTTAATTACCCATTTTAGTATTTTTAAAATAAAAATTTCTTCAATGAAATTGTAAAGATAAAACTCATAGAGTAAATGATAAATATTTTTAGCAACTAAAATTCTAAACAATTCACAACCATTCCCAAAATCCGGTGTCACAAGTGCATGAGCATTTACTAGGGAATTAAAAATAAAATACAGTATCTGTCCAGAATACAAATTAGACAGGAAAATATAATACCTCTGAAGGAGACTCTGTTAGCTGCGGATCGTAATATAGAATGCAGCTCACATATGTCCCCACAATTATTAACCACACCTATGCGTCCACAAGGCCGCTATACATTTATGTACCTGCACAATAAAAGTGCAGCAAGTGCAGTATGAGTACGAAAACAACGTGTACCCAGTAAGTATCAAGCCTAATCTCGAAGTGGTAGAGATGAGATAGACGACTTTGACACTCACTATGGGTCAATAATAATAATTGGAATAAATTATAATTATTCAAATCAGCATGATTCACAGAGTTAACAATAATTTTATTCAATTAGCAGAAATAATAAAAATCCTTCAAATGCAACAATTTCCAATCTATTAATTAAATCATGCAATTTCAATAAAACTTCCAATTTATTAAATAGCTTTACAAGCTGCAATTCAATTTCAATAAATTTTTAATTTATCAATTAGTCTCATTTACAGGAATAATAATAATTCTTTAACAAGTAGGAATAATAATTCATTAAATTCCAAAGATTTCCAATTTATCAATTAGTCTCATTTACAGGAATAAAAATAATTCCTTAACAAGCAGGAATAATAATTCATTAAATTCCAAAGATTTCCAATTTATCAATTATCTTCGCAAGCTGAAATAAACTATTAAGGTATCGTGTAATTATTATTATTAAGCACGATTTCTGTCGAGTACGTACGGCCCGATCCAGAGTGCCGTGTACACTGCCGAGGGACGTGCGACACGATCCATAGATGCATCTATGCTACCGAGGCGTTCAGCCCGCTCCACAAGAAAAGAGGACATTTTCTTATGTACCTTCGGAAAGAGAGTATATTTATTATAGGATAAATTCGGGAGGAAGAATAATTTATTTTGACAATTAATTAATTTAAACAGAAAATCAAGCATATGAGATTTCCATCCTTTAATATCTTTATCTAACAATTCACAATATAATCATATATATCAATTAATATTAATTAAACAAAGAACACAATTTACACAAGTAATTCATGCTTTGAGTCCTAAACTATCCGGACTTTAGCATTAATAGTAGCTACATACGGACTCTCGTCACCTCGTGCGTACGTAGCCCCCGCAATTAGCAACAATTATTCAATTTAATCCCTATGGGGTAATTTCCCCCTCACAAGATTAGACAAGAGACTTACCTCGTCTCAAAGCCCACTTTCCAATTACCACGTCGCGTTGAATTCTCGATTCGACGCCGAAAAATCCGAAACTACCAAATATTGCACAAAATAATTAATATATGCTAAATGATGCGAAATCTATCTATTAAATAAATTACCTTATCCAAAATGGTAAAATTCTTAAAATTCATCCCGGCCCACGTGCTCGGATTTTGGAAATTTTCGGATGAAAATATTACCCATAATCTCAAGAACTTAAATATATAATTTTTACCCAATTCCATAACTATTTTTGTGGTTAAAATCTCATTTTTATAAAAATCTAGGTTTTTCATCTACGCCTTTGATTTCTAAGATTTACTAGTTATAATCTACTTATAATCTATGTATTTAACTCAAGGGGTGTAGAATTAACTTACCTCCAAGTTTTTAGTTGAACTCCCATCTCAAAAGCTCTGAAATCTCCCGAAAATGGAGGAAAAATGGACTCAAAATGTCTGAGCCCCGATTTTTAACCATTCTGCCAAGCAGTGTTTCGCACATGCGGAAGGGGTACCGCACCTGCAGCTTTCGCACTTGCGGAAAAATCCTCGCAGGTGCAAGTTTCGATCGTCTGCCCCCTTTTGCATCTGCACGCACTGCCTCGCACCTGCGCGCTCGCAGGTGCGCCAAAATTTCGCGTCTGCGAGTGGCCTCCCCTTCCCTTTTTCCGCTTCTACGCATGAACCTCGCATATGCGAGAGTCGCACCTGCGGCTGTCCAAGCGCAGGTGCGAACGTACCAGAAACAGAAGGCTTCAGTTCTTCTTCAAAATTCAAAAGTTTATCTGAGCCTTGTCCGGTTAACACTCGGGGCCCCGCCCGAACATACCAACAGGTTTGAAATCATAAAATGGACTTGCTCGAACTCATGGAACGTGTAAAACAATATCAAATCTAAGAATCATACCCCAAACCAAATTGATTCAAACTTAAAATTTTCAAGTTCTTCAATTTACTTCCAATGCGTCGAAATATACTTAAACTACTCGGAATGACACGAAATTTTGCGTGAAAGTCTTAAATCACTATACGGAACTATTCCCAAACTAGAAATTCCAAACGTACTCCAATTACTCAAAAACATACCCAAAACCAAATTTAAAGAATTTTAAACCTTCAAATAGTTGATTTTTACTATCCAAAACTCGACTCGGGCATACGCCGATGTCCAAAATCATCATACGAACCTATTGGAACCGTCAAATGCCGATTCCGGTATCGTTTTCTCAAAATATTGACCAAAGTCAAACTTGGCCCTTTAAGGTTAACTTAAGGAACCAAGTGTTCCGATTTCAACCCAAACACATCCAAATCCCGAACCAACCATCCCTGCAAGTCATAAATCATTAAAAACACATTCGGGGATTTTTATTTAAGGGAACGAGGTTCTAAAAATCGAAACGACCGATTGAGTCATTACACATGACTTCTCACACATATTGGCATATGGGCATATTGATGCATTTTTCACTGGCTATGTGGAAAGAAAATGAAACATATAACTTATTGTTGAAAGGAATTTTGGAAAAATTACTAATTCAAACTTACTCATATTTTTGGCAATTTCGGTAAAAGACTTGAGTTTTCACTGATACACTTGAAAGGCAGAGCTATTTTCAGAAATCATGATTAAGTTGAGCATGTTATTGTTGAATTATTACTTGTGCTTCTTTAAATTATATTATTTTGAAATGTTGTTGGCTATTGGTGTTGGACCCCAACTTGTGTTCCAGCTCGTCACTACTTTCAACCTAAGGTTAGGTTTGTTACTTATTGAGTACATGGGGTCGGTTGTACTCATACTACACTTCTGCACCTTGCGTGCAGATATTGGATGTTGATGTTGCTGTGATCGACGGGAGCTGGATTTAAAGATGTACCTGTATTCCGGTCATAGCTGCCTCTTGTTCATGGTAGCCTTAGATTTATAAGAATCTGTTTATGTACATTTCGAACAGATGATGTATTTATTTCATACCAGTTTTGTAAATTCTAATCTTAGAAGCTCATGATTTGTACTACCAGTCCTTGGAGAGTGTATTAGAGTCAGTTATATATTAATTGAATCGGATTATTGTTATTTGTCTTACCTAGCGGGTGAGGTTAGGTGCCATCACGGCTAGTTTGATTTTGGGTCGTGACAAGTTGGTATCAGAGCCCTAGGTTCATAGGTTCTATAAGTGATGAGCAATTGTCTAGTAGAGTCTTGCGGATCGGTATGATGACGTCCATACTTATCTTCGAGAGGATACAAGGCATTTAGGATAAACTTTCCATCTTTCTTTCTTTATCGTGCATTATTGATTCAGCTTGAAGCGTAATTTTTTTTTGAATTCCTTCCACGCATTTGTGTGCGCATGTGAGCGCTCAGTATCAGCTGTGCATCACTGGCTTATGATTCCATGAACGAGGTTCGAGATGTGTATTCTGTGTTTTGGCATGGACCAGTCTAGAAGACTTGAGTCCAGGTTTTGACCGCAGCTTAGACTCGACAGTTTTGGTTGTGAGAACTTGTACATTTGGACTCATATGTCAAGTAATGTCCCTACGAGAAGAATTTGTGGCTCGATGAGCGGTTAAATGGCTATATGATGTGATTGCGGGATGTGTTAAGATGATTTGAATGTGACGAGAAATGTTTTCCTTTTGATGGAAAAAGGGTGCTTGGTGTTTGTCTTGATTTGACGTATAGTCTCGAGTATGAATGTGTTGAAGGATCTTTCACGTTGTTAAATTTTGGGACAAATTAAATTCTCATGTCTTGTTAATGAGTTTGGACTCAGAAAGATTAAGTGATTGCGTAGTAATTGTGGTTATGAAAGGGTATAACAAGATGCCAATTTGAGGCTAAGCAGGTAGATTATCTCCTGCAGAGTAATCTACGTAGGTGTGTTCCTTATAATGCTGAGTGGAGAGTTTCTTTTCTACCAGCGGAGGGTATGTGTTGAAATTTGAATTCGAATCTGGGTGAGAAAGTTGAATCGATTGTCAAGAGAATAAATGCGAGCTTAGCAGATAAATTGAGGTATTTTATGGTTTGTGTTACCTAAGCTTGTGAAGAATTTTTGTTGAAATGACTGCAGTATTATGGTAGTAATAGAGTTTGGATATTGTGAGTTATGGAATGTTTTTTTCTATGGCATTGAGCCAAGTGGGGGAGCCTTCTATTGACGATTTGATTTCATGGTTATGTGTTGTACTGGTTTTGGTTGGAGACATATATGTGAATCAGTTATGACTTGCAGAGATTGAGATCGAGGATGACTCGAGTAAAGAAATTCCTGGATACAGGTTACATTACACTTTAGGAGTATATAAAAATCACGGAATGAGTTGAGTTGTTATTCGTAACAGATGTAGTATGCACGTTGTATGAATTTGCTCGGTTGCGTTAAAGCATGGTTTCTTCGTTGGGGTGTTGTTGTGCTAATTGATCATTGGCAGTTTGGCCCGTTTGGGCGGTGAAATTGAGATTTGAGGAGAGTGGATGACTCTCAAGTAAGTTCTAATGGGTTCAAGATTTATATATAGCAATCGAGAATTTTTTCGCATTTGTGTATGGATAGAATCGGAGATTTACATTTAATGGTGCCAGACTTGCGGTAATGCTATATGACTATGAATTTTACAGTCCAGCATAATAAAGGTAAAAGAATAATTTTATATTCACATAAGGTATTTTTAGAGTGGGCGTTTCGGTTGTGGTACTTATGGGGGTGCTTAAAAAAAATACAGTAACTTATGGGCCTTAGGGCAATGTGATTTTATGTTAGGATATTTTGTAGTGAGCTTTGGGTAAGGATTATGGAGTTCTGACAAGGAGAAGTGTCAACTTGAGGATAATTCATAAGAAACTTAGAGAAAATAGAACGACTGGTAGTAGGCTAGACTAGTATAGTAATGGTATGATCGACTCTTTGGTTACCTATGATGTGGTGGGGCTCTACAGATGTTTTGGTGGCAATATTCTTGGGTTTGGTGACTTGCGTGTCTTGGTAGAGTTAGGGAAATTCAGCCTTAATGGCTTGATTATGTGAAAATGGATTTCAAAGTGTTCTTGATAGTTTCTACCATGGTTTGAACCAGATATTGTTTTTACAGGTGTAGGAAAACGTGTTGTGTATTGTGATTTCCTCCCCAAAGGAACCAAGATAAAGGTTTCTAACTAACCAGGTATATAATTTGCTGGTGACTCAGAGTTCATAATGAGATTCTTGTGCTTGTCACGTGATGGCATGATAGATGTGGTGTGGTGTGTGGGATTAAGATTTACATCTACAAGTTGGCAGTTCAGTCTTGAAGGGAAGGTCAAGAATTTTAGACAGTATGGTCAGTTTTAGAAATTTAGGTGAATGTTATAACTGCTCGGTAATCCCTGAGAAAGGTGCGCATTTTAGAAGGCGCATAGTGTTTTGACTTACAGATGTTCATCGGTATTGCGGTACTCACCTGGTTGATAGACTGTTGATATTGTAGTTATTGCTATGTGGCGCGAAAAGTTTTTGGAAGAATTCCTCGTGGGATGATTGTGCATGAGATATGTGTTAGTCATTCAAATGCTAGAGTTGGGATCAGTTATGATGATCCATGCGTCCTACGAATTTGGAGATTGGGAGTTCTCAGAAGCATATTGTTTCAAGGTTGTGACCTATTTGAAATGAATATTTTATTTAAATCCAGTGGAGGTACTAGTTGCGTTAATTATTTGGGATAGCTACGTGCTATGAGTGCGTATATATGTGAGGTTTGAGTCAATGTGCGGGCATCGGGGCAAGTATTTATACTCGAAAGAATGCTTATGCTATGATATGTCTAGATTTGAATGTTAAGCGTAAAGTTATAACGTTTCTCGTGTTCTTACCTTTGTTGAGAACTATCTGGGCTGCACTTGAGTTTACAAGAGGCTAATTCCCTGAATAAACGGGGTAGTTACTATTTTTGCGTTAAATTGTCGATTTAAAGTATGATAGCAGACTTTGCACATGCTTACACTATGGCGTGTTATTTATACCAGTCTAGGAGCAAGAGAATCTTATTTCATGTATCATATACATGTGTACTTAATTGATTGCTCGTGTATTATATGCTTCGACTGGAGGCCTGTGACCATGCTGGTTGGATTATGTTATTGGTACGTGAGTTGTCCGTGCGGATTCATATATTGATACTACAGCACATGAGTTGTCCGTGCAGTTGATGTTAATGTGAGCTCTAGGAGAGCTGGTTACCGTTATTAGATTCGTGTGTCTTGGTTCTACTATATATGATGAGCTCATAGCATTGCGGTTGTGGTGATTCTTGTTGAACTTGCAATACGGTTCTCTTCTTTGAGACATTTCCCATTTTTGGTTACACAGATTGCACAGTTGTGGCTTGAGTTATATTGGTGTGGCATGTCTGTGGGATTGCTGTGTTTAATAATATAAGGTCATTAGACCTAGAATAGGTACTATCAGGTTTGTTTATGGTATATTCGGGAGGATAATATTGAAAGTCTGCTTAGAAAGTGATTATGGTTTTGGTTGGGGCTAGAGAGCTCCATGACTTGTTGATCTGACAAGGAGTTATGAGATTCCACGTGCTTCTTTAATTATCAGTAGTGTACGAAGGTTTTGGGAATGAGGTTTTGTTTGATATGAGGTTTAATACTAGTACCAGATTGGTTTTGAGTAGTTACTGTGACCGGAAATGGTGCTGTGAGTATGCGAGTTGTGTAGTATGTTATGTGACTATATATGGGCTCATGGTTATGGCTTGATACATCTTGTTCAAACTTATATAGTGTGTAGATGTGAGACTCGGGTCTTGTAAGAAATTCTAGATGTTGGAAATTGGGTTCTAAGTTTTACGGACTAAGATTAAAGTAATGATCTTCAATTATGTTGTGTTGTCAGGCCTATATGGAATAGGGTGGCGTGGGATAAACCCCGGGTATGTGCGTGGTAAGGTGGAATAGTGATTTGATGGCTTGGAAACAACTCTTGGCACGTTCGAGGACGGATATATGTTTAAGTGGGGGAGAAGCTAACAACCCGACTTGTCGTTTTGAGTAATTACTCTCCTTTCTATTATTTGAAGTCTTTAATAGCTTCATATGATATATATTATGACGTGTGTGAATCGTCGGTTTTGATTTTCAGGTGTTTCGGGATTAGTTCGGAAGAATGAATTTCATGTTGGAAGCTTAAATAAAAAGGGTTGACCGGAGTTTGACTTTTGTGTAAACAACTCCGAAATAGAGTTTTGATGGTTCCAATAGCTCTGTATGGTGATTTTGGACTTAGGAGTATATCTGGAAAATTACTTGGAAGTCAGTAGTTAAATTAGGCTTGAAATGGCTAAAATGGAAACTTAAGTTGGAAGTCTAATCGGGGAGTTGACTTTTTGATATCGGGATCGGAATATGATTTTGGAAATTTGGAATAGGTCCGTTATATCATTTATGACTTGTGTGCAAAATTTGAGGTCAATCGGACTTGATTTGCTATGTTTCGGCATCGAACCTAGAATGTTTCGATGTCGATTCTTCAAGAATACGTGTTATCACATTAAGCAAATGAACTCCAAATTCAGTTTTGATTGAAGCATCTAATCTGTATTGAAATTACGGAGCCATAGCAAAAACGAATCGTCGAATTCAGACATCGTATGAGAGAGTTATGCCCATTTCCGTGTCGAGAATGATTTTCTATCGCCGTCAGTGCCCAGGGTAGCATGGGGCGCTATCCCTGGTGCTGGAACTGCTGGAGGTACTGGAAAGGGCGCCACAGGAAGCGCCCTAAGCCACTTGTGGCGTCACAAACGTAAAAACCCCATAAAACGGGGATTTTCAGCCATTTTTGATTTAAAAAAAAAGTTGGGGAGCTCGGTTTAGGCGATATTTAGGCGATTTTTAAGGATAAACATTGGGGTAAGTGTTCCTTATCCTATATTTATTATATTTAATGATTTCATATTCATTTACATCATGAATTCGTGAATTTATGGGGAAAAAATCAGATTTTTATAAAATCTTCCAAAAATGTAAAATAAAGATTTGAAGGTCAATCTGATGTCGGAATTTGATAATTTTTATATGGTTGGACTCGTATCGGAACGGGTGTTCGGATTTTGTGAGTTCATCGGATTCCGAGCTGTGGGCCCCACTGTCAATATTACGAGCGAAATTGGGAATTTTTGTAAATTGTTAAATTGTAAGCATTAGAGTAAGTTGTGATTAATTTGCACATTGTTTGAATAGAAACAAGTCGTTTGGCTTGAATTGAGGAGATAGGAAGGCGTATGGAGGTTGATACGCGCGGAATGGAATTTTCGGAGTATTGTACAGCTTGCTTGGTATTGGATTTGGCTTGTTCGAGGTAAGTAACTCTTCTAATCTTGGAGCTGAGGGTATAGACTTTTAATTATACGTGTTATGTGTTTGGTGTTGAGGTGACGCACATTCTAGGTGACGGGCGTGTGGGCGTGCACCGTGTGAACTGTGATTCCGTTATTCTTGTGGTACTGTGTAGTTACCTAACCTTATTTTAAATCATGGAAATCTCTACGTACTAGAGCTATTGAGCTGAGAATCATGTTAAAATCATGTTGAGGCTATATGCTAGTATTATTGAGACCCACAGAGGTAATATTGTTGTTGAATTTATTTAAATTGAAATATTAAAACTCAGTCATGTTCATTCATTTCATATCATCTCTCAGTATCTGTTGCTATTTATTGATTCATCATATCATCATTTTGGGCTGATTTTCATGACATTGTGAGCCCGAGAGACTGGAGAGATTGATGACTGAGTGAGGCCGAGGGCCTGATGGTGAGGATATTTATGGGATCGGGCTGCGCGTCACAGCATGTTTCATTGATTTATGCAATGATTGGCTTGTTATAGTGCTTGGGCTGAAGGATCCTTTCCGAAGTCTGTACACACTCCCAGTGAGCGCAGGTACCTACTGAGTGCGAGTGCGAGTGCCGAGTGCGAGTGCCAAGCGCGAGTGCCGAGTGACTTGGGAGGATTGAGTGACTGTGAGGCATGAGTGACTGTAAGGATTGAGTGACTAGGAGGACTGAGTGACTGTGAGGATTGAGTGGCTGGGAGGACTGAGTGACTGAGAGGATTGAGTGACTGGGAGGACTGAGTGAAATAATACTCTAAGAGTATGCATATGGTTTTATCACTGAGGTGTATCGCATTGACATGCACACTTGACATACATGCATAGAGATGCATTTTTCTCATGTTGTACGGTATCACGTCATTCATGACTTCTCACACATATTGGCATATGAGCATATTGATGCATTTTCCACTGGCTATGTGGAAAGAAAATGAAACATCTTATTTATTGTTGAAAGGAATTTTGGAAAAATTACTGTTTCAAACTTACTCCTATTTTTGGTAACGTCGGTAAAAGACTTGAGTTTTCACTGATACACTTGAAAGGCAGAGCTATTTTCAGAAATCATGATTAAGTTGAGCATGCTATTATTGAATTATTACTTGTGCTGCTTTAAATTATATTGTTATGAAATATTGTTGGCTATTGGTGTTGGACCCCGACTTATGTTCCATCTCGTTACTACTTTCAACCTAAGGTTAGGTTTGTTACTTATTGAGTACATGGGGTCGGTTGTATTCATACTACACTTCTGCACCTTGCGTGCAGATATTGGATGTTGATGTTGCTGTGATCGACGAGAGCTGAATTTGAAGATGTACCTGTGTTCCGGTCATAGATGCCTCTTGTTCATGGTAGCTTTAGATTTATAAGAATCTGTTTATGTACATTTCGAACAGATGATGTATTTATTTCATACAAGTTTTGTAAATTCTAATCTTAGAAGCTCATAATTTGTACTACCAGTCCTTGGGGAGTGTATTAGAGTCAGTTATATATTAATTGAATCGGATTATTGTTGTTTGGCTTACCTAGCAGGTGAGGTTAGATGCCATCACGGCTAGTTAGATTTTGGGTGGTGACAGATTCTATGCTAATAGTTAACATGCTGAAAGGAGTCTTCAAACCTTCATGGGATATTAAAGATGATATAATGGAGATGAAGACCAATATTGCCAAGTTGAAATTTGAAGTCCAACATTGGAGTCTATAGAGAGGAAAACAGAGTGGTTGATGCACTGGCCAAGCATGGGATTGCAAAAGTTTCCTATAACTGAAATGTTCTTGTCAATGCAAGATCATTTCCCCCAAATGTTAGAGGTTGATCTTCTGCAGCTGGAGAAAATGCAGATTCCTAATCTAAGGATTAGACAAACTAAGCTATCTCATCAGCATCTAAACAAGTCTTAATGTTTATATTCTCCGCGCGCAGCTAATTTTTTGGTGATCACAATAGTAGATGGATCACGCCCAACTATGCACGATAAAAGGACTAAGCGGAAGTATTTAGTTTGTTGTTTGTTCGGGTGTCATAATTCTCTTATGAGCAACTACCACAATTTACTAGACGTATTCTTCCGAATTACGCTAGCTAGGAGTAATTCATCACTCACCAGGATCATATCAAGGTTTCGTTATTCCTAATCCCACCTTTAAACCCTTTCATATTGATTCCTCACATATGTTAGGAGTAATGTTGTTCAACAACTACCTAAATGTGTATCATTTTCCAAGCAATACACACTAAATAGGCACAGTCAATTGAGGGGCCTTCAATCAATAACAGTAGAAATGTAGTTGAACAAGTAGAGAATAGTCAATGGAAAATTTATATCAAACACAGTAGAAAATTATCCTCCAATAGGTCCCATCAAACCCCTAGATGAAAGAGTTTAGCTACTCATAATTGTATAAACAATCATAATAATATTTCAAAGCATTAAACTACAGATTAAGGAAGAACGAAGAGAAAAACTCTAGTGATTTGTTGCTTCTGAGTGTTCCTGTAGCCTTTTGACTCTCCAATAATGTCCCTCCCTCTAAAAATTAACTTTAAGAGGTATTTATAAGGTAGGTCTAAAGTGTACACATCCAAAATTAAGGAGTAAATAAAAGTGACTCGGATAGACATCGTCAGCGCGGGGACATCATCAGAGGGGCCAAAATAACAATGCAAGATACCATCAGAGGCGCCAAAACTACCATGCCTTGCGCCATCAGGGGCGCCAAAGTTAATGCCCTGGACAAAGCCTTGTACTGTCTAACGCTATGAGTTTTTATGGTCTTGCACTGTCTAAGGCTGTGACTTTTCATGGCTATGCAACATCTTCTTTTTGTGCTATAATTTGTAGCTTTGAGTTACCATTGCATGCAACTTTTCTCCACTTCATATTCAAGTATTTCTATACGTAAAATAAACTCAATTAAGATCAATTGTCGCACGACTTAGCATCCAAACAACAAACAAGTAAGGTGAATAATGTCAAAATATATGGAATTATCGCACGACATCAACACCCCATCTTAAATGTTGCTCCCCCTCGAGTCAACCAACTAAATACTTCCTCTTCAAGTACCCAACAAGCCACACATTCACAATATACTACACCCATGACCATGGTTGATAGCAACAATTAAGCTCCAGCATATGCGGTCAACACAAACTTCCTGTACTTATGCCACATGTCAAAATATCCAACACATGAATAACATGCTCATAACAATCCTAGCCTCGAAAACTAAATCAATGTCACAATGCATTCAAGGATTGAATACTCAATCCAACAGATAAGTCTAATAACGTTAACTATCCATAGTGAAACCATGTGCCCTCACAATAAAATCAAAAGAGTAAGTGTAACTACCCGACCGGTCGTTTTGAGCATTTGCATTTAGTTAAGTGTCGAACCCCATTTGCACATAACCAAGCCATCAGAACTGAATTCCTCTAACTCAACCAAGTCACACATATCGCCAAGCCCAAGAGTATTGCCACAAAACACCGGTAGAGATTCACCGTATCAAAAGAACCAAAAGAACCGATCATTTCTACTACATTGCTGCTCCAACCGTCTACCAAGTTGTCCTATTTCTCCGAGTTTCTTCTGAATTGCCTTCAAGTTAACACTTCTCCTTGCCAGTACACTATGAACCTTAACCTAACGCTCACCACAAGAGATCCTTGCATGAAACCACATCGCCCTAAGGCCCATAAGTTGTTGTATTCCTCTTAAGCACCCCAAGAGTACTATAACCGAGATACTCACTGTGAAGAGACCTTTTGTGATTGTTTCCTTAACCTCCTTGATACTGAAATGTATAACCTCTAATGATACAGATATACCACAAGTCTCAACACCCTTCAATGCAAATCTCAGATCTTAGCCTTTACAAATCCAAAAATACCTCAAATGCCACATAGGAACCTTGAACCCATTAGAACCTTCACAAAAGTCATCTACTCTGCTCTAACCTCAATTGCACCGCTCAAACGAGGCAAATAACCTGTGCTCCTTTAGCGCACCATCACCCAAAGAGGTAACCAACATCTCTAAGTAACCGAGCAATTCCCTTTTCTTAGCACATTACATCCACCAAAATTAGTAGCCCAAATAATTCGAAGATTTCCAATATGCCCATAAAGTATAATACATCATGCATCCATAAATTTTCTTACTCAATTCATCCTCAAATCCAACCTTTTCAAGCCATAACCGATCCACAAATATGCCTCAGGCCAAAACTAACATAACACATGACCATGCAATTTGATCGTCAATAGCAGACTCCCCCACTTGGCTTAAAGCCATAGAATACAACATCCGATAACCCACAATACCCTTAATCCATTACTGCCATAATCCCGCACTGTACTTCAATGAAATCCTTCATAAGCTCATGTGACACAAATCATAAAAATACCTCAAGTCTCATATTCCTCCTCATGACAGTCAAGCCAATGTCCTCCAGCGATCCAAACTCAAATTGCAACACATGTAACCCACCGGTAAAATGAAACTCTCCACTAAATCATCATAAGAATCGCGCAACCTCAAAACATCCTGCAGGAGATAACTCACCTGCTTAGCCTCAAATTGGCATTTCTCTATGCCCTTTCATGGCCACAACTACTATGTAATCACTAAATCTTCCCGAGTCAGAACTCGTCAACAAGACGTAAGAATCAATTTCATCCCACAAATGAACAACATGAAAGATCCCTCAACACACTCATAACTTGAGATTGTACAACACATCAAGACAAAAATCAGGCATCCATATTCCTTTCGCATTCCAAGTAAAATTCTTCTCCTTACATCCAAACCTTCTAAGTACATTCCGCAGTCACATAATACTCATCATATAGCTATCCAACCACTCACTGAACCGCCAGTCCCACTCCTAGGGACATTACTGGACATATAAGTCCATAAGAACATACTCACACAACTGAAACCATCGAGCCCAAGCTGCGGTCAAAACCCAGCCTCAAGTCCTCCAAACTGGCTTATCACCAAAACACATAAAACACATCTCATACCTCATCCATGGAATCACAAGCCATCGATGCACAGTTGATACCGGGCGCTCAACATAACACACGAGTGAGTGGAAGGAATTCAAAGAGATACGCTGAGCTCGACTTCGTAATTGCGAGCTCAACTTCGTAAAAGCGGAGTTCGTATTTGCGAACAAGTCATCTGTAGCACCTTCGAAACTCACCTGAGCCCCTCGGGCTCCAAACCAAACATGCACACAAGTGTAATAATATCATATAAACTCGCTCGCGCGATCAATTCACCAACATAACATCTAGAACCATGAATCAGATATCAAAACGTAATAAATTCAAAAGAAAACTCAAGTACCTTTAGAATCACAACCAAGCGTTTAAATCCTATCAAACCAACTCTGAATGACACAGAATTTTGCAAACAAGTTTCAAAAGAAAAAATGGACCTATTCCAAGTCCTAAAACTAAAATTCGAATTCGATAACCATAAAGTCAACCTACGGTCAAACCTTGGGAATTTTCAAACATTCAAATTGCTAACTTTCTACAAAACAAGTCAAATCAACCTAGGAACCTCCGAATTTAATTTCGGGCATACGCCCAAGTCCAAAATCACAATACGGACTTACCGAAATCGTTAAAATACCGATCCGGGATCGTTTACCCAAAATATTGACCGTAGTCAACTCAAATTATTTTTAAAGCAAAAAATTATATTTTCTTAAAATTTTAACGTAATAACTTTTCGAAAAATGACACGGACCATGCACGCAAATCAAGAAGTATCAAATAAAGCTAATGAGTGTGATAAAGATTAGTGCTCAAAACGACCTATAGGGTCGTGACACTGAGAGACCAAAATCAATTGCCTTAAACGGTGCTATCTCTTTCTTGTTTTCAAACAAGAAGTTTTCAGGTTTGAGGTCACGATGCATCACTCCATGATTATGGAACTTCTGTAACCGAAAAAAGGAAATGAATATCGAATAACTAACTAGCCAAGATAGGAAACAATTCAAACATATTGGTGCATCTGCATCATGTCAAGCACTTAATATCTTTCCTTTTACAGGTCTCAGATAGTTGATCTCTATTTATTGAAAAACGACATAAAACCTCTGAGACAAATAGTGCAGAGAAAGCATGCACCAATTACTCCACAGAAAAGTCATTTTCCCAACTTTGAGTTGGACAACTTAGCAACGATCCGATCAAATGGCTCACCACCTTCGCACAAATCCATAACTATATGAACTTTATAATCATCCTTATATAAACTTTAGCCATGGATTTCTTAAAAAAAATTAAAAGAAAAGCTTCTATGTCTTTTCTTATAAATCCCACATTGATGATATAGCATGAGATTATGATACACGGATTTAAATACTAAGGGTCGTTTCGTTACAAGTATAAGCAAAAACGATCATGGTATAAACTATGTATTGTCTTGTACAATATTTGGTACTACTAAAAAATTGGCTAATTCCGTCCAGGAAAACCGACCGAAATCGGTCGGAAATTGAGAAAAAGCGACCGATTTCCGACCGCTTTTAATTAGTCGGAAAAATAATGGTCGTTAAAGTGTTTCGACCGAAACCGGTCGAAAATTTCAATGCGTTGACTGACAGTCAAACTACATTTACCGACCAAAATCGGTCGGTATTAATTAATTTTTTTTATTTAATTTTTAAAATACCGATCAAAATCGGTCGGAATTAATTAAATTTTCTTATTTTTATTTTTCAGATACCGACCGAAATTGGTCAGAATTTTAAATATATAATAATTTTAAAAATCTTCCAAATATATATTTTTTTTGTATCGCATGTATACTTACCAACTTGAGATATCATAACACCACAATATTATATCTTATTACTATATTACTAATTAGTACTAGTATATATTATCATTATTATTTTATTGAATTCTAATTCTAAATATAAAATATTAAATCTTATTACTAAGAACTAACTATAAACCTTCCTATATTTGCTTATTTTTTGTTAGTCCACAACTGTTGGACTCTATACATCAAAGCTCAACTTATAAGATGAAAAAGCTCACATCTTTCAGCCGACGTGGGACAAGAGTATTTCCCAATTTTCGATCGAAATCGGTCAAAATTTTTGAAAAAATTTAATAAAAAATTATTTTCCATTTCAGCCGATGTGGGACAAGAACATAATTTTAAATTCCGACCGAAATTGATCGGAATTTTTGAAATATTTTAATATAAAATTATTTTCCCATGGAAAAACCCACTACTTCTCTTCCCATGGAATATTTATTTACTAATCCATCCATTTTATTATTTGTTTGTTTCTTTCTTTTTTATGAAAAAAAAAGTGCATTAAATAAGGATTCCATAAATCAATAAAAAAATATTTCAAGTGAATAAAATTATGATTACATTTTAATGTAAAAATATGCTTAGTTATTTTTTCTAAAATTTTATTTATAATCCTGAAATAACACATTAATTATTTTATATAACAAAATATATTAACTAACCAGAATTAAATATATTGTACATTGGTTAAGTAATTGGTGTATAAGCTATAAGCTATATTCGATATATATATATATATATATATATATATATATACTAAGTATATGATATATAAGCTATATAAGATGTACATATAGTATAGCATAGTATATTCGATAAGCTATATATACATCTTATATAAGCTATATAAGATGTATATATAGTATAGTATAGTATAGTATATATACTAAGTATATAGTATATAAGCTATATAAGATGTACATATAGTATAGTATAGTATATATATATATATAAGCTATATTCGATAAGCTATATATACATCTTATATAAGCTATATAAGATGTATATATAGTATAGTATAGTATAGTATATATACTAAGTGTATAGTACTTATTTATATTTATATATATATATATATATATATATATAAGACGTATATATAATATAATATAGTATATTATAGTATATATAGTAAGTGTACAGTATATAAGCTATATAAGATGTATGCATAGTATAATATAGTATAGTATATATATATAAGCTATATATACATCTTATATAAGATGTATATATAGTATAGTATATATACTCAGTGTATAGTATTAAGATGTATATACAGGACAATGGCAACGAACAGTGAGGCTTCTTTGTTAGAAACATTTGTCTTTTTTCTTCTTTGTTATTTGATTAGTTTGTGGTTTTCTATAAAAAAAAATAAAGAAGGAAGAACGTTCTAAAAATAACCAGATGCGAGGACACGCCGCTGAACCAATAAGCAACTTTGTTAAATGAGTTTGGCGTTAACTATTTATCTATATATGTTTTATGTTTACTGAAATTTCCAATAAGGATACAAAGTCGAGAAAAAAGTCACAACATTTGTAGTTTTGTACGGTAGCTCTGTGCCTGGCTCCCGCTAATCCGACTTCACTCCAAAACCAATGCAATTGCTAGGCGGATATTATGTGAATTGTCAAATGTAGTGCCACGACTTCAAAGATAATAATTTAGATCTCTAGTTGAATTATTTCACTCTTTTATTAATTTGTTGAAGAAAAAGAATATACATATATATATAAATGTATTTCAATTATATACATTTTTTTCTCATGCCAAATTGTGCAAAAAATCGACTAAAAGTCTATCAGGTTTAGACAAATTAAATTTCATTAGAGTAAGGAATTTTCCTATTTACATTTCTATATTTACCAGTTTCAGTATACGCGCATTGCGCGTGTACCTATATCAACAAGTATATAATTTAAAAAGAATAAAATATTAGTAAGTAATGCAATTGAGTTACAAAATAAAAATTCAAAAAGTGTAAGTTCTTGAAATAATATTAATGATATTTAGATAGATCGATAAAGAAAAAAGTCTTGCCATACAAAATTCTCAAACATATAATGCAAACACTAATAAAACAAATTTTTAACTAAATTATTAATATAAATTATAAATCTAAACAACACATACATTTAAATCAATTTTGATCAACCCATAGCTTCTTCCTTTGCGTCTCAAAAGAATTCCATAATCAATTTGAATACGGAGAATATAGTCCATCATTGATTTATCAAAATTTTAGTAGAATTAATAAGATGACCTTAACCACTTTTCCTCGCCTAATAATTATACAGAGCTTTTCACATATAACTTTTTATTAACTGTGGCTAATATTCACAAAAGGGTATTAACTTTAGTTTATCTTTGAGCTTGTCATATATCTCGTAATCAAACTTTAAAGAAAATACTACATCTCTGTATTCAAATTTCTGGTATTTGACCAAATTTATCTTTCTATATCATCTTTTTTATCTTATTAGTAAGTATCCTCTCAAGTATTTCTTCATATCAAAATTCCAAAAAATATGTTCATTCAAATTATCTTTTGTGTTATTTATATGTGTAGGAAAAAGGCCTAGACGAAATAACCAAATTCAAAATCAATAAGGAGACAAAATAAACTTTAAAACCCGGAACACGCGTCACCTCGCGACAGACCTCGCAGCGCGAGCTTCACCGCGATCGCCTGCTACTGCTGCTTCGTTTCAATTCATGCCAAATTTTTCCTAACTTTCTCTTTTCTTTTCTTTGCATTTCAAATATTAATTATCACTCCATCATTATGTCTTCAATCATCAAATCATGGCATTAAAATTATTCTCATTATCAAATAATCACGAGCCATTCTTGTAGTGCATAAAATACATATAAATTCTTTAATTTGCTCCAAATTTCATCTTCAACGTACCTACACATAAAATAAACTCAATTAAGTACACATATAATACTATTTAGCATTAAAGCACCTAAATGTACAGTAAGTAATGCACTAAAAATATATAATTATAGCAAAACATCAGTTATTAACTAATATTTCAATAAATTTTAAAATTATTAGCGCTAATGATAGTAACTTCTAAAAAGAAATTTATATACATTGTATATATTTACAAAGCAAAAAGCATAGATCCTAAGAACCTAAAATATCGTTGAATATAGAAGGAGTGTCAATTGGTATTATCAGTTTAGTAACGATAAGTTGTTACTTATTCTTTGTAAACTTTTCATTTTAAGTATTCTTGTTAAGTTGTTATATCCAAACTCATTCTTGTTCATTATTATACCCAAACTCATTTGAATTGATAACATATCACTTTTGATTGAATTTATGATTCGAAATATGAAATAATATACCTTAATATTCTCATTCTTTAATTTAAAAAAATATTATTAAAAAAAAGGTGCAACTGAGTTCATTTATATTTAATATTCATGATTGTTATAGATTTTGATAAATAAGGAATTAAAATAAAAAATTTCAAATTTTCTTCTTTTGATATGAATTAAATTAAGGGGTTATATAGTTATTTTATGCAATTTAAATGAGAAAATAATTCCTATAAGTTAAAATATCATTCGATTTTGAAGTTCTAAATATTCGGAGCTCCTATTATAGAGAATTTTTATAGTTGATTTTAAAGTTATAAATATTATAAAATAATTAAATAATAAAATGATATTTGATATATAATATAATGTACGTGTTATTCATCATTAATGATTAAATAGTTTGTATTAAACAATAACAAATTTATAAATGTTACGACCCAATTTCACCTATAGGTCGTGATGGCGCCCAACACTACAGTTAGGCAAGCCCCGTTAATAAATTAATTATTTATTGACAAAATTTAAAACCAAGACAAATAATAAAGCCCAAATTCTACCAATGTGTGTGCCAAATCCTGGTGTCACAAGTGTATGAGCATCTAGTAGATTATACAAAACCTCAAATACTGTCTGAAATAAAATAGACAGGAAAAAAAAAGATACAAGGAGAGACACTAGTAGCTGCAGTACGGCTCAGAAAGACAGCTCACCACTATACCCCTGGATAGCGTGGGTGTAAGACGATAGGTCCTTCACTAGTACTTGCCTCAGGTTCTGCACAAAAAGTGCAGCAAGTGTAGTATGAATACGTAAACGTGTACCCAGTAAGTATCAAGCCTAATCTCGAAATGGTAGAGACGAGATGGCCGACTTTGACACTCACTATGGGTCAATAATAATAATTGAAATACAATTAGGATATTTAAATCAGCATGATTTATAGAATTTAAAATAATTTATTAAATCAGCGAAAATAATCAAATTCCTTCAAATGCAACAATTCTCAATATATTAATTAAATTCTTTCAATTCAAATAATTTTTAATTTATCAATTAAATATCATTTACAGGAATAAAAATTAATTCTTTAACAAGCAAGAATAATAATTCATTAAATTTCAAGGATTTTTTAATTTATCAATTAGCTTCGCAAACTTAAATAAATTATTAAAGTATCGTGTAATTATTATTATTAAGCACGATTTCTGCCGAGGACGTACGGCCCGATCCAGAGTGTCGTGTATGCTACCGAGGGACGTGCGGCGCGATCCATAGATGCATATATCCTGCCGAGGCGTTCGCCCCGCTCCACAAGAAAGGCGAACATTTTCTTATGTACCTCCGGAAAGAGAGTATATTTATTATAAGATAAATTCGGGAGGAAGAACAATTTCTCTTAACAATTAATTAATTTAAACAGAAAATCAAGTACACGAGATTTTCATCCTTTAATATTTTTATCTAATAATTCACAATATATGTATATATTAAAGAATATTAATTAAACAAAGAATATAATTTACACAAGTAATTCATGCTTTGAGTTCTAAACTACCCGAACTTTAGCATTAATAGTAGCTACGCACGGACTCTCGTCACCTCGTGCGTACGTAGCCCCCACAATTAGCAACAATTATTTAATTTTAATCACCTATGAGGTAATTTCCCCCTCACAAGATTAGACAAGAGACTTACCTCGTCTTGCTCCAATTTAATCCACTATAAAGCCTTTTCCACGATTATCCAACTCTGTCTGGCTCGAATCTAGCCAGAATAATTCGATACAATCACTAAAAATTTATAGGAATCAATTCTATAAGAAAATACTACATTTTTAATAAAAATTCCGAAATTAATAAAAACATTCGTCTGTGGGGCCCACGTCTCGGAATCCGACAACTCATTCAATTACGAGTCCAACCATACCAGTTTTACTCAAATCCGACTCCGAATCGATACCGAAATCTCGAAAATTCATTTCTATGAGATTTCTAAAAAAATTAAATTTCAATCTCAAAACACTAATTAAATGGTGAAAACAATGATATATTTGTGTATATAGACCAAATCCGAGTTGGAATCACTTACCCCAAATGTTTTTCCTTGAAAATCTGTCAAAATTCGCCTCTGCTCAAGCTCAAGTTTGTCAAAAATGGAAAATGGGTCGAATGCCTCTGTTTTTATAACTTACAGATCTGTCCAGTCTGATCGGGGAGCTCGATCAGGGAACTCGATCAGGAAGCTCGATCAGGGGAGCTCGATCTCGGGAGCTCGATCTCGGAGCTCGATCTTGGGAGTTCGATCTTGGGAGTTCGATCTTGGGAGCTCGATCTTGAGAGATCGATCATGGGAGCTCGATCTTAGGAGCTAGATTTTTGGGCTCGATCTTGGGTTCGATCACAACCCAGAATTTCTAGCAGAAGAGAAAATAAATTGCAGCAGCTGTTTAAGTCCATTTTATTTTATCCGTTAACCATCTGAAACTCACCCGAGGCCCTCGGGACCTCAACCAAATATATCAACAAGTCCTAAAACATCATACGAACTTAGTCGAACCTCTAAATCACATCAAACAACGCTAAAACCATGAATCATACCCCTATTCAAGCTTAATGAAACTAAGAATTTTCAACTTCTACATTCGATGCCGGAACCTATCAAATCAAGTCCGATTGACCTCAAATTTTGCACACAAGTCATAAATGACATAACGGAGCTGTGAAAATTTTCAGAACTGGGTTCCGACCCCGATATCAAAAAGTCAACTCCTCGGTTAAACTTCCAAACTTAAATTCTTGTTTTTAGCCATTTCAAGCCTAATTTAACTACGGACTTCCAAATAAAATTTTAAACACGCTCCTAAATCCAAAATCACCATACGGAGTTGTTGGAATCATCAAAATTCAATTCTGGGGTTGTTTTCACATAATTAGACATCCGGTCACTATTTGAACTTAAACATTTTAATTTTTCATCAAAATTCCATATCTCGGGCTAGGGATCTCGGAATTTGATTCCGGGCATACGCCTAAGTCCCAAATCACGATACTGACCTACCGGAACTATCAAAACACTGATATGAGTTCGTTTGCTCAAAATATTGACCAAAGTCAACTCAATTGAGTTTTAAAGCTCTAATCCACATTTTAATCTATTTTTCACATAAAAACTTTCCAAAAAATTTTACGGACTGCGCACGCAAGTCGAGAAATGATAAATAGTACTTTTTGAGGTCTTAGAACACATAATTAATTATTAAATTTAAAGATGATATTTTGGGTCATCACATTCTCCACCTCTTAAACAAACGTTCGTTCTCGAACGGGTTTAGAATTATACCTGAAGTGCTGAATAAGTGTGGATATCTGCTCCGCATATTTTCTTCAGCCTTCCAAGTCGCTTCCTCGACTGGTTGGCCCCTCCACTGGACTTTAACTGCAGAAATCCTCTTGGACCGCAACTGGCGAACATGTTTATCAATAATGGCAACTGGCTCTTTTTCATAACCCAAGCTATTATCTAGTTGAACTGTGCTGAAGTCTAACACATGTGATACATGGAAAACCGAATGAACTCCCGATAGGCTGGGAGACAATGCAAGCTCATAAGCAACCTCCCCAACTCGTCTCAACACCTCAAATGGGCCTATAAACCTTGGGCTCAACTTGCCCTTCTTCCCGAATCTCATAATTCCCTTCATCGGCGAAACCTTCAAGAGAAACTTTTCACCTACCATAAATGATATATCACGAGCTTTCTGATCCGTGTAACTCTTCTGTCTGGACTGTGCCGTACAAAGTCGCTCCTGAATCAACTTTACCTTTTCCAAGGCATCCCTTACCAAATCAGTACCATATAACTTAGCCTCACCGGGCTCAAATCATCCTATAGGTGAACGACATCGACGGCCATATAAAGCCTCAAATGGAGCCATCTCGATGCTAGATTGGTAACTGTTATTATAAGCAAACTCGGCTAAAGGCAGGAAACGATCCCACTGACCTCCAAAGTCAATCACACATGCCCTGAGCATATCCTCCAAAATTTGAATTGTCTGCTCTGACTGCCCGTCGGTCTGCGGATGAAAGGCTGTGCTGAGCTCTACACGGGTCCCCAACTCACTCTGTACTGCTCTCCAGAAATGTGAAGTAAACTGAGGGCCTCTATCTGATATGATGGAAATTGGCACACTGTGCAACCGAACTATCTCCTGAATATAAATCTGGGCCAACCTCTCTGAAGTATACGTAGTCACAATAGGAATAAAATGTGCCGACTTGGTCAACCTGTCAACAATTACCCAAACTGCATCAAACTTCCTCAAGGTCCGCGGCAACCCAACTACAAAGTCCATAGTAATTCGTTCCCATTTCCACTCTGGTATAGTCATCTGCTGGAGTAGGCCACCTGGCCTCTGGTGCTCATATTTAACTTGCTGGCAATTTAAACACCTAGATACATACTCAACTATGTCCTTTTTCATTCGTCGCCACCAATAATGCTGCCTCAAGTCACGATACATCTTAGTAGCACCTGGATGAATAGAATACCGAGAACTGTGTGCCTCCTCTAGGATCTTTTTCCTCAGTCCATCCACATTAGGAACACATAGATGACCCTGGAGTCGCAGAACACCATTCGCTCCAATAGTAACTTCCTTGGCACCACCTCGTAGTACCATTTCACGAAGAACCATCAAGTGTGGGTCATCATACTGGCGATCCTTGATCTGCTCAAATAGTGAAGATTAGGCCACAACACATGCAAGAACTCGGCTGGGTTCTGAAATATCTAGCCTCACAAGTCTGTTAGCCAAAGACTGAATATCCGAGGCTAATGGCCTTTCCTCTGCTGAAATGAAAGCCAAACTACCCATACTCTCCGCCTTTCTGCTCAAGGCATCTGCAACCACATTTGCTTTTCCCGGATGATACAGGATAGTAATATCATAATCTTTTAGTAACTCCAGCCATCTGCGCTGCCTCAAATTTAGGTCCCTCTGCTTGAACAAATGCTGCAAACTGTGATGATTAGTGTAAACTTCACAAGACACCCCATAAAGATAACGCCTCCAAATTTTAAGAGCGTGAACAATCGCAGCTAACTCCAAATCATGTACCGGATAATTCTTCTCGTGGGGCTTCAGCTGACGTGAAGCATATGCAATAACTCGCCCTTCCTGCAACAACATACAACCTAAGACAACGCGTGAAGCATCGCAATACACTGTATATATTCCCGAACTAGAAGGTAACACTAACATGGGTGTTGTAGTCAATGTTTTCTTAAGTTTCTGAAAGCTTGACTCACAATCATCAGACCATCGGAACTGAACACCCTTCTAGGTTAATTTGGTCAAAGGTGCTGCAATAGATGAAAAACCTTCCACGAATCGACGATAATAACCTGCTAAACCCAAAAAACTCCTGATCTCAGTCGCCGAAGTGGGACGATGCCAATTCTGAACTGCCTCAATCTTTTTGGGATCAACTTTAATACCTTCGCCCGATACAATATGTCCCAAAAATGCTACAGACTCTAGCCAAAACTCACATTTAGAGAACTTAGCATATAGCTTTTGTTCCTGCAATGTCTGAAGCACTACTCTCATATGCTGCTCATGTTCCTCCTTACTGCGCGAGTAGACCAAACTTGAGAGTAAAAGCACGAAGGGTGATGCCGTGCATTTTTCCTTACTGTATTCACTATTCCTGATGATTCATGGTATATTGACTGCTCCGGTGATCATTCTCTTGTAGTTCTTTATTTCGTACTCCCCTCAGTATGTTCCCCTCCCAATATTTCCTGTTTAGTTCTTTATTTCTGTTATTTGTATATACACTGTTAAATTGTATAGGTTGATTTGTAGGTGCCTTGCCTTAGCCTCGTCACTACTTCATCGAGGTTAGGCTCGATACTTACCAGTACATGGAGTCTGTTGTACTGATGCTGCACTCTGCACTTTCTGTACAGATTTTGATACCGACTTGGGTTGATCAAGATTTTTCTATTGGTCTGCTATCCGGAGACTCAAGATAGATCTGTCGGCGTTCACAGACCTTGAGGTCCCCATCTATCTTTTATGTTCTGTTGTTTCTTTCATTCAGATAATTGTATTTCTTTCTGACTATTACTTGTAGCAAATTCTAGAAGGCTCGTGAATTGTGACTCCAGATCCGGGTGGAAGTAATTAATACAGTTTTATGATATTTCGCACTTATTATATTTCATCTTAGTTAATTATTGTTAATTACTGAATGAAAATAAGGAATTGGTTAATGATTCTCTAACGTTGGCTTGCCTAGCAAGTGAAATGTTAGGCGCCATCATGGTCCCGTCGGTGGGAAATTTCGGGTCGTGTTAGTTGGTATTAGAGTACTAGGTTGCCTAGGTCTCACGATTCACGAGCAAGCTTAGTAGAGTCTGGAGGATCGGTACGGAGACGTTTGTGCTTATCTTCCAGAGGCTATGAAGTTTAGGAACAAGTTTCACTTTTATTCTTCTCTGAGCAGCAGCCAGAGCCTCCAGTGATAGCTCCTACGCGGGGCAGAGGTCGAGGCCAAGGCCGAGGCAGGGGCAGGGCTCAGCTTAGAGTCCGAGCAGCAGCCCCAGCAATGGAGCCTCAGATAGAGCTTGACGAGGAGGTTCTAGCCCAGATCGTTCCTACCGGACTAGCTCAGGTTCTGGAGGGGTTCATTGCCACCCCAGTACTTCAGGACACTTTGGTCCGTTTGGTGGGCCTTATGGAGAGTGTGGCCCAGACTGGCGCATTTCCCATGGCACCAGCAGTCTCTCAGGCTGGAGAAGGAGCCCAGACTCCCACCACTCCCACTCTGGAGCAGATAGCTCCCCAGTATCAGGCTCCAGCAGCTCAGCCAGTCAGATTAGTTCAGCCGGATATTGCGGCATAGGTCAGAGATGGGCTAGCTATGTCTTCTGAGGCTTTATGGAGATTAGACAGGTTTACCAAGCTCTTTCCTGTTCACTTCAGTGGTGCTCCTTTAGAGGATCCCCAGGAGTATCTTGACAGCTGTCACGAGGTTCTACGAAACATGGGTATAGTGGAGACCAATGGGGTCGATTTTGCTACATTTCAGATGACTTGTTCCGCCAAGAAATGGTGGAGAGATTACTTGTTGACCAGACCAGCTGGGTCGCCTGCTCTTACTTGGGACCAGTTCTCTGAGGTCTTCATAGAGAAGTTTCTGCCTATCACATTGAGAGAGGAGCGTCGCCGTCAGTTTGAGCATCTCCAGCAGGGCAGTATGACTGTTACTCAGTGTGAGACCCATTTTGTGGATTTGGTCCGTCATGCCATTCTTCCGATTCCCACCGAGAGAGAGAGAGAGGGTGAGGAGGTTTATTGATGGACTTGCACAGCCTATCAGATTGCATATGTCCAAGGAGACTGGGAGTGAGATTTCTTTTCAAGCGGCTGCTAATGTCGCCAGACGAGTCGAAATGGTTCTTACTCAGGGAGGTCAGGGGTCTGACAAGAGACCTCGTCATTCTGGTGAGTTCAGCGGTGCCTCATCTAGAGGCAGGAGTACTTTTGGTAGAGGCCATCCTCCCAAGCCATTTCATTCAGCGCTCCAGGCATCCCACGGTGCCTCAGGTGGTCATGGCCCTCACATGCATCATTCCGACCAGCTAGCCTACAGTGCACCACCAGCTCCTATTAGTGCACCTCCACTCTAGAGTTATCAAGGTGGTTATTCAGGTCGACAGGGTCAGTTTCAGGGTCAACAGTCACAGCAGCCGAGGTTATGTTATACTTGTGGTGATCCGAGGTATATTGCTAGCTTTTTCCCTCGAGCAACGGGCAGCCCACAACATCAGAGTTCATGTGCCATGGTCCCAGCACCAGTTGCTGCACCACCTGCTCAGCCAGCCAGAGGTAGGGTTCAGGCAGCCAGAGGTAGAGGCCAGACTGTTAGAGGTGGAGGTCAGGCCATTAGAGGTGGAGACCAGCCAGTTAGAGGCCGTCCTAGGGACGTAGTTCAGGGTAGTGGGGCCCAGCCCCGGTGTTATGCTTTCCCAGCCAGGCCTGAGGCTGAGTCATCTGACGGTGTTATCACAGGTACTGTTTCAGTTTGCAGTAGAGATGCTTAAGTTCTATTTGATCCGGGATCTACTTACTCCTATGTGTCATCCTATTTTGCTTCCTATTTGGTTGTGCCCCGTGATTCTTTGAGTGCTCCTGTGTATGTGTCCACACCAGTGGGAGATGCTATTGTTGTACATCATGTTTATCATTCGTGTGTGGTAACCATTGGGAGTCTTGAGACTCGTGTAGATCTTCTACTTCTCGACATGGTTGATTTTGATGTCATACTGGGTATGGATTGGCTGTCACCTTATCATGCTATATTAGATTGTCATGCCAAGACGGTGACCTTAGCCTTGCAGGGGTTGCCTTGATTAGAGTGGAGAGGGAATCTTGGCCATTCTGCCAGCAGGGTTATCTCTTATGTGAAGGCTCGACATATGGTTGAGAAGGGGTGTCTAGCTTATTTGGCTTATATCCGTGATTCTAGTGCGGAGGTTTCTTCCATAGATTTAGTGTAGTTTGTTCGTGAGTTTCCAGAGGTGTTTCCAGCAGACCTGCCGGGGATGCCACCCGACAGGAATATTGATTTTTGCATTGATTTGGCTCCGGGCACTCAACCTATTTCCATTCCGCCATATTGCATGGCCCCGCCAGAGTTGAAAGAATTGAAGAAGCAGTTGCAAGATTTTCTTGATAAGGGATTCATTAGACCTAGTGTCTCGCCCTGGGGTGCACTGGTGTTGTTTTTGAAGAAGAAAGATGGATCGATGAGGATGTGTATAGATTATCGGCAGTTGAACAAAGTCACCACCAAGAACAAATATCCATTGCCAAGGATTGATGATTTATTTGATCAGCTTCAGGGTGCCAAGGTGTTTTCAAAGATTGATTTGAGATCTGGCTACCATCAGTTGAGGATTAAGGCATCCGATGTTCCTAAGACAGCTTTTCGGACTCGATATGGGCATTATGAGTTTCTAGTGATGTCATTTGGGTTGACAAATGCCCCAGCAGCATTCATGGATTTGATGAACCGGGTGTTCATACCCTACTTGGATTCCTTTGTGGTTGTGTTTATTGATGATATCTTGATCTACTCCCACAGTCGAAAGGAGCATGAGCAACACCTTCGGATCGTTCTTCAGACTCTGAAAGACAGCCAGTTATATACTAAGTTCTCTAAATACGAGTTTTGGTTGAGTTAAGTTGCTTTCTTGGGTCACGTTGTATCAGCAGAGGGTCTTCAGGTGGATCCTAAAAAGATTGAGGTAGTCCAGAACTGGCCTAGGCCCACATCAGCTATAGAGATCCATAGTTTCCTGGGTTTGGCGGGCTATTACCGTCGATTTGTGGAGGGGTTTTCATCCATAGCAGCCCCGTTGACCAGATTAACCCAAAAGGGTGCCCCGTTTAGGTGGTCAAACGAGTGTGAAGCGAGCTTTCAGAAGCTCAAGACTGCTTTGACCACGGCACCGGTATTGGTGTTACCCACAGGTTCAGGATCTTATATAGTATATTATGATGCATCTCGTATTGGTCTGGGTGCGGTATTGATGCAGGGTGGCAAGCTTATTGCATATGCTTCACGGCAGCTGAAGGTTCACGAGAAGAATTATCTTGTTCATGATCTAGAGCTGGCAGCCATTGTTCACGCGCTGAAGATTTGGAGGCACTATCTTTACGGCGTGCCATGTGAGGTATTCACTAATCATTGGAGCTTGCAGTATTTGTTCAAGCAGAAGGAACTCAATTTGAGGCAGAGGAGATGACTGGAGCTATTGAAAGACTATGATATCACCATATTGTATCATCCCGGGAAGGCCAACATGGTGGCCGATGCTTTGAGTAGAAAGTCAGTAAGTATGGGTAGCCTTGCATATATTCCAGTTGGTGAGAGACCTCTTGCATTGGATGTTCAGGCCTTGGCCAAATAGTTCGTGAGGTTAGATGTTTCTGAGCCCAGCCATGTTCTAGCTTGTACAGTTGCTCGGTCTTCTTTGTTTGAGTGCATCAGAGATCAGCAGGATGACGATCCTCATTTACTTGTCCTTAGAGACACAGTGTAGCACGGTGGTGCCAAGCAGGTTACTGTTGGAGATGACGGAGTTTTGAGGATGTAGGGTCGTATTTGTGTGCCTAATGTGGATGGACTTCGTGAGTTGATCCTTGAGGAGTCCCACAGTTCCCGATATTCTATTTATCCGGGCACCGCCAAGATGTATCAGGACTTAAGGCAGCATTATTGGTGGAGGCAAATGAAGAAGGACATAGTTGCCTATGTAGCTCGGTGCCTTAATTGCCTGCAGGTAAAGTGTGAGCATCAGAGACCTGGTGGTTTACTTTAGAGGTTAGATATTCCTGAGTGGAAGTGGGAGCGTTTCACTATGGATTTTGTTGTTGGACTCCCACGGACTCAAAGAAAGTTCGATACAGTTTGGGTTATTGTGGACAGGCTGACTAAGTCAGCGCATTTCATTCCTGTGGCAGTTACCTATTCCTCGGAGCGGTTGGCAGAGATTTACATTCGTGAGATCATCCGTCTTCAAGGTGTGCCCGTGTCTATCATTTCTGATTGAGGTACGCAGTTTACCTCACACTATTAGAGGGCAGTTCAGCGTGAGTTGGGTATGCGGGTTGAGTTGAGCCCAACATTTCATCCTCAGACGGACGGGCAGTCCGAGCGTACTATTTAGATCTTGGAGGATATTCTCTGCGCTTGTGTTATAGATTTCGGAGGATCGTGGGATCAGTTCTTGCCCCTTGCAGAGTTCACCTATAACAACAACTACCAGTCGAGCATTCAAATGGCTCCCATTGAGGCATTATATGGTAGGCGGTGTCGGTCGCCAGTTGGGTGGTTAGAGCCGGGAGAGGCTCGCTTGTTGGGCACAGACTTAGTACAGGATGCCTTGGATAAGGTCAAGATTATTCAGGATTGACTTCGCACAGCTCAGTCCAGGCAGAAGAGTTAGGCCGACCGTAGAGTTCGTGATGTTGCATTCATGGTCGGAGAGAGAGTGTTACTTCAGGTATCACCCATGAAGGGTGAAATGAGGTTCGAAAAGAAGGGCAAGTTGATCCCTAGGTATATCAGACCTTTTGAGATTCTGGAGAGAGTGGGAGAGGTGGCTTACAGGCTTGCGTTGCCACCTAGTTTAGCCGTTGTTCATCCGGTATTCCATGTGTCCATGCTTCAAAAGTATCACAGCGATCTGTCCCATGTGTTAGATTTTAGCTCTGTCCAGTTGGACAAGGATTTGACTTACGAGGAGGAGTCGGTGGCAATTCTAGCCCTGCAAGTTCGCCAGTTGAGATCAAAGAGTTACCCTTCAGTTCGAGTGCAGTGGAGCGGCCAGCCTATTGAGGCATCTACTTGAGAGTCCGAGTCCGATATGAGGAGTAGATATCCCCACCTTTTCATCAGCCCAGGTACTTTTCTATGTCCGTTCGAGGACGAACGGTTATTTTAGAGGTGGAGAATGTGATGACCCAAAAGGTCATCTTATGTTTTAGAACTCGAATCTGCGTTCTTAAGACTTAAAAATATCATTTTACCCTCCTCGATTTACGTGCTCAGTCCGGGTATATTTCTGTAAAGCTTTTATATTAAAAACTAATAAAAATAAGAATTTTTGCCTTAAAAGTTGATTTTAGTTGATTTCGGTCAACATTTTTGGTAAACAGGCCCGGATCCATGCTTTGGTGGTCCCGGTAGGTCCGTATCGAATTATGGGACATGGGCGTATGCCCGGAATCGAATTCGGAGGTCCCTATCTTGAGTTATGAATCTTTGATGAAAATTAAAAGTTTGGAAATTATTTGTTTTTAAGAATTGATTGATATTTGGCATTGTTAGTATCGGGTCCGTATTTTGGTTCCAGAGCCCGGTACAGGTTCATTATGATATTTAAGACTTGTCTGTGAAATTTGGTGAGAAACGGAGTCGATTTGACGTGATTCGGACGTCCAGTTGAGAAAATAGAAATTTTAAAGTGTTCTTGAGAATTTCATTTGATTTGGTGCTAATTTCGTAGTTCTAGGTGTTATTTTGGTGATTTCATCGCGAGCAAGTTCATATGATATTTTTAGACTTGTGTGCATGTTTGGTTTGGAGCCCCGAGGGCTCGGGTGAGTTTCGGATAGGCCACGGGATGTTTTGGACTTTGGAAATCTGGTTTTTTTCTGCAGAATCTAGGTTCTGGCATGTCCTTCGCGTTCGCGAAGGTCTTCTCGCGAACGCGAAGAGTAAACTGATGAGGCAGGGATTCTTCTTCGCGAACGCGAAGGCTTGGTCGCGAACGCGAAGCGATGGGGGCGTTACCATTCGCAAACACGACAAGCCCATCGTGAACGCGTAGTGTTAGGCATTGGGGAAGGGGAGTCAGCCGTTCCTTCATCGCGAACGCGAGCAATGCCTCGCGAACGCGAAGGCCAGGGGGGAGTAACCATCGCGAACGCGAGCTGGGTCTCGCGAACGCGAAGTCTTGGCAGCCAGTACCCTTCGCGAACGCGACAGTGCTCTCGCGAACGCGATGAACACTGTCGCCCAGCACTTAACAGAATTCAAAACGGGATTTTAGCCAAAAATTCATTTTTCTCAAAAAAACCAAACGGTGTGAGGCGATTTTTCAAGTCTTCCCCAAAGTGGTTGTAAGTGATTCTAAACCATTTTCTTTCAATTACCCATTACATTTCTTGAATGTTCAACCTAAAATCTAGAGTTTCCATGGTAGAATTAGGGGTTGGGGTAGAAACTAAGGATTTTGGGAATTTGGGGATTTAGACCTTAATTTGGGGTCGGATTCCAAAACCAATTATATAATCGGGCTCGGGGGTGAATGGGTAAATGGATTTTGGTCCGAACCTTGGATTTTGACCAAGCAGAACCGGGGTCGATTTTTCGACTTTTTGTAGAAAAATTTTGGAAATTTAATTTATGCAATATAATTGATTCCTTTAGCAGTATTTGATATTATTGAGTCATCTTTGAATAGATACGAGTAGTTTGGAGGTGAATTCCAAGGGAAAAGCCGTGATTGAGAATTAAGTGGCCTTTGGAGCGAGGTAAGTGTTGTGTCGAACCCTGAGTTGAGGGAATTAGGAACCTTAGATTACTTGCTAAGTGAAATCCATGTGAGCTGCGTATATGTGAGGTGATGAGTACTTATGCGCCGCCAATTTACCTGTTTTCCATGTTCTCTATTTTGTTTTTACATTTATTGTCTCTTTCCTATGCCAAATTGCTACGTGTTATACTAGTGTTGTTCAATTTATCGTTCTTATCATGTTTACGGATTTTTTGGTGATAACTGAGTTTTTATTTCAAAGTTGAGATTGATATTATGAAACCAAATATTGAAGTAAGGTTTGTACTTGTTATTCTATCTCCCTGTTGTTATTTATGCATTGCATTATGGTAAGAGAGAGTGTTAATGCACGAAGGGTGATGCTGTGCCATATTGTGAGTGTTAATGCACGAAGGGTGATGCCGTGCCATATTGTGAGTGTTAATGCACGAAGGGTGATGTCGTGCCATATTGTGAGTGTTAATGCACGAAGGGTAATGTTGTGCCATATTATGAGTGTTAATGCACGAAGGGTGATGTCGTGCCATATTGTGAGTGTTAATGCACGAAGGGTGATGTCGTGCCATGATATGAGAGTTAATGCACAAAGGGTGATGCCGTGCCGTTTCTATTTATTTTATGGTGAGATTGAGAGTAAAAGTACGAAGGGTGATGCCGTGCATTTTTCCTTACTGTATTCACTATTCCTGATGATTCATGGTATATTGACTGCTCCGGTGATCATTTTGTTGTAGTTATTTATCTTGTACTCCCCTCAGTATGTTCCCCTCCCGACGTTTCCTGTTTAGTTCTTCATTTCTGTTATTTGTATATACACTGTTAAATTGTACAGGCTGATTTATAGGTGCCTTGCCTTAGCCTCGTCACTACTTCGTCAAGGTTAGGCTCAACACTTACCAGTACATGGGGTCGGGTGTATTGATGCTGCACTCTGCACTTTATGTGCAGATTTTGATACCGGCTCGGGTTGATCGAGATTTTTCTATTGGTCCGCTGTCTGAAGATCAAGGTAGATCTGTCGGTGTTCACAGACCTTACAGTCCATGTCTATCTTTTTTGTTCTGCTGTTTCTTTTACTCAGATAGTTGTATTTCTTTCTAACTATTACTTGTAGCAAATTCTAGAAGGCTCGTGAATTGTGACTCCAGATCCGGGTGGTAGTAATTAATACAGTTTTATGATATTCCGCACTTATTATATTTTATCTTAGTTGATTATTGTTAATTACTTAATGAAAATAAGGAATTGGTTAATGATTCTCTAACGTTGGCTTGCCTAGCAAGTGAAATGTTAGGCGCCATCACGGTCCCGTCGGTGGGAAATTTCGGGTCGTGACAAGTAGATTATACAAAACCTCAAATAATGTCTGAAATAAAAATAGAAAGAATAAAAAATACAAGGAGAGACACTAGTAGCTGCAGAACGGCTCAGAAAAAGCAGCTAACCACTATGCCCCTGGATAACTCAAAGGGTGTAGAATTAACTTACCTCCACGTTGTTAGTTGAAATCTCCTCTAAAAGCTCCAAAATCGCCCAAGAATGAAAGAAAATGGGCTCAAAATGACTGATCTGCAATTTTTAACACATTCTGCCCAACAGTCATTTTCTCACCCGCGGAAGACTACTGCACATGCGGCTTTCGCACCTGCGAAAATTCCTCGCAGGTGCGAGTTCCACTCGCCTGGGCCAAGGTCGCATTTGCGCACACAGCTTCGCACCTGCGCGTTCGCAGGTGCGCAAATCAACCACATCTGCGGTCGATTGCCCCCTTCCCTTTTCTGCTTCTGCGTACAAAAACTCGCATCTGCGAGGTTTGCTCCTGCGAGCTACTGCCGCACCTGCGAGTGTCGCACCTGCGGCTGGCCAAGCGCAAGTGCGATTCTGACAGTAGCTGGGAGCTTAAGTTTTGGTTCCCAACTTCCAACTTGGTCCGAGCCTCGTCCGGTTGACACTCAGGGCTCCCGGGACCCCGCCCGAACATACCAACAAGTTTGAAATCATAAAACGGACTCGCTCGAACTCACGAAACATGTAAAACAACATCAAACCTATGAATCACACCTCAAACCAAATTGATTCAAACTTAAGAATTTCAAGTTCTTCAATTTACTTCCAATGCGCCGAAATATACTTAAACTACTCGGAATGACAAGAAGAGTTTGCGTGCAAGTCTTAAATCACTATACGGAACTATTCCCAGACTCGAAATTCCAAACGGACTTCAATTACTCAAAAACTACCCCCAAACCAAATTTAAAGAATTTTAAACCTTCAAATAGTCAATTTTTACTATTAAGCGTCAAAACGCTCCCGGGTTATCCAAAACCCGATTCGGACATACGCTCAAGTCCAAAATCATCATACGAACCTATTGGAACCGTCAAATCCCGATTCCGGGATCATTTTCTCAAAATGTTGACCGAAGTCAAACTTGTCCATTTAAATCTAACTTAAGGAACCAAGTGTTCCGATTTCAACCCACACACTTCCAAATCCCGAACCAACCATCTCCGCGAGTCATAAATTAATAAAAGCATGTTCGGGGAGTTTTATTTTAGGGAATGGGTTTCTAAAAGTTAAAATGACCGATTGGGTCATTACATTCTCCACCTCTTAAACAAATGTTCGTCCTCGAACGGGTTTAGAATAATACCTGGAGTGCTAAATAAGTGTGGATATTTGCTCCGCATGTCCTCCTCGGCCCCCCAAGTCGCTTCCTCAACTGGTTGGCCCTTCCACTGGACCTTTACTGAAGAAATCCTCTTGGACCTCAACTGGCGAACTTGTTTATCAACAATGGCAAATGGCTCTATTTCATAACCTAAACTCTTATCTAGCTGAACTGTGCTGAAGTCCAACACATGTGATAGGTCAGCATGATACGTCCGGAGCATAGATACATGGAAAACCGGATGAACTCCCGATAGACTGGGAGGCAATGAAAGCTCATAAGCAACCTCCCCAACTCGTCTCAAAACCTCAAATGGGCCTATAAACCTTGGGCTCAACTTGCCCTTCTTCCCGAATCTCATAATTCCCTTCATCGGCAAAACCTTCAAGAGAACTTTTTCACCTACCATAAATGATAAATCACGCGCTTTCTTATCCGCGTAACTCTTCTGTCTGGACTGTGCTGTACGAAGTCGCTCCTGAATCAACTTTACTTTTTCCAAGGCATCCCTTACCAAATCAGTACCATATAACTTAGCCTCACCGGGCTCAAACTATCCGATAGGTGAACGGCATCGACGGCCATATAAATCCTCAAATGGAGCCATCTCGATGCTGGATTGGTAACTATTATTATAAGCAAACTCGGCCAAAGGTAAGAAACGATCCCACTGACCTCCAAAGTTAATCACACATGACCTGAGCATATCCTCCAAAATCTGAACTGTCCGCTCTGACTGCCCGTCGATCTGCGGATGAAAGGTTGTGTTGAGCTCTACACGGGTCCCTAATTCACTCTGTACTGCTCTCCAGAAATGCAAAGTAAACTGAGGGCCTCTATCTGATATGATGGAAATTGGCACACCGTGCAACCGAACTATCTCCTGAATATAAATCTAGGCCAACCTCTCTGAAGTATACGTAGTCAAAACAGGATTAAAATGTGCCGACTTGGTCAACCTGTCAACAATCACCCAAACTGCATCAAACTTCCTCAAGGTCCGCGGCAATCCAACTACAAAGTCTATAGTAATTCGTTCCCATTTCCACTCTGGTATGGTCATCTGCTGAAGTAGGCCACCTAGCCTCTGGTGCTCATATTTAACTTGCTGGAAATTTAGACACCTAGCTACATACTCAACTATGTCCTTTTTCATTCGTCGCCACCAATAATGCTGCCTCAAGTCACGATACATCTTCGTAGCACCTGGATGAATAGAATACCGGGAACTGTGCGCCTACTCCAGGATCTTTTTCCTCAGCTCATCTACATTAGGAACACACAGACGATCCTGGAGTCGCAGAAACCATCCGCACCAATAGTAACTTCCTTGGCACCACCTCGTAGTACCGTTTCTCTAAGAACCATTAAGTGTGGGTCATCATACTAGCGAGCCTTGATCTTCTCAAATAGTGAAGACTGAGATACGACACATGCAAGAACTCGGCTGGGCTCTGAAATACCTAGCCGCACAAGTCTGTTGGCCAAGGACTGGATATCCAAAGCTAATGGCCTCTCTTCTGCTGAAATGAAAGCCAAACTACCCATACTCTCTGCCTTTCTACTCAAGGCATCTGCAACTACATTTGTTGTACCCGGATGATATAGGATAGTAATATCATAATCTTTTAGTAATTCTAGCCATCTGCGCTGCCTCAAATTTAGGTCCCTCTGCTTGAACAAATGTTGCAAACTGCGATGATCAGTATAAACTTCACAAGACACCCCATAAAGATAATGTCTCCAAATCCTAAGGGCGTGAACAATCGCAGCTAACTCCAAATCATGTACCGGATAATTCTGCTCGTGGGGCTTCAACTGACGTGAAGCATATGCAATAACTCGCCCTTCCTGCATTAATACACAACCCAAACCAATGCGTGAACCGTCGCAATTCACTGTATACATTCCCGAACAGGAAGGTAACACTAACACTGTGTTGTAGTCAATGTTATCTTGAGTTTCTGAAAGCTTGCCTCACAATCATCGGACCATCGGAACTGAACACCTTTCTGGGTTAATTTGGTCAAAGGTGCTGCAATAGATGAAAAACCTTCCACAAACCGACGATAATAATCTGCTAAACCCAAAAATCTCCTGATCTCAGTAGCCGAAGTGGGTCGATGCCAATTCTGAACTGCCTCAATATTTTTGGGATCAACTTTAATACCTTCGCCCGATACAATATGTCCCAAAAATGCTACAGACTCTAGCCAAAACTCACATTTAGAGAACTTACCATATAGTTGTCACAACCCAAAATCCCACCACAGGCGTCGTGATGGCACCTAGTCTCTAAGACTAGTTAAGCCGATTTATATTACAATTTGAAGCCATTGTTTTTTAAAAAAGAGTAACCAAAACTAACAGCGGAATAAATATGAATATACAACATCCCAAGACTAGTAGTACTAAGTCACGAACTCTAACTGAATACATAGAATGATCACGAGGACCAAATATATAATACTGTTTAATTACAAGTTAACAGTACAATGAAATGAAAAGACTCCAAGGGAATGCGACGACCAAGAAGCTCTACCTTGAATCCTTACGATCCCGCTTTAACTCTGCTCAAGTCCGTTATCTTCAATACCTGGCTCTGCACAAAAATGTGCAGAAGTGTAGTATGAGTACGCCACGGTCGGTACCCAGTAAGTATCAAAACTAACCTCAATGGAATAGAGACGAGGTACAGTCAAGACACTCACTAGTCTAATAACCTGTACAATATAATATACAAAATAATAGGAAACAAATAACAATAGGGCAACATGAAACAACCAGTGATATGCACAGCAGACAACAAGAATACCATTAATATCGCTCAACAATTAATATGTACAATTACACCCAATTAAATCAAGTCCTTCAAATAAATGTCTTTCACATATAATTCTTCCAGATAGCTCTCTTTCAAATATAATTTTCTCAAATAATTATTTTTTCAAATATAATTCCTCAAATAAATATCTTTCAAATACAATTCTTTCATATAATACTTTCTAAGTAAAAATCCTTCCAAATAAATATTTTGAATATAATTCTTTCAATAAATCTTTTCAAATATAATTTCCTCAAATAAATATCTTTCAAATACAATTCTTTCATATAATACTTTCTAAGTAAAAATCCTTCCAAATAAATATTTTGAATATAATTCTTTCAATTTAAAAGTCACCATGTGACACCTCATTTCATAATCATAAAAATACGGGTCTCGGCCCATTTTCATATTTTTCGTAAACGCTGGTCTCAGCCCATTTTCATATTTCCACGTCACCTAGTGCCCATAATTAAATAATCATATTTCTCCGGCACCTCGTGCCCTCATTTCATCTCACAACTGCACGGAAAATTCACGTGCCAAATATCATTACCATTTCATCACAGCTCCTCGTGCCCACATTTCATATTACAACTGCATGGACAATTCATGTGCCAAATATCATCATTATTTACTCACGGCATCTCATGCCCACATTTTAATTTATAATTCGCCTGGCAATAGCCACAGGTTCTCAATTTCAACATAAAATAGATTGTTATCAATTTACTATCAACAAGACCAATTGCACAAGGCATTAAAATAAACACAAGAAAAATCATAACATCACATAAAAATAATCAACACCACAACCCCACATCATCACATATCATCCCTGACAATAGCCACCCTTATCACTCCTATTGCCACCCTTATCACTCCTATAGCCACCCTTATCGCTCTGCCCAAACAATATCAATAGCCACCCTTATCGCTCTTATTGCCACCTTTATCGCTCCGCCCAGACAATATTCCAACAACACAACAACAGTGAAATACCACCCTTATAACCACATAATATCAACGGTGAAATGCCACCCTTATCTCCCCAAAATAATAACTCACACAATACAACAATTTACACGAAAATTTATCACAGCAACATAACAAAAATCAATTCATATCTCAATTTGCCCAATGGCCACAACCAAATTTCAAACTACAACCAAGTCAATTAATTTCACAACAAATAGCCAAAAGCTCCACACAATGCGTACAACACCCAAAAACAATCAATAGAGATAGAAATTACTCAACATAATGCAAAGTCTTCATAAAAATTAAATTTTTAATAATTATATAAACACCTCTTCTTAAGCTCATTTAATTAATTGTTTGCAGAGGAAAAAATCCAAAATGAAATTAAATTCCAATAATTATCAAATCAGCAAATTCATGGAATTACATAAATAATCAAGTAACAATCACATCAAATTGTCATATAAAAACAAATTCAACAATAAGTATTTAGGCATGGCAAATAGATGATTTAATAATTTTTCACAATTTTCCAATTTACTACACAATAATGCCTAAGACTTTAATTCAATGAATTTTGCATGTATAAGCTCGAGTACGTACTCGTCACCTCGCGTACACGGCTTTTCACATTTCACAAATGGCACATAAGATTCAATGCCTAAGGGGTAATTCCCTCACTCGAGGTTAAGCAAGACACTTACATCTTTGAAGTTATGCCGATATTTTAAAATCGCCTTCTTGCTTGAATTGACCTCCGGACAGCTCAAATCTATCCAAATTAATTGTATAACTTCATTAAAATTCATCGGAAATAATTCCGGATAATAATACGTCGACTTAAAATTTTATTCCAAAAATTCAACAAAAGTCAACGCAGGACCCGCTTCTCGGAACCCGACATAATATTCACTAAATCTGAACACCCATTTCGATACGAGTTCAACCATACCAATTTTATCGAATTCCAATAACAACTCGATCTCCAAATCTTAAATTTTCGTTTTTGAAAGATTTTGTAAAAATCTTGATTTCTTCCATTTAAATTCGAATTAAACGATGAATATAATCATAGATTCATGAAATATAATCGCTTTAGGATATAGAACACTTACTCCAACCAAGCTTATGAAGAATCCCTCTAGAATCGCCCAAATCCGAGCTCTAAAAATCCCAAAACGAAAATGGCGAAATGACCATTTTTGGTCCTTAACATTCTGCCCAGTTTGCGCACCTGCGGACCATTTTTTCGCACTTGCGAGCTAATTCTCGCTTCTGCGACGTCCACTGGCACTTCCCTCGCACCTGTGGAAGAGCTTCCGCTTCTGCGCTCACGCAGGTGCAGGAAATGCTTCGCACCTACGGCCTCAGTCCAGCCCAGCCAATTTCGCTTCTGCGAGCTTCTTCTCGCTTCTGCGATGGTCGCACCTGCGCCCAAAATTTCGCATGTGCGAATCCAACAGCTGCTGCCATTTTCCAGCAGCTTCTTCCAAGTCCGAATTGCTCCGTTAACCTTCCGAAATCCACCCGAGGCTCCCGGGACCTCAACCAATTATACCAACATGTCCCAAAATTCAATACGAACTTAGTCGAGGCTTCAAACCACATCAAACAACGCCGAAATTATGAATCGTGCATCAAATCGAATTATAAGTTTTCAAATCCTCCAACTTCTATATTTTGTGTCGAAACGTATCAAATCAATCCGGAATGAATTAAAATTTTGTACACAAGTCATAATTGACGTAATGGAGCTATTCCCAATTCCGGAATCGAAATCTGACCTCGTTAACAAAAATTCATCCGTCGGTAGGATTTTTCCAAAATCTTCTATTTTCCAACTTTCGCCAAAGTGTGTCGAATTGTCCTACGGACTTCCAAATCCAAATCCAAACATACGCCGAAGTCCGAAATCATCATACAAAGCTATCGCCATCATCAAAATTCTATTCCGGGGTCGTTTGCTCAAAAGTCAACTCCCCGGTCAACTCTTTCCATTTAAGCTTCAAAATGAGATTTTTTCTTTAAATTAAATTCCGAATCTTCCGAAAACTAAACTCGACCACACACGCGGGTCATAATACATATTGCAAAACTTCTCGAGACTTTAAGTCACTGAACGGGGCGTAATTTCTTAAAACAACAAGTCGGGTCGTTATATTCTCCACCTCTTAAACAAACATTCGTCCTCGAACGTTTTAAGAATTATTCTAAGGTTACCCAATTGATGATTTTACTTTTACACATATACTCACAGTTGATTCCACGCTACCTCATTTGAGATAAGTGTGACAACATCATCTCATTTGAGTTTATTTCTTTTATCCATATTTGTAAACTTTAAGATCAATTTCTTACACTCCAACATTTCAAAAGGTCAGATTTTTCACAACAACGCATGGTATTAGTCTCAACTGGCTATAGCAACTCGTGCCTACGCACACATCAATTTTTCTTGATACTGTTGAAGTACTTCAAAAATTTTCTGGGGTGTTACATTCTCCCCCGCTTATGATCATTTGCCCTCAAACACATAACATAACTTATCTCTTCCTTTGTAAATCTCAATCCTTCAAATTTTTCTAACTCCCAAATTTTTTAGAAAATTCGGTAGAGTCTCCCCTGTAATTGGGCCTATCCACCTGCCAGAATAACACCAAAATAACTCCTAACAACACATCCACAACCCAACACAATACTACAAGGTATATATCAATAACACCAATCTCAGTATTACAAGCACTGCATTATCATAATGATATCAGGACATGAAGCACATCACATGTATGCTCATCACCACATCTCTGGTCTTAAAAGTTGTTCATAATTAATTCCAGCATCATCAATTAATCTCATATTAACCACCACCTCATTTTGAATTTTCACAACACTGACAATGGAATGTGAGGCATGAAGACCTCATGATTACTTACTTGGATTAATGAGTCACATATAACGCCACCTGGGCACTCATCTCATAGGTTAAAACTCAATGTTTACAGCACCAAAATGGCTGAATATGCCAGAAAAATATACAAGAATTATCAAATAAACCTAACAGGTATGACTCCCTATTAATATTATTGCACAAATTAAATTTCACAATGGAGAATTTTAAACTCATAAATATTTAACCACAAGAACCTCGTCCTTATATAACTTCCATCGTGGCTTGCAGCCCAGTTTAAATATTTCACACCATATAAAAACAAATACGAGGATCTCGTCCTCAACTCCAAATCACAAGTATTTTGCACATTGTGCCAACTGAAATTTCAATTTCCTTTCTTTCTTCTTTTCAATAAATTTCATAAACAATTTTCACAACACATAATGAACCCTAATACCGGTAGGGCATATAATTCATAAAAATTGGAATCAATTATTCTGAAATACATTAAACCCACTGTAATGAATAATAAAAATTAATTTTGGACTTATAGCCCTCAATGTTGTACAAAAATAAATGACAGATATGGGCTCACACCTTCAAATCTCCCAACAAGGATAAACATATAAGTGGATCACAAATTTACGAAGCTCACCCATAAGTAGAGCATAATAGGAGGACTCACCTCAATATTCAGAACCGAATCAAATTTAGGAAAAAATCCTTTTATAATAAAGATCAGGATCATACCTGTAACGACACCATCTGGTGTATTGGCCTCAACCAAATCATAGTGATTAAATCAACGGGTCGGGCCTCCACCTCTTAGGCGCCCACTATCCGTCTGTCCTCCACCTCTAATTGACTGTGCACGTGGAGTATCAACTGGAATAAAGCTTGTAGCTAGAGTGTTCTGATGAAATGCACTCCTCCCAAGTTTGGGATAATCTCTCATGATATGCCTAGTATTACCACACTCATAATAGCCCCTCTGAGGTCGCGACTGCTCGTACCGAGTTTGTGTTGGATAACTGGAATAACCACGATAAGAATCTCGTGTCGGTGGTGCACTATAAACTGGAGCACCCCGAGTAATCTGATGTGCGGAATGAGCTGACCGACTGCTCTAGCCTCCGCAATAATGGGTTCTAGCTGAAGAGTAAAATCCACTGAATCCTCCAGATCTTCGAGACCTTTTGGCCTCCTTAGACTCCCTTTCCTCGCCTAAAACACCCTCAATCTTTCTTGCAATCTCCACTACTTGTTGAAATGGAGCATCAGTTTGCAACTCTCTAGCCATGCATATTTTAATATCATAATCGAGCCCCTCAATTAATCTGCGGACCCGTTCTCTGATTGTACGAACTAAGATAGGTGCATGACGGGTTAACTCACTGAACCTGATAGCATATTCTGACACTGTCATAGTGCCCTGACGCAACCATTCAAACTCTGTGCGCCACGCATCTCGAAGAGTCTGGGGAACAAACTCTTTCAAGAACATTTCCAAAAATTGAGTCCAAGTTGGTGGTGTTGCATCGGCTGGTCTACCTTCTTCATATATTTGCCACCACCGATATGCCGTGCCTGACAGTTGAAATGTAGTAATGGAAACTCCGCTCACTTCCACAATACCCATGGTGCGGAGAATACGGTGACAATTTTCTAGAAATCCTTGGGCATCCTCTGTAGCTGTGCCACTGAAAGTTGGTGGATCATATTTCTTAAACCTTTCAAGTCTTTTTTGTTCTTCTTCTGATGCCTCGGGCCTAACCTCAGGCCGAACCAGAATAACAGGTTGTACCGGTACAACACCCGGAACCTGACCAATGTGAACCTGTTGCTCTGGAGTTGTGGTAGGAGTCTGAGCTACTCCCCCAATCTGCAAAATATTTGGTGCAACAGAGATCAATCCCGCCTGAGTTAATGTACCAAACAAACCCAGGAACTGTGCTAAGGTCTCCTAAAGTCCGGGAGTAACAACAGGTGCTTATGGTACCTGTCCCCCAACTGGAGCTACTAGTGGCTCCTCAACTGTTGTTCTGACAGGTTCTCTAGTCGCAGCATGTGCCCTTCCTCGACCTCTACCTTGGCCTCTACCTCGGCCCCGGCCTCTTGCAGCACTAGCAGTATGTGCGGATGCCTACTCAGCTAGCCCAGTAGCACGTGTCCTCACCATCTATGATAGAATGGAGATACAAAGGTTCAAATTCCAAATTCAACAAATTCTGCACGACAGGAATGAAAGAAATGGAAATTTCCTAACAGTTATGTAGCCTCTCGAAGATAAGTACAGACGTCTCCGTACCGATCCGCAAAACTCTATTAGACTCGTTCGTGACTCGTAGAACCTATAAACCTAGAGCTCTGATACCAACTAGTCACGACCCAAAATCCCACCACAGGCGTCGTGATGGCACCTAGTCTCTAAGACTAGGTAAGCCGATTTCTATTACAATTTGAAGCCTTTTAAAAAAAAAAGTAACCAAAACTAACAGCGGAATAAATATGAATATACAACCTCCCAAGAATGGTAGTACTAAGTCACGAACTCTAACTGAATACATAGAATGATCACAAGAACCGAATATACAATACTGTTTGATTACAAGTTAACAGTACAATGAAATAAAAAGACTCCAAGGGACTGTGACGACCAAGCAGCTCTACCTTGAATCCTTACGATCCCACTTTAACTCTGCTCAAGTCTGTTAATCTTCAATATCTGGCTCTGCACAAAAATATGCAGAAATGTAGTATGAGTACGCCAAGGTCGGTACCCAGTAGGTATCAAGACTAACCTCAATGGAGTAGAGATGAGGTACAGTCAAGACACTCACTAGTCTAATAACTTGTACAATATAATATATAAAATAATAGGAAACAAATAACAATATGGCAACATGAAACAACCAGTGATATACACAACAGACAACAAGAATATCATTAATATCGCTCAACAATTAATATGTACAATTACACCCAATTAAATCAAGTCCTTCAAATAAATGTCTTTCACATATAATTCTTCCAGATAGCTCTCTTTCAAATATAATTTTCTCAAATAATTATTTTTTCAAATATAATTCCTCAAATAAATATCTTTCAAATATAATTCTTTTATATAATACTTTCTAAGTAAAAATCCTTCCAAATAAATATTTTGAATATAATTCTTTCCATAAATCTTTTCAAATATAATTTTTTCAAATAAATATCTTTCAAATACAGTTCTTTCATATAATACTTTCTAAGTAAAAATCCTTCTAAATAAATATTTTGAATATAATTCTTTCAATTAAAAAGTCACCATGTGACACCTCATTTCATAATCATAAAAATACGGGACTCGACCCATTTTCATATTTTTCATAAACGCGGGTCTCAGCCCATTTTTATATTTCCACGGACCTAGTGCCCATAATTAAATCAGCATATTTCCCTGGCACCTCGTGCCCTCATTTCATCTCACAACTTCACGGACAATTCACGTGCCAAATATCATTACCATTTCATCACAGCACCTCGTTCCCACATTTCATATCACAACTGCATGGACAATTCACGTGCCAAATATCATCATTATTTACTCACGGTATCTCGTGCCCACATTTTAATTTATAATATGCATGGCAATAGCCACAGGTTCTCAATTTCAACATAAAACAGGTTGTTATCAATTCACTATCAACAAGACCAATTCCACAAGGCATAAAAAAAATACAAAAAAAATCACAACATCACATAAAAATCATCAACACCACAACCCCACATCATCACATATCATCCCTGACAATAGCCACATTTATCGCTCCTATTGCCACCCTTATCACTCCTATAGCCACCCTTATCACTCTGCCTAGACAATATCAATAGCCACCCTTATCGCTCTTATTGCCACCCTTATCACTCCGCCCAGACAATATTTCAACAGCACAACAACAGTGAAATGCTACCCTTATAACCACATAATATCAACGGTGAAATGCCACCCTTATCTCCCCAAAATAACAACTCACACAACACAGCAATTTACACGGAAAATTATCACAGCAACATACCAAAAATCAATTCATATCTCAATTTTCTCAATGGCTATAACCAAATTCTAAAGCTACAACCAAGCCAATTAATTTCACAACAAATAGCCAAAAGCTCTACACAATGCGTACAACACCCAAAAACAATCAATAGAGATAAAAATTACTCAACATAAAGCAAAGTCTTCATAAAAATCAAATTTTCAATAATTATATAAACACCTTTTCTTAAGCTCATTTAATTAATTGTTTGCAGACAAAAAAAAATCCAAAATTAAATTAAATTCCAATAATTATCAAACCAGCAAATTCACGGAATTACATATATAATCAAGTAACAATCACATCAAATTGTCATATAAAAACAAATTCAACAATAAGTATTTAGGCATGGCAAACAGATGATTTAATAATTTTTCACAATTTCCCAATTTACTACACAATAATGCCTAAGACTTTAATTCAATAAATTGTGCACGTATAAGCCCGAGTATGTACTCGTCACCTCGCGTACACGGCTTTTCACATTTCGCAAATGGCACATAAGACTCAATGCCTAAGGGGTAATTCCCCCACTCAAGGTTAAGCAAGACACTTACCTCTTTGAAGTTATGCCGATATTCCAAAATCGCCTTCTTGCTTGAATTGACCTGCTTGAATTGACCTCCGAACAGCTCAAATCTATCCAAATTAATTGTATAACTTCATTAAAATTTATCGGAAACAATTCCGGATAATAATATGTCGACTTAAAAATTTATTCCAAAAAGTCAACGCGGGACCCGCTTCTCGGAACCCGACATAATATTTACGAAATTCGAACACCCATTCCGATACGAGTTCAACCATACAAATTTTATCGAATTCCAATAACAACTCGATCTCCAAATCTTAAATTTTCGTTTTTGGAAGATTTTGTAAAAATCTTGATTTCTTCCATTTAAATCTGAATTAAACGATAAATATAATCATAGATTCATGAAATATAATTGCTTTAGGATATAGAACACTTACCCCAACCAAACTTATGAAGAATCCCTCCAGAATCGCCCAAATTCGAGCTCCAAAAATACCAAAACGAAAATGGCGAAATGATCATTTTTGGTCCTTAACATTCTGCCCAGTTTGCGCACCTGCGGACCATTTTTTCGTACCTACGAGCTCGCTTCTGCGAGCCAATTCTCGCTTCTGCGACGTCCACTGGTGCTGCCCTCGCACCTGCGGAAGAGCTTCCGCTTCTACGCTCACGCAAGTGCGGGAAATTCTTCGCACCTGCGGCCTCAGTCAAGCCCAGCCAATTTCTCTTCTGCGAGCTTCTTCTCGCTTCTGCGATGGTCGCACCTGCGCCCAAAATTTCGCAGGTGCGACTCCAACAGTTGTTTCCATTTTCCAGCAGCTTCTTCCAAGTCCGAAATGCTCTGTTAACCTTCCGAAATCCACCCGAGGCCCCCGGGACCTCAACCAATTATATAAACATGTCCCAAAATACAATACGAACTTAGTCGAGGCTTCAAACCACATCAAACAATGCCGAAATTACGAATCATGCATCGAATCGAATTATAAGTTTTCAAATCCTCCAACTTCTATATTTTACACCGAAACGTATCAAATCTATCCGGAATGACTTCAAATTTTGCACATAAGTCATAATTGACGTAATGGAGCTATTCCCATTTCCGGAATCAAAATCCAACCTCGTTATCAAAAATTCATCCGTCGGTAGGATTTTTCCAAAATCTTCTATTTTCCAACTTTCGCCAAAATGTGTCGAATTGTCCTACGGACTTCCAAATCCAAATTCGAACATACGCCTAAGTCCAAAATCATCATACGAAGCTATCGCCATCATCGAAATTCCATTTTGGGGTCGTTTTCTCAAAAGTCAACTCCCCGATCTACTCTTTCCATTTAAGCTTCAAAATAAAAAAATTTCTTTAAATTAAATTTCGAATCTTTCGAAAACCAAACTCGACCACACACGCGGATCATAATGCATATTGCGAAGCTTCTCGAGACTTTAAGTCACTGAATGGGGCGTAATTTCTTAAAACGACAAGTCGGGTCGTTACAATAGCTTTTGTTCCCACAATGTCTGAAGCACTACTCTCATATGCTGCTCATGTTCCTCCTTACTGCGCGAGTAGATCAAAATGTCATCAATGAAGACAATGACATACGAATCAATATATGGCCTGAATACCATGTTCATCAGATCCATTAACGTTGCCGGGGCATTAGTTAAACCGAAGGACATTACCAGAAACTCATAATGACCATATCTAGTACAAAAAGCAGTTTTCGGAACATCCGAATCTCGAATCTTCAACTGATGATACCCCGACCTCAAGTCGATCTTAGAGAACACCCTAGCACCCTGCAACTGGTCAAATAGGTCATCAATATGCGGCAATGGGTACTTGTTCTTAATAGTAACTTTGTTCAATTGGCGATAGTCAATACACATTCGCATTGAGCCATCTTTCTTCTTCACAAATAATACCGGTGCACCCCAAGGCGATACACGCAGTCTGACGAACCCCTTGGCTAGTAACTCTTCAAGCTGTTCTTTAAACTCTTTCAATTCTTTCGGAGCCATGCGATACGTTGGAATAGATATAGGCTGAGTATCTAAAGCCAGGTCAATACAGAAATCAATATCCTGATCAGGTGGCATACCTGGAAGATCTGAAGGAAATACATCAGAGAACTCCCGAACTACTGGCAATGAATCAATAACCGGAGTCTCTGCAGTAGTATCCCGAACATAGGCTAGATAAGCCAAACAACCTTTCTCAACCATGTGTTGAACTAACCGACGAACCCTTCCACTCCAGCCTAGGCAAAGATGGAATAGCCAAGGTAACAGTTTTGGCATGACAATCTAGAATAGTATGATATGGAGATAACTAGTCCATACCTAGAATAATTTAAAAATCGGTCATCTAGAGCAATAAGAGATCTGCTCTAGTTTCATAACCATAGAATGTAATAATACAAGGCCGGTATATCCGGTTCACAATAACATAATCGCCTACAGGAGTGGACACATAAACAGGAGTACTCAAGGACTCATGAGAAACACCCAAGAATGGAGCAAATAGAGATGACACATAAGAATACGTGGATCCTGGATAAAATAATACTGAGGCATCCTTGCCGCAAATAGAAATAATACCTGTAATCACAGCATCTGAGGCCTCTGCATCTGGTCTAACAGAAAAGCATAGAACCGAGATGGAGTGCCAACTGGCTGACCTCCACCTCTAGAACGGCCCCTACCCACCTGTCCTCCACCTCTTGGTGGTCGGACTACTGGTGGAGCAACTGGTCCAGTAAGCATAGGCTGCTGACCCTACTGTACTGGTCTACCCCGAAGCCTGGGGCAAAACCTCCGCATGTGATTGGGATTCCCGCACTCGTAACAACTGTTCGGTGCGATGGGCTACTGACTAAGAGTCCTACCCTAGGGACATGAATACCCACTGGGAGGACCCTAAATAGCTGGTGGGCGATAAGAACTCTCTGGTATAGCACTGAGATAAGGTCGCACTGGATTACCCCGAGGAGGTGGTGATGCTGGAAATGGGGGTCTGCTGGACTGCCCCCTCACGAACTAACCTCTTCCCCCAAATGGAGCACCTCTGAACTTTCCATAGTACCTGAACCGCTTATGTCTCATAATCTGCACTCGGCTCCGCTAACGCACACCCTCAATCCTCCAGGCTATCTCCACAACTAGCTCATAAGAAGTACGTATCTCAACCTCTCGAGCCATAGTGGCCTGAATGCCAGTATGTAAACTGGCTATAAACCTCCGCACTCTCTCCGCCTCAGTAGGGAGTATCATAAGTGCATGGCGAGATAATTCAGAAAATATCGCCTCATAATCAGTCACTGACATCTGATCCTGCTGGAGCTGCTCAAACTGAAACCGCAACTCTTCCCTCTGGGAGGGTGGAATATATTTGTCCATAAAGATACGGGTGAACCTATCCCAAGTCATGGGAGGCGAATCTGTTGGTCTGCCAAGAACATAAGACTGCCACCATCTACGAGCCCTGCCCTCTAGTTAAAAAGTAGCGAAGTCAACCCCATAAGATTCCAATATCCTCATGTTGTGCAGTCTGTCCCTGCAATGATCAATGAAGTCCTGTGGATCCTCATGTCGCTCACCCCTAAAGACAGGAGGATGTAGTCTAGTCCATCTGTCCAATAGTTTCTGAGGATCGGCAGCTACAGCTGGCCTGGGCTCAGGTGTAGCTGCTGCCACTAGATGGGTTCCACCCACGGGTAGTGCACCCTGGGTCTGATATACAGCAGTTGCCTATCCATGAGCCTGCGCGGTAGGGGTTTGTGCTCCCCCGCCCGCCTGAGATGTGGCTGGGTCTGCCGGAAATAAACCAACCTGAGTCATATTGTCCATGAACCGCAACGTACGACCCATAACATCCTGAAATCCCGATGCAGATGTGAAATCCACCGGAGCTGGCTCTGCCACAAGCACCTCATCCTGTTCCTCAACAATGGGGTTCTCTGTTGGACCCACTGTGTGATGACCCAAAATGTCATCTTTAAATTTAATAAGTAATTCTTTGTTCTTAGACATCGAAAAGCACCATTGATTATTCCTCAACTTGCGTGTGCAGTTCATAAAATTTTCCGGAAAGTTTTCATGTGAAAAAATGGATTAAAATGTGAAATAAAGCTTTAAAACTCAACTGAGTTGACTTTGGTCAACATTTTTAGTAAACGGACCCGGATCAGTGTTTTGACAGTTCCGGTAGCTCCGTATCATGATTTGGGACTTGGGCATATACCCTAAATTTAATTTGGAGGTCCCTAGCTCAAGTTATGACCATTTAACGGAAACTAGCAATTTAAAGGCTAAAGATTTTCAAGTTTGACCACGGGGTTAGCTTTTTGATATCGGAGCCGGAATCTGATTCTGGAAATTTGAATAGCTTTGTTATGTCATTTATGACTTGTGTGTCAAATTTAAAGTCATTCCGTATTCATTTAATATGTTTTGCCACAAGATTTGCAAATTGAAAAGTTTAAAACTCAAAGTTTGAATCGGGGTGTGAATTGTAATTTCAGCGTTGTTTGACGTGATACGAGACCCCGAGTAAGTCCGTATTATGTTATTGGACTTGCTGGTATATTCGTACGGGGTCCCGAGTACCCCGAGAGTGATACGGATTGAAATCGGATCTAGAATTGGACTTAAGCAAAATCTGAATTTTTCCTTCTGTTGTAATCGCACATGCGGATTTTTGCTCGCAGGTGCGAGCTCGCAGAAGAGAGCCTTCCATCGTAGATGCGCCCAGGTGTGTCCAAGCTTCGATCATAGAAGCGGAAAGCTTCTCGCAGAAGCGTGTCCGCAGATGCGCACCAAATCACGCAGATGCGGGACAGAGCTAGCCAGGGGTCTTCGTAGGTGCGACCATTTTGCGCAGAAGCGGATGTCGCAGGTGCGACAGGAGTGTCCGCAGATGCGGAACTTCACCTGGCAGCCTGGCATCGCAAATGCGGAACTTTTATCCGCAGATGCGAAAATGACTGGGCAGAGCCCATAAATTCGGAAGTCGCCATTTTTACTCATTTTTGAGTTTCAAGTCTCGAATTTGGGCGATTTCAAGGGGTTTTTCACGACTTTGAATTGGGTAAGTGTTCTTTAACCAAAAGTGATTATATTTCACAAATCCATATCTATATTCATCATTTATTTCGGATTTAGATGGAAGAAATTGGAATTTTTGTAAAACTTTCAAAAAAAACAAAAATTAAGATTTGAAGGTCCATTTGATATCGGAATTGGATAATTTTTGTATGGTTGAACTCGTAGCGGAACGGATGTTCGGATTTTGCAAGTTTTTTCGGGATTTGAGACGTGAGTCCCACTATCAAATATTTTAATGAATTTCGGATTTTTATCCGAAAAATTAGTAAATTCATATGGAATTAATTCCTATAATTAGTATTGAATATATCGAATTGTTTGTGAATAGATTTGAAGCTTTAGGAGACAAATTTAAAAGTAAAGGTTGTGGTTGATTAATTGATTGGAATTTGCAAAGCGAGGTAAGTGTCATGGTTAACCTTAACTTGAGGGAATAGAACCCTTAAATTAATTGTTATATGAATTGCATGTGAACAACGTATAGGCGAGGTGACGAGTGCCTATACGTCGTCAAATTAATTATTTGCATAATTATTTAAAAATCCTAAATTTGTTTTAATACATGAATTAATTGTTATAATAATTATTTCTCTCCTATTCTTTGCCAAATTTTAATTCTTAAATTCCTGTAATAATTGCTACATGCTTATTTGAATTATGTGCACTAATTGCTACTTGAATTTTAGCATATAATATATTAAACTGTCTATTTTCTCCCTGATTTCCAAAATAAATTGTTATTGCCATTGTTTGTTCATAAATAAATTATAATTATTGTGTGTCTTGATGCTTAATAGTTTCTCATTGGACGTGGTATTTATTGGAGTAATTTTTATTTACATTATGAGATGTTTACAGTTATATATATATTAGGAGAACGGGTTGCACGCCACAACGAAAATGAAGGTAAATATATCAATATTGGGGGATCGGATTGCACGCCGCAATAGACTTATTTAAAAGTTAATATTGGGGGATCGGATTGCACGCCGCAACAGACTTATTTAAGAGTCTATATATATACTTGATTGAAATAAATATATGATACACTTGATTAAAAAGAATATAATGGGAGAGGGGGTTGCACGCTGCAATAGAATTTAATGTGAATATATTGTGAGAGCGGGTTGCACGCTGCAACAGAAGTGGTTGAAATAATAATGAATTATGACTGCTGAGTTGGCTTCAGTTATTATAAATTAGTTACCTGATTTATTTTTATTATTTGTTGTTGTTATTAATATTGTGTACCGGTTAATGTAAGTGACCCGCCTTAGCCTCGTCACTACTTCGTCGAGGTTAGGCTCAGCACTTACTAGTACATGGGGTCGGTTGTACTGATACTATACTCTACACTTCTTGTGCAGATTTTAGAGTTGGTCCCAGCGGCGTGCCATAGACTTGCTCGAATTTCAGCTACTCGGAAGAGACTTGAGGTATAACTGCATAGCGTCCGCAGCTCTAAAGTCCCCATCTATTTTACTTTAGCTGTGTGTTTATTTTCAGACAACTTTATTTTATTCAGACATTTATTTGTATTATTCTAGAAGCTCGTGTACTTGTAACACTAATTCTGGGATGGTATTTAGACACCGTTGTTTTTATGAATTATTCACTACATTTCAGACTTTACTTCCGCATTTGTTCTTTGATTAATAATAAATTTAAAAATTATTTTTAAAATAGGTTACATAGGTCTCACGAGTCACAAGCAAGCTTAGTAGAGTCTGAAGGATCGGTACGGAGACGTCTATACTTATCTCTCAGAGGCTATGAACTTTAGGAACAATATCACTTCTTTCTTATTCTGTCGTGCGATCTTATTCTATCATCGATGATTGAACCATTCTACTCTTATTCAGATGGTGAGAACACATAATACCTCTACCGATGCTCAGGGACCAGAACCCCCAGTGGAAACTATGGCCAGAGGTAGAGGTCGAGGTCGAGGTCGTGCTAGAGGCCGAGGCAGAGGCCGAGCTAGAGCTCAGTCTAGAGCTCGAGCAGCTGCACCTGCTGAAGAACCTCAGGTGGACCTTCAGGAGGAGGTTCCAGTTCAGAATGTACCAGTTGGACCAGTTCAGGTCCCGGAAGGATTCATAGCCACTCCAGTACTTTAGGACACTCTAGTCCGTTTGGTAAGTCTTATGGAGGGCGTGGCCCAGAATGGTACATTTCCAGTGGCAACAACCATCTCACAGGATGGGGGAGGAGCACAAACTCCCACTACTCCCGCTCCGGAGCAGATGGCTCCCCAGAATCAGGCTCCAGCAGCCCCGCCAGTTGGGGTAGTTCAGCTAGTTGTTGCGGCATAGATCGGTGATAGGCCCGCCATATCTTTTGAGGCCTTATTGAGACTGGATAAGTTTACCAAGCTCTTTCCAGTTCACTTCAGTGGTACACCTTCTGAGGACTCAGGGATTATCTTGAACACTGCCATGAGGTGCTGCGGAACATGGGTATAGTTGAGACCAATGGGGTTGATTTTGCTGTAATTCAGATGACGGGTTCTGCCAAGAGGTGGTGGAGAGATTATACATTGACCCGACCAGTCGGATTGCCTGCACTTACATGGGAGTAGTTCTCTCAGGTATTTCTGAAAAAGTTCCTCCCTATCACACTGAGTGAGGAATTCCACAAACAATTTGAGCGTCTACAGTAAGGCAGTATGACTCTTACTCAGTATGAGTCCCGTTTTGTGGATTTGGCCCGTCATGCTCTCCTTTTACTACCTACGGAGGGAGAGAGAATGAGGAGGTTTATTGAGAAACTCACTCACCCTATCAAACATCGGATGGCCAAGGAGACCAGAAGTGAGATTTCTTTTCAGGCGGCTGCTAATGTCACAAGGAGGATCGAGATGGTTCTTGCACAGGAGAGAGGGCAGAGGTCCGATAAGAAGCCTCGTCAGTTCGGTGGTTTCAGTGGTGCCTCGTCTAGAGGCAGGGGTAATTTTGGTAGGGGTCATCCTCCCAGACCGTTTCATTCAGCACTTCATGTATCTACCGGTGCTTCAAGGAGTCACGGTCCTATTATGCCTTATTCTGGCAGCTAGTATTTAGTGCACATTCAACTCCTATCAGTGCATCACCACTCCAGAATTACTACAGCAGTTATCTGGCCCATTTGGGCCAGCTTCAGCTTCAGTAGCCACGGCATCAGGATGGGTGTTATGTGTGTCGAAACATTAGTCATATCAGGAGGTATTGCCCTAGATTGGCGAGTAACAGATCTCGGCAAGATTCTCGTGCCATCATACCCACACCGGTTGCTTCACCGCCTGCTCAGCCAGCTAGAGGTAGGGTTCAGGCAGCTAGAGGTGGAGGTCTGGCCATTAGAGGTGGAGGTCAGACCGTTAGAGGTGGAGGTCAGCCAGTTAGAGGCTGTCCCAGAGACGTAGTTCAGAGTGGTGGGGCCCAGCCCCGATTTTATGCTTTTCCATCTAGACCTGAGGCCGAGTCATCTGATGCTGTGATCACAGGTATTATTTCAGTTTGCCATAGAGATGCTTCAGTTCTATTTGATCCAGGATCTACTTATTTCTATGTGTCCTCCTATTTTGCTTCATATTTGGTTGTGCCTTGTGATTATCTGAATGCTTATGTGTGTGTATCTACACCGGTGGGAGACTCGGTTGTAGTAGATCATGTCTATAATTCGTGTGTGGTTACTATTGGTAATCTTGAGACTAGTGTGGATCTTCTACTTCTTGATATGGTAGATTTTGATGTCATCTTGTGTATGGATTGGTTGTCTCATTATCATGCTATATTGGATTGTCATGCCAAGACAGTGACCCTAGTTATGCCGGGGTTACCTCGGTTAGAGTGGAAAGGAACTCCTGGTCATTCTGCCAGCAGGGTTATTTCTTATATGAAAGCTCGACGTATGGTAGAGAAAGGGTGTCTAGCGTATTTGGCTTATATTCGCGATCCCAGTGCGGATGTCCCTTCTATGGACTCAGTACCAGTTGTTCGTGAATTTCAAGAAGTATTTCCTGTAGATTTGCCGGGGATGCCACCCGACAGAGATATTGACTTCTGTATTGATTTGGCTCTGGGCACTCAACCCATTTCTATTCCACCATACCGTATGGCCCCGCCAGAGTTGAAAGAATTGAAAGAGCAGTTACAAGACTTGCTTGATCAGGGATTCATTAGACCCAGTGTCTCTCCCTGGGGTGCACCAGTATTATTTGTAAAGAAGAAAGATGGCTCTATGCGGATGTGTATAAATTATCGGCAGTTGAATAAGGCCACTATCAAAAACAAATATTTGCTGCCAAGAATTGATGACTTATTTGATCAGCTTCAGAGTGCCAAGGTATTTTCGAAGATCGATTTGAGGTCTGGTTACCATCAGTTGAAGATTAGGGCATCTGATGTCCCTAAAACAACTTTTCGAACTCTGTATGGGCATTACGAATTCCTTGTGATGTCATTTGGGTTGACAAATGCCCCAACATCATTTATGGATTTGATGAATCGGGTGTTCAAGCCTTATTTGGATTCTTTTGTGGTTGTATTCATTGATGATATCTTGATTTACTCCAACAGTCAAGAGGAACATGAGCAGCGTCTTCAAAGTGTGCTTCATACCTTGAAGAATAATCAGTTATATGCCAAGATTTCAAAATGTGAGTTTTGGTTAGACTCAGTTGCTTTTTGGGGCATGTTGTATCGGCAGAAGGCATAAAGTTGGATCCTAAGAAGATTGAGGCTGTTCAGAATTGGCCTAGACCTACTTCGGTTATAGAGATCCGGAGTTTCCTGGGTTTAGCAGGTTATTATCGTCGGTTCGTGGAAGGGTTTTCATCTATAGTAAGCCCATTGACCAGATTGACCCAGAAAGGTGTCCCATTCATATGGTCAGACGAGTGTGAGTTGAGCTTTCAGAAGCTCAAGACCGCTTTGACTATGGCACCAGTGTTGGTATTACCCACGGGTTCGGGATCGTATACGGTATATTGTGACGCATCTCACATTGGGCTTGGTACAGTATTAATGCAAGATGGCAAGGTAATTGCATATGCGTCTCCACAGTTGAAAGTTCACGAGAAGAATTATCATATTCATGACTTAGAATTGGAAGCCATTGTTCATGCGCTAAAGATTTGGAGGCATTACCTCTACGGTGTCTCGTGTGAAGTATTTACTGATCATCGTAGCCTTCAGTATCTGTTCAAATAAAAAGATCTTAATTTGAGGTAGAGAAGATGGTTGGAGTTGTTGAAAGACTATGATATCACCATTTTGTATTATCCCGAAAAGGCCAATGTGGTGGTCGATGCTTTAAGTAGAAAGGCTGTGAGTATGGGCAGTCTTGCGTATATTCCGGTTGGTGAGAGGCCATTAGGTGCAGATGCTCAGACTTTGGCTAATCAGTTCATGAGGTTAGATGTTTCAGAACCTAGTCGGGTTCTAGCTTGCACAGTAGCTCGGTCTTCTTTATATGAGCGCATCAGAGAGAGGCAGTATGATGATCCTCATTTACTTATCCTTAAGGAAACAGTGAGGCACGGTGATGCCAAACAGGTTGCTATGGGGAAAGATGGGGTTATGCGAATGCAGGGTCGTATTTGTGTGCCTAATGTGGATGGGCTTCGTGAATTAATTCTTGAAGAAGCACACAGTTCCAGGTATTCTATTCATCCATGTACCGCCAAAATGTATCAAGATTTGCGGCAACATTATTGGTGGAGGAGAATGAAAAGGGATATAGTTGCATATGTAACTCAGTGTCTGAATTATCAGCAAGTTAAGTACGAGCATCAGAGACCTGGTGGTTTGCTCCAGAAGTTAGAAATTCCTGAGTGGAAGTGGGAGCATATCACTATAGATTTTGTTGTTGGGCTCCCACGAACTCAGAGAAAATTTGACGTAGTTTGGGTCATTGTGGACAGGTTGACCAAGTCAGCACATTTCATTCCAGTGGCAGTTACCTATTCTTCAGAGAGGTTAGCTGAAATTTACATTCGTGAGATTGTCCGCCTTCACGGTGTGCCCGTGTCTATTATTTCAGATCGATGTACACAGTTTACCTCACATTTCTGGAGGGTTGTACAACGTGAGTTAGGCACGCGGGTGGAGTTGAGTACAGCATTGCATCCACAGACAGACGAGCAATCAGAACGCACTATTCAGATATTGGAAGATATGCTTCGCGCTTGTATTATAGACTTTAGAGGTTCTTGGGATCATTTCTTGCCACTTGCGGAGTTTGCTTATAATAATAGCTACCATTCGAGCATTCAGATGGCTCCATATGAGGCATTATACGGAAGGCGATGCCGATCGCCAGTTGGTTGGTTTGAACCAGGAGAGGCTCGGTTGTTGGGTACCGATTTGGTACAGGATGCCTTGGATAAGGTCACAGTCTAGGCAAAAGAGTTATGCTGACCGTAAAGTTCATGATATTTCATTCATGGTTGGAGAAAGAATATTACTCCGGGTTTCACCTATGAAAGGTGTAATGAGGTTCGGAAAGAAGGGCAAGTTGAGCCCTATGTATATCGGACCCTTCGAAATTCTTGAAAGGGTGGGTGAAGTAGCCTACAGGCTTGCATTACCACCTAGTTTATCAGCGATTCATCCGGTGTTCCATGTGTCTATGCTCCGAAAATATCATGGTGATCCATGTCGTGTGTTAGATTTCAGCTCAGTCCAATTGGACAAAGATTTGACTTACGAGGAGGAGTCGGTAGCTATTCTAGCCCGGTAAGTACGACAGTTGAGGTCTAAGATTTATCCTTCAGTTCGGATGCAATAGAGAGGTTAGCCGGTACAGGCATCTACCTGGGAGTCCAAGTCGGACATGAGGAGTAAATATCCACAGCTTTTCTCCAGCTCAGGTACTTTTTCTAACTCCGTCCGAGGACAGAATGTGATGACCCAAAATGTCATATTTAAATTTAATAAGTAATTTTGTGTTCTAAGACCTCGAAAAGCACCATTGATCATTCCTCGACTTGCGTGCGCACTCCGTAAAATTTTTGTGAAAGTTATTATGTGAAAAATGGATTAAAATGAGAAATAGAGTTTTAAAACTCAACTGAGTTGGCTTTGGTTAACATTTTTAGCAAATGGATGCGGATCAGTGTTTTAACAATTCAGGTAGCTCCGTATCGTGATTTAGGACTTGGGCGTATGCCCGGAATTTAAATTGGAGGTCCCTAGCTCAAGTTATGACCATTTAACGGAAACTAGCAATTTAAAGGCTAAAGATTTCTAAGTTTGACCATGGGGTTGACTTTTTGATATCAGAGCCGGAATCCGATTCTGGAAATTTGAATAGCTCCGTTATGTTATTTATGACTTGTGTGTCAAATTTAAAGTCATTCCGGATTCATTTAATATGTTTTGGCACAAGATTTACAAATTGAAAAGTTTAAAACTCAAAGTTTGAATCGGGGTATGAATTGTAATTTTAGCATTGTTTAACGTGATACGAGATCCCGAGTAAGTCCGTATTATGTTATTGGACTTGTTGATATATTTGTACGGGGTCCCGAGTACCCCGAGAGTGATACGGATTGAAATCAGATCAAGAATTGGACTTAAGCAAAATCTGAATTTTTCCTTTTGTTGTAATCGCACCTGCGGATTTTTGCTCGCAGGTACGAGCTCGCAGAAGCGAGCTTCCATCGCAGATGCGCCCAGGCATGTCCAGGCTTCGATCGCAAAAGCAGACAGCTTCTCGCAGAAGCGTGTCCGTAGATGCGCACCAAATCACGCAGATGCGGGACAGGGCTGGCCAGGGGTCTTCGGATGTGCGGCCATTTTGCGCAGAAGCGGACGTCGCAGGTGCGACAGGAGTGTCCGCAGATGCGGAACTTTACCTGGCAGCCTGGCATCGCAAATGCGAGCTTTGTCTCACAAATGCGAGTCCGCAGATGCGAAAATGACTGGGCAGAGCCCATAAATTTGAAAGTCGCCATTTTTACTCATTTTTGAGTTTCAAGTCTCGGATTTGGGCGATTTCAAGGGGGATTTTCACGACTTTGAATTGGGTAAGTGTTCTTTAACCAAAAGTGATTATATTTCACAAATCCATGTCTATATTCATCATTTATTTCGGATTTAGATGGAAGAAATTGGAATTTTTGTAAAACTTTCCAAAAAACAAAAATTAAGATTTGAAGGTCCATTTGATATCGGAATTGGATAATTTTTGTATGGTTAAACTCGTAGCGGAACGGGTGTTCGGATTTCGCGAAGTTTTCCAGGATTTGAGATGTGGGTCCCACTATCAAATATTTTAATGAATTTTGGATTTTTATCCGGAAAATTAGTAAATTCATATGGAATTAATTCCTATAATTAGTATTGAATATATCGAATTGTTTGTGAATAGATTTGAAACTTTTGGAGACAAATTTAAAAGTAAAATTTGTGGTTGATTAATTGATTGGAATTTGCAAAGCGAGGTAAGTGTCGTGGTTAACCTTAACTTGAGGGAATAGAACCCTTAAATTAATTGTTATATGAATTGCATGTGAACAATGTATAGGCGAGGTGACGAGTGCCTATACGTCGTCAGATTAATTGTTTGCATAATTATTTAAAAATCCTAAATTTGTTTTAATACATGAATTAATTGTTATAATAATTATTTCTCTCCTATTCTTTGCCAAATTTTAATTCTTAAATTCCTGTAATAATTGCTACATGCTTATTTGAATTATGTGCACTAATTGCTACTTGAATTTTAGCATATAATATATTAAACTGTCTATTTTCTCCCTGATTTCGAAAATAAATTGTTATTGCCATTGTTTGTTCATAAATAAATTATAATTATTGTGTGTCTTGATGCTTAATAGTTTCTCATTGGACGTGGTATTTATTGGAGTAATTTTTATTTACATTATGAGATGTTTACAGTTATATATATATTAGGAGAACGGGTTGCACGCCACAACGAAAATGAAGGTAAATATATCAATATTGGGGGATCGGATTGCACGCCGCAATAGACTTATTTAAAAGTTAATATTGGGGGATCGGATTGCACGCCGCAATAGACTTATTTAAAAGTCAATATTGGGGGATCGGATTGCACGCCACAATAGACTTATTTAAAAGTCAATATTGGGGGATCGGATTGCACGCCGCAATAGACTTATTTAAAAGTTAATATTGGGGGATCGGATTGCACGCCGCAACAGACTTATTTAAGAGTCTATATATATACTTGATTGAAATAAATATATGACACACTTGATTAAAAGTAATATATTGGGAGAGGGGGTTGCACGCTGCAACAGAATTTAATGTGAATATATTGTGAGAGCGGGTTGCATGCTGTAACAGAATTAGTTGAAATAATAATGAATTATGACTACTGAGTTGGCTTCAATTATTATAAATTAGTTACCTGATTTATTTCTATTATTTGTTGTTGTTATTAATATTACGTACCGGTTAATATAAGTGACCCGCCTTAGCCTCGTCACTACTTCGTCGAGGTTAGGCTCAGCACTTACCAGTACATGGAGTCGGTTGTACTGATACTACACTCTGCACTTCTTGTGCAGATTTCGGAGTTGGTCTCAGCGGCGTGCCATAGACTTGCTCGGATTTCAGCTACTCGGAAGAGACTTGAGGTATAACTGCATAGCGTCCGCAGTTCTGAAGTCCCCGTCTATTTTACTTTAGCTGTGTGTTTATTTCCAGACAACTTTATTTTATTCAGACCTTTATTTGTATTATTCTAGAAGCTCGTGTACTTGTGACACCAATTCTGGGATGGTATTTAGACACCGTTGTTTTTATGAATTATTTACTACATTTCAGACTTTACTTCCGCATTTGTTCTTTGATTATTAATAAATTTAAAAATTATTTTAAAAATAGATAATATTATTCTAACGCTGGCTTGCCTAGAAAGTGTAATATTAGACGCCATCACGGTCTGAAGGTGGGAATTTCGGGTCGTGACACACTGGCAGCATAACTGGAACAGTCCTGGGACGTCCTCGCCCTCTACCACGGGCTGGAGCCCTCTCTCGGCCTCTAGCAACTGGGGGAGTAGCTCTTCCCTGGCCTGGAACCTCATTCGATCGCGTTCTCACTATCTGAGAGAGAATAAGAGAAGGATATTTAGAACTACCTCAATTGCACGATGGAATATGAAGAAAGGTAATTTCCCAATACCCTATAGCTCTGATACCATGTTGTCACGACCCAATTTCATCTATAGGTTGTGATGGTGCCCAACACTACAGCTAGACAAGCCAACTTAATAAATTAAGCATATATTGATAAAATTTAAAACCAAAAATAATAATAAAATACCAAATTCTACCAATGTGTGTGCCAGGACCTGGTGTCACAAGTATATGAGCATCTAGTAGATTATACAAAACCCCAAATATTGTCTGAAATAAAAATAGAATGAATGAAAAATATAAGGAGAGACACTAGTAGCTGCAGAACGGCTCAGAAAAAGTAGCTCACCACTATGACCCTGGATAACTTGGGTGTAAGACGATAGGTCCTCTACTATTACTTGCCTCAGGTTCTGCACAAAAAGTGCAGCAAGTGTAGTATGAGTACGTAAACAACATGTACCTAGTAAGTATCAAGCCTAATCTCGAAGTGGTAGAGACGAGATGGCCGACTTTGACACTCATTATGGGTCAATAATAATAATTAAAATACAATTAGGATATTTAAATCAGCATGATTTACAGAATTTAAAATAATTTATTAAATCAGCGAAAATAATCAAATTCCTTCAAATGCAACAATTCTCAATATATTAATTAAATTCCTTTAATTCAAATAATTTTTAATTTATCAATTAAATATCATTTACAGGAATAAAAATTAATTTTTAACAAGCAATAATAATAATTCATTAAATTTCAAGGATTTTCCAATTTATCAATTAGCTTCGCAAGCTGAAATACACTATTAAAGTATCGTGTAATTATTATTATTATTAAGCACGATTTCTGCGGAGGACGTACGGCCCGATCCAGAGTGTCGTGTACACTACCAAGGGACGTGCGGCGCGATCCATAGATGCATCTATCCTGCCAAGGCGTTCGGCCCGCTTCATAAGAAAGGAGGACATTTTCTTATGTACCTCCAGAAAGAGAGTATATTTATTATAAAATAAATTCGGGAGGAAGAATAATTTCTTTTAATAATTAATTAATTTAAACAGAAGATCAAGCATATGAGATTTCCATTCTTTAATATCTTTATCTGACAATTCACAATATATTCATATATATCAATTAATATTAATTAAACAAAGAATACAATGTACACATGTAATTCATGCTTTGAGTCCTAAACTACCCGGACTTAGCATTAATAGTAGCTACGCACGGACTCTCGTCACCTCACGCGTACGTAGTCCCCGCAATTAGTAATAATTATTCAATTTAATCCCTATGGGGTAATTTTTCCATCACAAGATTAGACAAGAGACTTACCTCATCTCAAAATCCACTTTCCGATTATCGCGTCGCGTAAAATTCTCGATTCGATGCCGAAAAATCCGAAACTATCCAAAAGGTATATAAAATAATTAATATAAGTTCAATAATTCGAAATTCATCTATTAAATAAATTACCCTATCCAAAATGGTAAAATTCCTAAAATTTATCCTGGGTCCACGTGCCCGTATTTCAGAAATGTTCGGATGGAAACGTTACCCATAATCTCAAGAACTCAAATATATAATTTCTATCCAATTCCATAACTATTTTCGTGGTTAAAATCTCATTTTTATAAAAATCTAGGTTTTTCATCTAAACCCTTGATTTTTAAGATTTACTAGTTATAATCTACCCATAATCTATGTATTTAACTCAAAGGGTGTAGAAATAACTTATCTCCAAGTTGTTAGTTGAAATCTCCTCTCAAAAAGCTCCAAAATCGTTCAAGAATGGAAGAAAATGGGCTCAAAATGACTGAGCCACGATTTTTAACACATTCTGCCCAACAGTCATTTTCGCACCTGCGGAAGACTACTGCACATGCGGCTTTCGCACCTGGGAAATTCCTCGCAGGTGTGAGTTCCACTCGCATGGGCCAAGGTCGCATTTGCGCACACATCTTCGCACCTGCGCGTTCGCAGGTGCGCAAATCATCCGCATCTGCGGTCGATTGCCCCCTTTCCTTTTTCGCTTCTGCGCACAAAAACTAGCATCTACGAGGTTCGCTCATGTGAGCTACTGTCGCACCTGCGAGTGTTGCACCTGCGGCTGGCCAAGCGCAGGTGCTATTCTGACAGTAGCTGGGAGCTTCAGTTTTGGTTCCCAACTTCCAACTTGGTCCGAGCCTCATCCAGTTGACACTCGGGGCTCCCAGGACCCCGCCCGAACATACCAACAAGTTTGAAATTATAAAACGGACTCGCTCGAACTCACGAAACGTGTAAAACAACATCAAATCTATGAATCACACCTCAAACCAAATTGATTCAAACTTAAGAATTTCAAGTTCTTCAATTTACTTCCAATGCGCCGAAATATACTTAAACTATTCAGAATGACATGAAATTTTGCATGCAAGTCTTAAATCACTATACGGAACTATTTCCAAACGGACTTCAATTACTCAAAAACCTACCCCAAAACCAAATTTAAAGAATTTTAAACCTTCAAATAGTTAATTTTTACTATTAAGCGTCAAAACGCTCCCGGGTTATCCAAAACCCGATTCGGACATACGCCCAAGTCCAAAATCATCATACGAACCTATTGGAACCATCAAATCCCGATTCCGGGGTCGTTTTCTCAAAATGTTGACAGAAGTCAAACTTGTCCATTTAAAGCTAACTTAAGGAACCAAGTGTTACGATTTCAACCCACACACTTTCAAATCCCGAACCAACCATCCCCGCAAGTCATAAATTAATAAAAGTATATTCGGGGAGTTTTATTTTAGGGAATGAATTTCTAAAAGTTAAAATGACCGGTTGGGTCATTACATATTATGTTTTATTTTGTCATTTCAAATAGACAAAAGCTTAAAATATTTGTAAAAGTAGGAACAATTTGTGTTGGCGGTAGCTTTTATAACGTAGTGAATACATTGGAATAATTGTAGTTAGGGGTGTTCAAACCGAACCGAAAAACCGCACCAAACCGAAAACTCAAATCAAATCGATTAAAAAATTCGACTAGGTTTGGTTTGACTTGGTTTGGTATTGAGTAAAAAAAATCCGAACCAAACCGACATATAAATATATAATTTTTATATTTTTTTTAAGACTTTATATTGAAGTTTTTTAAAAAACATATTGAAATATTTGGGATCCTCTCATGTGTTAACCTTGAAATCGTACATTAACGAAAATTATTGTTAGACGACTAAGAAAATAACTATCATGTATTACTAAAAGAAATTCTCCCATTACAATATTTTAATAGATCGTATGTTTGTCAATTTTTTCAATATTTACTTAACATATATTCACTTATCAAAACTTTATCTATAATTTTAACAAAGTAAGATTGGAATAATATTTAGAGAAGTTTCATAAATGTCCAGTATTTAATAAAATATTACAAAATCTTAATATTATTAATGAATTAACAAAAGTAGCAGCAAAAGATTTACATTCCAATCCATAACGGAATTGTAGACCATGAATCACGCTTGTACCAATCCTTTCCTATTTTATAACTAATAAAAATTATTCTCCTATTTTGGCCCAAATGATTTATTCCTAATTTGTTGCAATGATTCCTTCCATCCATGGATTGATCTTTTCTACCATTAAAAGTTTAAAACCTAGAAAAAATAATATTTTCCGGTATAAAATCTACAACTTTGTTTATATTATACAACTTATTTATTTATTTGTTTCCCTTATACATCACGTATATATACCACAGGAATGTAAGGTTATATATGTGGTATATGTACATTATAAATCATGCATGCTTATTCACTTATATATGGTAAAATCTACCATAAACCACTCATGGTATAATAAAAAATCATAGGGATATCATTATGTATAATTAACAATAACATATAATTTTAGAATAAATTAGGTATGTTATTTATAATACTCTATATATTGACTTATTTTCTGCTTCAAGTATATTTATTTATATATGTAGGATAAATAATACCACTTATATATTTATTTGTACATTATATATATTCTAAAAATATAAAAGATACATATAAATTATGTATATTTAAGAAAAACATATGTATACATGTAGTATATCATCTCCACTAATCACCATGGCCGAGTAAATCATCTTCTTCGTAATAAATTCTGCAACCCCGCAGCACTTACCTATATTTTCAGCCCCATAAACTAAAATATACAATCAAACAAAATTAAATAGTGTGAGCACCTAATTTTTTATTATATTTAAATTTTTACCACCTTCTACTATGTAAATATTTTTAGAAATTTAATATATATTTTTTTTAGCTTTGTTACATTTTTTTAATATAGGGTAAGAATTAAAAATAATTTAAAAGATCAAATTATTATTATTAGTATTATTTTTATTTTTTATCTTTATTTTAAAAAAACAAATTAAACAAAAAGGGAAAAAATAATATTTTTTTTTAATTTTCGGATGGGAATAAAATAATAAGAAAATTAAAAGTATGGAATACAGAATTAAAAGTAAAAGTAGGTGGAAATTATTTTTTAAAAAAAGTAAAAGAAAGTGAAAAATTAAAAAAATAAAAGCAAAAGAATGTGGAAATTTAAAAAATAAAAAGTAAAAGAAGTTGGAATTAAAAAATAAAAGTAAAGGTAGGAAAGTAGAAATTTAAAAAAAAAAAAAGAAAAGTAAAATAAGTGGAAATAAAAAAAAGAAAAGTAAAGTAAGTGAAAAATAAAAAAAGAGTAAAGTAAACAGAGTGAAAAATTAAAAAATAAAAGTAAAGTAAAATGGGGAATTACTTTTTAAAAAAAAAAAGAAGAAAAAAGGAAAGTGGGAATTCTTTTTAATTAAAAAATAATAAATAATAAAATAAAATATAAAAAATCTGAAAAAATTCCGAATTGTTTTCCTATAAATAGAAGAGAAATGTGAGGAGAAAAGGGGAGAAGGGAGGAAAAAATAGAGGAGAGAATTAAGAGAGAGAAAATTCTTCTTCTGCGCTGAGTAAATTTCTACTCGTTTCATTATTTCTTTCGAAAATTCAAGCAATTCATCACCCTGTTTAAGACTCAAAAATGTCTCAAATTCAAGCCTAAAAACACCTTGTGAAGCTTCATTGACAGTCACCTCTCTCACGCCAAAAACCAGCAGCCTCACGAGGTACAATCGAGTTTCGGTCCGGGCTCAAATTTTAGAAGGTTCGTCACTAGATTTTCTGCTCATCTGCCGATTTGCCCTTGGTTTGGTGTATTTGCTCGGCTCAGAATTGTTTTTGCATTAATCAAGTTATGAAGGAAATTTTTTGCTTAAAGGTTCATTGCTTATCCTCCCTTTGTTAATTATTTCATTGTTTTGTGTGATGTTCTTATAGAGGTTCATGTGATAATTTTTTGTGTTATTTTATTTATACATATTATCATGTTGTAGTTTCTTTTTACATGTTTCAAGCGATTTGTCAACAAATTATTTGAATAGAATTTCATCTTAATGAGATTTGCTATTTAGAATTAAGAATGAAGATCTTGTCATATTAATGGGCCATGCGTTGGAGTTCAAGTAAGTGAACCAGAAATGAGTTACCACATTTAATAGGAAAGAAAGAATTAGACATGGGTTGGATTGAGTATAAATCTGTGAGGCCCAATAATTTTGTCACTAGACTAATAATTAGCTCATTCTTCCATAATGGATAAATGTCTCCTAATTTCAAAGATAGAGTAGTAAGTTGTAAATATTTCTAAGTGTGGATGACTTTCGAATACTTTAAATAACTAATATATTTTTCGACTTCCAAATAACTTCCTATTCATAAACTCTAGGTCTTACAATAATTTCAAATTAATTTAGGAAAATAATACAAGTGCGCGTTCACATGACTTGACCAATCAACTTCGAATAATAATAAATGTGTTATTGATTGTGTACACGTACGCGTGACATGATTCTTGACACCAAACGAAAATGAGTACACGTACGCGTGACTTATTTCAAGATAATTTTCATAAATCTAATAAAGCAATAAAAGCGGACATAGGTAAAACATGAGGCACATGTCTACTTTACTGATGATGAACTTCTAGATGAGGGAGCTGGGCACAATTGGGCTTTGCACCTGATTGTCAAATGTGAGGGGCATTATGTAAAGCGATGGTTGATGGAGGCTCGAGTGTAGATGTATGCCCTCTCTCTACCTTGCAAAGCATGAAGATCAATACAAACAGAATCCGACCTAGCAATATTCGCATCCGGGCTTTTGATGGCTCAGCGGGAGATACCATTGGGGAGATCAACCTCACCATGACGATTGGGCCGGTCGATTTTGAAATTGTCTTCCAAGTAGTAGACATGGAAACTTCTTATAAATTTCTTCTGAAGGCCATGGATCCATACAACTCGAGCTGTGCCATCCACCTTGCATCAGATGCTCAAGTTCGAACATGACAGGCAAGAGATTATTGTTCACGGAGAAGACGAATTATCCATTTATAAAGATCCGTTAATTTCGTGTATTGAGGCCAAGGAAGGGTGCGAGTCCATTATCTATCGGGCTTTCGAAGTGGTTGTTGTGGACCACGTTGAGGAAGGAAAGCCCATTCTGCATCCTCGCCTTTCCGCCACATCTGTAATGGTGGTTGCACTTATGCTGAGACAAGGTTATGAGCCAGGAAAAGGCTTGGGGGCATCATTGTAAGGAATTTCGGAACCCATCTCTCCCTTTAGCAATAATGGTACTTTTGGATTAGGTTTCAGGCCAACACAAGCAGATGAAGATAAAGCTAAGCACCGCAAAAAGCATGGTTGGGTCTTGCAGCAGCCCATCCCTCACATTTTGTACACTTTTGTTAAGCCATGACTCCAAGAGGGTCAAAATTCCTTGGCACATGCAAACATTGATGAAATTTGCCATGACCTCAGCCAGATGTTTTCTGAAGTGAATATGATCCAGGCTGGTGAAGGCACTAGCTGTGCCGATGTGAAACTAATTGGCCCAGACACCATGCTCAATAACTGGGAAGCAACTTCTCTCCCCACAAGGAAAGAGTCTTGGTAGTTTGCTTTTGCAACTTCTTTTTATAATTTGGGTTACTTTCAGGGTTGTAATCCAAACATCTCACTATGATTATTTTATTTTGATGTTAACCCTTCTATCCTTTCAAATTCAATGAAATGCAGTTAAATTTCGTATTGTATCTTTTCCTTTTCCTAAATCTTGTCATTTTATTTCCATTTCATTTTTGTTAATGTCGGCTTTAATAACATGACATGCATGCGGAATTCACGCACAGATCTTAAAAAGCTGTCTAATTTCGAAATAATGCATCAAGAGGTCGAATATGATGAAAATGAGGTTGTTGAGGAAATAAAAAGAGAGTTGGAACAATTTGAAAACAAGCCTAGGTCCAACCTCAATGAAACTGAGCCAATTAATATCGGAGGTCATGAAGAAGTCAGAGAAACAAAGATAAGCATTCACGCTGAATAAGAAACTAGAGATGCCTTGATTCAAATTTTATTTGAATACAAAGATGTGTTTGCTTGGTCTTATGATGATATGCTGGATTTAAGTGCCGATTTAGTGGTTCATAAATTTCCCACGTATCCTGATTTTCCACCAGTCCAACAGAAGCAACGAAAATTTAAAACGGACATGAGTGATAAAATCAAAGAGGAAACAATGAAGCAATTAGGCGCCAATGTAGTTAGAGTCGTACGATACACCACCTGGATGGCAAATGGTGTGCTTGTGCCCAAGAAGGATGGAAAAACCAGAGTCTGTGTTGACTACAAGGACCTGAACAAAGCAAGTCCAAAGGATAATTTTCCCTTACCAAATATCCACATACTTGTAGATAACTGCGCTAAGAATGAGATACAATCTCTTGTGGATTGCTATGTCGGATACCACCAGATTCTAATGGATGAGGATGATGCAAAAAAGACCGCTTTCACCACTCCATGGGGTACTTATTGTTACAGGGTTATGCCATTCGGTTTAAAGAATACGGGGGCAACTTACATGAGGGCCATGACCACCATTTTTCATGACATGATGCATAAAGAGATTGAAGTATATATTGATGATGTCATCATAAAATCAAAGACACATGCTGATCACGTGTGCGATTTGAAAAAGTTTTTCGAGCGACTTCGAAGGTATGACCTTAAGCTCAATCCATCCAAGTGTGCATTTGGGGTGCCATCTGGGAAACTCCTTGGTTTTATAGTCAGCCGGAGAGGCATTGAAGTGGATCCATCTAAGATAAAGTCCATTCGAGATCTGCCACCCCCGAAGAACAAAACTGATGTCATGAGTTTGCTCGGGAGATTGAACTACATCAGTAGGTTCATTTCTCAGCTCACAAACACATGCAGGTCCATCTTTAACTTGCTGAAAAAGGATGCTGCTATCAAGTGGACGGACGATTGCCAAAAAGCTTTTGACAGGATCAAAGATTATCTGTCAAAATCTCATGTACTGGTCCCACCCGAACCTGGTAGGCCTTCGTTTTTATATCTATTGGTGATGGATAATTCCTTTGGATGCATTCTGGGGCAACATGATGCAACATGCAAAAAGGAATAGTCAATCTATTATTTGAGCAAGAAGTTCACCAATTATGAGGTTAAGTATACCTTTTTAGAAAGAACATGTTATGCTTTGACTTGGGTCGCTCAGAAGCTGAGTCATTATCTCCCGGCCTACACTACTTATCTCATATCCAGAATGAATCCTTTGAAGTACATCTTTCAAAATCCAATGCCCACTAGAAGGCTCGCAAAATGGCAGATTCTACTCACAGAGTTTGACATCATCTATGTCACTCGCATCGCAATGAAAGCGCAGGCTTTGGCAGATCATTTGGCAGAGAATCCAGTTGATGATGACTACAAGCCACTGAGCATATACTTCCCAGACGAAGAGGTCAACTCAATAGAGGAAATAGTTTCGGATGACATCCGTATATAGAAAATGTATTTTGATGGGGCTGTTAATATCAAAGGAGTTGGTATCGAGGCAATCCTTATCTCACCTATTGGACAACATTACCCTGCAACGGCCCGACTTTGTTTCTTCTGTACCAATAATATAACGGAATATGAGGCTTGTATAATGGGTCTAAAAATGGCCCTTGATTTGGATGTGCATGAACTATTGGTTATGGGAGATTCTGACTTTCTTATCAGGCAAGCCCAAGGTGAATGGGATACTCGAGACATCAAGCTTATTCAATACAGACAATGTGTACGAGACCTGAGCAAGAGATTCAAATCCATCGAATTCAGGTACATTCCCAGGTTTCAAAATGAGCTAGACGACGCCTTGGCTACCTTAGCCTCGATGCTCCCTTATCCAGGCAATACCTATATTGATCCACTGCAAATCCAAATTCAGAATCAACATGGCTACTGCAATACTATTGAGACAGAACCAGATGGTGAACCTTGGTACCATGACATAAAACGATTCCTGAAAATAACAGAATACCCAGAGCATGCCAAGGGAGATAAAAAAAGAACTATAAGGCGGCTCGCCGGCGGTTTCTTCCTGAATGGGGAAATGTTTTACAAAAGGACCTCAGATTTGAACTTATTGAGATGCATAGATGCCACAGAAGCTGAGCGAGTCATGAGTGAAGTGTATTCGGGGGTATGCGGACCTCACATGAATGGATATGTTTTGCCAAAGAAGATTTTGCGAGTAGGGTATTATTGGCTTACTATGGAGCGAGATTGCTTTAATTTCGTTCGCAAGTGTCACCAATGCCAGATTCATGGCGACCTGATTCACTCGCCTCCTTCGGAGTTGCATCCCATGTCCTCTCCTTGGCCTTTCGTTGCTTGGGGAATGGATGTTATTGGGCCAATCGAGCCAAAGGCTTCAAATGGGCATAGATTCATTCTGGTCGCCATTGATTACTTCACCAAGTGGGTGGAGGCAGTTACTTTCAAGGCAGTCACCAAGAAAGAAGTGGTAGATTTTGTTCATTCCAACATCATCTGTCGCTTTAATATCCCAAAGACCATTATCACTAATAATGCAGCCAATCTAAATAGTCATCTGATGAAGGAGGTATTAGAGCGATTTAAAATTGTGCATCGCCATTCTACACCCTACCGGCCTAAAGCTAATGGAGCCGTTGAAGCAGCTAACAAGAATATCAAGAAGATCCTTAGGAAGATGATTAAAGGGTCCAGGCAATGGCATGAAAAGTTGCCTTTTGCTCTTTTGGGATACCACACGACTGCTCGCACATCTGTGAGTGTAACTCCTTATCTGTTATTTTATGGAACTGAAGCTATAATACCGACTGAAGTTGAAATTCCCTCTCTCCGAATCATTGTGGAATCAGAGATTGAATACACCGAGTAGGTCAAGACCAGATTAGAAAAACTAATGATGATTGATGAAAAACGGCTAGCAGCAGTATGTTTTGGCCAGTTATACCAGCAACGAATAGCACGGGCTTATAATAAAAAAGTGCGCCCGAGGCACTTTGAGGTAGGCCAGCTCGTTTTAAAATGCATCCTTCCGCACCAGGTAGAAGCTAAAGGAAAGTTCGCCCCGAACTGGCAAGGATCCTACATCATCAAGAAAGTGTTACCAAAAGGGGCTTTGCACTTGGTAGATGAAGAAGGACAGGTACCAGACATGATAATTAACGCAAATGCAGTCAAAAGATATTATGTTCGATACATACCCACTGAAGAACTTTCACGCATCGATTTTCTCAGATCGAGATAACGAAGGCTATCTTTGTTCACTACCCCAAATAAGTGTCACCCTTTTGTTAAACCTTTTGAGCCATATTTGTCTTCTTGGGTTTCTCTCCTTTTAGAACTTGTGTACTTGTAAAAAAATATAATAATAATAATAAAATCATCTGAGTCATTGAACTACGTTCGACTTGATTCTGAAAGGATACATAGGCAGCCTCTCTCTGGGATTCAGTCACACCAAAACAAAAATCCACATTCTCCCAAAAGTTGAAACTAGGGCAGATGTTACAATGGTTCGGCGATGGTTTCACCTGAAAGGTCCCAAAGTTGTAATTCAATCCAAATTCTTTTTACCCAAATCCTTTTCAAGTCCTTCCTATCAATCAACGAGAATGATCAAGAATTGGAGGATACAATTATTTGGATCTGATGCAACCAAAATGAGAAATAAAATGAGAGAGTCTTATTGGTGAAAATCCTCGCGGGCACCATAGGGCGATGACGAGCAGAGAAAATGAAAATGAGAGAGTCATGTAGTGAAAACTCGCAAAGAGCACTATAAGGCGATGGTGAGAAAAGAAATGAGAGAGTCCAGTTAGCGAAAACCCGCAAAGGGCGCTACTAGTCGAATGAGGGTCTTTGATACTCCGATATGAGCACAACTAAGACAGTTTCAAGATGAACATTTGCGACAGATTTTTGAGAATTAGACAGATCATACGAATCAAGCGTCCAGTCCAAAATGCATGTCATGATTCATTGAAGTCGGCACATACCTCCAGATAAGTCTCCTTATTCCCCTCCCCCGAAAGGGGCACCTTTTGTTTAGACACAATTCCTTTTTTTTCACTTTCAATTGATTTTCTATTTTAACCCATAATTTTTCTTTGATTCATTTTCCGGTCTAATCTTGCATCAAAAGCAAAGAAAAGAAATGGCTGCAAAATTAACTATAGTTTCCCTGTAATACCAAGCATAATTTGGGGCATATACGGCATTGATGAAGGCACGAATCTATCTGTGATCTCTTTTGATAAGACGAACAAAGCATCTCAAAGAAACTGAAAAAGTCGCCTAAGCAAGACTTGCTTCGTGGGGAAAGATGATAAGCACTACAGACACGAACTGGTACTAGTTGCAAGAAAAATAAGTTCTATCTTAAAGGAAATTTGCCTTGCCTTAGGGACAAGGGTTAGTGGTACCATGGACATCCGAATATGAAATAGTCGGGGGCAACATCGGAGAGCCAAAGTCTCCAGGAAGCTATACAGAGTATCCAAACATCTCAGTACCATACTGGAAGAATCAGTTCTTCTACAGCAGTGACCGTGACTTCAAAATACTTAGGGTATCAAGGCCGCAAACCAACCACCACTTTGAAAACTCACAGTTTTTCTTTGTTTAAAGCAGGAACAAAGCAATGCAGAATGGCAATTCTCAAAGGACGAATATCACCAAAGGTAAGTCCCTCAAAATCTCCATTTTATTTTATTTTTCAGCATGCATCACTACTATCTATACCTCTCATTTTCATAGCTTAACCCAGGTAGAACCGTTTCGCCTAGGGGGATCCAGCTCATAGTTCCGGGTAGAAGTACTCTTCGCTCAGGTTGTTTTACGTAGCTTAACCCAGGTAGAACCTTTTCGCCTAGGGTGATCCAGCTCATAGTTTCGGGTAGAAGTACTCTTCGCTCAGGTTGTTTTACGTAGCTTAACCCAGGTAGAATTGTTTCGCCTAGGGGGATTCAGCTCATAGTTCCGGGTAGAAGTACTCTTCGCCCAGGCTTGTTATTCTTAGCTTAACCCAGGTAGCACCTTTTTGCCTAGGGGGATCCAGCTCATAGTTTCCGGGTAGAAGTACTCTTCGCCCAGGGTATTTTTCGTAGCTTAACCTAGGTAGAACCTTTTCGCCTAGGGAGATCCAGATCATAGTTTTCGGGTAGAAGTACTCTTCGCTCAGGGTGTTTACGTAGCTTAACCCAGGTAGAACCTTTTCGCCTAGGGGGATCCAGCTCATAGTTCCGGGTAGAAGTATTCTTCGCTCAGGTTGTTTTACGTAGCTTAACCCAGGTAGAAACTTTTCGCCTAGTGGGATCCAGCTCATATTCCGGATAGAAGTAATTTTCGCCCAGGCTCGCTTTTTGCAGTTTAACCCAGGTAGAACCTTTTCGCCCAGGGGATTCATTTTCATTTCAGTAATACATAACACTAGCCCCTGGTTACATTTCTTTTCCGTAATACAGGGTGCCATCCCCTGGTTATATTTTCTTTCAGTAATACAGGGTACAACCCCTGATTATATTCTTTTTCCATAATACAGGGTATCAACCCCTTGTTACATTTACTTACCAGTATCAGGATACACCAATCCCTAGTCGCTTTTCCAATATAGGGTCTCCACTCCTTAGTTTCTTTTATTTTAGATATAGGGTCTCCATTCCCTAGTCTCTATTTTTTTATTTTTTTTTTAGGTACACCATTCTCGACCTTTTATTGCTTTCAATAAAGAACTAGTTTAGAATTTTGTTACAATAACTCATGAAATTTTCCTAGTACAAAGTAGGGCAGAAAAATTTTGTTCGTTTGTTTGTTTTGGTGTTTGAGTAGGTTTTACCTCGAGGCACAGGGTTCGAGATGGCCAAAAGAAGAAGTCTCAATTCAGAATAAAAGAAAAAAAAAATAGGTGAATCCAAAATGCAAAAGCAGTTGAAAAGATGTGGAATGCTCAAGACATGACTGAAGCCACGAGTATTGGAGTCTCATTTTAGAAGAAGCTATAGAACAATGAACTAGCACCTACAGCTAGCGAGCATCAAGGTTTAGATCAGAGTCTGCATGAAGAACCAGTCAAGACTCAAGATCAAGTTTCAGAAGACTCATAGACAGGAATCTTGTAACTCATAGCTTATAGGTTTGTTTAGTTTCTTTTTTTAATATAATAGCAGGATCGCGTACCGGAGCCTCGACGGAACCTCACTCGACTCCTCAACTCATCATTCCACCATTCTCCTTGAACTACACGTGACCTGATTCCCCTATAACCCGGGATATGTAGGCAGTCCAAAATCAAGACTCGGTTATGCCCTATCTTTTATTTCTTTTCCTTTTGAATAACAGTTTGGTCAAAAATTAGTCACATGGCTCACCTAGTCTTTGCCTGAAAACTCTTCATGTTTCCAAGCAAAGATAGACAGCTGTGAGCACCTAATTTTTGACTATATTTGAATTTTTACCACCTTCTACTATGTAAATATTTTTAGAAATGTAATATATATTTTTTTAGCTTTGTTACATTTTTTTAATATAGGGTAAGAATTAAAAATAATTTAAAGGTCAAATTATTATTAGAATTATTATCTTTATTTTTTATCTTTATTTTAAAATAAAATAAATTAAAAAAACTGAAAAAAATAAATATTTTTTTAAAATTTTCGGATGGGAATAAAATAATAGGAAAATTAAAAGTATGGAATAAAAAATTAAAAGTAAAACCAAGAGAAAATTGTTTTTTTAAAAAAGTAAAAGAAAGTGGAATATTAAAAACATAAAAGTAAAAGAATGTGGAAATTTAAAAAATAAAAAGTAAAAGAAGTTGGAATTAAAAAATAAAAGTAAATGTAGCTGAATTTTTTAAAAAAAAAAAATTAAAGGAAAGTAAAAAATTTAAAAAAAAGTAAAAGAAAGTAAAAAATTTAAAAAAAAAAAAGTAAAATAAGTGTAATTTAAAAAAAGAAAAGTAAAATAAATGGAAAGTAAAAAAAGAGTAAAGTAAAAAAAAAAAAAAAGTGAGAAATTAAAAAATAAAAGTAAAGTAAAGTGGGGAATTCGTTTTTTTAAAAAAAGAAGAAAAATGGGAAGTGAGAATTCTTTTTAATTAAAAAATAATAAAATAATAAAATAATAAATCTAAAAAAATTCCGAATTTTTTTCTTATAAATAGAAGAGAAATGTGAGGAGAAAAGGGGAGAAGGGGGGAAAAATAGAGGAGAGAATTGAGAGAAAAAGAAATTCTTCTTCTGCGTTAAGTGAATTTCTACTCGTTTCATTATTTCTTTCGAAAATTCAAGCAATTCATCACCCTGTTTAAGACCCAAAAATGCCTCAAATTCAAGCCTAAAAATACCTTGTGAAGCTTCATTGATAGTCACCTCTCTCACGCCAAAAACCAGCAGCCTCACGAGGTATAGTCGAGTTTCAGTTCGGACTCGAATTTTAGAAGGTTCATCGCTAGATTTTCTGCTCATCTGCCGATTTTCCCTTGGTTTGGTGTATTTACTCGGCTCAAAATTATTTTTGCATTAATCAAGTTCTGAAGAAAATTTTTTACTTAAAGGTTCATTGCTTATCCTCCCTTTGTTAATTATTTCATTGTTTTATGTGATGTTCTTATAGAGGTTCATGTGATAATTTTTTGTGTTGTTTTATTTATACACATTATCATGTTGTAGTTTCTTTTTACATGTTTCAAGCGATTTGTCAACAGATTATTTGAATAGAATTTCATCTTAATGAGATTTGCTATTTAGAATTAAGAATGAAGATCTTGCCATATTAATGGGCCATGCGTTGGAGTTCAAGTAAGTGAACCAGAAATGAGTTACCACATTTAATAGGAAAGAAAGAATTAGACATGGGTTGGATTGAGTATAAATCTGTGAGGCCCAATAATTTTGTCACGAGACTAATAATTAGCTCATTCTTCCATAATGGATAAATGTCTCCTAATTTCAAAGATAGAGTAGTAAGTTGTAAATATTTCTAAGTGTGGATGACTTTTCAATACTTTAAATGACTAATATATTTTTCGACTTCCAAATAACTTCCTATCCATAAACTCTAGGTCTTACAATAATTTCAAATTAATTTAGGAAAATAATACAAGTGCGCGTTCACATGACTTGACCAATCAACTTCGAATAATAATAAATGTGTTATTGATTGTGTACACGTACGCGTGATATGATTCTTGATACCAAATAAAAATGAGTACACGAGAATTAGACATGGGTTGGATTGAGTATAAATCTGTGAAGCCCAATAATTTTGTCACGAGACTAATAATTAGCTCATTCTTCCATAATGGATAAATGTCTCCTAATTTCAAAGATAGAGTAGTAAGTTGTAAATATTTTTAAGTGTGGATAACTTTTCAATACTTTAAATAACTAATATATTTTCCGACTTCCAAATAACTTCCTATCCATAAACTCTAGGTCTTACAATAATTTTAAATTAATTTAGGAAAATAATACAAGTGCGCGTTCACATGACTTGACCAATCAACTTCGAATAATAATAAATGTGTTATTGATTGTGTACACGTACGCGTGACATGATTCTTGACACCAAACAAAAATGAGTACACGTACGCGTGACTTATTTCAAGATAATTTTCATAAATCTAATCAAACAATAAAAGCGGACATAGGTAAAACATGATAACCAATAAAACACAGGTTATCCAAAAATAATATAAGCCAAATATAGTCAATAAAGTGACCGTACTAGAACCACGAAACTCGGGAAATGCCTTATACCTTCTCCCCGGTCAACAGAATTCCTTACCCAGACTTTATTTTCGCAGACCAATAATAATAGAGTCAAACCTTCCTTTGAATAGGGATTCAAATAAATGGTGACTTGGAACACCCAAAAAATTAATTTCAAGTGGCAACTCTGTAAATAAAATAATCTCTACTCAAATTTGTCACTTTAATTGAAATTTTTTTTTAATCCACAACAATCCATAATACATATATCTTTTGGGGTAAAAAGAGGTGCGACAAATAAAACAGCTAATGGATTAGATGGTAATGAGAGATGAGCCATAATTCACCATTATGGATTAAAAATATGGGTACAACTACACCAAACTTCTTTCTCCAAAGGCAATAAAGGCGTTGATAATTTCGGAGGTTGAAAATGGGACTATGATGGTTAGGTTTAGAAAGTGAAGGTGGAAGATGAGAGTGGGGAGAAAGAGAGAACATATATGGGGTTTGGGAGGGCATGGGGTTTGGGAGTGGGAGGGGGTGCAACAAAGTAGTAAGAAAAGAGAAAATAGAGGGGAGAGAAAAGTGAATTGGTTAATAAGGATCAAAACAGATTTCTATTTATTTTAAGAATCTGGGATTAAATATATGGACTTTGAAACCTGCTACATTTGTAAATGAAGCTGCTATTTTTGGAATAAACAAGAAATGATTTTATTTATGTTAATAGTTTTAAATAAGTGACCTACAATGTAGAAATCTCTAATATTCATGTAACAAAAAATCCCCGAAAATTCGAAAAACCCGATAAAATCGAACCAATCCAAACCGATATAGTTGGTTTGGTTTGGTTTTGATAAAAAACGAAATCACCCCTAACTGTAGTAATTAAGAAGTGAAGTATTACCAAATGTTTGAACGAGCAATCTTGGAGACCTGTTAGAAGAGTACTAAACTAATTAATATTGGAGCAAGCGATGTAAACTATTATTTAGGAAAACATCAAGTGGGTTCAACATAGCTTGAGTAGACAATAGGTTCCTTAATCTAATTGCCAGCTTGCAAAATATTAAAAAGAAGGGTAAAACAGGAATAATTATGATGGCAGTAGCTTTGATTAATTTAGTGAAAATATTGGAATAACTGTAATAACTAAAAAATGAAGTATTACCAATTGTTTGAGCTAGCAATCCTGGGCACCAGTTAGAGGAGTACTAAACTTATTAATATTGGAGGGGGCGATATAAAGTATTGTTTAGGAAAAACATCAAGTGAACTCAAAATAGCTTGAGTATACAATAGGTGCCTAAATCTAACTTCCAGTTTGCAAAATATTAAGAAGAGGACTATTATAATACCATGAGCATACCACAGAAGTGTGACGCCTTTAATTAAAATTAGCTTATTGAATTAAGCTTCTTGACAAAAGTTATATCTACACATATAGAAAAGGGTAGAACGAAGCAAGAATAAAACATACTTTGATTTAGACACTTTTTGTGAAGCATGGACATGAGAAGATTTATAAAACAAAAGAGTAATTTAATAGTTTTATAGAAGTAAAAAATTTAACTAAGATACTTGCAAACGTGGGTGTGTAAAAATGATTTACAAACAGATTCAAAGTTATAGGCTGTAAATTTTCTTATAAGGATAAAATTTCACAAGTATTTCCATACAATGTCAAACAAACCATCGTCAACACTTGTTTTGTCGTTGTTATGCTTTAATTTAAAGGGTACAAATTTTCTGCATAACATGCATAGGCGGATCTAATATTGAAATTTTATGGGTTCAACTTTTAAGGTTCTTACTATTGAACTCATTATATTCCTAAAGTTATGGGTTCATATCTATAATTTATTGCGATTTTAGTAATTTTTTGCGACGCCCTGATAACATGGTTGCATAGAGATTCTCCATAGCAGCAACTGAAAGGCTATTACAATAATATATAAGACAGCAATAAAGTAACAATGAAACTCGGTTAAAAAGTTATTTAAGTTAATATTTTAATGTATATGCATTTTTACATACATCGCAGCCAAGAGTATAGGGAAAATTGAGATAAATACTACTGATATAACCGTTGCAAAATAACTTAATAGTGATACATTGTACAAAGATAGTGTAGGAACTAAGGTGCAGGATGGGTATTTCCTTCGGACACAGACCAAAAGTAAGGATATTCATGACAGAATGCTCTAGTATTTTTTGCAACTTTCATTAGTCTAAAACCTATTACCATTGACTATTCCTCAATGTCTTTCCTCCTTTCCTTATATAATTTTTGTCTTTTTTTCCGTTAGACCATAAACTGTGTTTTCATGATTCAGTTTACCATGCTAACCATTTAAATCATGATTAAAAGATGGGATTATGTGTATGAAGTATTTATATTTACATATTTAAGCAATAACAGTAAACAAAGGCTGAAGAGAAACTGCTAGGATCGAAAAACCGGGTAGTGCGGAATTTAGCCAAACAACGTTATAATGATAATAACAAAGACAATGCAAGTTGATAATAACGCCAATTAAAGAAGATAAAAAGATACAAATTTAAAGTGGTTCGGTCAAGGTGACCTACGTCCACAAGCGGAGAGGAGTAATTTCACTATACCAACAAGAGTACAAAATTAGAGTAAATACTCTACTTAGTCCCAAATACCCCAAGAGAATAACCTCACAAGATCACTCCAAAGAAAGGGTTCACACAAGTGTTTTCCAACACTCACTCTCTTACAAAATACTCTATAATGAAATAAAGGAGGAGAAAGAAAGACAAGAGTGAAAAGCTCTTGAATTGGTGTGTTTACAAATGAGAAGAAGTTCCTCTATTTATAACAAGAAATCCTTGGCCTAATAGTGGATATTATGTCATGGCAAATATCATGATCCACAAATTTGTTATAGTGGATATTATGTCATGGCAAATGTCATGAAAATTTGGCCCCCACTTGAGAAGAAGACAAATTAATGGCCATATTACAAATCTCCACCTTGGCCTAATTTTAGCTTATATATAGTAAATTTGCTCCACCTTCTCCGCAAAAACCCCAATGGCAAAATCATTCTTCATAAATGCCAATCAAATTCAGGCAAAGCTTGAACTTGAATACTGGAAGAGGTTTTGTGAACATGTCAGCAGGATTGTCTCTAGTGTTGATCTTCTGAACATAGACTTTTCCTTCAGCAATGGTTTCTCAGATGAAATGATACTTTATATCAATGTGTTTCGTCCTCTCATGATACATCTGATCTTTAGTCAAGTGAATGGCACTTTGACTATTACAGAAAATGGTAAGACCACCTTGGTGTGAACTGAGTTTCGCAAATAGACCCTTCAACCATAAGGCTTCTTTGATTGCCTCGGTCACTGCTATATATTCTGCTTCGGTAGTAGATAAAGCTACTACATGTTGTAATGTATCTTTCCAACTAATAGCGCAACCACCAATGCAAAATACATAGCCTATCAGTGATCTTCTTTTGTCAAGATCACCTGCATAATCTGAGTCTATAAAACCAACCAAAGTGTTAGTATTTATCCCAAACTCCAAATGTGTGTTTGAAGTACCTCGCAAGTATCTGAGAATCCATTTCACAGCCTGCCAATGTGCTTTACCAGGGCAAATCATATACCGACTTACCACGCTCGCTGCTTGTGAAATGACTAGACGTGTACAAACCATTGCATACATAATACTACCGATTGCACTGGAATAAGGAACATGTTCCATGTACCTCTCTTCTTCCTCTGACTGCGGGGACTGAGCAGCTGATAACTTAAAATGAGCAGCAAGAGGGGTACTAACTGGTTTAGCATCTTTCATTCCAAACATCTCCAAGACTTTCTCCAAGTACTTATTCTGGGTCAGGAATAGCTTGTTGGCTTTTCGATCTCTTTTGATCTCCATGCCAAGGATTTTCTTAGCTGCTCCCAAATCTTTCATCTCAAATTCACTTTTCAGCTGACTTTTCAAGTTATTATTTTTTGTTAAATCCTTAGCAGCAATGAGCATGTCATTAACATATAATAATAGATACACAAATAAACCATCATTTAACTTCCGAAAGTAAACACAACTATCATACATGCTCCTCGAATAACCATGACCCAACATAAAGGAATCAAACCTTTTATACCATTGTCTTGGAGACTACTTTAATCCGTACAAAGATTTCTTCAACAAGCAAACATGATCTTCTTTTCCTTCAATTTCAAATCCTTCGGGTTGATGCATGTATATTTGTTCCTCAAGTTCGCCATGTAAGAAAGTTATCTTAACATCAAGTTGTTCTAATTCAAAATCATGCATGGCAACGAAGGCAAGCAAGACACGAATAGAGCTATGTTTTACAATAGGTGAGAAAATATCATTAAAATCAACTCTTTGTACCTGACTATAGCCCTTTGCAACTAATCATGCTTTATACCTCGCATCTTCAAACCCTGGAATGCTATCTTTTTTTCTTGAAGACCCATTTGCAACCAACAATTCTTTTTCCTGATGGCGGCTTCACAAGAGACCAAGTACCATTCTTATGGAGAGACTCAATTTCTTCTTTCATTGAAATCAGCCACTTGGCTGAGTCAGCACCAGAAACTGCTTCTGAATATTTTGATGGTTCTCCAATTTCTTCAGTTTCCTGTGCAACTGAAAAAGTAAATGCAACATAATCTCCAAACCTTAATGATTGTTTACCTTCTCTTCTTGGTCTATGTTTGGCTATAGAATACTCATCTTCTTCTGGTTCAACTTCAGGAGTCTCAACTTCCGGAATTTTAGCTTTTGTCTCAACTTCAGGAGTTTCAACTGTATTTTGCTCCAAAGTTGATGAGCTTGGCTCAGAAGGAATGCCAATCTCAATCTCCACCTAGTTCTATGTACTTTTTCCTTTATCTGTATTACAAGAACTAGAAGACTCTTTTCTAGAATGTAACATAGAGGATTCATCAAAGGTTACATCTCTGCTAATTATAAATTTTGGTGTCTTAGGATCAGGATATCATAGTCGGTATCCTTTCACCCCAGATGCATACCCAAGGAAAATGCACTTTTTAGCCCTTGGCTCTAATTTTCCATCATTTATATGCATGTATGAAGGGCAACCAAATATCTTTAAATCAGAATAATTAGCAGGAGTACCTGACCACATTTCCTCTGGAGTCTTAAAGCTCAAAGGTGCAAAAGAAACTCGGTTGGCAATATAACAAGCTGTAGAGATAGTTTCTGCCCAAAAAGCGTTTGTCAACCCAGCATTTGAAATCATGCAACGAGCCCTTTCCAAAAGAGTTCTATTCATCCTTTCTTCCACACCATTTTACTGAGGTGTCATTCTCACAGTACGATGTCGAGCAATTCCTTCATTCTTGCAAAATTCGTTGAATTCATCATAACAAAATTCCAAGCCATTATCTGTTCTAAGCCGCTTAACCTGTTTTTCTATTTGCTTTTCAATCAAAACTCTCCATTGTTTGAAATTTAAGAAAACATCACTTTTATTTTTCAGAAAATAAACCCAAACTTTCCTTGAATAATCATCAATGAAAGTTAACATATACCTGGCACCACCTTTTGATGGGTACGTGAAGGACCCCAAAGATCTGAATGAATATAATCCAAAGTACCTTTTGTTCTATGAATCACTAGAGATTTGAAGCTGACTCTTTTCTGCTTCCCGAACACACAATGTTCACAGAACTCCATATTTTCGGTACTTTGGCCACATAAGAGACCTCTTTTGCCGAGGATGGAAAGACCTTTTTCACTCATACGCCCCAATCGCATATGCCACAATTTGGTGATGTCAGAATCTGATTTATCTGATATTGAAACTGCAGCAGCACCTGTAACAGTAGATCCCAAAAGAGTATATAACGTACCAGATCTGCGTGCTTTCATGATCACAAGAGCACCATGAGAAATTTTTAGAACTTCACCTTCACCTGTGTACTTACACCCAAGAGATTATAGAGTGCCCAAAGAGATGAGATTTTTCTTCAAGTCAGGAACATGTCTAACATCGGTGAGAGTTCTCACTACACCATCGTGCATTTTGATTCGGACTGTTCCTTTTCCAATAACTTTGCAGGCAGCATTGTTGCCCATCAAGACAACTCCACCTCCAATAGATTCATATGTGGTAAATAAATCCCGACTGAAACACATATGATAAGAACAACCCGAATCTAAAATCCACTCATTGTTAGATTTGAAACTATTTTTAGTTGCTAAAAAAATAGTTTCCTTAGTCTCATCAGCAGCTACACTTGCTTCGACAGTGTCAGTATTTTTGTGCTCATTTTTCTTTTCTGTATGTTTTTCTTTGTTTTTCAATTTAAAGCATTCAGAAATAATGTGACCTTTCTTATGACAATATTTGCATATGACATTTCTGTATCTGGATTTTGACCTTGATTTAGGTTTCTCACTACTTGAATCTTTCTTATTGGATCTACCTCTTATGAATAAGCCTTCCCCTTAGTTTCCACTAGTTTTCCCAGTAATATCTCTATCTATTTGTTCTTTTGATTTTAAAATAGATTTGATATCTTTATAAGAGATATTATCCTTTTCCATAAAGCATAGTATCTCTTATATGTTTAAACGACTGGGTAAGGAAACAAGCAATAACACAGCTTGATCCTCATCTTTGATTTAGCATCTATGTTACTTAAATCCATAAGAAGAGAATCAAAAGTATCAAGATGTGTAAGTATAGAGGTACCTTCAGCCATACGAAAAGTGTAGAGTTTTTGCTTTAGGTAAAGTATATTTTCTACTGTTCCTTTCATATATAGGGTTTTAAGCTTTTCCCATATGCCTTTGGCTGAGCTTTCTGCTGCAACTTCACGCAAAACCTCATTTGGAAGATTTAAAATAATACATGCTTTTGCCTTTTTGTCTATGACGGCAAACTCCTCATCCGTCATTTTATCCGACATCTTTTCATTTCCTTGCAGTGTCAAATCTAAGCCATCCTGAATTAGGATAGTTTCCATCTTTAATTGTCACATTCCGAAGTTTGCACTTCGGTCAAATTTTTTAACATAAGACTTTGTTAGAGTCATTTTGGCTATTTAAACTAACCCGGTTAGATCTGGCTCTGATACCAATTTGTTAGGATCGGAAAATCGGGTAGTGCGGAATTTAGCCAAACAACGTTATAATGATAATAACAAAGACAATGCAAGTTGATAATAACGCCAATTGAAGAAGATAAAAAGACACAAATTTAACGTGGTTCGGTTAAGGTGACCTACGTCCACAAGCGGAGAGGAGCAATTTCACTATACCAACAAGAGTACAAAAGAGAGTAAAAAATTAGAGTAAATACTCTAATTAGTCCCAAATACCCCAAGAGAATAACCTCACAAGATCACTCCAAAGAAAGGGTTAACACAAGTGTTTCCCAATACTCACTCTCTTACAAAATACTCTATAATGAAATAAAGGAGGAGAAAGAAAGACAAGAGTGAAAAGTTCTTTAATTGGTATGTTTACAAATGAGGAGAAGCTCATCTATTTATAGCAAGAAATCTTTGGCCTAATAGTGGATATTATATCATGACAAATGTCATGATCCAAGAATTTATTATAGTGGATATTATGTCATGGCAAATGTCATGAAAATTTGACCCCCACTTGAGAAGAAGCCAAATTAATTGCCATATTATAGAAACTTAAAAAAGTAAGGCAGAAAAATGCAATTTCAAGTAAACTCTAATCAACCCGTGAAAATTGACACTTTAAAAGTCATTTCCAAATTCTAACAATTTCAGAGAATATATCAATTGAATAAATGTAAACAACGATTCAGAAACGAAATAAGGTAAAATTTTAATAAAATAAACGAAAAACAAAACCAAGAAAGTTACAACTTGACTTTGTTAGAGATAAATATGGGCTAGGATTTAGGGTTGGGAATATGGAATAGTAATAGCGCCAAAAATCTGATAAAGAAGGAGATGAGGAAAAATTGAGTTGGAAAAGACTAATTGAAAAAGATAAGAATTTGGTGAAATAGAGTTCAGATTCCACACATGTTGCTTTAATGGAGAAAAACGAAGATTGAGAGAAAGTTGTCATGGAAGAGAACCAAATGAACCAATGCAATTGTTGGAGTGGAGAAAATGATTAGGCGTATGTTGCCGAAGAGAGGTGCGATGTTGAGAGAGGCACGTGGAGGGTGTTTTGTTTTTAAAAAAAAAATAAGTGAAGGATAATTTCGTATAAATTTTCATAAGTAAGGGTAATTTCGGAATTTGACTTTTAGCTAAAGAGGTTCATGCTCTTAATATATTAATTTTAGAGTATGCGTATTGCGTGTGTTCTTCATATCAATGAATATAAAATTTAAAAAAATTACACAAAAATTATTAAACTATGTGATGAGTTATAAAATAAAAATTTTAAAGTAAAAGATTTATAAGAACTATTGATCCTATTAGCCAACTTAATAAAGAAATAAATTATATCATGCAAAAGTATTTTAATGCCCTTACATAACTTCGATATATGAGTTGCGCATTTGCTTTAATAGCTCAAATAGTATAGAATAATATACAGACTTGTCAAATATCATGTAACTATACTATGTTCTCATAGTCTTAAGAAAATAATTTCTATTTGCTCAAAGTACCTAAAATTTTATATTATTCCTATTGAACTCAAGTTGAAGAATATGAATAATAATAAGATACTCCATATATTGTTAGATATAATTATCATAGAAAGAATTTTATTATATTAGAAATATTTAAATCCAACAATATTTATTTCTAGAAAGAAATAAAATGATATAAATTAAATCATTATATCATTATGATATGAGTTAAAATTTGCTTAAACATTATTTATATTGTTAATGTACTCAAAATAAGTTAAATTATTTACATTATTAGAGTATTATTTAGCTGCTAAATCATAATGTAGGATCTGGTATTGGACTGCAAACCCAAACATTCGTAGACAACTCTTAAATAGAAATTTAAAATTTAACATTTTAACTAATATAAAAAAATATGTTTGTACACTTTTTGTTTCGATTATATACACTAAATTTATAAAATGTGTGCTTTTGCACGTCATAAAAGTTCTCAAAAAGAAGTTTAAATATTTCAATGCTTCGTTAGTAATCTTCCCTAAACATGTACACGCTTGCACACCTATATAAGTACTAAATTTTAGTTTTCTAAAGTCCTAAATATTAGGACTTTTTACATTATATAAGAAAATAATTAGTAAAAATAATTTTAGTTGACTTTAGAATCCTAAACATTTCGCTAAGGTTTTTCGTGCTTTTAATATAGTATAGATAGATCGTAGATTATTACAGAAGAGGTGGTTTCGACATGCTTGCTTATAGTCAATAAAAAATAAATTCAGGGCAATTCTGACATTTATTTTAAAATACCTATGTGTCCTTCGATGCAACATCGGATTAGCCGCGACTGCATTGATTATGTGAACATTTCCACCTTTATCCAGAATTTTCTTTAGCTTTATCCCTGTATACGGTCAAAACCGGGTTCGCCTCTTGTGTGACTAATCGAGACTGAAATATGGTAGGTTAAAGTTCGACCTCGCATTATATCGAACCGAGGTGCAAAGTTATATCTTTAAGCTCGAGACCATGTCATCAAACAAAATCGAGATCAGACGAGATCAAGAGAAAATTTGCCGAGCCGAATAACAAAAGGATGAAATATCTATGATCGGTTGTAGATCACGGGAGAAATCTCGGCACGTATCAAGGATAGGCCGATTGATTAGTAAATCATGAGATTTTTTACCTTGTATAGAATTATATCAAAAGTAGGACTCCCCTACTATATAAAAGAGGTTTGATCATTTGTAACGCATATCACATTACGCAACATAAAGCAATATACTGTCATTTTCTAGCTTTTATCATCTTGTTACTCTGTTCATACATTAGTTGAGACATCTCTTGGTTCAAAGGTGATTGAACTCGAAGGCCAAGGCTATTCGATTTGTGTGGTTTGCATTTATTCTTTTATCGTCAATTTCTATTTTTATTTTGTTTCCTTAATTTGTATCAAGTTATATCATGTATCCTTAAAATCTCGTATAAATTCAATTGTTATCCGATTTTTAGGGTAAATAGTTTGGCGCCTACCGTGGGGCTAAGGATAATAGTGATTACATGGTATAAACTTTCATAACACACGCTATTTTACACTTGTTCTTTGGAGTATCTTTGATACCAGGATCAAAATGTCGAACTTTCAGTCAGCACCCCTATACGTGGACAATGATTTCGGTCACCACGACGAAAATGATAACATAGCACCAGGGAACGACGTGCCTCCAGTTGTCCTCAATGGAGTTCCGGTTGTAGATCCAATCGACGTCAGCTCGCATGTAGCCATCAAAGCAAATTTGGCCGTCGATCCCGAGAGCAGCATCCGTAGAGACGTTCGATCAGCCGCTCAAAGCACACATGGCGGCAAAGATAGCGGGATCAGCTTGCGGGTGATCTTCAAAATGTTGAAGGCTCAACAAGCAATGATAGCTCAGCTCCAAAACCAGAATAACCCACCGAGCAGGATCGAGCCCGAGCCGTCCCAGGAATTTGTCTACAAGGTCGAATCGGTTTCAAGGAAATCGAACAAGAAGGAATCGGGGGCCGATCCTGCAATCATGAAGATGCTCGAAGAACTGACAAAACGAGTTGAGTCGGGGGAAAAGAAGATCGAGGCAAACGACAAGAAGGTAGAAACTTACAACTCCAGGGCCGATCAAATCCCGGGGCACCACCAATATTGAAGGGTCTGGATTCCAAAAAGTTAGTGCAAAAATCCTTCCCCCCGAGCGCGGCTCCCAAACCGATTCCCAAGTAGTTCCGCATGCCACAGATTCCTAAATACAATAGAACGACTGACCCAAATGAGCATGTTACCTCTTACACATGTGCTATCAAAGGGAATGATCTAGAGGATGACGAGATCGAATCTGTCTTGCTAAAGAAATTTGGGGAAACCCTGTCGAAGGGAGCTATGATATGGTACCATAATTTACCACCTAACTCTATTGATTCGTTTGCTATGCTTACATATTCTTTTGTAAAGGCACATGTTGGGGCCAACAAGGTCGAAACCAGGAAATCGGACCTTTTCAAGGTAAGGCAGAAGGAAAACGAAATGCTTAGAGAATTCGTGTCTCGATTCCAAATGGAACGAATGGATCTTCCACCGGTCGCCGATGATTGGGTTGTTCAAGCTTTCACCCAAGGACTCAATGTTCGAAGTTCAGTGGCTTCGCAACAGTTGAAGCAGAATTTGATAGAATACCCAGTTATTACTTGGGCTGATGTGCACAATCGGTATCAATCAAAGATCAGGGTCGAAGACGACCAGCTTGGGGCTCCTTTCGGGTCCGTTTATCCTATCAGGCCCGTTGATAGAATCAAGAGGGACATTGACCGAGAACCGAGGTTGAACAGGGATCGGTACCAGCCGTATAATAGAGATCGTAGGACCAGCGGATTTAGATGAAATCATGTACGAAATAAAAAGAGGAGTGATCGAGGCCAGAGCTCTCGAGGGCTTATGAGTAAGAACGGCTTCGACATGCCTATTGGACCTAAAGAGGCACCACGATTATCAGAATATAACTTTAATATTGATGCAGCCGCCATTGTATCGGCTATCGGACGCATCAAAGATACCAAATGGCCTCGACCTTTACAAACTGATCCAGCCCAGAGAAATCCCAACCAAATGTGCAAATATCATGGCACCCATGGCCACAGAACGGAAGATTGTCGACAGTTGAGAGAAAAAGCAGCCAGGTTATTCAACGACGGGCACCTTCGGGAGTTTCTGAGTGATCGAGCCAAGAATCATTTCAGAAACAGGGATTCCAATAAACAAAACGAGCAAGAAGAACCTTAACACGCCATTCATATGATTATCGTAGGGGTCAATGTTCCCCAAGGTCCGATGTTAAAACGCACCAAGGTGTCAATCACGAGGGAGAAACGAACTCGGGACTACATACCAGAGGGAACCTTATCTTTCAACGATGAGGATGCAGAAGGAATCAAACAACCCCATAATGATGCACTGGTAATATCTGTACTGATGAATAAAACTCGAGTTAAATATGTGTGAATTGATCAAGGTAGTTCGGCCAACATCATTCGATCAAGGGTCATAGAAAAACTCGGCCTATAGGACAAAATCGTGCCCGCGGCTCGAGTGCTAAACGGATTCAACATGGCTTGTGAAACTACTAAAGGAGAAATAACATTACCAGTGAACGCAGCAGGGACCGTCCAGGAGACCAAGTTTTATGTAATCGAAGGGGACATGATATATAACGCCCTGTTCGGGAGACCGTGGATCTACAACATGAGGGTTGTGCCCTCGACACTTCACCAGGTGCTAAAATTCCCAACACCTGAAGGGATTAAAACAATCTACGGGGAGCAGCCCATCGTGAAGGAAATGTTTGTCGTCGATGAAGTGATTCCAATATCGACACTCTTATCAACAAAGGAGTCAGATTCGAAAGCAAAATAGGAAGCCAAATAGCAATCACAGACGTCGGCCTCGACATAACTAGATAAGCAGGGGACTGACGAAGACGATGATTATGGGGTTCCTCGATCCTTCATAGTCCCTGATGATTCCGACACTACCAAATCAACGGTCGAAGAGCTGGAGCAGGTCATATTGATCGAACATCTGCCCGGTCGAAAGGTATTCCTTGGCACGGGGTTAACTCCCGAACTCGGGAAAAAACTCATTCAATTTTTTATAGCTAACATGGATTATTTTGCTTGGTCCCATCTCGACATGACAGGAATCCCTCCAGAGATCACCACTCATAAACTGAGCTTGGACCCGAAATTCCATCCGGTGAAGTAGAAAAGGAGACCCAAGTCCGAGATCAAGCATGCCTTCATCAAAGATGAGGTAACTAAGCTCCTTAAAATAGGGTCCATCCGGGAAGTCAAATACCCCGAATGGATAGCAAACATAGTAGTAGTCCCTAAGAAAGGGAACAAACTAAGAATGTGTGTGGATTACAAATATTTAAATAAGGCATTCCCAAGGACTCTTTTCCTTTGCCTAACATCAATCACATGATCGATTCCACGGCCGGCCACGAGATCCTCAGTTTTCTCGATGTCTATTCCAGGTACAACCAAATACAAATGAACCCGGATGATCAGGAAAAGACCTCCTTCATCACTAAGTATGGCACATACTGCTATAACGTAATGCCATTTGGATTAAAAAATACTGGTGTCACTTACCAACGCCTAGTAAACCGGAGGTTCAAAGAACAAATAGGGAAATCTATGAAAGTTTACATTGATGACATGTTAGTTAAGTCCCTGCGAGCAGAGGACCATTTGAAGCATTTGCAGGAAACCTTCAGTATATTGAGGAAGTACAACATGAAATTGAATCCATAAAAATGCGCGTTCGGAGTCGGGTCAGGTAAATTTCTCAGATTCATGGTATCCAATCGAGGAATCTATATCAACCCCGACAAGATTTTGTCGAGGATATCACGGTAGTGGATAACGTGAAAGTTGTGCAGAGGCTAACCGGGCGCATAGCCGCCCTGGGGCGATTCATCTCGAGGTCCTCTGATAAGAGTCATCGATTTTTCTCGTTGCAGAAGAAAAAAATAACTTCACATGGACTCTGGAATGCCAACGGGCCCTGGAAGAACTTAAGCGATACTTGTCGAGCCCGCCATTGCTTCACACGCCGAGGGCATACGAACAACTGTACTTATATTTGGAAGTATCGGAGATAGCGGTAAGTGGAGTCCTAGTCGGGACAACAAGGTACGCAATTTTCGATTTATTATATTGGACCTTGGGTGAGGTCGAAACAAGATATCCCCACCTAGAAAAATTGGCACTCACTTTGTTAAGCGCCTCTAGGAAATTAAAACCGTACTTCCAATGCCACCCTATATGTGTTGTGACAACTTACCTATTGCGAAATATAATGCATAAACCCGAACTCTCGGGACGATTGGCCAAATAGGCCGTGGAAATCAGCGGGTACGATATCGAATATCGACCTCGAACGGCCATTAAGTCTCAAATTTTGGAAGATTTCGTAGCCGACTTCACGCCGGCCCTAATACCCGAGGTCAAAAGAGAGTTTTTGGTAAACTCGGGAACGTCCTCAGGAATCTGGACCCTCTTTACGGACGGTGCATCGAACGCAGAGGGGTCCGAACTTGGCATCGTACTAAAGCCACTTGCGGGCAATATGGTTAGACAATCCATTAGAACTGTGAAGTTGACTAACAACGAGCCCGAATATGAGGCCATGATTTCAGGTCTCGAGCTAGCCAAAAGCTTGGGGGTGGAGGTGATCGAAGTTAGGTGCGACTTCTTCCTTGTGGTGAATCAGGTTAACGGAACGTTCAAAGCCAGAGAAGAAAAACGAATGCAAAGGTACCTAGATAAGTTACAAGTAACATTACATAAGTTTAAAGAATGGACTTTGCAACACATGCCTCGAGATCAAAATAGTGAGGCCGATGCCCTCGCAAACTTAGGGTCGTTGATCGAGGACGATGAGCTCAACTCAGGGGCCGTTGTGCAACTCACAAGGTCAGTAGTCGAAGAAGGACACACCAAGATAAATTCCACAAGCTTAACTTGGGATTGGAGAAATAAATACGTAGAATATTTGAAGACTAGGAAACTTCCCTCAGATCCAAAAGAATCGAGGACCCTGCGCACAAAGGCAGTCCGATTCACCTTGCTCGAAAAAGGAACCTTGTTCAGAAGAATGTTCGATGGCCCACTAGCAATATGTATGGGACCGTAAGATATCGAGTATGTTCTGAGGGAAGTTCACGAGGGCACTTGCGGAAATCATTCAGGCGCCAAATCATTGGTTCAAAAGGTAAACAGAGCCAGCTATTACTGGATCGACATGGAAAAAGATGCGAAGGATTTTTGTTCAAAAATGTGACAAATGCCAAAGATATGCTCCAATGATTCACCAACCCGGGGGAACTGCTGCATTCAGTCTTGTCACCATGGCCATTCATGAAGTGGGGAATGGACATCGTTGGCCCTCTTCCATGGGCACCAGGTAAGGCTCAATTTATCTTATTTATGACTGACTATTTTTCTAAGTGGGTTGAAGCACAGGCATACGAGAAGGTTAGGGAGAAGGAAGCCATCGACTTCATTTGGGACCACATCATATGTCGATTCGGGATGCCATCTGAAATTGTGTGTGACAACGGGAAATAGTTTATCGGCAACAAAGTGACCAAGTTTCTCCAAGATCATAAGATCAAAAGAATCTTATCGATACCTAATCACCTTAGCGGGAACGGGAAAGCCGAATTGACCAACAAAACCATAATCCAAAACCTTAAGAAGAGGTTAACCGACGCTAAAGGGAAATGGAAGGAGATCCTACCCGAAGTCCTTTGGGCATACCGCACGACTGCGAAATCTAGTACCAGGGCTACTCCATTTTCATTGGTTTATGGCACCGAAGCCTTAATACCGGTCGAAGTCGGGGAACCAAGTATTAGATACCGATATGCAACAAAGGAGTCAAATGACGAGGCCATGAATACGAGCTTGGAACTATTGAATGAAAGGCGTGAGGACTCCCTTGTTCGATTGGCTGCCCAAAAGCAACGGATCGAGAGGTACTACAATCGAAGGGCCAACCTTTGATACTTTAATGTCGGGAACTTAGTGCTAAGGAAAGTCACCCTAAACACCCAGGATCCGAACGAAAGGAAATTGGGTCCGAACTCCGAAGGACCGCACCAGATTCTCGAGGTCATCGGGAAAGGATCCTATAAGATCGAAATGATGAACGGAGAACAACTATCGAGAAATTGGAATATACCCCACCTAAAACAATATTATTGCTAAGGTACGACCCCATTTCATTTCCTTTTTATTTCGGACTAACACTTGCAGGTGATCAACAAGAAGCGACACGAAGTTTTTAGGTCTGAAAGCACGCGTTGCACTCTTTTTTCTTTAGACCGATTTTGTCCCAAATGGGTTTTTTAGCAAGGTTTTTAACGAGGCAATAATAGATTGTACTAACTTAAAATTAAGTCCGGTCATGAATCGATATCGAAGATCAATTCAACAATATCCGAGGTTCCTCTACAATCAACCTCGGATACTGGGGGGTATTACCGTCGGATATGTATTACCTTCGGATATCAAATTTAGCGAGGAAATTACTTCATAAAGGAAGGGTCTAGATAGGTAGGATTTATTGTAAGGGCCAAACAGTCAAACGAACCGTGCCCACATAGATTACTCGAGCCCTGGAATAAAACATGTACGCATGTATGACTGCTTTGCACAAGAATAAAGAGAAGTACTTTCCTTGCAATCATCTTATGTTTTAAAAATTTTCCTCTTTACATCCTTAAAGAGTTTCGTACTTCCGATCTCCTAAAAATAACGAGCCCAAGGGCAGTCTATAATCGGAATATGAATGACCACTCCCTCACTTGGGGATTGCCGTCCAAAAAACTCGAACAGACCCAAATCACCATGCCTTGGGGGCATAAGACCTATTAGGCAACTTCCCGATTTTTAAAAGCCACGGCCACCCCACTCGAGGACTGTTATCTTGGGCAAGCCCGGATAGCTCGAGAAAATAAGTCCAATGGGCATCTCCCGAACTAAAAGGCTACGGCCAAATTAACACGGCTCGGAGACGTCCGAAACCCGTAAAAAAAATTAGGCCTACGAAAAAGAAACTTTTTCACAACCGGTTCTAAAGGCTACCCTCGGCAAACTACAATCTCAGCTACCTACTTAGGAAAAAGGTTCCGGTAACACCGAACCCCCAAGATGCCTTAAAACAAAGTAGGGCAAAGGCAAGGTTTGTTTCAACTTTCGAACACAACCTAAATTATTTTATGTTAAAGCGTTTCGGCCCTTATAAACACAAATAATAAAGCAAAGGAAAAATTTGAAAGCCAAAGGGGAAAGAAAGCCTTGTATATATAATCTTTTTACAAAGGCCAGAATGGCCCGATATAGAAATGTACAATGGCCAAAGCGGCCTCAAAAAAATACAAAAAGCAAAAAATAAAAACATCTAAAGGCCTAAGTGGCCTGGTCCTCATCGGGGGCAGCGTTTTCATCCTCGGGGTCTTCCCCACCTTCAGATTCAGTTATTCTCTCAGAGCCTTGCTCGAGAAAAGTCAGCTTCCGAGCCCTGGCTTCTTCTACCTTGGCATTCTCGATTTCCGCCAATATGTCAAAGCCCTGACCATGGACTCCCTCGAAGGCTTCCCTTCAAGCTTCCCACCTTGCATGATCCATCATGCTCTTGGCTTGTGCCTGAATAGCCTCGACGACAACCTTGAATTGGGCCACTTTAGCATCGTCCTTGGTATTGGCCACGGCCACCTCAGATTTGGCCGCCTCGAGCTCCATGGCCAGGATCTCGTGGCCAGAAATAGCCGAGTTAAGCTCAGATTGGAGCTCCTCGATCCTCTTGGCCTGCACCGAGGTGTTCTCCTTTGCAGTCCGAAGCTGAGCCTCGGCCAACGCCAGTTGTGCTTGGACAGCTTCCTTTTGCGAGGTTATTAGGTCCATGTTTTTCTTGAAATCCTCGGTTTCAGTTTATATCGTGTCTACCTGTGCCTGGAGCTGCCCAATTTGTTCAAGCCTTTGTCGATGATCCATGATCGGATCGTTAGCCACTGAGTCCAGATCGTCGCCACTATCTTCAAGTACTCGATTTACCTGCTCGGCCCACTCGGTATGCTCATTCGAGTCGCTTCTAACTCGGTCTGAAGCTTCTCACTCAGAAGCTTATAAGTATCCCTTTGCTCGGTGAGCTCCCGAACCTCAGCCTCGTGTTGGGTTAACTCCTCCTGGATTCGGAAGAAAGCCTCATGGTGCAATACCGAGGCCTGCAAGCGTAAAGAAATGTGTTAGGATTATTTACAACTTCAAATTTAAAATAAATAATGAAGTGACACTCGAAGTTACCTGATTCAAAGCGTGTTGGGCCTCATTGAATAGGCAAGGCGCTTCGACCACATCCATCACGGCTTGGTCCTCTTCAGTCACCAAGCAACTAAGGTAGCTAGAAACCCCCACGGGGGCAGAGAAAACCCGGGCATCCTACGGGACAGATAAAACTATCGACCGCCTGCGGTCAGGTTTAACACTTAGGGCCGGTAACTGATCCACCAGCTTTGGGCTCGATGAAGACCCACCGGCACCTGATAATGGTACCTTCCTTGGCACCGGTAAGTCACCAAGCCCGGTGACATCTTCTGAGGCAGCAGACTCTAACCCATCCAAGAAGCTGTGGATATCAGTCGCCCCCTAAGGCCCCTCATATGAACGACCTTCTAGCATACCGGCCTCGCGTATCATGGCGTCTGAGATCTGAGGGGACCCGGTAAGGTAGATCGCCCCAAGCTCATCCCTTGGGGCACCTCCCTCTGCCCGAGAAGTGTCGGCCCCGGTCTCTCTCTCGACCTCCCTGGCCTGGGGCAAAGCAGCTGCACCCCGTTCCGGATCGTAGGTACCGGCCAATGCCTTCTCAACAGCCTCATCAATTAGGGACAAAGCGGTCCGCACCCGAGCCACTAGCTCGGAGTTAGCTTCTTCGGACCCATCCCTCAGTCGATGGATCGAGTCCGATGGGAGGGCACTGGTACTTTCCTTAGCTTTACGCGCCAGCCTCCTCTTTGGTTTTTTCTTCTCCGAGTCCAGAGAGCTCGGGGCCCTTTTCCTCTTTTTCTCGTCACCTTACTTCGGAGCAGGAGACTCGAGAGGCACATCCCACCCTCGGATGGAGCCCTCATAGCAACGTCCTTGGGGAGACCTACAAAAAATAATATAGCCGATAAGAATTCAACAAAACAACGAAAAAGTCAAAACCTTATCGAACCAAAAAAGGAAACTTACCATGATTACGGGCCTCCCACCGACCCTTCGATAATTCCATTCAAGCACGCTCGGAGTATGGTCTTTGTGACATTAGGTCCTCGACCCATTCCTTGAGTTGAGGAACCACATACGACATCTGGGCCGTAGATGCAACACCAAAAACACCCATAAAAAGGAGATAAGAGAAGAAATAATAGATTAAATCTTCAAGGCAAAGTAATACTTATGTTTCATGTTCCATGTCTCGGGAAATGGCATGTCCTCGGTAGGGATCAATCTGAAGTCTTTATTCGAACAAAATGGCTCATCCAACCTCGGTCCCGAGCCTCATCTATACTCAAGAATGGGGCCCTATTGGCCCGGCGAGCAAGCTTGATTAGCCCCCCTCGATAGAGTCGGGGACTGTAGAGACGCATAAGGTGATCGAGGGTGAAGGGACACCCCTCGATTTTGTTTACGAAGAATCAAAGAAGAATCACTATTCTCCAGAATGAATGGTGAATCTAGCCAAGAGTCACGTCGTACCTCTTGCAGAAGGCAATAATGACCGGGTCTAAGGGACCCAACGTGAAGGGGTAAATATAAACACTTAAAAAACCCTCCACATGGGTAGTAATTGACTACTCAGACGAAGGCACCACCACATGTTTATTGGCCCAGTTGCAATCTTCTTTAACCTTGGTGAGGAGATCATCGGTGATAGTATATATGTACTTCGAGACCGGCTCGCATCGACCCGGTACCGAGGAATTTTTTTCAATCTTAAAATCGGCAACGGTCGGGCACCCTGCAGGAACGAACTCCTCAGGGTGTGGTCCGCCGCAGCCTCGTCACCAGCGGGTCGTGATGAAGAGGCGGCCTCCTTAAAGTCTTAGAAGTTTTCCCCATTATAGAACAGAAGAAAAGGAAATTAGGAAAGTATGTTTAGCGGTTTGCTAAAAGTTCAAGAAATTTGGGTGCAAGAGTTGGAGAGCAAAGGGATTTTTAAAGAACAAGAATAGGAGGAGCTTTGAACGTAAAGTTTGAATAAATGAAAGTTAGGGTATTTATAGCTTGTTGATGACGGTTCAGAACCCGTAGTGGTCGACCAGCAACTGGCAGACATTTAATGCCTTGGTAACTTGACCGACGGGATGTTTTGGTATCCGTTTATCGCTTATGTCATAGTCGGGTGTCCTAGTGACCGTTTGTCGCTTACGTCATGGCCCATCGAGAGGGGATTCGGAAGTTCATATCGTTTCTCGTCATCTTCTCTTCGAGAAACGAAGGGACTATCTGTATACGGTCAAAACCGTGTTCGCCTCTTGTGTGACTAATCGAAACTGAAATATGGTAGGTTAAAGTTCGACCTCGAATTATATCGAACCGAGGTGCGAAGTTATATCGTTAAGCTCGAGACCATGTCATCGAACAAAATCTAGATTAGACGAGATCGAGGGAAATTTGTCGAGCCGGATAACAGAAGGACGAAATATTCGCGATCGGTTGTAGATCACGGCGAAAATCTCAGCACGTATCAAGGATAGGCCGATTGATTAGCAAATCATGAGATTTTTTATCTTGTATAGAATTGTATCAAGAGTAGGACTCCCCTACTATATAAAGGGGGTCTAATCATTTGTAACGCATATCACATTACGCAACATAAAGTAATATACTGTCATTTTCTAATTTTTATCATCTTGTTACTCTGTTCATACATCAGTTGAGACATCTCTTGGTTCAAGGGTGATCGGACTCGAAGGCCAAGGCTATTCGATTTGTGTGGTTTGCATTTAATCTTTTATCGTCAATTTCAATTCTAATATGTTTCCTTAATTTGTATCAAGTTATATCACGTATCCTTAAAATCGCGTATAAATTCAATTGTTATCCGATTTTTAAAGTAAACAATCCCCTTAGCTAGCTTTCTCTGTTCAATTATCTTTTCTGCTGCACTTCCCAAACCACAAATTACAGAAACTTAGACGATAATTATTAAGAAAGATCATTTTAATGCCTATGCTGTAGACGAAATGCACCTGTACCATACGACATAAAAACAATAAAAATAGACCAATAGATCCATGTTGGTTGCAATTGCGTAATTAAATGCATCAAGAAATTGGAGTTATATGTAGAAGTACACACTATTGTGACACTATTTACTCAATTTTGTCTCCTCGCTCATTTATTTTTGTGCTAAGGTTAGATTTTCCATTCCACACTTTCTTCTTCTTCTTTTTTATTTCGGTCGTATTTTTATTCTCCTACTCTCCGGGTGTTCAAAATCGAATCGAAACCGAAAACCGAATCGCAAAAGTAGCTTAATGGCTTATTGGTATCGGATTAGCGATTTAACAGATGGGGAACGGATTGAAATTTTTTTATTAACGGCTTATCGGTTTGGGGGCGAATTATTCAATTTTCTTAACGGATAATCCGTTAACCCGTTAAGAATATATATATATATATATATATATATATATATATATATATATATATATATATATATATATATATATAATAATAAAATTATTATCCATATATTACTATGTATATTCTTCCACTGTTATTGAAGGGATCGCTGAAAAAATAAAAATCTGAGCCTTAATGCATTATGCATGTGAAAGGATGATGTAACCGCGATTTGCTTTATACCTATGTTGTCTCTATGATTTGCTTTATGAATACTTTGGACAGTGCTAAGTTAAAGCCACTCAAATGCTTTATTTCCTTCTTGAGGTTCAGTCAGATGTTACTCTCTAGTTTCATGCTAATTAACACTTTGTTGTATTCTCACTTAAGACACAAAACTAATGTGATTTTACTGTAATTATCTTCTTAGAACATTCACAAGGTTTTACCCCCTTCGTTAACAGTTATATCATTTAGATTGCAGTTGATTAGTCTGCTTGTTCATTCGATTTGTCTGTGTAACGTTATACTTCGTTAACTAGAACATTCACAAGGTTCTACACAACTTTTATGAACTGTGATTCTGTCATTATGTGAACAAGACCAACAAACTAGCTAGCTGAACTGTAACATTATACTTGGTGTTTCCAGTAGCCATTTTATTTAATTTTAGTTCGGTCCCATAATAAAAGTAGTCAGTCCAAACAGGTTTTTAATTATTGGGTGGCCCGATAATAGCTAAACCGACCGATACCAATCCGCCCGATATCTTATCAGGTGGCTAGCGAATTAATACATTTAAAAGCCGATAACCGATAAGTCGAACCGTTAAGAGTAAATAACCGCCTGATCCGCCCGATAAGCAGCCCTAACTACTCCTCTTTAGAATAGTCTCTCTACTATAAATAGATTTATTCTTTTATATAGTAATTTATGGAGTATATTTTTAATTATACTGAATAATATATTTTAATGTATTTAAATCATTATGTAATAATAAGTAATACCATATACCCAATATTATTGTTTTGGGAAATTATATTTTACATTGATTAAAATCTTTAATTATATATTTTTACTTATGTTTTATGTTTTAACTAAATAAAAAAATTGATTGAATTTTTTTATATAATAAATATTTAAATTTATTTTTTTAATAATACTAATTGTAAATTGAACCTTTACTGTTTTTTTCATAATTTGACATTCAAATACTACTTTTTGAAAAGACTAATCAAAAATAATTTACTTATCAAATATTGCAACAACAAAAAACACTTCTCGAATATATTGGTCAAACATAAAATGTTACTCTCCAAAAATACTTTTTTCGAGAAACACTTTCAAAATAAGCAGTTTTTAGTTGCTTGGCCAAATGAACCGGCAGTAATAGTAAAAGACAAGCTGCAGGCAAAGGCCTAAACAAACGATGGAAATAATATCCAAAGAATTCAAACCCGTTTTTCCCACTCCCATCACCTCAAAAATAACTAGTTGAAAAGATTGAAGGGGGAAGAGACCTTTGGAACTACCCTAGTACAGCTTTTAAAGGAATACGATTGAAGCAAAATTAAAGAATTTGACACTATTATTATTAATAGATACAAAAGATGGTGGACTAGAAGCTTAGGTTACTTCAAAGAATGATACAAGACAACTGAGCAATTCTATATTGGTTTACTTTGGTATACAAATTTAACAAACTGGCATAAGGAGTTCGGTCTTCTTTTTGGAGAAAAACCGATTTATTACACTGAACCTCAGATACCCCTGCTTCAATACATAAAAGAATAGTGCATACAACTATTTTCTACAAGGTTTTTTGCATGAGGAGAACATTACAACATTTAATTGCCATGGAACTTTTCAAAGTTCAGTGAACTTTTCCACGTTAACCTGAAACTGGTTGTCAGAATAGCAAGAAGCTGAAGCACAAACACCAAATAAAAGGCTGCTGATATATAGTATTAGAAGGAAAAACAAAGACCAAAAAACTTCAAAGAATTTAATTATAGGACGTTGTGTAGGGGATATGCCCAGTAAAAACCAAAGTCAACATCTTTAACTTTCTTATCTTTAGAAAAGGCAAAATTTGTAAATTTACATCTGAGGTCCAAGCGGCAACCTGCTCATAAATTGCTGATAAATCGATGAGCCATTAGAGAGATCTAATCCAGGATCTGACATAGGTTCCGCCTTGGGTTCTTCCTTTGGAAACATAAATCCCCCATCATGCATGGGTCGTGGCTGTCCCAGATATGAATGAACAGGAATCTGCTGTTGCGATTTGCTTTGGTTAGGGTGAAATCCAGCCATTGCTAGACTGGCTAGGCCTTGCTGGTTAATTCCATAGCTATATCCTGGGGTAGGTCCAAATGAGCCGAGTGAAGGTTGCCTGTCAAAACGTGCCATGGCATTCTGAAGTTGTGCAGGCTCGGGCCTATGTAAATGGCTTTGAGCAGGAGGAGCAGTTACTGGAGCTGGAAGGGTGTTGGAGGCCCCTGAATTAACATGACTACTGTTGCGAGCTGCAGGAACATCGTGGTTGTGCTTCCCTTCGTAGGTGGTAATCACAGACTTCAGGTCATGTGAGGCCCTCTCAACGTGCTTCCTGACATTGCAGCCAGCACTTGTGCACTTGTAGTAACTCCTGGCAAAGAGGAAATTAATCAATTTTAGCAAACAACCTTACAAGTCAAAATTGGGGATTCTTATGAATTTTATGAATGTGATATACCTTGGATTTGGATTCCCTTTAACAACCTTTTGCCCGTACTTGCGCCAGCGATATCCATCATCAAGTATGTCCACTTCACTTGTAGTTTGCACCACAACCCTTGGCTCCCTGATGGCTCTAGTGGCACCACTCATATCTGTAGAGTAAGTCTCGAGCTTCCTAGATTATCAAGGAGATAATAACAAATAAGTAATCAGGTCAATATGATAGAATATTGGAAATCTTATTCATTAAGGTTAACGATGATAATAGAAACCTTCTTTTTGACTCTGACTCATCTCCTTCACCGTCATAACCTTGTGATACACTTCCATGAGTCCCACGATCATCTTCATCTTCATCATTTGAAAAAGTCGACGACACATCTACTGCACCCCCTGATTCCAACTGGGTGTTATTTTGAACAGGAAAAGAGGCTGATCCATTGCAGTATGCAGAGCCCAAGTGTGCTGACGACGTTACATCAAGGTTGTTGTTCCTCCAATCAAGACCTCCAGCATCAGGTGCTTTCTGAATGTTTGCCCGACCCAGATCACCATTAGAACCACTTACACCTTGCTCTGCACCGTCTAGCTGTAGTTCACCGAGTGAATTTGTGGATCCAAGGGCTGATCTACGGTTGGGCGGCGGTTTTGGGTGATTGTGGGCTCCCTTGTATATAATCTCGGTAATATGACCCTCGTGAGATCGCTCCACTTTCTTCTTGACCGGACAATTTGGATGCGTGCACTTATAATAACTCCGAGGATACTCGCTCCCTTTAACTTGTTTCTGCCCGTATTTTCTCCAATTATAACCATCCTCAGCTGGGGCACCAACAACATTTGGATCTCCACCCACTCTTTGATCAATTTCCTCATCTTGTGGCTCATCAAGAGGTGGAGAATGCTCCATATTACTACCAACTGATTGAAAGTTCCTTGACTCTGGTGTGACATTACTATCCCTGACACCCTTCTCAGCAGAAAATCTAGGGAAATCAGATGATTGATGAAGTCCCTTCTCGCTCTGAGTCTGCATTTGTGTAGCTTCCACAGAGTGAGATAGAAGAGAGTTCTGCGAATGAACTGAAACCTTAATGTTTGGAAAGCATTGCTGAGAAATATTGGACGAGTTCACCTGCAACCAAGACTAACAAGCAATCTCAGAAATTGGAAACAAGCAGAAAATCTGTGCAGAGTGCATGTGAGTGAATGTGAGAGAGACTGAGAGAGTGTGATTACTCTGCTGGTCGTGCCAGGAAACAGAGATGGAGCAGTCTCTGGAACTGGCTTAAAAGAAAAGGACGATGAATTGATACTCTCTAAAGCATTCTCTTTCCTCTTATCAGGATCCTCCATCATAAATGTCGAGTTTCTACTCTCGATGCCTGAGGCGAATTGAAATTTTCCAGTTGTTGGAGATGGTTGCACCTGCAAAACATTGATTGAAGCATTTACATGAAGGAGAACCTTGAAGAAGAACACTTCAGTTTCAGAACTATGAGAGTTCTCGTAAAAAGTACTACTCCTTCTGTTTCAATTTATGTGAACCTATTTCTTTTTTAGTCCGTGCCAAAAAGAATGACCTATTTCCTTATTTGGAAATAATTTACCTTTATGCAATGATTTATATTCACACAAAATATATGTGCCTCATTTTACACCACAAGTTCAAAAGTCTTCTCTCTTTTCTTAAACTCCGTGCCCAGTCAAATGGGTTCACATAAATTGAAACGGAGGGAGTACTTTACAAGCACCCAATAGAAGTAACAATCGCATCAGGCCAAAAGCAAAATGATTCAAGCAAATTGTGCATTTTAATGATATAGTATCAGAAACAAGATCTTGCAAGATTAGCATCTCAACAATCTAACAGCTGTGCTGCACAAGTACATACAAAGCTTGAAGTTCTCTTCTAAAACTTAAGTAAGCCGATCAAAATGTATCTGGACCATGATGTGAAACTAGGACTCTTCAACTTCTTAAGATTCTGAAGTTTGGTTTTGCTTTTGCATCATAAAATGCAAGAGGAAGATGAACAAAGATGAAAGATCTAATTACAGAATGAACTTTGCACTGCACCAAACTTGAGGTAAGAGACCGTTGGTAAAAATAATATATCATAACACTAGTGCTACAAACTCAGAAGACGAAATCTTCCATTCAGAAGCGCAGAAAAGAATTGTATGGAGTTCCATAAAATGCAAGAATTCACTCCATGTAAAAGAGAATGCTTGTGACAGTGACACACCATAAAAAGGTCATAAAATAAGTAAAAAATATTTACTTTTATTTATGAGCTAGTGGTTTCGAGAAGAACATGATAACGACTTACAACAAAAGAGTTATCTAAGCAAGTGAGCTAATATCCTTATTCAGCTTTATAGTATTACTTACTTACTTTCTTTTTTCCTTTTTTTTTTGTGTGGATAAGGTAAAGTAATTTTATCGAAAGTAGCACAAAGGATGTGCTATAGGAACTGTACAATGTTGTCAAAGCAAAACAGCAAAAGTTGCAAAAGTATTCCCCATTACTCCCTCTGTTTCAATTTATGTACACACTTTCCTTATTAGTCCTTTCCTAGCTGCCCTTTTTTTTTACTTTCCATTTTGACCATTTTACCCTTAATGAGAAGTTTTTATATTCATACAAATGTTATGACCCCACAAAGCTTCTATCATTTAAGCTTTTAAGAACCCAAGTTTCAAAAGTCATCCTTTTTTCTTAAAGTCCATGCCAAATCAAACTACGTCACATAAATTAAAACGGAGGGAGTATTACTTAATTTCTACAAGTTGCAACAAAGAACAGTCATGCACTCTTGATAAAAAATCGAAGAAATTGGTAAGGTAGAACTGTTAAAATTGATACAAATATGTGTTTTCACAACTCCTCTTGTCGCATTGCAGACTCAATAGCTTATGGAGTAGTATTTAAACTTGTGTGTCATATCCTTCGATTTGTTGTTGTCATCCCTCTTAAACTTCCAGCATTATAACATAGTTCAGAAATAAGCAACCTAAATCTGGGAATTCAATTATGTGATGGGGGCAAAGTACAAAGACTTAATCATCAAATACATACCAGTGAATTTGAGAGGAAAACAGGAGACTCCAGCAGAGATGTTGGACTAAGACCAGGAGGAATAGTTAAATAAGGAGAACGAACGCCCTGATTCTGCGACAGATCAGCAGGTCTAAGGCTCTCCGTGTTCAGTTTTGGGGCGTTAAAACCAGCTCTAGCTGCCATTCTTTCCAAGAGTCCTCCGCGAGAGCTCATTTTCTGGTCAGACTTCACTGTCGTTGCATCAGCTTGTGCTCCATCAGAAATGCCAACATGCTCTTGAGGCTCAGAAGCTAAGTTTCCACGTTGATTCTCATTTGGGAACTCAAAAGTTGATCTTGACCCAATATCATCACCTAGCAGTGAAGAGAAAAATGATCTTGGACTTGGGCTTGGAGGCATCCAATCTCCCATAATGGCAACATGGTCATCGAACCCACCCATCAATTGCGGGCACTGTTAGCATGAAATTAAGGAGTAGCATGAAATGAATACAAGTCACAAAGATTTTAAACTGCATCAAATGTTAAACCAGCTACGTTAAAATTTACTGATTGCTTCTTAACAATATCAAAGGAGTGATACTAAGAGGCCTTAAAGCTACTTCTGCCATCAGACACTTAACTGTCCACTCAATTTCACTCTAGGTATTAAACATCTCCTTGAAGAAGAAAAAAATTAACTTCCCCTTTTCCAACAACAACAATCCTAGTATCGTCCCACAAGTGGGGTCTGGAGAGGGTAGTGTGTGCGCATACCTATGCCTAGAAGAAGGTAGAGAGGTTGTTTTCGGTAGAAACTCGGCTCAAGGAAAGATGAAGAGAAAGCAGTAGTAGCAAGCAGTAACAACAACACGATAATAAGAGAACAAAGCGGAAGGAACATGTAGTAGTAGAAATCTAACAATAATAGAATATCATACTAACACTAGTACTACTAGTATGGGAAAGAAACACTCTCGACCACCTACTAGTCTTCTACCTTAATTCTCGACCTCCACACCTTCCTGTCAAGAGTCATGTTAAGCTGAAGCAAAGTCATATCCTGCCTAATCACCTTTCCCCAATACTTCTTTGGCCTACCTCTACCTCTACCTCTACCTCTCCCCTTTTTCCAATTTCTAGGAAATAGCAAATACTCGTGAAGAAGATGGATTGTTGCAGTAGATTCTCTTAGGTAACTTTGCCATTCATCAATTAAATCTAGTAATCAGAAGGCGACAGCATAAAAGTATTCACAAGATATGCCTTCATTATACCTTTTTTTTTTTGGTTATAAAACAAATCCATCAAAGGAGAACAAACACCCATAAATTGATTACATTCCAATAAAAGTAGAATTTTGATCTATGGGAGGTGTGAAGAACATGCAATTCTAGAAGCTTACTTCTCCTGCCTGTGACTGATTATAGAAAGTAAAGTTTGCAATTTTACTAAATCTTGAACCACATCAGGATCTAACAAATAAGGAAACAGCAAAAAACAAAAACAAAAAAACATTTTCCAGGCAAAAGGGCCATCAGAAAGAAAAAACACAACAACATCGTACCTAGAACGAACTGAAACCATAAACCATGAGCAGTGAGAGGAAGAAACATAATAGAGAAACAAGGAAGATAAAAACCCAGGAGGAGAATCAATCATTAAAAGTGATGTGATGATCAAAGAATAATAAGTAATAATAACAAAGGCAAAGTACCTGAACATATAACATAAAAAAGACAGTCAAAGCAAAGAATGATAAAAATGAAGAAAGACCCTTTAATTTGGCCTGACCTCAACAGATTGATTGGATTTTCTTTTCTTTTTCCCACTTCACCAAAAGTCTTTCGCAAAAGCAATCCCCTTCACAACTTGCTGTCAATTTCCCCTCTCTCTCTATCTCTCTTTGTGGAAAATAGCTTAGCTTGGTCACAAGATTATCATTGATTAGGCAAAGAAAATAATATATATATGAATAAAAATTGAAAGTGGGGTTTGTTTTTTTGGTGGACCTCTAAATGTTTTGGAATCTTTTGAAAGAGAGAACAATAGAATTGAGGATTTTGATGAGACTTTTAACACACACAATTATGATTGCTTTTTCTACTCTCCTCTTGTCTAATACAATTCATTTCATTATTGTTTGCTTTTCCAATTTTTCTTGAGATTAATATGCTGGGCTAGACAAGAGAAAGGTAACAAAAACCCGGTTCTTGAAATGGGTAATATTATCCAAGTTTGACCAGCCAATGATAGAGAGCCATATGGAACGGGTAGTTTGACTGTTCGGGCCAATTTTGAGACTAAAATGTTGTGATAAAACGGACAAATGGTAACTATAGTAATTGCACCGAATTTTTTTTGTTAACTGCAAGTACATTTTCTCAATTCAATAATTTAAATATTCGCATCGGGTAAGTTCTTCTAAAATACAAATTTAAGATTTTTGATTAAGAATAAATAAATTATTTTAGCAAGTATTATAGTATTACTAATAACGGTATATGTACTAATACAAACACCTATTTAGTACGTTCTTTTCTATTAATAATTGAAAAGTCTAAAAGAGATAGATTATGAGTTAAAACTTAAAATGTAACTTTTTCATAAATACAACATGGACAAACTATATTCGTCCTATTCACACCTGAAAACTCTCTTCAGGTGTGTTATACAGTATATATTTTGCATGCACTGCTTATGAGCTATCAATAGAAAGTTCTCTACCCTTTCAGGCATATTATTCAAGATTTAAACCAGTAAACGAATAAGAAGCACTCATAATTTTTCTGCCATATTTAACGTTTTGGATGAAATCTTAGATTATAAATTTTATGGATGATTGATGAATAGGAAGGATTCTTGTAATATGATGGTACACTTCTATTGGTTAAAAGTTTTGGAATCGATCTTTTGATGAAAATTTACCGCACATTCAGTATGGTGACAAAAAAATTAACAACCTTTGTCCTATATATATTGACTTTTATAGATTTCGTATATGCTTTTTCCCCTTAAGTATGATGAATAGGGTAAGCAATTAGGGGTGTGTTTGGTACGATGTTTTTCTGAAAAATGAGTAGTTTTATTACTTATTTTTCCTTATTTGGTTGGTGAGTGAAAAGTTTTTCCGAAAAATATTTTTTAGTGTTTGATTAGAGAGTATAAAATATTTTTAGGAAAATATTTTTTTATGCTACTCTCCTCAACCCACCTTCCCCAAAATTCCCATGTTTCTTGTACTCCCCCACCCCGCACCCAACAATTCTATTTTCTTCAAGAATTTAATTATTCTTTTCAAAATTCACACAAACCCAAAGGAACTAATGTGCTACTTTACTTTTTAACACAAGAACAACGTTAAAATTTGAGCTTGATAACTAAAAAGAAAATACTTTATTTTGTTGAAAAAGAAAGTATCTTTTATAACATGAAAAGAAATTACTCATTTTGTCGAATGAAAGAAAATATTTTTTCTACATCATGAAAAGAAAATACTCAATTTGTTGAAATGAGAAAATATTTTTTCTACATCATGAAAGAAAGTACTCATTTTGTTGAAATGAAAGAAATTACTTTTTCTACCTCATGAAAATAAAGTACACATTTTTTGAAAAAAAAAAAACTTTTTCTATTCCAGGAAAAGAAAATACTTAGTTTGTTGAAATGAAAGAAAATACATTTTCTACATCATGAAAAGAAAATACTCGTTTTGTTAAAATGAAATAATAATATTTTTTCTACATCATGATAAAAAAGTACTCAGTTTTTGAAAAAAAAAATATTTTTTCTATTCCAGGAAAAGAAAATACTTAATTTGTTGAAATGAAAGAAAATATTTTTTTTACATCATGAAAGAAAGTACTCATTTTATTGAAATAAAAGAAAAATACTTTTTTCTACATCATGAAAAAAAAAGTACTTGTTTTGTTGAAATGAAAGAAAATACTTTTACTAAATCATAAAAAAAATATAATCATTTTGTTGAAATAAAAAAAAATATTCTAAATACAACATGAAAAGAAAGTACTATTTATAATAGTTCTATTTAGGGTGGGTGGTGGGTGAGGTTGGGGTGTGGTCGGGGGTAGGGGTAGGGGGTTGGGGGTGATTTGGAGGTGAGTTGGTGAGCATGGGAAATAGGATGGAGAAGGCTGAAAAAGAGTTTTAGAAAATGATTTTCCCTCCTTTTGATAAGGAAAATATTTTCCTCTAATTGAAGAAAAATGTGTTGATGAGAAAAATAATTTCAAACATTTAACTCAACCAAACATGAGAAAATTGAAAAATACTCATACCAAACACACCATAGAACTTCTCTCTAAAAACAAATTTTTTCGGTCTTACTACATTCACTTCTCTCTAGCTTTTTATTTATTTTTTAGTTATATGTGTAGTAAGTTTTTGGTATTTTTCCTAGAAGGAAAGAGTAACGAGACCGAAATGAGTGCTTTATATGAAAATTGATCTCTTACCTCATTTAAAGGTTTTAGGTAGGTGAACCTGACAATTATGTAATAACGGTCATTTTTTCTACAAATATAAATTAGGGGTGTACAAAAAAAAATTGATAAATCGGATCAAACTGATAATTCGAGTCAAATCAAAAAAAAGAATCCGATGTGGTTTGGTTTGATATTCGGAAAAAAATCCTACCATAATTGGTTTGGTTTAGTTTTAACTAAAAAAGTCAAATCGAAACCAAACCAATCCGATATTATATATATATAATTTTAAAAAATATTTTATACGTATAAATATTTATTGTAATGTAATTTATAAATATTTCTTAAACTTTTTTTACAATTTTATCTTTTAATGTATTATTTCAAGCTTGGACTTAATATTCTTGAATGGTCTAATATGTTTTATAGCCCATAAATATAGTAACTCATAAAAAGTTCAAATCAATACTAATGCTAACAAAATAAATTCAATTCAACACCAGAAATGACAATATTGTTGGATATCTATTTTTAGTTTTGCATTGGTTTATAATGAAAATGCATAACTTAGTTTATCTTTTTCTTTAGTCTTAAACCTATAATTTACTTATTAGATGTACTTATTTTAGCATGACTTATATAATACTCTTAGATTATGTTTATTTTTATTATAACTTATTAATTAGCAATATTTATTTTATACGATTTTATTATCTTTGTTATTGAATAGTTTAGAACGATATTATTACTCATCTCATATTATTGTGTTATTTTCTTGAAAAATATATTACTATATAGTAATATCAATGTATCCTACTAGGACTAAAGACATATTTGGAGCACAAGTTACATATTTTATGCTATATATGAAGACTTTACCGGAAAAATTCCGAAAACCTGGAGAGAGAAAATCGAAAAAACTCGAGAAAAATCGAGATCGGAAAACTCGACTTTGTTGGTTTGATTTGATTTATAGATTTAAAAACCCGACACTATTGGTTTGGTTTGGTAATTAAAAAATTCTGACCAACTCGACTTATGTACACCCATAGTATAAATGTTTATGCAAAAGTAAATTTTTTGTAGAATTATTATTAAGCTTCATATAATTGCACAGTTGAATTTCATTTATAGTCATGCATCCAAGTCGTACGATGTTTCGTGTATAGTGACAGAGGCGGAGATAGGATTTTAACTTTATGCGTTCTGGATTTCAGAATAATGACTTCAAGTATTACAATAATTAGCTTCTAAATTTAATAATACAAATACACTGTTTGAGCAAAAGTTATTGGGTTCGGTCGAACCCGTACCCGAATTCTAGCTCCGCCCTGCATATTGATAGGTCAATTAGATATATGGATGCCACTTGCCAGTACCCAAAATTACAAAATACAAATCTTTAAAATTATAGAGAGAGAGAGAGAGATAGTCTAAACAAGAGCGTGAATCGCGATTTGGTTTTGGAGCCCCCAACATTACATTCCGAATTGTCTCAATTATTATTACCCATTCAAGGATGGTAGCTTCGCGAGGACAATGTGAATGCATTATTATGTCTTTTCATTATAAGTTTGCACCTATAATAATGCGTGTTTAATGTCTACATATTTGTACAATCACCTCGTTTATTAAGTAATTATAGATAAAGTTCTTGATATATATAACTTGATAATTTTTTACCCTTAAAACTGTACAGTTGAATTTGTTACGTGGTTTATAGACAAGCAAACTGATTTGAATCCAAAAATAATAAATAAACTAGATTAAAAATAAGACTTAGCGGTTAAAATCAAAGAAAATGACAAGCTTGGCTCCGAGAGCAATGCCTCCAGGGACATAAGTGAGAATAATATAAAAGGCAAGTAAAGTTCTTTTATTTAGCTTGAGAATAGAATGTAGCATAAGTTTTGCCATGAATTTTCTGTCCTACAATGGCCGTTGAGTCTACTATTTATAGTTATACCTAGGGAAACAAGATCTCAGGATCAAGCCCCTCTTAAATAACAATAGAGGGTCCATTGATGAATATGTAATGACAAGTCATGAATGCAAATATTCTCTGTAACGGCTACTCACGTTGATCATGCTCCCTTCGGGGTCTATCCGATGTCAAATGTAGTTTTTTCTTCCGGTACTGGTTATTACACGATTTTCTTTCTACATGTCTTCGGTTCCATGTGTCACGCTATAATTCGATCATTTAATGTAAACCAATTTTACCATATATAATTATTTTAAAAAAATAATTAACTTATTGTTACATACTAAGAATTCCATTTGGCCATAGATTTTGGGAGCTTGTTTTGAAAAAAAAAAAAAAAATGAAAACAATGTTTGTTCATAAAATATGATCAGTTTTTAAAAATAAATTTGACTCCATCTTGAGTTTCCAGCTCGTATGATACTTTATTGATGACAGCCGACACCCGATATGGGCCTTCCCACGTCGGATCCAGCTTTTCAACGTTGATTTTCCGAGTGTTCTGAGTCACTTTCCTCAAAATCAAGTCTGCTACTTTAAAGTGGTGGAGATTGTAGTATCTTTTCATCTTTTGTTTCTGAGCCACCATCCTCACGTGTGCCAAGTTCCTACGTTTATCGAGCAGTTCCATCTTCACCTGCAATGCCTCCTTATTTGCTTCTTAATTTGTTCGGGAGAACCGCAAGGTTAGTTCCCCTATTTTCACCGGGATCAGAGCTTTCGCACCGTATGCGAGGGAGAAATGTGTCTCTCTCGTGCTAGATTTTGCCATTGTCCGGTACGCCCATAGCACCCGATAATTCTTTGGGTCACTTTCATTTAGCCGTTTCAAACCTCTTTTTGAGGTTTTGGATAATCACCTTATTGGTCGACTCCGCCTGTCCATTAGCGCTCGGATGGTATGGTGAGGATGTAATTCTTTTGATTTTCAAGTCTTCAAGAAATTTCGTGATTTTAGAGCCTATGAAGTGTGGTCCGTTATCGCAAGCAATTTACTTTGTTATTCCGAATCGGCAGATTATGTGTTCCCATAGAAAGTCGATAACTTCGTGCTCACCAATCTTTTGGTATGAACCTACTTCAACTCATTTAATAAAGTAATCGGTTAAAATTAAAAGGAATCTCACCCTTTGGGGATCCGGTGGCAGCATACCGACTATGTCCATCCCTCATTTCATGAATGGCCATGGGGACAGTACCGAATGCAAGAGTTCCGCCAGTCACTTTGTCGCATTTCTGAATGATGCTTTGCGTCTTCTCCATCCGGGGCCAGTAGTATCCTGCCCTAACCAGCTTTAGCACCAACGAATCTGCACCGGAATGGTTCCCGCAAATTTCTTCATGGACCTTTCTCATCACGTAGTCCGCCTCCAAGTCTCCTAAACATCGGGCCAACAGGCCTTGGTATAATCTCCTATATAATTGTCCACCCATAAGGCTGTAGCGAGTCGCTTTGGTGCGTAATGTTCGGGACGCCTTCGGGTCTTTGGGCAACTTGTCATGCCAAAGATACTCGATGAACTCATTCCTTCAGTCCCAGACTAGGTTGGTTGTATTTACTTTATAATAGCCGTCCACATCTAGTATTGAATGAAGAAGTCGAACGACAGTACCTTAGCCGGATCCTTTCATCTCCGTACACGATCCCAAATTAGCCAATGCATCTGCTTTCACATTCTCTTCTTTCGGAATGTGCGTGATTGACCATTCCCTGAATCGTGCAAGCAACGCCTGGACTTTATTCACATATTGTTGCATGCGTTCCTCTTTTGTATTGAAAATCCCGTACACTTGGTTCACTACCAGCTGGGAATCACATCTGATCTCTATGAGCTCGGAGCCAAGTCCCCAGGCCAGCTAAAGTTCTGCAATCGAAGCCTCATACTCGGCTTCATTGTAGTTAACATAATAGTTTTTATGGCCTGCTTCAGGGTTTTCCCCGAGGGCGTGATTAGGACTACCCGAGTCCGGACCCTTTCACATTGGAAGCCCAGTCTATGAACAAGGTCCAAACTCCTGATGTCGTTTCCGATACTATAACCGCTTCTTTAGCAGCCAAGGGTAATAGCGCAAGACTGAAATCGAAGTCGGCCAAAACTTGTGATTTGATCGCAGTACTATGTTTGTACTCAATATCAAACTCACTAATTTTGACTGCCCACTTAGCCAGTCGGCCTGACAACTCAGACTTATGAAGAACATTCTGCAAGGAGAAAGTTGTCACAACAGCGATCGAGTGGCACTAAAAGTAAGGCCTAAGCTTTCGAGAGGCGACTACAAGAGCTATGGCTAGTTTTTCGAGGTGCGGATAACGAGTCTCCGCTCCTGACAAAATTTTACTAACATAAAAGATAGAAAATTACGTACCTTCGTCTTTCCGGACTAGAACGGCACTTACCGCTACCTCAGAGACCGCTAAGTATATTAGCAATTGTTCACCTTCACCCGGTTTTGATAGTAGCGGGGGGCTTGATAGATAATGTTTTAGGTCTTTCAAGGCCTGCTGACATTTCGTAGTCCATTAGAAATTCTTCTTCTTCTTCATAAGTGAGAAGAAGTGATAACATTTTTCCGAGGATCGAGAGATAAACCTGCTCAAAGCAGCTAATCTTTCGGTTAGCCTCTGTACTTCTTTTACGCTCGTTAATTGGTTCGGGATGTCTTCGATGACCTTGATTTTATCAGGATTTACCTCGTTCCCTCTTTGTGAGACCAAGAAATCCAAGAACTTACCGGAGCCAACCCCGAACGCACATTTTTCCGAGTTGAGCTTCATGTTATGCTTTCTCAAGATATCGAAGGTATCTTGGAGGTGCTTTAAATGATCACCTGTATTCAAAGACTTTGACCAACATGTCATATATGTACATTTCCATTGTTTTACCCATTTGCTTTTCGAACATCTTGTTCACGAGCCTTTGATAAGTGGCTCTGGTACTTTTAAGCCCGAAGGGCATCATATTATAACAATATGTACCAAAGTTTATTATGAATGAAGTTTTTTCCTGATCCTCCGGGTTCATCTTGATTTGATTGTACCAGGAATAGGCATCGAGGAAACTCATTAACTCGTGCCCGACCGTTGCATCAATCATTTGATCAATGATTAGCAATGGGAACGAGCCTTTAGGCCACGCCTTATTCAAGTATTTATAATCTACGCACATTCGAAACTTGTTATTCTTTTTAGGAACCACAACTACATTAGCTAACCATTCGGGATACTTTACCTCCCAGATTTAACAAATGTCAAGTAGTCAAGTTACCTATTCCTTAACTAACCTGTTTCTGACCTCGGCTATTGGGAGTTTCTTTTGCCTTACCGGAGGGAAGCTTGGGTCCAGGCTTAGCTTGTGCACGGCCACCTTTAGTAGGATGCCTGTCATATCTGAGTGCGACCATGCAAAACAATCAATGTTAGCTTTAAGAAAATTAATAAATCTTGACCTGAGTTCAGGATTGAGTCATGTTCCCAAGTGATACTTCCTCTTCAAGAATTCTTCGAACAAATCCACTTGCTCGAGTTCTTTTGCCGTGGATTTGGTCGCGTCCGTCTCTTCCGGTACCTGAAAGTATCTCGGTACCTGGTGGGATTCCGATGACTCCTCGCCTTTATCATCTTCACTTGGCACGGGAGCAGGCGCCGATTCATGTAATTGCTATTTGTTGGGCTCCTTCCCTTTACTGATGGAAATAGAGACTGCGTTCATTTATCTTGTTATCGCTTGATCTCCTCTTATCTGCTTGATTCCCTCTGGGGTCGAGAATTTTAGCAATTGGTGAGACGTTGATGGTACGACCTTCATCTCATGTAACCATGGCCTATCGAGAATTATGTTGTAGCCCATGTCGCCATCCACCACTTCAAATAAGGTGGTCTTTGTTATCCCTTCGGCGTTCGTGGGCAGCAGGATCTCTCCTCGGGTTTTCACATTTGCCAGGTTGAACCCGGCGAGGAGCTTTGTTGCCGGAATGATACTTCCGGTTAATTTGGCTTGTTCCGTCACTCTCCATTGAATGATGTTGGTTGAGCTTCCTGGGTTAACAACACGCTTAATCTTGAAATCTAGAACACTAAGAGAGATTACTAGGGCATCGTTACGCGGCAGAAGAAGTCCGTCGGCGTCCTCCTCCGTGAAGGTAATGTCATCTTCGGCGACTTCCCGGAGTCTCTTGATATGGGTAACTGATACCTTCATCTTCTTGGCCGATGAGAAGGTTATGCCATTGATTTCATTTCCTCCAACAATCATGTTGATAGTCAACCGATGAGGGTTTTCTCCATCTTCAAGGGTTTTGCATTGTCCCGATTGCGGTCATAATTGTTCTTGGCTCGGTCACTCAAGAACTCCCTAAGATGGCCATTTTTTAGCAATGTTGCCACCTCCTCGCGCAGATGACGACAGTCCCCAGTTCTATGGCCATGATTTCCATAATATTCACACTACAAGTTAGGATTTCTCTGGCTAGGATCAGATCTGATTTTCTTTGGGAATCGTTCTCCTTTGATATTCCTCATCGCCGATACCAACTCCACTACACTGATGTTGAAATTGTAATCTGACAACCTGGGATAAGTAAAATCCCGGGTCCCCGATACCTCTTTTTCTTGCAACGATATGTTGTTTCAGCCACGATTAGCTCTTCTTTCGGGAGCGAACCTATCCTAGGACTGGAACCCTTTGCTATCGCGTCCCTCAGCTCTCTTGTAAGGCAAGAAGTGGCCTTTAGATGATCGCCGGTCTGCATCAAAATCATCCTTGAACTTCTCTCGGTTCTTGTCTCGGTCTCATCTCTTGTTTGATGTCGGAAACCCGAGTTGATCATCTTCAATCCTTATTTTCGATTCATAGCGGTTATGGACATCTGCCCATGTGGTTGCTTGGAATTCGAGCAGGCTTTCCTTCAACTTTCGGAAGGCGTCGGAGCTTTTCGGGTTCAAACCCTTTGTGAATTCCTCCGCTGTCCATTTGTCTGGTAGGTCGATGGTAGCTTCCTCTCTTTCTGGAATCTAATCACGAACTCCCACAACAATTCAGACTCACCCTGTGCGATCCTAAATATATCCGCCTTCGTGGCTTGGATCTTTATGGCCCCGACATGGGCCTTAATAAATGAATCTACAAGCATTTCAAAAGAGTAAATTGAATACTCGGTTTGAACGGCAACTGAGTTATTTTTTTGAATCCGGGCCCTTTAAAATTAGTGGTGCATCCGGAATCTAATCCATTCAAGCGTGAAACTCCTTCGTGTTTTGATCCATCCGCTCATTCATCTCCCTCATGAATCTCATGAGTTCGATTTTGAAGGGATAATTACCGTTGTCGTTATCAGATCCGCTACCGGTCCCCCCGACACTGTCAAAGCAGACCTCACCCCTCGGGGTATTATTATCAACTCTTTGAGCCGTCTGATTTGCAGGGACGCCAAGCGGAACCAGGCCTCTTTCGTTTGCATTATTAGAAGCACCTAACAATGCATGCTTCAATTCTGTCATGACTTGGTCCTGCCTTGAGAGGTGGCTCATGATGGCCTTATGTTGCTCTCTCAAGAACCTTACTGTTTCCGCAACGTGTTCATCTTTTGCGTCATCGGGAGTAGGCTCTCGTACATGTCATGGGTACTGTCCTCCATGGACTGGGGTTGCCTCATCCCCCTCATTGCGGGTGTCGCTGGTTGAATCCTCATGTTGAGGTAGATTTTTATGTCCCTCTACGTTGTGTGCGATGTTGACATTGTTAGCTGCCATTTTTGATTTTTTTGCTAAGAAACAAAGAATCAAACAAGTTAGTAATAAACACAAGGATCAATTCAATTACGCAATTGTCTAAGACCCACGGTGGGTGCCAAAATATTTACCCGAAAAACTGTATAGTTGAATTTGTTAAGTGATTTATAGACAAGCGAGCTGATTTGATCCAAAAATAATAAATAAACCATATTAAAAATAAGAAATAACAAGCTTGGCTCTAAGAGCATTGCCTCCCGGGGATAGAAGTGAGAATAATATAAAGAGCAAGTAAAGTTCTTTTATTTAGCTTGAGAATAGAATGTAGCATAAGTGTTGCCAAGAATTTCCTGTCCTACAATGGTTGTTGAATCTACTATTTATGGCTATACCTAGGGAAACAAGATCCTAAGATCAAACCCCTCTTATATGACAATAAAGTGGCCATTGATGAATATGTAACGGCATGCCATGAATGTAAATATTCTCTGTAATGGCTGCTCATTTAATACCAGGGAATATTCTTCATTGAATGTTATCCGATGACAAGCATTCGATATGCTCACGTTGATCATGCTCCCTCCGGGGTCTATCTGAAGTCAATTGTAGCTTTTGCTCCCGGTACTGGTTATTACACGATTTGCTTTCTACATGTCTTCGATTTCACGTGTCACGCTACCATTCGATCATTTAATGTAAACCAATTTTACCCTATACAATAATTTAATAAAAAAAATAATTAACTTATTGTTACATACTAAGAATTACGTTTAGCCATGGATTTTGGGAGTTTGTTTTGAAAAAAAAAAATGAAAACAATGTTTGTTCATAGAATATGATGAATTTTTAAAAATAAATTTGAAAAAAAAATTCAAGTTCCCAAAAACTGGCTTGGGGCAGTATCTCGGTGAAAATTTTCTTTCCACTCATAAATTTTCAACTTTTTTCAAATAAAATGCATGTTTAAATACAACTTCAACTTCCAAAAATTATTTTTCAACACAACTTCAAATACTTATTTTTTAAGTTTCAACCAAATCTATGTACAAATACTAGCTAAAATTTATTGAGGATGTGAAATGATATTTACATTCTCGATAAATATAACTTGTAACTGTAATGAATACCTTTTATTTAAATCATATCCGTGAGCACGATTATTTATCATTCTCTTCAAAGATGTAGACAAAAAAGCCTAATTTTCCATGAAAATTTCCACATGATAAGTTTATGTTCAATTCTCACTATTCAAGTTCTTTGTCTCACCCACTAATTTTTCATTTTTAATTAAGAATATAAAAGAGTTTAAGTTTAGTGCATTTATAGTATTGCACTGTCACATAAAATTAACTTGCAAATCTTCATATTGAGAGAGAAGAAAGATTAAGCAAAGTATTATGGACCGCTCGAGTGTCCGTATTACGTGCTAGTGTGATTAGCAAAGAGACAAGAGGGGAACAACGTATTTCAGACCATTTATTTGGAATCATTCGACGTGGGTGGTGGGGGACATTGACTTATTTAGAGTAAATCTACGATATTTTGTAATCAAATAAAGAATGATTGGCACTGGCTATTTTATTCTGCACCAGAAAAGGACTTCCACACAGTTTACGGAATTACAATATTCCCAAGAGGTTTTCAAAATTTGTTATAAATTAAAAGAGGAACTGAAATTTAGTAATGGAAAAATTCCAAGATGAAAAACTGATTTTTTTATATTATAGATTTAGAGTGACAACAAGCCGAATAGTAGTCTCTTGATTAGCTTGGAAATTGTTAGGCTTTGCTTTCATAAATGTGATAACTAACTTCGAAAAGTATTTCTTTAATAATAGTGAAATTATTGATAAAAGAAAAGACAGAGGGGAACAAAGTGGCTATTAAAATGGTTTTGGATCAAGATGTTTAGTTAATACATACATACATCAAGTGTTTTAAGTGAATAGCTATATTTATGACATAACACAAGGTATGTATATATATTACTAGTCCATTATCGACAAATTAATATTGTAGAAGCAAAAGGCTAGCTATAGAATCTAATAAAAGTAAAATAAATCGGGAGAAAAAGAAAAAGAAAAAGAGAAAAGTAATAAAAGGGAAAAAAAAGTAAGCAATGTACGTAAGAAAAGTAGCACTGGAAATTATGCACTGGCCTAGGGATTATCAAGGGGAAATGAAAATAGAATAGTATAGTAATAGTTAAATAGTGGAATCTATTTAGGTAAGTATAGTTTATGCAAGGAAAAGCCAAAGCAGGAGTGACATTTTTGTTTGTTAGTGATAACAACATGTCAATTGGGAACATTATGGACAAACAACCGGTCGAATTTTCTGACGTCTAATTTTATTACTCTAATAAACAAAATAGGGTGCATTGCAGTTGCGAAGCCAAAAGATGACCAGAGGCTTGGAGCTTAAAAGCCAAAGTTTAAGTGGAGTTCTTTAAATTAAAAATTTAATAAATATTTTTATTTAGAATCTATTTTTAATTCTTTGAAATGCAAAGTCGTTAATTATTTTTTATAATCGATTTTTCTAATAATATTTTAATATATATAGTCATATATGGTTTGGAAGAGAGAGCGCGCGCTAATCCATTTAATTTTCTTCTTTTTCTTGAACTTTATTATCGTCTAACTCAACTAGATTAATGACCTGTTCGTCTAAAAAATACTCCCCTATATTACTAATTTAGTTTTCTATTGCTCGCAAATTTTTTATCAAGAGCTCTTTTTTAAAATTATATTAAATTTTCAACTCTTCTCTCTCTCTCTCTCTCTCTCTCTTTTAATTTTTTCGGATATCAAAATTTATATTTTCTAGTTGACATATTTAAATTCTAATAAATATTTTAAAAATATACCTATGAAGTAAAAATAACAAATACAAAATAAAAAGATACTAGAAGGTTAGAATGAAAGAACCCGATTCAAGAAGTTTGAAGACTTAATTCTAAACTTCGTACTGCTACTTCAAATATTTCCCACAAACTTTAAACGTGAGAAAGAACAGAAATGAGACGCAATATATTGTATCGAAAGTAAATGTTAACTATGTTTTTGTAGAAGCGATATAAATTATCGGAAGTTTTGAAAAACAAATAGTTGATCGTAGAGAAAGTAAGGAAGAATATAAGACAAAGTATGTAAATTAATGAAAAATGTGAAATAAAAGATTGTGGCTCTTGCATAAACTAAGAAAGAGAGTGTAAAGTTTTAACACATTTTCTACTGAAAAAGTCAAAAGTGGAATAACAATTTTCCTTATCAAATCCATTTATTACTAGTATGTAAATGATTTATAGAGTTATTCTTATTTCCCTATTTTTTAAATAAATCGGTCACTTAATTATTCACAAAGCTAAATGTTTGCTTTCCTTTTATATGAAAATTTTAATTTTCTTAAGAATATTACTCAATATTTTCCAAAAAAATAAATTATAATCCTATTATTTTTAGAAAATGGCGTCTCCAAATTTGGGGGCCTAAAGCAGTAACTTAAGTTACTTCATAGTTAAGCCGGCACCGGAGATGACACTATTTCGAAATGCCATTGAACTTATTGATCATTTAAGTTATTAGGATTTAATAATTATATAATATAGGAAACCGTTTAACACAATACATAAAATATGAACTAAAACTATTGAGTATGAGCTAAAATAAAGTACTTATTTTGTTTATGATTTGTTTTGTTTATTGAATGGCAGTCCGATGTTTGGCATTTGGCAGACCCAGTCAATAGAGGATGTTTAGACCAAGTCTTTGTCTTTTCTTACTCACACTACTCTATCTTTGCCTGTACATGAGTACACAATTAAAACTGGCATGGATTTCTGTATCCTTAACCGATTCCAATAGATTAAAAAGTCTTTTTTCGATTTTTTTTTCTTTTTTGGCGGCCCGTTTACTACAACATAATCCTCTTTCTTTATGCGGACTTGGAACTAATAACGATAAAAGTAAACTCATACAGACAGAGTGAAAATTAAAATCGTAATAAGAATTATCCATACAAACTAAATTAGATCTCAATAACCTATATACCGAAGATTAAATGCACGTACCAAACATGTATCTCTAGTCCCCACACGCTCATTGTGCCTTGCACCTATTTTTTCTCCATTAAAAATGGTTTCACAATGCTTGTTAATTTCTTTTTTCTAAAAGAATTGGCAATTTTCATATTTTGTACAATAGCCTTGTTCAGTGGCGAAGCCAAAAAATTTTGGAAGGGTGTTCAAATTTGAAATAAGTAAAAAAAAAATCTAACAAAGGGTGTTCAATATATGATATGTACCTCTAAAATCTAATATTTTACTTATATACGCAATGTAATTTTTCGACAAAGGGTGGTCAAGTGTGGCTTCGCCCGTGCCTTGTTATATATTTGAACAATATCTCCTTCCTACTTGTTAATTTATTTTGATATAATATCTTTTCAATTAGCTTTTATGACATATTTAATATTTAAGCATAAGATGTTATTGTTAAGCACACACAGTCTACACACCCATGAAATTAGTGAAAGGAAGATTATGAAGCTTCACTATATAATATGTGTATAATTCTATATAATTGGTATAATTTATATGCATCGGCTAGTTAAAAATAAACATTTGAGTAAAATCCCTTTGAAGAATGCATATCAAAGATAGAAGAACGAATATAACTTTTTAGTGGACCAACTTATTATGGCCCATATGCAGAATGTATCTCAAGATAGAAAGCCCAAACTGTTTCGCAAACATAATATAAGCCCACCTCTTGTATGTGCTTGAATTGCCAAAATAAACATGAGAAAACTTCATTTGTAGCCATCCGGAAAAAACTAATGACAATAGCTAGCCACAAAATAAACCATACAATTAACAACCCAAAACTAATTAAAAGACTAGCCCAAGACTACTGCCACTCAAAACCCTAACTTCCTTCTCTCAGCGATCATACGCATTTTCCTCAGCCGAATAAGTCGTTGTTATCCCAAATATCCATTTGTATTACTCCCATTTTGACGGATACCATTTGAGCCCGAACCCGAACCCGAACCCAAATTGGTATTTTGTATCCTTGCAAATTCACCTAAGTGCAAATTGGACCCATTATTATTCGTACTCAAAGCTTCCAGCAAAGTCCCAAATTGCGGCCCGTTTGACTCCAACAGCGAACTGAATTGCCCATTAGTCATACCAATCACTCTACTACGGTTCTGATCAAAAGCTGGAATTGCAGGTATACCAAAGCTGGAATTGCAGGTATACCAAAGCTGGAACTGAAGATGAAACTGAAGACGACGTCGTTGAGGAGGAAATTTTCTTATTGGATGAAGAAGAACGTTTTGTGTTCTTATGAGAACCACCACCAACTGGAATATTCCTAGGAGTACCACCTTTGGTCCAATACCTACGACAACTCTTACAAAAGTGACGTGGCTGAGAAAGATTATAATTGTTGTAATAACATAATTTTGTGTTTGGTGAATCGCATCTTGGACATTTCAAGTGTTCTTGCTCTGGAAATTGTGGTTTTATTTGTGTATAAATTGATGGATCTTGCATATTTAATTTTCTCTTTAGCCTATAAAAATTCAGTCTTTTTGAAATAAACTAAGTGAATTAGTAGTATTGAAACAAAAAAAAATTGGTTCTTAGTAGTATTGAAACAAAAATTTGTATAGTGAATATATACAAAAATAGATTATCATTATACAAAAAATATACTAAATAGACTGTTACTATACAAAATATAGGCTTGGTTTAGTAGTGAATTAGTAGTGTTGAAACAAAAATTATATAAAAATAGACTGTCACTATATAATTTATATACAATAGACTGTCATTATACAAAATATGTACAAAATAGACTGTTACTATACAAAATATATACTAAATAGACTGTCACTATACAAAACATATATAAAATATACTGTCACTATACAAAAATATACTAAATAGACTGTCACTATATAATTTATATACAATAGACTATCACTATACAAAATATATACAAAATAAACTGTCACTATACAAAATATATACTAAATAGATTGTCACTATACAAAAAATATATACAAAATATACTCCCACTAATATAAAATAGACTGTCACTATACAACAAATATACAAAATAGACATTTCGGGCTATTAGTTATAATATGTTTGGGCCGAAGGGCTATTTTGTGTCAATGGGCAAAAATATGAGCTATTAAAATTTTGAGGGGTTATAGACGGTAGTTTTCTCAACAAACATCTTCAGCTTCGGACCGAACTTTTGGATTGATTTGTAGGCAAAGATCACTTTTAGCCGGCGGTCAAAACTAATTATATTCGGTAACCGCAAATGTATCTGTATATTTTTTGTATATAACATACAAATATATATATATATATATATATATATATATATATATATATATATATATATATATATGAATGAGCGCCTATACTGACACTTTTGAGAGCGGCTATTAAGTGTCATTTTGCTTCATGACTCAAATAATTAGTTCATAAAGCGAATTAATATCTAATAATGTTATCTGTCAATCCAAAAAATTTCACTTCTACTCAACTCTTCTTTAAAAGTTAAAAGTGAATTCGGAAACTAACTTACGTAACAATATATACAGTTATCATTCACCAATTAGCGTAAAAGTAAGAGAAAGTTAAAGTCATTATGTACATTTTGAAAAGCTTCTATAATTGATGTGGAGAAGATATAGCAAATCAAGCTTTTTATCACTGTTGAAGGACAAAATGGAATCGATTGCATTACTACTGAGCTTTAGCGTCAATTAGCTAATGATCACCATCTTTGAAACTCCTTTAGGACCACCAATTGGCAATTGCAATAATACGCTTGAGTGACTATAGCTTGGTCGATTTTCCCAACATTTTCTTCTCTAAATCTTTTCAAAGTTTCTTGGCTCTAATGAGATTTGACCTTCGCACCATTTAGATACAATGTGAAACTTCAACCAATAGACTAGAGTTAAGGTATTAATGTTTTTTCCACTTCTTTTCAATTTATATTTAAAATTCGTTGGCATGTATGATGGAATTCGTTTAGATCTATTTCAGTTGCCACTGAAATGGAATATGAAAAAATACAACTTTTGCTTTCGTATCTTAGACGGGGGAATTCTTGAAAGGCATACGAATACGCCTCTCGCAAATGAATATAGACTCAATTCTTAAATGAGGGGGTCTTTTTGGGAGTCCAAAATCTAATTGTGATATTTTTGGACTCAAACGACACAAATAGGTAAAAATTGGTATAGTGCGGTGAATAATCGCGCTATATTTGAACTAAAAATTGGCGGGATGTATAGCGCACATATAGAATTCCCTAGCGCCTTCTATATGTGCGCTATACCTATATAAAAAATTGTGTCATCTCCTTCCCCCCACCAGAACGCGAACCAGCAGACCCCAAAAATCGATCCCCCTATTTTTTAAGGAAAAAAACTCCATTTGAGCTCCGTCCCACAAAAAGTGTATTTTCTTCTTATTGTAGCAAGTTAACACCGGATTCAAGGCGTTGTCGTGTAGTGGATCCCGTCGATTGCTCGTTTCAGCCCTCAAATTATCAAATTTTAAGATTTCAAAAAATTTTAAATCGAGGTATTCCGACTTACTTTTTGGTAAAATTCATATATATAAAATGCTTATTAATTGTTATTTACTGTGGGCTATGTTTTTTTATTATTGTTTTGTGATTTAATTAATTTATTATTTTTTATCCGGATTACATTATTTATGTGCTAAAAAATAAGTAAAATATATATATTATTATTTTATGAATAATTATTGTTATATGTGATTTTATTGTTGTACGTATATTAATATATGACTTTATTATTGTTTAGTGCCCTTTAATATTATATTGTGCCCTTAATTGTTATGTAGTGCCTTTTAGCGTAGTAAAACTGATAATAAATTTTAGCTAATGGTAGTTGACTTTGTTCATGGCCATTTAGAGACCACCTACTGCATCCCCGTATAGTTAGACGCCTTCAGGATATGGGTTTCTACAGAATCATAGAGATTGGCCGGTTGCAGTTCGACTGGACGTTGATCACGGCTATGATAGAGCGGTGGCGATCGGAGACACACACGTTTCATCTACCCATCAGCGAGGCTACCATCACACTTGAGGACGTGGATGTTCTTTTTGGGCTGCATGTCGATGGATTACCTGTAGCTTACCCGCATGCTCTTAGAGACCATAAGGAAGTGGATTACCTGCATATGTTGCAGCGACTCACCGGTTTCCAGCCAGCGGAGCCGAATGCATTGAGTGGGGCTAGTCAATTGCAGCTGACGCCCGTCCGGCAATATCTGGTGGCGATGGATACGGAGATTACGGATGATTCACCGTCGGAGGATATCGACCGGCACGCGAGATTGTTGTTGCTATTGTGTTTGGTGGTGTACTGTTCCCGATCACTTTGGAAAATCTAGTTAGTTTGAGATTTCTACATCATTTGGAGCGGCTAGATAATTTACCTGGTTACAGATGAGGTGCAACTGTTCTAGGTTACCTGTATAGGCAGATGTGCCAGCGTGCATGGGCACCCAGAGAGACGTTGACGGATTTTTACCAATGTTGTAGGTGAAAACATAGTCAATTCTTTTCATGATTATAACATACATAGTAAAAGAATACCTTAAATTTTACGTCCACAATCTATATTAGGTTTGGGCCTCAGAGAGGTTCCTACAGTTCCAGCCACCTCTACCACCGATTGCACCGGATGCACCACCTCTACCGTTTCCTCCTTTAGCTTGGCGGTGGGTTGATAGGAGAGGCTACGCACGCGAGGTAGAGGCTCGACATCATCTCCCTTATTACAGGGATTTGTTGGATTTACTTGAAGGCGCGCATGTACATATATACTTAAGTTTACTTGGCCTGGCTTTATATGTGTTGCATTTACTCACAATACTTGTGTTTAATAAATAGTTCGTACGGAGGCCATACCGCGACGCGCTCATAGCTGCTTTGCCCGATTATTTCTCCCGCGGCCGAGCTATGTGAAGCTCTTCCGTCCCACTGATATGTCTCGACATAGTCGATCATCATGCCACGGAGCGAGTCCTTCATCAGTTTGGTCGCCCGCAGCTTGTACCTAATCTGCCTACTTGGCACGCGATATATTACCAGCGGGATGATCGTTGCAAGGTTGACCAAACATACATGGCATGGATAGAGGCCTAGATTGAGGTTTGGGACCAGAGGTATGGCCTATTCCGCCATGCCCTCCACCTGACCGTATGGATGGCGAGCATGAGTGCATGGGTTGGTATCGCAGCATTACCCGACTTCTCGTCGGGAATCCCATTCATCGCGCAGGTGGGCGGTACATTCCATACGCCGGGAGGCATAAGGCACTGGTATGTTAATTGTTATACTTACTTATAAAGTTGCATTATTCTTCCAAAATTAATATTTTACATGTTATGCAAGCTATTATCTTACATCAGTTCTGCCAGTTAGGATTGTAGATACTGCAGCATACACGCGATGGAGCGTCAGCTTTGTACGTCTTTGGTCATCGGGTTATTGATCTTGCTGCCAACACATTGAGACGTGCCTGAGAGGATGGGCGCTTAGGATACGAGGCTGCTTATGTGCCGCCAGAGGAGTACCATCATGGGCCACAAGTAGAGCCTGAACGTGGTAGACATGGCAGACATGGCTAGAGAGGAAGGGCTAGCCCACGAGGTCGTGGTGGTCGGCGAGGACGGAGTCCCCAGCAAGGGGCGTTGAGGCACCCGTGGAGGATATTAGAGATGATCATCCGGGTGAACACCCTGAGCCACACGATGCTCTTAATGATATATCGTCATTCATCTTTCAGCTATCGCCATGGATTGATGATAACAATGAAATACGAGAAATGTATGTCAACTGGGGACTAGATTATGATGCCCTCGGTTCGGAAGGGTGCGTACAAGAGGCTGACGAAGAAGATGAAGACAATGACAATGAAATAGTGCCAAATAGTAATGGCGAATGGAAATTGCTATTTATTTCTTGAGGTGAATGTTAAATTGTTGTATTGAATCTTTAATGCTAAATATCAATTAGATTTAACCCCATTGGAAGCATAATTTTATTTCATAAATTTTGCAAACTGAAAATTTACAAACATATAGTACAACAAAAATACTGCAAAAATAAGCACTACGTTTATCCTTGATAATGGGGCACATTGGATGAACTGCCACCTGGAGCTGAATTACTACCGCTTCTCAAACCAACTGAAGGACATTTACGGCGGTCGTATCCTGTTTGGGAACATATGCCACATTTACGCACATAAACGGTATCACCAACATCCATTTGGTTCCATATCCGTGTTCTTTTTTTGCACTTGCCATTGACGCAAATAATCCTTGTTATACACCATTTTAAATGGTTCCGTCGGCCAATAATGCTCAACACCCACTGGCTGCAACTGTCCACTATAGGTGTTTAAGTATGCAGCAACACTATATTCTTTATCAACGTACCTCGTTACCACAAAACATGTATGTTGAAAGCACTTCATGGCATGTGAGCATGATAAGTGATACATTGACCATTTTCCACACGAGCATAATCTCCTGGCTTTATTGACGGTGTGTGTATTATTCTCGCGGTTGTGATGCATACCAGTGCGAACTTCAAAAATATTTCGCTCGCTACAATACAGCAAAAATGAATGTCATTGTGCTCTCTTCCTATATTTATCAAATTGTTTCATTGGTTGGGGCATAAATTCAATACCCTTTTCCATCAATGATGATGCACCTCTAGATCTTTCAACAAACCTCTCCGCCATCTGCTTGAAAGACATCCGCACCATGGCAGTGAACGACAATCCATGTGCAGACTTCAATAACCCGTTGAAAGACTCTGACATATTTGTAGTCAAAACTCCCCATCTTCTACCACCATCCTTAAGACAAGTCCACTTGTCAAGCTCATGTCGCATCAACCAACGATAGGCTTCTGGGTCTTCCTGCCTAATCAATTCCATTCGCCTCCTGAATTTATACTCTTGGTGATCTGTTGCAACCATCCATATTAAATCATGTAATTCCTTATTCGGATAAGCCCTCTGGAAGTTGGCCTTCAAGTGCCTAACACAGTAACGGTGGTAGGCATACGGTTCCTTCTATTCACGCAAATTCTATACAAAACTTAAAATACGCCATGCCGATTAGATATTAGACAAATACCTGAACGTTATTTGATAACGTGCTCCTTCAAGTGGTTCAAAAATAATATCCATGTTTCTTGGCTTTCATTGGTACAAATAGCAAATGATAGGGAAAATATACTTCAATTAGCATCTACTGCAATGACGATCAACAACTTAATATCATACTTTCCATGGACATAAATGTCGTCTATGGATATTACCGGCCGATAATGGACAAAACCATCAATAGTTGGTTTAAATGCCCAGAACACATATCTCAATATGTATTCTAGTATTCCTAAACTCCGCTCAAGCTTCCATTCAACAACAGTCCCGGGGTTAAAGTGTTGCAATGCAGCCATATAGCTGGGTAGAGCGGCAAATGACTTATCCCAGTTATCATAAATAATTTCAAACGCACGTTTACGACTGAGAAATGCCTTTTTTTTGGTAATGGTACATCTATATACCTGGTGGACAGATGTTATACACTCTTTGATTTTGTACCTTATGGACGCTTCAATGTGTGGAATCAAGACAAGAGAAATCAAGTCAACATTCAAGTTAAAATGATTCCCACTGAATGTGTCCATTTCACAATTGTGGGTGCCAATGTATTTTCCCACAATCCACATATTTGTTTTTAACTTTTTCGCACGCAGAATCTAATTACAACCTTGAAACCATCTACGACAAATAATTTTGTATCTCATAACACTCTTTTATGCTGTGCATTCGCACCGCCCTGCTTAGGCACGCTTTATCAGCAAAAAGCATGCCCTTTGACAGCACCGTTGCTCTAGATTCATCCCACATTGTTGTCCGAATTTGGTCAAGATCCCTTGTGAGGGCATCCACATCTGGCATACTTGGCAACTGATCAAGGTAGGGAATCACCCTTGAATGAAATGGCATATGGGACTCGTACACTCTTGGTCTAACGAGAGGTGGAGCATGCTCCCTCGTCAAATCAGGTTTATCATTCTCGTCCTCATCATCATCACCCTCATCAGGGAAGGGTGTGTCATCTCCAGACTCATCAACATTGTTATCATAATCACTATCATCTTCCTGACTCTGCGCATCTGCCAAATCCCGATTAAATATATCGTCTTTGTGCAATTGAGTAAGGACAGAACCTTCAAGTTGCTCGTTTTCACTGCACAACCAATAAAATAATGAGTTTCCCAAATTCATCCAAACTTTACATAGAAACTTTATCACTTAACTTACAAATCAAAATGTGTTGATATCCCATGATGCATATTATCATGTTGTTGATGACTCCCGGATGGACCACCATGATCCAATACACCAAAACTAGGCATATTCCAACTGTCCGTTGGTTCATAACTTGTAAAATTCATATCTGACCGGTACCTCCTGTGGAATATATGAGTTTTCATACAAATTCAATACAAAAGGATAAACTTCGTAACACAAAGGAAAATTGAAGTTTACCACTCGGCCTGTGGATTATGTAAACTTGGGGATAAATTATGTCCTCGCTCCTCATTCGCCCGTAAAGATAAGTTTAGATCTGGCCAAACTCTTTCACCCGAAACCTGTTCGGATAAAACTGCTTCAAAACAACCACCCGATGATTGAGGGATATCCCTATTTTGCGAAACCTCATTATTGCGTACGTCTTTAGCCTTGACGTACATTTCCAACATTTTTACCACAAGAAATTCACGGTGTTCATCCGGAGTCCTCAAAAAATCTGTCAGAGTTTCATCGTACTCGATGTTAAACTCAGCATAACAAGCATTCCCTTGCGGAGTAACAGAATAGGGATATCTTCCGGTTACTTTAATATTAACCAAACGTTTGCTCACACTTTTTTTTTATTATATCACAACGATACCAATCTATCGTACTCCATTGTAAGTGACAACTTAACATGACACTGTGGAGAACAACTATAGCGTACTGAGTTATTATCCATCACAACCTCACCCCCTCACCCCAATATAATGAAACCCTAATTTTTCCCTCTTCGGATATTATGACAAAATACAAAATAACTTAACTAACAAATATTTCGGAAGATCGGAAGGATCCTGAATGATTTTTTATCAAATTATGAAACTCCTTAAATAAGAAACAAAACCAGTCCGGGTGGTACAATTATTTCATGTATAGCGCATGCATATTAGGCACTATATATGTAGCGTGCATACTGCATGCGCTATACCCATATGAATTATTGGTGGGTCAGTAAAGTGCAGCTGAATTATTGGTCGGGTAGGAAAGTGCCTTAACGGACAAACGTGCCGTTAAGGTATAGCGCGGTGAATAACCGCGCTATATATAAAATGGTAGTTAATTTTTTTTTATACCTATTTTTATCGTTTGAGTCCAAAAGAATCATACTTTGGTTCGGGACTCGGCTTTCTGGATGTCCCAAAGTTCAGAAATAATGCCTCTATCCGGGGTCTATTATATTGAATCTACCCGAGACAATGCCAAAGTCACTGAATGAATAAGTTTCTCTAAGTCATCAATCAAAGAAGCTACAAAAGCCTAGTAAAGTCAATAGTTAGATTCCTACGGATAATCCATACACAGTGTAGTTCCTGCCTGCCCTACTGCCTACTAACGCAATAACGTGACAAGAAAAAGTAAGTAAAAATGTGTACAGACGACTGTGATTATTTCTAAAGAATCACTAGCCCAGAACAAAACCACAAAATCGAACCATAATCTTGATCATAACCACGATTGACGGCGTCTAATGACTTAATTATAACTAAACAAAAAGGATGACAATTTCCTGAGCTGTAAAAGCAGCTTATCCAAAGTTGTCCAAAGAAAAAGCGGAATCACTAGTCTTTGACCAGTATCAAAAGGTCATTTCTTCAAGTATAAGAAAGTAGTATAGAATAGAACTATTTTGACAAATTACAATCAGAATATGCTGATTCAAACAAAGTTGAGTTCAGTTTCTCATTTTGATACCTATCAATCCATTGCTATTTCGACACATCTAAATCTGTGCTTTTGACTACATATCAGTTGTTTATGAAATGATGTAGATATAACTAAAAATGAGAAAATTAATTTTTTGATAATTTGACATCTTTCAGAAAACTAGGAAATTATATCTCTGTTTTATGTACAGCAAATCTCTTGGTAATTGAGGCAGCAAACAACAGAAGCAACACAGATATCTGAAATTTTAGCAAGAGATTTCATAGCTAAAGCAACTGCGACAAGAAAAGGAAAATTCATTCGCGCATTAATCTAATATTTACAGTAGGCAAAATCTGAAGTATAAACTCCTATGAATCTCACAAGTAAGAACCATAAACATAAAAGTTTCTAACTATCCATGAGGCAATCAAAAAGAAGAGAAAAAGATCAAATATCATTGATTAAGGTTCTCTTTCTTGTGATTCCTCAAGTATAGAACCTTTGAGTGAAATGCCATCAAGAATATCGCTTTCTGAATCAGCCTGTAGTTCTTTAAACTTGGTCATCACTTGAATCATTGTCGGCCTTTTGTAAGGTTTCTCGTCAAGGCATTCAAATGCAACCTTTAAATAATGATATAGTTCAGCATCACCAGACAGATTTGTTATTAGCTCAGAATCCAGGATCTCGTGACTTCTTTTCGCATTATGAAGCTGCTTTGCCCATCCAACAAGATTGTTATCCTCACCAAATTCGCGAGGATCTATTGGCCTCTTACCGGAAAGAAGTTCCAACAATATGACACCATAACTGTACACATCCCCTTTTGCCGTGCACCGAAAACTTTGGTAGTACTCTGGAGGAACATAACCTGGAGTCCCAGCAAGTGTACTCACACTCAGATGAGTATCCAGTGCATTTACCAGCCTTGCCATTCCAAAATCAGAAACCCGTGCCTCAAAGTTTTCGTCCAAAAGTACATTACTGGACTTCATATCGCGATGAATTATGTGGGGAATGCAGCTGTGGTGAAGAAATGCTAATCCTCTTGCTGATCCTATTGCAATCTTCTTCCTAACTGCCCAATCAAGAGTCATCCCTCCTCCTTTCCCCCCTTCGTGAAGAACAGATTCAAGACTTCCCCACTTCATGTACTCGTATACAAGAAGTCTTTCCTCTCCAATTTTGCAGTATCCCAACAAAGGCACAAGGTTTCTATGTTTGATTTTTCCAATAGTCTCCATTTCAGCCATGAATTCTCTGTCTCCTTGACTTGTTACATGTACAAGCTTCTTGATTGCGACCGTACTTCCATCTCTCAGCTGAGCCTTGTAGACTTCACCAAAACCTCCAGACCCAATCAAGCTTTCTGAGCTGAACCCATTAGTTGCTTCTAGAAGATGTCCAAAGGTAAGTTTCCTCAATGGTTTTTCAAATGTCGCCACATTAATGCTAAGTGGCTCGGGAATGCTTGATAGTTTCCAGCTGCTACTGCCAGAAGTTGGAAGGCTCTCAATGTATTTATCTCTCTTCTCCTCCTCCTTCTGAGTCTTTCTAATCCTATAAAGGGCAACAATAAGTAGGACAATACAAACAAGAGAGACCATAATTCCAACCACCATTCCTATAGTTGTAGGCTTCTTATTCTTATGATAGTAAATGCCTGATGAACGGTGTCCATTGCCAGAGCCACAAGGAGGAAGGGGAACCCCACAAAGGGCTGAATTGTTTTCATATCTTGAAGCTGGAAAAGTAGTCAGCTGTCCGCCGGAAGGAATCGCTCCCGATAGGTTGTTGTTTGAAACGTCAAGATCACTAAGAAATGAAAGGCTTCCTAACGAGGGTGGAATGAATCCCTGAAGGCTGTTATGTGACAGATCGAGAACTCCAACTATCTTCAGACCTCCGAAGTTGAACGGAATGGTTCCGGTGAAATTGTTGTGTCCCAAATTCAGAACTTGAAGAAAGCTCATCGAACCTAAATTCTCAGGAATATTTCCTGATAAAGCATTGTAGGAGAGATCGAGGTAAATAATGCTACCGTTGCTCGTGAAGGTGTACACTGTCCTCCCAGAATAGATCCTAGTCGATGGGCAGGAGTGAACCATAGGAAAAATCGCAAGGCTCTCTTCACGGATTCCCTCAAACTCAACCAATCCGCCAGCACCTCTGCATTCAGTCCCACCCTCATTTCTCACAAAAGCAAACTGCTTCCCAGAAACAATTCCAGGATTAACAAGGCCAGCTTGATCAGCAAGCTCGGGAGGGATTGAGCCGGTTAGAGCATTACTATTCAAATCTAGCCATATCAAGTTCCTGCACGTACCTAATCCCCGAGGGATTGGTCCAGTAAGCGAGTTATTTCCCAACTGAAGGATAGCAAGATTCGCAAGATTTCCAATTCCATGTGGTATCTCTCCAGAAAGTCGGTTGCTGGATAACGAAACCCAAACCAAGTTGGTACAATTGGTAATGGACAGTGGAAGTTCCCCAGTGAGGAAATTGTTATTGAGAATAAGGGTCTGAAGGTTTCCTCCATTGATGCAAATGCCTTGAGGAATTTCACCTGTGAGATTATTAGCCCACATTATCAATTCCGAAAGATTTGGAAGGGTCCAAATCTCCAATGGGATTGAACCAGTCAGTTTATTGAAGCTAAGATCAATCTTCCTGAGGTTCCTACAAAGTCCGAGCTGTGCTGGCACTTTTCCAGTAAGATAATTACCGGCTAACAGTATCTTCTCCAGAGGAAACCCTGAGGCTGCTAAACAAAACTGAAAAGGTACATTCCCAATTAACAGATTTGAACTGAGGTCTAGCACCTCAAGTTTTGTACAGTTTGCCAAAGACCTTGGTACATGACCAGTTATGTTGTTGAATGGCAAGTAAAGAAACTTAAGACTTGTGAGTGAACTGATAACAGTATTCAAGAAATCGCCAGATAGCTCATTGTTACCAAGGTTGAGACTGAGAAGTGAGGAGCACCATTTAAAAGTTGAAGGAAGTTCACCAGTCAGCTGGTTTCCAGAAAGATCAAGCTCCTCAAGTGTGCTGCAAGTCTGCCCCAATTCTGACGGAATTTCTTCAAAAAAGTGATTGTGTGCTAGCACCAATCTCTTCAAACTCTTTAGCTTCACCAATACTTCGCCAGGAATCTTCGTTTGGATCGAATTATGGCCAATGTCCAGAGTATGGAGGCTCAGGCAATTTGCCAAGGTGGGAGGGAACTCAGTTGAAGAAAGGTTGTTGTGAGACAAATTGAGGACAGTAAGATTTTGACAAGTCCCAAAATCAAGACCATTGAGTTCTCCAGTTAAGTTATTATACGAGAGATCAAGAACAGAAAGGCTCTTGCAAGAAGAGAGGGAGCTTTTTAGCTTGCCAGTTAGCTTATTTGAGGAGATATTAAGCACATTCAAATTTTGGCAATTGGACATTGCATAACTTAAAATGCCTACATCTGAAATTGTGTTACTTGATAAGTCAAGCTGCAACAGTGAAGGTCCAAACTTGAGACCAACTACTCCTTGAATTGAATTCCCAGAGACATTTAGGTACTTTATTCGATCACAAGACTGCAATAAAGGCTCTAAAACAAGAGTCTCAGAGAAATTGTTAGCTGATAAATCAAGAAACTCAAAGCTACAAGAATCAGCTGTTGAGGAAAGATTGCCATAGAAATTGTTGCCAGTGAAGTGTAGGCGAAGCAGAGTAGGCAAAGCCATGAGATGTGAGAGGTGAAGGAGCCCACTAAGGTCTGCACTAGAAAGATTGAGTTCAACAACTTGACCATTTGAGCATGAAATCCCATTCCAAGTGCAGGGAGTTGAAGAAGAAAAACTCCAGTCCTTCAAAAACCCATTTGGATCAAATTCAACAGAGGATTTCTTGAAGGCTATTAAGCTACCTACTTGATCATTACCAGCCAATTTTCTTGCATTTGATACCACCACAAAACTGCAAATCAGAAGCATTATGAGAAAGACAACATCTTTCATCACCCCACTTGGTGATGATTCTTGGCATAGTTTGTAGCTCATCTTTGCTGAAAAGACAATTATTTCCTTCCCTACTTAAGGGAAGCTCAAGAAATACAGCCCCTCCATCTTACAATCTTGTAAAACCTGCCCAATAATGGTGAAAAAGAAATAGAGTAAATAACCAAGTGATAGAGATGTTGGAAGAATCAAGAAATGAATGAAAAGACAAAAAACTTGATGCTACTTTACCTGGTTCTTGTTTGTTAAGAAAGGGGGATTTTGCTATTTGGAATGACAATTGACAGATATAGTACATAGATGGGAAGTAGGAGAGATAGAAGCTGCTGCTGCTGCAGGAGTTTTGCTTGTACAAACAACAGTAACAGTTATAAGAGGGTTTTTGGGTGTGGGGGTTGTGGGGGTTGTGGGGGGGGGGTAAGAGTACGATGCTCAGAATTGTCGGCTGGTCACAGGAAGTTTGTGTTAAAATGTGAAGTAAACATCAATACGAGGTACTACTGTAGTACAAGTTTCTGCAAAACTCAACTGAAAATGTGAAAGAATGTTTAAAGTAGAAAGAAAGGGAAGGGGAATAGTATAGTGGTGACTGGAATTTTTGAACCACAGCTTTGAGGTTTCCTCTTCCTTGTCGGAAGCAAACGAGAGAGGAGAGGAATAGAGGAAAGTAAAGACAAAGCAAAGATGAATAGAATAGCACTTTTGTATTGTGTCTCTCTCTCTTGCCTTTACATTCAGCAGCAGGCACTTCACGACTCTCTATTCTTTGCTAAGAAATATGCTGCTTTTCTCATATTTTCGGGTCCAGTCAAACTTGGGATTTGATTCTTTTTCTTGTTTTTTTTATTTTCTTTTCCTCAATCACTTTAATTAGGGTGTGGTGGACCCCTCTTTGCTTTGGTGGGATGGACACAACGACAACTCCGTGATCCGGTTCATAATAAATGAATTTTTAGTCTTTGTTACATCAAGAACAAAATATGTATTCATTAAATTATTCTTAATTAATTATTATTTTGACACATTAAAATATATAAATAAAGATAAATTTTGAAAAAAAATTTAATTACTTCTTGACTATGTAAAATGATACTACTTATTATGGACATGAGTAAGTACTTGTTAAGTGCTAATATTAGTTGAGGAAATGTGTGTTTGTCTTCTTACATCTTGTTGAGTAATTTTATTTTTGGAGTTAATTTTTGAGGTTGAATTGAGTTTAGTATTCGATATTATGAGTTAGCATAATATCAATGCGAGACTCATCTTTATTTTTGTGTTCTCTTACGTTGAAGGGTGAGTTATTGTTTCTTATAAGATCTAACTTTTGAGGTAGGCTTAATTCCAATATTTATTTTGTTATTAGATATATCCTTTATCTTTTATTCAAAATTTAAACATAACTAAAAATATTTTTAGGAACACATGTTTATACTATTATGTTTGAATTCATTAACATTGTGATAGAGAAAATTGTGACATGCAGTGGATAGTGAAATTAAGTTTGGCTGTATTGTCAAAAAAGATATAATAATGCAGTGGTCTTTGATACAACACCAATTTAAGACGACGAATCCAGCTTTGGATGGACGTGTGGGAGTTGGCTTGCGGGACAGCTACGTCTGTGACTGAAAGTGTTGTGTGAATAATTTCTAATAAGGGGAGCATTTTCAACGCAACGAAAATAGAAGGAAAAAAGTGGCTTATTTGTAGCAAATTCATAGTTGGTGTGGTTGTTAGAAAAATTTTGAGTGCACGAGAGGCAACTCCACCTCCCCTACCCTCTTTCAACTTTTGTCTTCGTTATTATTGAGGTTTAGACTAAATTGGATTCGCGTCATTAAGACCTACATTGAAATACCCTAAGAAAGGCGATTTCATACTTAAGATTCAAATTCGAGATCTCTAATTAAGAATGAAGGATCCGAATACTTATCAGTTCATCACTAACCCTTATTAATGTTTATTACTCCTCATTTATCAATAGAACATAATACTCCCTCCGGTCCACTTTAAATAAGTTTTTGACTTTTTTCACACATATTAAGAAATTCACCTTTTAATATTAATTAATAATAAAATTGAACATATAACAAACTACTCAGACTCTTTACTTCAAGGGCAATTTTGAAAATAAAAAGTTAATTCTTTCTTGATATCTGAAAAAATCAAATATTATGGACCACAAAAAAAATAGTCAAAAAATCACTTAAAATGGACAGCGTGGAGTACCAACTTATTTAATTTTCCCTGAATCTTATTAGATTTGATTTTGGAAGTCTCTTATTCAGTCTTAATTGGCTACTTTCAATGCTCATAAATATGGTTTTAATGTTAAGCAATGGTTGTCAAACACTCACAAGTTTCTAGATCAAGGAGATAGTTTCTTCCGTCTAAGACGGACAAGAAAAGGTACCAATTTTCTGCACCAACTCGTACTCTACTTTCATAAGTATTAATTTGCTCGACAAGTTATCCTCGTAGCCCCGACATTACACCAATTAATTAGATAAGTATACTAAACATGATGTTTGTAAGTCCTTAATCAATCAAGAGTCAATGACCTACCTTCAATCTCACTTTATCTTCTAGGTGAAGTCGAGACCAAGAGATGCTAAGTGTAAATTTCGTCGTAAGTTCGTATCCAACTTAAATAGTGATATTGTGATTAATTAGTAAGTTGTGTTAAAGAATGCTAAATTTTAACGGTTTGTGGTGTAAATATTGTAACCATTCTACCACTTGACAAAAGAGAAACCTTACGGTCTCATAGTACATATATTAGAAAGAAGGCTTCATATAACAATTATCTTAAGCGTTGATCGGATATTATAGACACCAAACTCCAGATTTTTGTATTTCAATGGCTGAAAGTCCAGTATCAAAACTTAGCATATATATTTTTTAATCTTTTAGACAATAGAAGAAAATGATTTTGCAATGATTTAAAGTAAGATTTGACTAGAAACTAAAAGAATTTATAACGGAGATGGAGTGAATAATTTATATGGAAGAGTAATTAAAAAGGGTAGTGGAGCAGCATATTGTAGAATATTTCTGGGAAACTAGGAAGGGATTTATTACAAGTATTCAAAACAGTGACATGAGGCACGGGGCGCGGGACCTAGGGTTTGATGCTTCGTGTTCGTGGGCACAACTCACAAGTTCGATCTGTTTTTTCTTCTCAAGGGCTGTTATATCTTTACCACTGTTTTTGTGTTGTCTTTTCTTTTCTTTCCTGAAGCTGAGTTAATACCATGGCTCATTTGAAATTAAAAAATTATGATAATATGGTTCTATATATAATAGCATAATATCACTAAAATTATACTACCTCTGTTTCCGGTTTATGTGAACCTATTTTCTTTTTTGTCCGTTTCAAAAAAATGACCCATTTCTAAATTTGAAAATAATTTTGCTTAAACTTACAATTTTACTCTTAATGTGAAGCTTTTATAACCACATAAATACTCTGGGTCCCTTTTTGAATAAATTTCGTGCTCAGTCAAAACATGTTCACATAAATTGGAACGGAGGTAGTAGTCTACATTTTGAAATTATGATCCTAAGATTCAAAATATAGTATATAGATAATGTAATTTTTTAATTAAAGGGCAGCCCGACGCACGAAACATCCCGCATTCTATAGGATTTGGGAGAAAAGTCACACCTCAAGGGGGTGTTACGTAGGCAGCTTACCCGTGAACTATGGATATCAATGACTGATTTTACAGCTCGAACTCGTAATTTATAAGTCACGCGGAAATAATTTTCCTTTCCGTTATTCTAAGGCTCCTCCTGATTTTTAATGTGCCATAAAAAAGAATGTAATTTTGAGGAATTAAAATCAAGGGAATGGACAATTTACAATTGTTGTTGAGGGAACACAGTTTTGTCAGTAAGCATATCACACGAGTGAAAGTGAAGGACCACAATAGAGGGGGGACTGAATCCAATTCTCGTGTCTTATTTGTGTAGATTCGATTCGCCTTTAGTTAATGCCAAATTGGCAATATTATCACTGTATACAACTACAACAACTACTATTTGGTAGCATTCCAACAAAACATACAATCCCCTACTCCTTTTCTTTCTCTTCCTGGGATTACTCCCACATTGGGGAAATTCTTGACAATTACATTTGGTATGACAATAATAATACATAGAAATTTTAAAAGTATAGAATATAATTTTTTCCACTATGACACAGCGGAATCCTCGCAAAGAAACCAGGCTGATTTTTGGACCGTCCTTTCTGTTACCGCTACTACTATTTTAGTACTGGTACTTTTTCTTTTATTTATTTAATGGAGTAACGTATTACTTACTAAGTATAATAGCTTTAGCCATATGAAATGAACCCATTATCCTCTCCTCACAGGCCCCTCAAAATCAAACGGTAAGAGCGACTTAATGATTTATTGGTATCGGGTTGTCGGATTAACGGTTGGTGAACAGATTGAAATTTTATAATTAATAGTTTTCGGTTCAGGGGCGAAGTACTTAATTTTCTTAATGGATAAACCGTTAAACCATTAAGAATTATTATATTTGTATTTTTACCCATTATGAATCAACTTCTTAGCAGCTTGAGCTTCAATGTTATCATAACTTGTTTTTGGGGTAGGAGTAGGCAGATCTAAATAGTTTGATATCTTTCTACTCAAATAAATCATTTAACTTGCTAACTGAAATAAAATTATATGCAGAATTTATGTTATCTGAATTTTTATTACTGGTTAAGAATTCTCAATTTGTATTTTAGCTTGCTTATTGTAAAAGAATTAAAGAAGAAGAAACTACAATTAATAATGGAAGCTTCATTAGCGCACGGGAGTGTGATTGCAATTGGATTGCCTATCTATTGTTTAATGTCTTGCTTATTTATGTAATTTTTATTGCCTATTTGATTTAGCATATAAAACGTCCATAATCGCTTATCTAGTACCAATCTGTCTAATATCTTATCGGATAGCTAGCGAATTAGTATATTTATAAGTCGATAACCGATAAGTCGAACTGTCCGTTCAATCCGACCGATAAGCAGCCTTAGTCCTGTACTAGCCCCCAAAAAAACAAGAGTAAGGAAAGAAACGGTGAAGAGAGAGATAAAGATTCTATTTATTGGATAAATGATGCTCCATTAAATTAAAGCTAACAAGACAGTTTTAGTAAATAGGGCAACTTATAAAGAAAAAAATCAGTACGCGTGTCAAACTTGGCCCTAACTTACACAATTGAAACGAATAATGAAAAATATTCAGAAAATATAGTTACACAACTTTCAAGAACAACTACAATAAGAAGTAAGACAATCACTTTTTTTTTTCCAGATAGTTAAGTGATATATGAAAAACATAAACAGTCATAATTAAAAGATTACGAGTATTTGAATTAGTAGCCCGCATAATTAAAAGATTACGGAGCTCTTTAATTGCAGATTGTAGGACGATTTATTTGGAACGTGTAAAATAATTTTTTCCCTTGTTTCCTGTAATTCATTTGTATTTTATTTTTTCAAAATGCAATAAAGGTCGCGTCATTTTAGATCGAATGGGAGGAAATTATTAATTAATTTAAATAGAGTGATAAACCGATTACATAGGCCACAGTCCCAGTTTTGGGGAGGGGGCCGTAGGGGCTACCTAATTGTTGAACTCGTGATGTAGAAAATGAAGGTGGTGGCCCAATAGCGTCACGGCAGTGGGCGCACGAGTGCCTGTGGGCCCAATTTCGCTAATATTTGACTTTTGGACAATTCTGCTTTCCAAATTAGACTTTTTGTTTTTTCTTTCTAATCCAAATTAGACTGCAAACGTGTCCAACGTTTGATGACTCGTGGAGTTAGTTGGGCTTGAGTACCTAGAAATCGTCGTTTAAAAATTAATTGTAGGAAAAATTAGGTTACACATAAAACATATATATGGTATTTACTATTCATAGCTTTACTTTCAATAAATTTATCATTCGTAGTTATATTTAAATTTTATAACAAATTCATGAAATAAGAAATTAATTGCTTAAACTGAAATAATAGAGCAACAAGTTATAGTAGCTCAGTTGGTTAGAACGCTTGCTTAGTTAGTGTAGGTCTTGAGTTCATCTCTTAAGAAGAGTATTTTATTTTTCTGTGTTTTTTTATATTTTTCCTTGGTTGTATTTGTTGCGCGAACAAATACAGTCGATACGAATACAATTGATACAAGTTGTAACATTTGTATACACCCTTGTATACATTCAATACAGGTTGTATCCTTTATATACACCCTTGTATTTCGCCTTGGTTACAATTGATATAAGTTGTGTTTGTTGCGCAATACAATTGATACATGTTATATCCTTTTTATACACTCATATATACAGTCGATACATATTGTATCATTTGTATACACCTTTCTACTTCACCTTGGTTATAGTTGATATAAGTTGTATTCGTTGCGTTTTAATACAAGTGATACAAGTTGGTAACAATTGAACAATAACTACGAATGGTAATTAGTCAAATTATAGTTACTAATTTCTCGGATAAAAGTTCAAACCAAATAACTTGAAACACCGCTAAAAATTAAATTATTTAATTAGTATAAATATTATATACGATTAAATATGTAATCTTTGTAATATCTTTGGCAGAATATGGCATTATACATGTTTAATCGATTGGGAATGATATAGTTTACTTTCTCATTCCTCAGTTGTAACTCAAACCATTATCCATGTGTTAGGGATATAGCCGTTTATCAATAAGTCATTCTTCTTGGTAAGTACACAATTTAATGATTAAAATGTCATAATTTAAATAAAAATATTTGGATCCAATATAATTTATGACCGACTCGTCATCTCTTTCCTTTAATAGTGGTTTGGTTTCGCTTCAAAACGATTATTTACCCCAAAAAAATAAAAAGAAGCAGCAGAAAAAACTACCTTGCCTCTTCTTCTACACAAGACTAAGTTGTTTCTTCACTTTTTATTATAAGTTCTTCTATCAAGTAACGCTTAAATTCCAATTGTACTCACTAGGTGTGTTAATTTGAGTCAAACCCATTTAACCCGCCCAATCCCCTAATATCACTTTTTATATTTTAGCTAAGAAGGGTCTCTAAATTACAGTTAATGGTTTAAGCGCGGCTTTTGAAAGTGTCTTTACAGGAGTAATATTAATTAAAGGTTTAAGCGCGGGAAAAGATAAATTTAGGAGAGAAAAAGGAAAAGATTGACGCATTGTTAATAATAATTACATTTGACAGCTTCTATTGGGGGCCATTGGGGTAAGAAAAAGACATGTAATGGTGGCCAACACGTTTTGCCTTTCACTGTTAACTCTAAAGTAATATGAATATGGAAATTCTTAGGCTTAATCTTTTTTCTATCTCTCGTCTTTTTTTTCTTCTAATCTTGGTCTAAATAACCAACTAACTCGTGACTTTTAGAATCTTTTAGTCTTTCTTTGCTCTTGACATGTGATGCCCGACCATATAAGAAGCAGAAACTATTAGCTGAAATGAAAGCGATTGAATGATCCAACTTTTACTGCAGTAGATTTTTCAGGGAAAAGGTAATTATATGTGCAGTGTCTTTGATACGAAAGAAAATATTTTGTTGGAAATTATTTTCCTGAAAAATATTCTTTTGGAAAATAAGTGATTTCTTTACTTATTTTCTGGTGTTTGATTAGATAACAAAAAATATTTTCTGAAAAATATTTAATTTAGGTAAACACTATGGAAGAAGAAATAAGTAATGACGGGAGATGATAGTAGGTCAAGGTCTAATAAGCGCCGAGGTGCTAGTGGCAAGGGTAGAGGTGGGGGTAGCAGGTGGCAGGGGGAGGGAGGGGAGGGTGTGAGTGGGGGATGGGTAGGGTGAGGGTGATGGATGCGAGTTAGGAATAGGGCGAGGAAGGTTGAAAAAGAGAATTTAGAAAAGTTATTTAATTCAGTTAAAGGAAAATGAGTCCATAAAAAAAATATTTTTCAAAAATTTAAATTAACCAAACATAAGAAAATTGAAAAATATTTGTACTACGGATTATGATTTTATTACCGCCCCATCTTGGAGATTAATGATAGTTCCTTATTTACTCCCAGCGACGGTGTGAGATGTAGTTGACAATCTAGAGCTAATAAAGTGAGTCCAAAAGTTGAAGATAGAGTCAACTTTTTTTTTATTTTATATAAATATATTTTGATCTTTTCTTTAAAACAAAATTGGGGTTATGGTAAGCAATATGACTAGGAGGTCACAGGTTCGAGCCATTGAAACAGCCTCTTGTAGAAATGCAGGATAAGGATACATACAATAAGTTTTTATGGTCCGATCTTTTTCCGGACCCCGTGCATAGCGGGAGCTTAGTGCACCCGGCTGCCCTCTTTTTTTTTATTATTTATAAACGCATAAGAAAAGTTTTATTTTAGAAAAGTGAATACAAAGTTTGGTATATTCTAACTTAAAAGAAAACGAGTAGTTTAGGATAGGGGTGTACATAGGTCGGGTTGGTTCGAATTTTTTAATTACCAAACCAAATCAATTATATCGGGTTATTAAATCTAAAGACCAAACCAAACCAATAAAAGTCGGGTTTTTAAATCTCGGTTTTTCTCGAATTTTTCGGATTTTCGGGTTATTTCAGTTTTTTATCATAAAGTCTTCATAACACAAAACATAGAATTTGTGCTCTAAATATTTCTGTAATCCTAGTAAGACAAAATTATATAAGGTGTTTTTTTAATAAAATAACATAAATATGAGATGATTCATGGCATTGTACTAAAATATTCAACAATAAAGATGAGAAAATCGCATAAAATAAATATTATTAATTAGCCATAATGAAAACAAATATAATTTAAAATTACTGATAAGTTGCTAAAATAAGGATGACTAATAAGTACTATTATTTACATGACTAAACACTAAAAGAAAAATAAGTTATGCATTTTATCTAAACCATGAAAAAACTAAAAAATAGATATCAAACACAATTTTTTCACTCATAGTACAATTGAATTGAATGTCTTTTATTATCATTAATATTGATTTGATTTTGGTTTAGGATTTATTTGAGTTACTAACATTTATGGTCTATAAAACTTATTGGAGCATCCAAAAATTATAAGTCCAAACTTGAAATAATACGTTAAAAGATAAAATTATGAAAAAGCTTAAGAAATATTTATAAACTACACTACAATAGATTTTCATGTATTAAATATATTTAAAACTTCTATACATATAATATCGGGTTGTTTTGGTTTCGGTTTGATTTTATTTAGTTAAAACCAAACCAAACCAAATATCTGTCGGTTTTTTTTCCAAGACCAAACCAATCAAACCAAACCATAGTCGGATTTTTTTCTCGGTTTGATTCGGATTATCGGGTTAGTACGATTTGTCGGTTTCATTTGTACACCCCTAATTTAGGACGCGTAATGCCATTCTCGTAATCACCTAAAAACTCGGTGAAGGAAAATCCTCCCCTCCCCCCACAATATTTTTTTTTATGGTTCCTTTTTTGATAGCAGATGCTCATAGAAACTTAGGATGAATATTAACATTATGTAAGTTGATGCAAAATTAATGCCATTCTACAAGAATTTGAAACATTGAGATCTACATCTCACACCATTGCTTGGAGTGGTTGAAGCTCGTCACCTTCTTAAGTAAAGATAAAAAGTAAGAGAAAGAGGGGAATAAATAAGTAATCTCGCAAAGTTCAAAGCTGTTATAAATGAGATGAATGCATGTGAGTGAGAGGAATGCATTTGTCTGTCCATTTAACGTACTTTGTATTCATGTACTCAATTAAGAAGTACATTAACTTATAACCTTTGAATGTATTTGTACCTTTATAAGTAGGGAACTTTTGATCCTATGAAGAACACACCAAGAAAAGAAATAACAAAATCATTCTCTCTCATATATATTTTGTCTCAATTAGTATATTGTTCTATTGTGCTCTCATTTCTTAATACGTTATCGGCACGAGGTTCTAATCAACTGAGGTTATTTACTTCATCCGAATTTTATCTTCTTCCTAAAAGAGGTAGTCAGTTTCTTTTCCGATTCAGATATACATTCCTATGTTTATAACGTTTCTATTAGGATCTTCTTTAACCTGCAATTTAAATACCATATGCATAACTTGTTTTGAATATGATTATAATAATTGCATTGGTATGAAAATAATAAGTTTCGGTTAAAATTATTATTTCATTATATAAACTACGAAGAAGTTTAATCCTACACATAAATAAATAAGTATTAAAATTAAATTACAATAATTAGACTAATTAAGCCCACATCCAAATATTCTAACAGAATATGCATTTAGAAGAAATTCTTGCAAAATTTTCAAAAGGTTTAAATGTGTCTCCAATAAATTTATCACTTAAGTGTACAAACTAATTAATGACTTTGAAATTAACGACTGAACTATTAGATGAATCGTATTGAATATTGAAACTTGTCAGAATTGATATCATCTAGTTTTATGCCTACTTAGCTTATTGAAACGTATTTTAAGTAGAACAAAATTATACTAGTACATATTAATTCAACTTATTTATTCTATGGAAATATACTTACATGTCTAAAATTTTTGGGGATAATATTAAACACTAATTTATCATCGCACTGCACATAATTGTTTGTTTGATAATTTTACATATAGAATATTAATACACGATTATGTACTGCACTAAATTGATAATAATTTTTGTCATTCTAATTCACTTATTTCTATGATAGTTTTCACTATGTTGAATTTGTCAAAGCTTGAATTTATAGCACTTGACATCTCTGGGAACAACTATTTGCCATGGGTACTTGATGCTGAAATTCACCTTGACGCTAAAGGTCTTGGTGACACTATTAAAGAAGAAAATGAAGCATCAAGTTAGGATTAGGCGAAAGCCATAATTTTTCTTCGCCATTATCTCGATGAAGGGTTAAAAAGTGAATATTTAATCTTGAAAGATCCATTTCAATTATGGACTAGTTTGAAGGAACGATATGACCACCTAAAGGCTACGGTATTGCCAAGAGCTCGTCGTGAGTGGATGCACTTACGACTATAAGACCATAAGTGAATATAGTTCTGTTGTATATAGAATAATTTCCCAACTAAAATTATGTGGGAAACTTATGAATGATGAGGACATGCTGGAAAAGATTCTTTCCACTTTTCATACCTCAAATATGGTGTTACAATAGCAATACCGTGAAAAGGGCTTTAAGAAATATTCTGAGTTAATTTCATGCCTTTTGATGGCTGAACAACATAATACCCTTTTAATGAAAAATCATGAAGCCCGCCCCACTGGATCAGCTCCATTTCCAGAAGCGAATCAGGGAACGATAGATCTAAATTCTGAAAAAAGATAAAATAATTATCGTGGCCGTATAAATATACGTAGGCGTGGCAAGGGAAAAAATAATAATTGCTATGGTGGTGGTCGTTATAAACAAGAGAACAATAAGGGTTCTCAGAATAATCCTTCAAAAGGCAAAGGTAATGTTTGCCACCGATATGGTATGAAAAATCATTGTGCACGAATTTGTCGTACACCTGAATATTTTGTCAAATTTTATCAAGCATCTATAAAAGGAAAACAAAATAAAGTTGGGACTCACTTGACTTTTCAAAATGATGTTGAGGCGGGCCCTATGAATAATCATGATAAAGTTGAGGCAAACCTTACCTATAAAGATGATATTTTTGAAGGCCTTGCAGATATTACTTATTTAGAAGCTGGAGACTTCTTTGAGCATCATAACTGAAGACTTAATATTTGGAAAAATTATAATAATAAATGTATTTCTTTTTATGAATTTCATATTTTGAATAAAACTTTTTATGTTGTCAGTATTTAATTTCATAAATGTAGTTTCTTTTGTTCTTAAATTTTTCAATATTACTTATGATGTATTTTTTTTTCTTCTTGAAGAATATGAAAACTTCCCAGTATTCAGTTGGCCGTATGAATAATAAAGAAGAAATATGTCTTCTGGATAGTGCTACGACGCACACCATATTAAAAGATAAGAGATATTTCTCTTATTTAATTATGAAAGAAGCCAATATCATAACAATATCTGGTAGTATAAAATTAATTGAGGGTTCTGGAAGAGCGACTGTATTACTACCAGGAGGAACTATATTGGCTGTTAATGATGCATTATATTGTAGTAGGTCTCAAAAAAACTTGTTGAGTTTCATAGATATTCGCCAAAATGGCTATCATATTGAGACCACCAATGAAGAAAAGGTTGAGTATCTTTATATTACTACAATAAAAGCGGAAAAGAAGTACGTGCTTGAAAAGCTTTCCGCATTTTCCTCCGGATTATACTACACTAATATTAGTGTAGTTAAATCACATGCCATAATAAACAAGGAGTTTACTATGGATTTATTATTTGGCATGACCGGTTGGGTCATCCCGGTTATAATATGATGCGCAAAATAATTGAGAATTCACATGGTCATTCATTGAAGAACCAGAAGATTCTTCAAACTAAAGAATTCTCTTGTGCTGCATGTTCTCAAGGAAAACTGATTATTAGACCATTAGTAATTAAAGTTGGAGTTGAATCTCCTGTATTTTTGGAACATATACAGGGTGATATATGTGGGCCCATACACCCTCCATATGGACCATTCAGATATTATATGGTTTTGATAGATGCATCTACAATATGGTCACATGTGTGCTTGTTATCAACCCGCAATTTGGCCTTTGCGAGGTTACTAGCTCAATTAATAAGATTAAGAGCATAATTTCCAGATTATGCAATTAAGACACTTTGTCTTGATAATGCTGGTGAATTTACGTCCCAGGCCTTTAATGATTATTGCATATCAACTGGGATAATAATTGAACATCCAGTTGCTCATGTTCATACTCAAAATGGTCTAGCGGAATCATTGATCAAACACCTCCAATTAATTGCTAGACCAATGCTTATGAGAACAAAACTTCCCATTTCGGCATGGGGCCATGCTATTTTTCATGCAGTAGCTCTTGTGCGGATCAGACCCACAAGTTATCATAAAGTCTCCCCAATACAATTAGCTTTTGGTCAGGAGCCAAATATTTTCCATCTTAGAATATTTGGATGTGCAGTATATGTTCCAATTGCTCCACCACAATGCACAAAGATCTGACCCCAAAGAAGATTGGGGATATATGTTGGGTATGAATCTCCTTCTATTATAAAATATTTTAAACCTATAACTGGAGATTTATTTACGGCAAGATTTGCTGATTGTCATTTTGATGAATCAATATACCCAATATTAGAGAGAGAAAATAAGCAGCTGCAAAATGAGATAGATTGGAATGCATTATCACTATCTCATTTAGATCCTCGAACAAATCAATGTGAACACGAGGTTCAAAAGATAATTTATTTGCAAAATATTACAAATCAACTACCTGATGCATTCACTAACCTACCAAGGGTGACTAAGTCACATATTCCAGCTGCTAATGCTCCTATTCGAATTGATGTCCCAGTTGGACAATCTATAAATGCAAATAAGTCTAAGCCATGCTTGAAACGTGATAGACCAATTGGTTCCAAAGATAAAAATCCTCGAAAGCGAAAAGAAGCAAATGATCTAGGAGATCATAATATGGAGGTAATTGCTCAAAAAGAGTCCTGTGACATAACAAATGATAAGACCTTAGAGGAGGTCCAGGTACCTGAAAATAATAAGAATGAAGAGATCTCAATAAGTTATGTCTCTACGGCAAAAAGGTGGAACCGAAATAATATTATTGTCGACAACATTTTTGCTTATAATGTTGCTGTTGAAATAATGCAATTGAATCAAGATCTGTCGATGAATGTAGACAGAGAAATGATTGGCAAAAATGGAAAGACGTTATCCAGGCAGAATTAGCGTCACTTGAAAAACGTGAAGTATTCAGACGTATAGTCCGAACACCTGAAGGAATAAAGCCAGTGGGATACAAATGGATTTTTGTGCGAAAACGAAATGATAAAAATGAAGTCATTAGATATAAAGCACGACTTGTGGCATAAGGATTTTTGCAAAGACCTGGCATTGATTATATGGAGACATATTCTCCTGTGGTGGATGTAATCACTTTCAAGTATCTTATAAATTTGGCGGTCCATGAAAAACTTGATATGCATCTAATGGATGTCACAACCTATTTGTATGGCACATTAGACAACAAAATTTATATGAAAATCCCTGAAGGGCTCAAAGTTCCTGAAACTAATAAAAGTTTTCGGGAAACTTGTTCAATAAAGCTTCAAAAATCCTTATATGTATTGAAACAATCAGGGCGAATGTGGTATAATCGTCTGAGTGAGTATTTGCTGAAAGAAGGGTATAAGAATGATTCAATTTATCCTTGTGTATTTATAAGAATGTGTGGGTCTGAATTTGTTATAATCGCTGTGTATGTTGATGATCTAAATATCATTGGAACTCCTGGGGAACTTCCAAAAGCAGTAGACTATTTGAAGAAAGAGTTTGAAATGAAAGATCTTGGAAAGACAAAATTTTGTCTTGGTCTACAAATTGAGCATACAAAAGATGAAATTTTTGTCCATCAATCAACTTATACCGAAAAGATCCTAAAGCGTTTTTATATGGATACAACACATCCATTGAGTACCCCGATAGTTGTGAGATCACTTGATATAAATAAAGATCCATTTCGACCTCATGAAAATGATGGAGAGCTTTTTGGTGATGAAACTCGATATCTTAGTACAATTGGGGCACTAATGTATCTTGCAAATAATACTCAACCAGATATAACTTTTGCAGTAAGTTTATTAGCAAGATTTAATTTGTTTCCAACAACAAGACACTGGAATAGTGTTAAGCATATTTTTATATACCTCCAAGGGACTATTGATATGAAATTATTTTATTCTTGTGAATCCGATTCACAGTTGATTGGTTATGCAGATGTAGGTTATTTTTTTGACCCACATAAAGCCCGATCTCAAACAGGCTATCTATTTACTTGTGGGGGTACAACTATTTCATGGCATTCAACAAAACAAACTTTAGCTGCTACATCTTCCAATCATGCAGAAATAATAGCTATTCATGAAGCTAGTCGAGAATGTGTATGGCTGAGATCAGTGACTCAACATATTCAGCAATTGTGTGGTCTTTCTTTAAAAACGAAGATTCCAACGATATTGTATGAATACCATGCTACTTGCATAGCTCAACTTAAAGGAGGATATATCAAAAGAGACAGAACAAAGCACATTTCACCAAAGTTCTTTTTCACACACGATCTTCAACAAAATGGTGAGATAGATGTTCAACAAATCCGTTCAAGTGACAATCTAGCAGATTTATTCACTAAGGCATTCCCAACATCAACATTTGAGAAACTGAGACATAAGATTTTAATGCGTCGTCTCCGAGATATCAAATAAATCTTTCATCAGGGGGAGTATAATACACGTTGTACTCTTTTTACCTTAACCAAGGTTTTGTCCCAATTGGGTTTTCCTGGTAAGATTTTTAATGAGGCAGCACTCAATGCGTATTTGTAACGACCCGCCCAGTCGTTCCGAGAGTTATAGCCTTGTTTTCCCATTTCTGCTTCTTTATGTGTTGTTCAACTGTATTGAGTTGCATCGAGTTGGTAGGTTTGGGTTTGGAGTAGTTTTGGAGTGAAATGAACACTTAGTCTCTTAGTTAGCAAGCTAAGTTAGAAAAGTCACCCGGAAGTTGACTTATGAGTAAACGAATTCGGATTTGGATTTTTATGATTCGATTAGCTTCGTTGGGTGATGTTATACTTAGTAGCATGTCCAGAATGTAATTTGGAGGTCCGTGGTAGAATTAGGCTTGAGTTGGCGAAAGTTGGAAGTTTAGAAGTTCTTAGGCTTGAATCCGAGGTTGATTTGGTGTTTTGGTATTGTTTTAGGTGTTACGAAGGTTCGACTAAGTTCGGGTAGTGATATATGACTTGTTGGAATTATTGGTTGTGGTCCTGAGGGCCTCGGGTGAGTTTCGAATAGGTTTAGGTTGTGTTGCGCTCGTTTTTCTTATGTTTCGACGCCGTTCTTTCAAGTATAAATGATATCATATTAAACAAATGCTCTCCAATTTCTTTTTTGATTGAAGCATTAGATCCGTATCGTAATTACGGACCCGTATCAAAAAGAATCATTGAATTTGGACATCGTATGAGAGTTTTATGGTTATTTTACTAAGAATTAGGTTGCTAAATTTGTTAGATTAATTACGAATTTGCCACTGATGGCGTATTTAAAAATCTGCACTATTTGCAAATATTTAAACCAACATATCTCCTTCATTATAAGGTCAAATTGAGTGATTCAAAAGCCTAAACTGACTAAAATTTCACAAGGAATCCATTAGAGGTATAAAAAGAGAATTTTGGGATTGTTTGGTATGAGAAACGAGGTAGAATAACTGGTAGAAAAATATATATAATGAGGATTTGTTCATTCGGTCATATTTTGAGTTGGGGAGCTCGGATTTGGGCGATTTTGGGGTAAGTGTTATCTACTTAATTTTGGTTATATTTCATGAATCCATCTTCATTTTTGGGATTTGATTGATGATTTCAAAGTAAAATTGAGAGAGTTAGGGTTTGAGTTTTGGAGGGTTTAAGTGAGGATTTGAGGGACCAAACAGAGTCCGATTTTGATGAATTTTATATGCTTAGACTCGGGAGAGGACGAGGTTTATTATTCTTCCATTTTTAATTAGTTCCGAGACGTGGTCTCAGGGGCCGGGTTTTGACCGGTTTCAGATTTTTGGTATATTTTATAGTTTTTATTGTGGAATTCGATTTATTAGCCTATGTTGATGGTATTAATCTGATTATGGTTAGATTTTGAGCTTTTGGAGACCGCGTTCAGAGACGAGGGCATCCCGGAGTAGAATTTTACGCTGTTAAGGTAAGTAACAATTTTAACTCTGGCTTTGAGGGTATAAACCCGGAGAATTTGATATCGTGTGACTATTTGGAGGTGATACCCACGTTAGATGACGGGCGTGTGGGTGTATACCTCGAGGGATTGAGACTTGGTCCGTCCCGTGAGGCCTCATGGCCATCATCTGTGTTTACGTAGTTGTTGTTGAACTTGTCTGCCTTCATATTAGAGATCATGCTTAGGCTTTATTCATGCTCACATTATTTGTACTCAGTCATAGAAATTATTGTACATGTTTACCTCAGTCTCTATTATTTGCTAATATGTTGTGATACTTGATGTGGACTGTGTTCCCTTATTTGTTGATGATGGTGAGGCTAGTGAGGTACATGATTGAGTGAGGCCAAGGGCCTGGTCATGAGGATATTAATACCACTGTGCGTGAGTTGTCTGCGTAGCACGTGAGTTGACCGTGCGGATCCAGAAATTGATATGATGGCACGTGAGTTGTCCGTGCTTAGCGCTTGGGCTTTAGGAGCCCCTTCGGAGTCTGTACACACCCCGAGTGAGCGCAGAGTGTTGAGCGTTGAGTGCTGAGTGTGAGTGATGAGTGATGGAGTGACATTGCTGTGAGGTTGCATTTACTTTTGCTGTTGCTGCATTTACCTGTTAATTTTCCTTGTAGTCTTACTGATTTATGAAATTACCTGTCTACTCCTGTTTGTACTTAATAGTGGAAATAATAATTGGATTATTCTGCTTAGCTCGTCACACTGCTCAGTTCCTTAGTTATTTCTATTACTACTGAGTCGGTTGTACTCATACTACACCCTGTACTTTATGTGTAGATCCAGGTAAGTTAGAAGGCGGCAACCGTTGAGTTCAGGCCGACTATCTTTGGAAACTGTAAGGTAGCTGTTAGCGTCCGAAGGACCTTGTTACTCCTCTTGTCATTTCTTCTTTTGGACAATTAGACAACTTATATATATCTTAGTTCATAGTTTTAGATGCTTATGACTTAGTAACACCTCGATGTTTGGGGCTCGTTTCCGTATTTTCTATATTATATTTAGAGTTGACTTACTTTATGAGAAATACAAATGTTGGTATTGTTTTATTAAATTCTTATAATCGATTTAGTAGTAATATTTTGGGAAATAGGCTTGCTTTGTAACACGATAGGCGCCATCACGATCATGGTTAGATTTTGGGTCGTGACAAGTTGGTATCAGAACCTAGGTTACATAGGTCTTACGAGTCTTGGGCGGGTTTAGTAGAGTCTTGCGGATCGGTACGGAGATGTCTGTACTTATCTTCGAGAGGCTACAGAACCTTTAGGAAAACTTCACATTCTTGAATTCTTTTCGTGCGGTATTGATTCAGCTTGAAGTGTAACTTTTTGAATTCCTTCTACACATTCTTATGCGCACATGGGAGCTCGGTATCAGTTGTGCATCGATGGCTTGTGATTCCCTGAATAAGGTGCGAGATGTGATTTCTGTGTATTGATGTTGGGCCAGTCTGGAGGACTCGAGGCTAGGGTTTGACTATAGCTTGAGCACTGAGGTGTTGATTGTGTGAGCGCGTGCTTGTGGTACCTTTTGGGATATTTAAGAGAGTATTCAGCAGCTTATGATCCTTAGGGCGGTGTGGTTTTATACTTGGGTCTCGTGTGGTGAGTCTGGGTTGAGGATTGTGGTGTTATGGTAGGGCGAAGTATCAATTTAAAGGTAATTCAGAAGGGACTCGGATAGATAGGACATCTTGGTAGTAGGCTGGATCGGCATGGTAATGGGTATGATTAGTTCTTTGGGTGTGTATGAGGTAATGAGTTCTACAGTGTGTAGGTTGCAGGATTCAAATTATTTTCATAAGAAATTTCATATGAGTAAAAAAAAAAATTAATTCCAAGGCTGGTGGGTTTGGTTGAATTGAGAAATTTCACTTATGTTGTGTTATCGGACCTACATTGGATAAGGGTGGCATGGGATCACCCCCGGGTATGTGCAAGGTAAGGTTATGTGGTGGTTTGATGGTTTTGAGAACAACTCTTGGCACGTTCGAGGACGAACGTTTGTTTAAGAGGGGGAGGATGTAACGACCCGGCCAGTCATTCCGAGAGTTATAGCCTTGTTTCCCCATTTCTGCTTTTTTATGTGTTGTTCAGCTGTGTTGAGTTGCATCGAGTTGGTAGGTTTAGGTTCGGAGTAGTTTTGGAGTGAAATGAACACTTAGTCTCTTAGTTAGAAAGCTAAGTTAGAAAAGTCAACTGGAAGTTGACTTATGAGTAAACGAATTCGGATTTGGATTTTTATGATTCGATTAGTTTTGTTGGGTGATTTTAGACTTAGGAGTGTGTCCGGAATGTAATTTGGAGGTCCGTGGTAGAATTAGGCTTGAATTGGCAAAAGTTGGAAGTTTAGAAGTTCTTAGGCTTGAATCCGAGGTTGATTTGGTGTTTTGGTGTTATTTTGGGTGTTCTGAAGGTTTGACTAAGTTTGGGTAGTGATATATGACTTGTTGGAATTATTGGTTGAGGTCCCGAGGGCCTCGGATGAGTTTCAGATAGGTTTGGGTTGTGTTGCGCTCGTTTTTCTTATGTTTCGACGCCGTTTCTTCAAGCATAAATGATATCATATTAAACAAATGAGCTCCGATTTCTTTTTTTATTAAAGTATTAGATCCATATCGTAATTACGGACCCGTAGCGAAAAGAATCATCGAATTTGGACATCGTATGAGGATTTTATGATCATTTTACTAAGAATTAGGTTGCCAGATTTTTCAGATTAATTACGCAATTGCCAGTGACGGCGTATTTAAAAATCTGCACTATTTGTAAATATTGAAACCAACATATCTCCTTCATTATAAGGTCAAATTGAGTGATTCAAAAGCCTAACTTGATTAGAATTTCCCAAGGAATCCATTGGAGGCATAAAAAGCAAATTTCGGGATCGTTTGTTATGAGAAACGAGGCAGAATAACTGGCAAAAAATATATAAAACGAGGGTTTGTTCATTCGGTCATATTTTGAGTTGGGGAGCTCGGATTTGGGCAATTTTGGGAGCGATTTTCACCATAAGGATTGGGGTAAGTGTTCTCTACTCAGTGTTGGTTATATTTCATGAATCCATCTTCATTTTTGGGATTTGATTGATGATTTCAAAGTGAAATTGAGGGAGTTAGGGTTTGAGTTTTGGAGAGTTTAAATGAGGATTTGAGGGACCAAACAGAGTCCGATTTTGATGAATTTTATATGGTTAGACTTGGAAGAGGACGAGGTTTATTATTATGCCATTTTTGATTGGTTCTAAGACGTGGGCCTAGGGGCTGGGTTTTGGCCGATTTCGAATTTTTGGCATATTTGTAATTTTTATTGTGGAATTCAATTCGTTAGCCTATGTTGATGGTATTCATCTAATTATGGTTAGATTTGGAGCTTTTGGAGACCGAGTCTAGAGACTAGGGCATCCCGGAGTAGGATTTTACATTGTTAAGGTAAGTAACAGTTTTAACTCTGGCTTTGAGGGTATAAACCCGGGGACTTTGATATCGTGTGACTGTTTGGAGGTAATACCCACGCTAGGTGACGAGTGTGTGGGTGTATACCTCGAGGGATTGAGACTTGTTCCGTCCCGTGAGGCCTCATGGCCATCATCTGTGTTTACGTAGTTGTTGTTGAACTTGTCTGCCTTCATATTAGAGATCATGCTTATGCTTTATTCATGCTCACATTATTTGAACTCAGTCATAGAAATTATTGTACATGTTTACCTCAGTCTCTATTATTTGCTAATATGCTGTGATACTTGATGTGGGATGTGTTCCCTTATTTGTTGATGATGGTGAGGCTAGTAAGGTACATGATTGAGTGAGGCCGAGGGCCTGGTCATGAGAATATTAATACCATAGCGCGTGAGTTGTTCGCGTAGTACGTGAGTTGACTGTGAGGATCCAGGTATTGATATTATGGCACGTGAGTTATCCGTGTTTAGCGCTTGGGCTTTGGGAGCCCCTCCGGAGTCTGTACACACCCCCAGTGAGCGCAGAGTATTGAGCGTTGAGTGCGAGTGCTGAGTGATGGAGTGACATTGCTGTGAGGTTGCATTTACTTTTGCTGTTGCTGCATTTACCTGTTAATTTTTCTTGTAGTCTTACTGATTTATGAAATTACCTGTCTACTCCTGTTTGTACTTAATTGTGGAAATAATAATTGGATTATTCTGCTTAGCTCGTCACTACTGCTCAGTTCCTTAGTTATTTCTGTTACTACTGAGTCGGTTGTACTCATACTACACCCTGCACTTTATGTGCAGATCCAGGTGAGTTAGAAGGCGGCGATCGTTGAGTTCAGGCCGACTATCTTTGGAGACTGCAAGGTAGCTGTTAGCATCCGCAGGACCTTGTTACTCCTCTTGTCATTTCTTCTTTTGGACAGTTAGACAACTTATATATATCTTAGTTCATAGTTTTTGATACTCATGACTTAGTAATACCCCGATGTTTGGGGCTCGTTTCCGTATTTTCTACATTATATTTAGAGTTGATTTACTTTATGAGAAATTCAAATGTTGGTATTGTTTTATTAAATTCTTATAATCGATTTAGTAGTAATATTTTAGAAAATAGGCTTGCCTTGTAACACGATAGGCGCCATCACGACCATGGTTGGATTTTGGGTCGTGACAGTATTACAAGATATGTGTACTTTTTTTCCTTCACTAGGCTTTTTTCCACTGGGTTTTGCTAGTAAGGTTTTAACGAGGCACATTATCTTTTAAATGGACATCTAAGGGGGAGTGTTATAAATGAGATGAATGCATGTAAGTGAGGGAAATGCATTTGTCTGTCCATTTAACGTACTTTGTATTCATGTACTCAATTAAGAAGTACATTAACTTATAACCTTTGAATGTATTTGTACCTTTATAAATAGAAAACTTTTGATCCTATGAAGAACACACCAAGAAAAGAAATAATAAAATCATTTCCCCTCGTATATATTTTGTCTCCATTAGTATATTATTCTATTGTGCTCTCATTTTCTTAATAAAAGCAAATTTGTACGTCTTCTAAGCATAATGGACACTTGTAGTTGCATCGATTTTTTATTTTGGTCCTTGTACTCCACAAAATTTCAACCAGACACCTGAACTCAATCAAAACATTTGTTAAATCCCTCCAAAAATACGCGTTCCTCACTTGCACCGAAGTGGATGAAACATCAGATCCACATCATATGATAAATTAGAAAAAAAGGATTACAATCAGAAAAATGAATGAAAATAAAATAAAAACAAATATAAGCATTATTCTTACAAAAGTTATCACTACCCCTATTTTTTCCTCCCTCCCCCGCAAAGTTAAAATACGAAATCTCTTCCCATTTTCACCATATTCCTCGAAAAGTTGGCAGAAAAGATTTGAGTTAAGGAATAAAAGATCTTTATAGCAATCACAGAAAGTAAATATTACAGAAAATCGTGGGTTAACTAGCACACAATCACACACAAAGTAAATAGAGAAGAAAAATCAACACAAGGATTTAACGAGGTATGGCTAAGCCTAATCCTCGGGGCTTAAGCAGAGAGAGTATTCCACTATGAATGAGAAGAAAAGCACAATACAATCTATAGGATCCCCAACTACAACTCCTATATATAGATCCTAAATAGTCCCAAACCTATAAGAGAAAGGTTTTTCAATTTAACAAGGACAATAAGTTTTTCTTTCCCAAATCTATTGGAATAATGGGTTTTCCCAAACCTATAGGGATTATGGGTTTTCTAAAAATATAAGGAAATAATTCAAGTCACAAATAGAAAATCTTCCCCTTGGCTTGAATTCTCTTCATCAACAGGAACAACGTCTCTCTACCTTGCCCTCAGCCCTCGCAAGGGCTCTACCCATTGCCGCACATATCAACCAAGTCTAGGCAACGCCTAAATTTATTAAGAGACCTAATCTTCAGCTGTAACACTAATCCGTCGATTTGGTTATGTATACGGAGTAGCTTCTGGATAGCTATAATACTCAAACGCATCAACAGTCTCTTCAACTACCAAAGCAAATCCCATAAGATTCGTATACCCAAGAAGATTCCCATCAACTACGTTACCAAACATTTGCGGTTGGTTGATCACTCTATTCTCTCTGCATATTGCAATGCTATATGGTTGATGTTGCACAGATTCATGAATATTATTATCTTGATCAATATTTTGCACCTCCTCTACTTTCTCTACTTTAGAACTATTGGGTTGAGCTAGTGGAGATTCAATTTTTAGCTCTATGCGGTCACTGATACCACAATCTGTTTCTGCTATTGCCTTCTCCCTATGATTGTCCAGTGAGGCAGATTCATCGAATGTTAAATCTCTACTGATAATTAGCCCTGGAGTCTTTTGATATGTGCACCACAACCTATAACCTTTCACTCCCATTGCATAGCCTAGAAATATGCACTTTTTTCCCTCGACTCACGTTTTCCATCCCTCACATGAGCATAAGTAAGACAACCAAATATCCTTAAATTTGAATAATTAGTAGGCGAGTGTCACGACCCGAAATTTTTTACCGACGAGACCGTGATGGCGCCTAACATTTCACTTGCTAGGTAAGCCAATGTTAGAGAATCATTAACTAATTCCTTATTTCCATTCAGTAATTAACAATAATTAACTAAGATAAAATATAATAAGTGCGGAATATCATAAATCTGTATTAACTACTACTACCCGGATTTGGAGTCACAATTCACGAGCATTCTAGAATTTGCTACAAGTATTAATAAGAAAGAACTACAACTGTCTGAGTGAAAGAAACAGTAAAATAAAAAAGATAGACGGGACCTCCAAGGTCTGTGAACGCCGACAGATCTACCTTGAGTCTCCGGACAACGGACCAATAGCAGAATCTCGATCAACCCGAGCTGGTATCAAAATCTGCACAGAAAGTGCAGAGTGTAGTATCAGTACAATCGACTCCATGTATTGGTAAGTGTCGAGCCTAACCTCGACGAAGTAGTGACGAGGCTAAAGCAAGGCACCTACAAATTAACATGTACAATTTAACAGTGTATATACAAATAATAGAAATGAAGAACTAAACAGGAAATGTCGGGAGGGGAACATACTGAGGGGAATACAAGATAAAGAACTAAAACAGAATGATCACCGGAGCAGTCAATATACCATGAATCAACAGGAATAGTGAATACAGTAAGGAAAAATGCACGGCATCACCCTTAGTGCTTGTACTGTCACTCTCACCATAAAAATCAATAGAAATGGCATGGCATCACCCTTCGTGCATTAACTGTCATATCATGGCACGACATCACCCTTCGTGCATTAACACTCACAATATGGCACGACATCACCCTTCGTGCATTAACACTCACTATATGTCACGACATCACCCTTCGTGCATTAACACTCAGAATATGGCATAACATCACCCTTCGTGCATTAACACTCTCCCTTACCATAATGCAATGCATAAATATCAACAGGGAGATAGAATAACAAGTACAAACCTTACCTCAATATTTGGTTCCATAACATCAATCTCAACTTTGAAATAAAAACTCAATTATCACTAGAAAATCCATAAACATGATGAGAACGATAAATTGAATAACTCTAGTATAATACATCGCACTTAGGCATAGGGTTGAGACAATATAAGAAAAACTGAGAACATGGAAAACATGTAAATTGGCGGTGCATAAGTACTCATCACCTCACATATATGCCACTCACATGAATTTTACTTCGCAAGTAATCTAAGGTTCCTAATTCCCTCACGTCAGGGTTAGACACAACACTTACCTTGCTCCGAAGGCCACTTAATTCTCAATCATAGCTTTTCCTTTGGAATTCACCTCCAACCCACTCGTATCTATTCAAAACTGACTCAATAATATCAAATATTTCTAAAGGAATCAATTATATTGCATAAGTTAAATTTTCCAATTTTCCTCCAAAAAGTCAAAAAATTGACCCAGGGCCTGCTTGGTCAAAACCCGAGGTTCGGACCAAAATCATTTTACCCATTCACCCCTGAGCCCGAATAGGTAATCAGTTTTGGAATCCGACCTTAAATTGAGGTCTAAATACTCAAATTTCAAAATTCCTAAGTTCTACTCAAAAATCTTAATTTCACCATAAAATTCTAGATTCTAGGTTGAAATCTTGTTATAAGATGTAAAAGATTGAAAGAAAAGAGTTAGGAATCACTTACCTATGATTTGGGGAAGATTTGGTCTTTGGAAAATCGCCTCTTAAGGCTTAGGGTTTTGAAAATATGAAAAATGGATGAAAACCCCCGTCTAAGTCCCTTTTAGACGTTCGCAAATGCGAGTAGATGTTCGTGACACCAGAATCAATTGCGAGAACATGCTGGCCCAGGCCTTCTTCGCAATTGCGATAGATACCTCGCTATTGCCAGACTTGCTTATTTCGCATTTGCGAAGCCTGATCTCGCAATTGCGAGATCAGAGGCCTGCAACAGGTTTAGTTATACCAGCAAAATTTTCTAAGTTCAAAACATCCCGTGGTCTATCTGAAACTCACCCGAGCCCTCGGGGCACCAAACCAAACATGCACACAAGTTTAAAAATATCATACGAACTTGCTCGCGCGATCTAATCACCAAAATCACACCTAGAACTACGAATTTAGCACCAAATCAAATAAAATTCTCAAGAACACTTTAAAATTCACATCTTCTCAATTGGACGTCCGAATCACATCAAATCAACTCCGTTTCTCACCAAATTTCACAGACAAGTCTTAAATATCATAATGAACCTGTACCGGGCTCCGAAACCAAAATACGGACCCGATACTAACAATGCCAAATATCAATCAATTCTTAAAAATAAATAATTTTCAGACTTTTAATTTTCATCAAATATTTATAACTCAAGTTAGGGACCTCCGAATTTGATTCCGGGCATACGTCCAGGTCCCATAATTTGATACGGACCTACCGGGATCGTCAAAGCATAGATCCGGGCCTGTTTACCAAAAATTTTGACCGAAATCAACTAAAATCAACTTTTAAGGCAAATATTCTTATTTTTATTAGTTTTCAATATAAAAGCTTTTCGGAAACCTGCCCGGACTGCGCACGCAAATCGAAGAAGGTAAAAATAAGATTTTTAAGGCTTAAGAGTGCAGATTCGAGTTATAAAACATAAGATGACCTTTTGGGTCATCACAGCGAGCCGGACCATACCTCAAAAGAGTTTTGAACTCAATAGCTGTAGATGGAGATCCGTTGACCAAATAACAAGTTGTATCGATTGCTTCAACCCAAAAATCCTTTCTAACACATGAGTGTGAAAGCATGCTTCGTGCCCTATCACAAAGCGTTTAGTTCATACGTGCTGTAATAACATTTTGTTGTGGGGTTCCTACACAAGTGCGGTATCTCATTATGCCCTCTTTGCTGCAGAAATTATTGAACTCAGAATTGAAATGTTCCAACCCATTGTCGGTTCGAAGACGCTTAACTTTTTTTTTCGTCTGCCTCTCAACCATTGTCTTCCATTTAACAAATGTCGGAAATGCCTCCTCTTTTATTTTTAGAAAATACACTCACACCATCTTTGATTAATCATCAATTAAAGTCATAAAATACCTGGCACCACTCTTGGAGGGAAATCTATTTGGACCTCACAAGTCTGAATGTATATAATTTAACTCGTATCTGGTTTTGTGCTCAGCCTTCTTGCTGAACTTTACCCTTGTCTGTTTACCAAACACACAATGCTCACAAACATTCAAAACTTGATTTTTGTACCCATCCAGTAAATTTTGATTGCTCAACAAAGACTATCAATCCCTTGTCACTCATATAACCAAGTCGCAAGTGCCACAACTGAGACTGATTCTTATCACTTTTCCTAGAAGCTATAACAACTTCGCCTTCAACTATACTGGCTTGAAGATGATACAATTTAGAATTCAGTTTACCCTTCATGAGTACCATGTAGTCTTTACACACTTTGAGTATGCCATTTTCGGAGTGAAATCTATGCCCTTGCTCATCTAATATCGAAAGAGAAATCAAATTTTTCTTTATCCGAGGAACATGCCAACACTCAATATTTCTGATAATCCATCGAACACTCTCAATCTGATGTTACTAATTCCCTCTACTGGTAATGGATTATCATCTCCCATGTAGATAGTCCCACTCATCTGCTTGTAAGTTGTAAACCAATTCTTGTGTGGACACATGTGGAAAGTAACACCAGAATCAAGAACCCAGGAATCCCTCTTCTCTTTCAGCTTGGAAAAATCTCTCTTGTAGTGACCTTGCTCCCCGCACTCATAACAGTTCTTCTTCCTTGCTCTAGACTTCAATTTGGAAGTTGACATTTTCCTATTAAAGTTCTTTTGTTATGTTCTTTCTCTACTCACAAGACCCTCACTCCTCAGTTTTGCTGACTGGAAAGATCTTTTTTAACTCTTTAGATTTTAGTGTATTGTTAACATCTTTCAGTAAAATATTGTCCTTCCCATATAGCAGCATATCGACAAAAGTATCATAAGACGGCGGTAAAGAACATAACACAATCAATGCGTGATCCTCACTCTCAATTTTGATATCCACATTCTTCAGGTCCATTATAATTGAATTAAACTCATTGAGGTGAGTTTCAACAGGTGTAGCTTTATTCATACTGAGATTGTATAACCTTTTTTTCAGGTAGAGGTAGTTTGTCATCGATTACTTAGAATACAGATCTTCCAGCTTCTTCCATGTTGTTCCTGCAGAAGTTTGTTCAGCAATTTCCTGAAAAATACTATCTGTAATGCTCATGAAGATCGCACTCAAAGCTCTCTCCTTCAAGTATGCCTTCTTTATCTCTGTCATCTTTTCAGAAAAATTCTCATCAATTGCCTTCCATAACCCTTGTAATAACGGGGACGATTTCATCCTAATCTTCCATAGACTGAAACTAGAACCCCTGTCAAATTTCTTTACTTCGTACTTCGTTGAAGATGATGAAGACATCTTAACCCTAGATAATATGTAGAAACCCGAATCTTGCTCTGATACCAATTATTATGAAAGATCGTAGAAAATCAACACAAAGATTTAACGAAGTTCGGCTAAGCCTAATCCTCGGGGCATAAGTAGAGAGAGTATTCCACTATGAATGAGAAGAAAAACATAATATAATCTATAGGATCCCCAACTACATCCCCTGCATATAGATCCTAAATAGTACCAAACCTATAAGAGAAAGGTTCCCCAATTTGATAAGGACAATATGTTTTCCTCTCCCAAATCTATTAGGACAATGAATTTTTCCAAACCTATAGGGATTATAGGGTTTCTTAAAATATAAGAAAATAATTCAAGCCACAAAAAACAATAAAGATTTATCTGAAGGTTATAAATTTTCTAGAAACAAAATTTTTAGGTACAATTTGGAAGTTGTAGAAATTAACTAATCATCGGCATCGACAATTGAAAGTAATTTGGTGAAAGTTTAAGCGAGATTCTTTGCATGTTGTATGTGGAGTTTAAGGAGATTAACTGTTTGATTTTGGTGTATAAGTAAGTGGAAGGTGTTTGATAAAGTGCTTCAATGAAATATTTTGAAGAATATCATGTGAAATAATGACGATGCTGTAAGGCTCTCTATTTAGGAGGCACACTTCTCCACCAATATAGAACATCTCCTCCACCGTAACTCCACCCAACGAATGACCACAACTTTCATTTCCTCTTCACGACTAAACCGCCACCTCATCTCACAACCACCACTACTCTGCCGCAAAGCATTGTCCACCTTCTTCATCAAAACAAAAACAAACCCATTTTAATTTCTTAGAATTTTTTAGGTGAGTCGAAATTCAGAGAATTCATTTTCTCAAAGTTCATAATTCACTTGAAATTTTAAAGGTTACAGGTTTTGAATTCGAGAATTTCAAATGGTGATTATTGCTTGTGCTCCTTCCCGGTGGTTTCTCTCGATTTTTGGTTGGAGAGTAAAATATTAGGCTAAAGATGGTAATGGGTAAAGAATGATGGAGACCAACAATGACGTGTGCACAAAACTAGATGGGGGAGGCCGGAGGGGCGAAATAGCCATTTTACCCTTTTCATTTATTTTTATATGTTTTTCTTATTTTCGTTTTTCTTCTTAAACAAAATCATTAACTCACGCTCCTAATATGCGTGTATGCCATGCATTTTGCCCAACTCAGCCATTTCATTGCCAGATCAACTCAGTTAACAGGCGGGGGGGGGGGGAGGGGAAGGGGTTAAAACACATATTTTGATCGAGTTTAAGTATCTGGTTGAAACATTATGAAGTCCAAGGACTGGGATGTCAAGCCGGTGCAAACACAAATATCTATCAGGTTATTCTGCGTTTTTTTTAATGAGTCTCGCTTACATAACAATTTGAAATGGTCAACATAGATAAAATGTCAGTTGGAGCTTCCTTAGAAATAAAGTGCATAAATAATATGCCTTGGCAATAACAAGTCTATTTCTTAACGAGACTCTTAACGGAGGACATATATGATTAATTTTGCGAAGTTCAAGGTCAAATTTATACATTTTTCCAATTGTATTTGCAATTCCATGTAGCAAAGTAACTGGCAAAACTTTCCAGAGGTCTTGTGCTTATAGTTTTTGTAAATTGAACAAGTGTTCATGAACTGCGGCTTCTTTTACAAAGGAGTAATAGTAATGAAATTTAAAAAGAGTTTTGACTGGAAGAGCACAAAAGGATGTATTCATGTACAATGAAGTGAGATTTAGAAGATATCCTTTTACAGCTTAACCATACCCTTTTATTTAATTTTTCAAGATTATCCATTCTTTTACGAGTACTACAAGTGTCTATAGCAGTGATCTGTAATCAAGCAAATATTTTTGAATTTCAATCACGCCGTCTGCCTTTTTTGCTTTATGCATTGGTTTTAAGTCCTTGAGTAGGTTCATATACAAATAGTTAACTGTTTACTCTTGTTTCAAGTTCCATGTGTGACTTATTACTCTAAAAGCCAAAATTTCCAGTTCCAGCAAATTTCGATGAAGAATGTAGACTTTGACTTCAATGTCCTTGTGGCTCCAATATAGCTGATGATTCACACATTTGTTAGAAACTTGTAGTATTGATGTATAGGAGAAAATTGGTTTAAATTAAATGATCAAATAATAGCATGGCATGTAGAACCGAATACAGGCGGAAGACGAGTCGAGTCGAGTAAGAACTAAGGCCGGGGACAACAGTCACAGTTGGTATCGGGTAAACCTTAAACCACGAAGGAAGTACAGTCAACAGGAGCATGTCGAATGTTTGTCAACGGATGAAATTTAATGAAGAATATTCTGTAGTATTAAATAGGCAGTCGTTGCAGAGAATTTTGGCGTTCATGCCCTGCTGTTACACATTCATCAATGGCCCCTTCTATTGTCGTTTAAGAGGGGCTTGATCCTAGGATCTTGTTTCCTAGGTATAGCTATAAATAGTGGCTTCAACAACTATTGTAGACACGCGAAATCTTTGGCAAAACTTATGCTACACTTTGTTCTCAAGCTAAATAATACAATTTTACTTTCTGTCTGATATTTTTCTTACTCCTGTCCATGGAAGTATTGCTCCCGGAGTCAAGCCTCTTATTTTCTTTGATTTTAATGCTAAGTGTTATTTCTAATTTAATTTATTTATCATTTTGGATCAAATCAGTTTGCTTGTCAATAAATCACATAACAAATTCAACTATACCGTTTTACGGGTAAATAATTTGGCGCCCACCGTGGGGCATAGACCACTGCGTAATTGAGTTGATCATTGCATCTATTATTAACTCGTTTGATTCCTTGTTTCATAAAAAAAAATCAAAAAATGGCAGCCAACGATGCTAACATCGCACACAAAGTTGAGGCGCATGAAAATCTACCTCAGCATGAAGATTTGATCAGTGACATCCGCAACGAGGGGAACGTAGCAACTCCGTTCCTTAGCAGACAATATCCCCGACATGTGCAGGAAACGACTCCCGATGACGCTGAGGAAGAACATGTTGCTGAAATGGTTAGGATCTTGAGATAGAAGCAAAAGGCCATTACGGGCCATCTTCCAAGGCAAGACCACGTCATGACAGAACTAAAACTCACTATCACGCGCTTCCAACAATGTAAACTAGAGAGGCTCAGCTCCTCCTGGCGTTCCGGCAAATCAAACGTCTCAAAAAGTTGACAATAACACCCCGAGAGGTGAGGTTGGCTTTGACAGAGCCGAGGGGACTGGTAGCGGGTCCGGTAGTGATCCCTTCAAAACTGAACTCATGAGATTCATGAGGGAAATGAACGAGTAGATGGATAAAAACATGAAAGAGTTCCACGCTCGAATGGATCGAATTTTGGGTGCACCGCCAGTTTTGAAGGGTCCAGATTCGAAGAAGTACACCCAGTTGCATTTAAGCCGAGCGTAGCACCAGAATTGATTCCAAAATAGTTCAATATCGGATATACCAAAGTACGATAGGACTTTAGACTCTCAGGAGCATATCACAACTTATACAATGGCAGTGAAAGAAAATGACTTAGCCCAACATGAGATTGAGCCGGTTCTGCTAAAGAAATTCAGAGAAACCCTCATGAAAGGGGCCTTGACATGGTATTCACTCCTACCTGAACAATCAATAGATTATTTCAAAATGCTCGTAGATGCTTTCATCAAGGCCCATGTCGGATCCAGGAAGTCCCAAAAGGCGGACATATTCAGAATTGCACAGGGAGAGTCTGAACTGCTGTGTGAGTTAGTAATCATATTCCAGAAATAAAGGATGTTGTTACCGGTCGTGCCAGATAAATGGGTAGCGGAGGCATTCACTAAGGGTCCGACGCCTCCCGAAAGTTGAAGAAAAGCCTGCTAGAATTCCAGGCGACCACATGGGCGGATGTCCATAACCGTTATGAATCAAAGATAAGGATGAAAGATGATCATCTTGGGTTCTCGACATCAACCAAGGGATGTGTTCAAGACAAAAACTAGGATAAATTCAAAGATGATTTTAATGCAGACCGATGATCTCCTAAGGGCCGGTTCTTGCTGTATGAAAGAGCCGAGGGACGCGATGACAAAAGGGTTCCTGTCCACGGATAAGTTTCCCTCTGATTGAAGAACTGACCGCACCCGGAACAATAGGTCGTTGTAAGACAAAGAGGTATCGGGGTCCCGGGAGTCCACTTATCCCAGGTTGTCAGAGTACAATTTCAATGTTAGCATCGTGGATTTGGTGTCGGCGATGAAGAATATCAAAGAAGCGCGATTCCCGAAGCCAATCAGATCCGATCCCAGCCAAAGAAATCCCAACTTATGGTGCGCATATCATGGGACTCATGGCCACATAATTGGGGACATCCGCCACATGCACGGGGAGGTGGAAACACTATTGAATAATGGCCATCTCAGTGTCATGCCCCGACCTCGGAGAGCGTGATCGACGCTCAACCGAGATAACCCTGTCGAGCAAGCATGTACAATACCATCTACCCGAACTCACTCATGAATAAAGAGAAGATCTTTTTCATTAATTAGGCAGTGAGGAGATTCATGTGAACAACAACACCAATTCATTATCAGTAGTTTCATCATCTATAAGTTTCAGAATACATACACTTTCCTAGTTTGATGTGGAACGTGTGATGCAGTTACCAAAATTACTAGTTTGACTTTCCCAACACCGACATACCACCCACACAATTTCTACGGAGCCTCTAATAGATACAAAAGAGTACGATGATAGTGCCAGCAACAAGGCCCCGACTATACCTCAAAACATAATACATAAGGACAAAAGATATACGGCCCCGAATGAGGAGGGGCTCACCAAGTCAGTTGGGAAGAGGGTGTTCTGCTATCAACGATCAAAGCCGCCTGCTATGGAACCACCTGCATCCATTAAAGATGCAGCGCCCCCAGCAAAAGGGACGTTAGTACATGTGGAATAGTACTAGTATGAATGACTAAGCACCCTCTTTATAGAACGAATGATAAGGCAAGAATGAACAATCATAAAATCAATGGGAGTCTCAAACAATACCCAAAACATCAAGTTAGGAACAAGACAAGTTTTCAAGTGATTTCCATATTTTAAGTTGGGAGATATTTAGTACCGATATGCCACCGTTTACAATTTCGATTACTATTTCCGACACAGTCACCACCATATGTGCGGCATGACGTCTGATCACGACCCGATCGGCTAGGCCGTCTCATACGAGACATCAACCACAATCACAATTTCAATTTCAATTTCCAACACAATCACCACCATGTGTGCGACATGGCATCCGATCACGACCCGATTGGCTAGGTCGCCTCATCTGAGAAATCATCCTTTTCTATCAATCATCCCATTCCATACCTCTTTCATATCTTTTTATTTCATTGGCACTAGTGGTCACAATTGTAATATCCCCTTTTTGTATAGCGTGTTGGCCGTATTTCATATTTTATATTTCGTGCTCACATTTTCACTTACAACCATCATCATGAATTTTCAACAACAAGGCGTTTATGTTCACAATAAGCATACATATGAGCAAACAAGAGTCTTAAGTGCATTGAGATTCCTTACACAATTGGCATTAGCTATCATTTGAAATGCAACTTGAAGTCATAGCTTTTAACTAAGCAACCAATACTTTGAACACATTACCAAATAGTAGTACAACTTAACAAGAGCATTTGGAATACATATTGAACACAAAAGTCTTTTGACGCAAAGTTTATTCGGAATAATCGATTCATAATGAGTAACTTGAGACTTACAATGACATTGTGGGGGTTCAGTTCTAAGGAAAGAGTTTAGCCAACATACATTTCAAAAATCTTAGCAACTTCGATCTATTTAAGAAATATAACAAATTGAGCCAAAAACTAGGAGGATGATCATGGTTCCAGCTCATTTGAGCATTTTATCAAACACTAGGTGTGCATTAAGGTTTCAAGGTCCTCCTATGGTGGATTCCATCATCCCACAACTCATTATCTACCATTTTTAGCTCAACAATCTTCCTACACCCCTTGATAACGCATGTATGCAAAATGAACAACTTCCACACCCAAGAATTTCCTTACTAATTACCTATTTTTTTTTGTTGAATATCGAAAAGGACCAGTGCGCCCCAAGGCGATACACTCGGCCGAATGAAACCCTTTTCTAACAAATCCTTCAATTGTTCTTTCAGCTCCCTCAACTTGGTTGGTTCCATTCTGTAAGGTGGCATATTATTGGTTTGAACTATGGCAGGAGTTCCGTGAAGAAGGGAGCCCTCCGGCGAGGTGGAGTGAGTCTGCCGAAGCTTTCATATGCGGACCACAGAATGGCCGCATACCCAGACAGGACTGCCAAGTTCCAGAGGGACATTTTGTGGCCCCTTTTGCGCACCGCAGAAGCATTATGCGGTCGCATATGTGACCTCAGATTGGGTTTCGGAGCTTCATTTTTCTGGTTTTTATAACCCGACCCTATTCCATTATATAGATGCTATGGACCATTTCTTAAGTAAAAACCTGGTACTTTGAGAGTAAGAGAGTGCTCTCGAGCTGGGAGAGGGTTCCTCAACAATTTGTTCTTCAATTCTTGCTCAAATCTTGGAAGACTGACAAGGAAAACTCACTAGGTCTTCATCCTAGAGGTAATATTCTACATCCCTTGATAACGCATGCATGCAAAATGAACAACTTTCACACCCAAGAATTTCCTTACTAATTACCTATTTTTTTTTGTTGAATTTCGAAATTGAGAGTTAGGGTATAGAATCTTACCTCTAGGATGAAGACCTAGTAAGTTTCCCTTGTCAATCTTCCAATATTTGAGTAAGAATTGAAGAACAAATTGTTGAGGAACCCTCTCCCACTCCAGAGCACTCTCCCACTCTCAAAATACTAGGTTTTTACTTAAGAAATGGTCCATAGCATCTATATAATGGAATAGGGTAGGGTTATAAAAATCAGAAAAATGAAGCTCCGGAACCCAATCTGCGGTCACATATGCGATCACATAATGCTTCTGCAGTCCGCAAAAGGGGCCGCAAAATTTCCCTCAGGAACTGGGCAGCCCTGCCTGGGTATGCGGCCGTTCTGCGATTCGCATATCGATTCTGCAGTCGCAAAGTGGACCACATAATCTCTTCCCAGAATTCCTCATGCCGATCCTGTGATGCAATCTGCGGCCCGCAAAGCAATTTTGCGGCCGCATAATGGACCACGAAATGGCCCACAAATTTTGCTCAAGTTCCTGCTTCACTTTGCGGCCATTATGTGGCCCGCAGAGTGATCCTGGAGTCGCATAGTGGGCTGCAGAAATGTCCTTTTCTGCCAACATTTTCCTTTAACTCCCTAGCGCACTGATCAACCTAAAATGTCCATACCACGGTCACCAAACATATTAGCCTACCTCGCCACCATGGAACCTTGGATTTTAGGTAAAATTTTACGGGGCCTTATACTCAGGGAGTTCTTGAGCGACCGAGCCAAGAACAATTACGGCCGCAACCGTGACAACATAGAACCCTCAAAGATAGGGGAAGATCCTCTTCGTCTAACTATCAACACGATTTTCGGATAGAATGAAATCAATGGTGTAACCTTTTCGGCGGCCAAAAAGACAAAAGTATCGGTAACCCACAGTAAAAGACTCCGGGAAGTCATTGAAGATGACATCACCTTCACGGAAGATGACATCGACGGACTTCTTCTACCGCATAATGATGCCCTGGTAATTTCTCTTAATGTTCTAGATTTTATGATTAAATGTGTTTTGGTAGACCCAGAAGCTCAACCAACATCATTCAATAGAGAGTGCTGGAGTAAGCCAAACCAATCAAAAGCATCATTCCGGCAACAAAAACTCCTCGTCAGGTTCAATCTGGCAAGTATGACAACCCGATGGGAGATATTGCTGCCCACGAACACCAAAAGGGTCATGAGGACCACCTTATTTGAAGTGGTGGACGGTGACTTGGGCTAAAATATAATCCTTGGTAGACCATGGTTACACGAGATGAAGGTTGTACAATCAACTTATCATCAGCTGCTAAAATTCCCGATCCCAGAGGGAATCAAACCGCTTAGAGGAGATCAACCGACAGTAAGAGAAATAGACACAGTGTGAGTTTCCAGCAGTAAGGGGAGGGAACCCAACAAATAGAAATTACAGGAACCGACTCCTACTCCCGAGCCGAGCGAAGATGATAATGACAAAAAGCCTTCGAAATCCCACCAGGTACCGAGATACTTTCAGGTACCGGAAGAAACAGACATAATCAAGTCTACAACATAAGAACTCGAACAAGTAGCTTTGTTTGAGGAATTCCCGGAGAGAAAATTTCACTTGGGAACATGACTCAATCCCGAGCTCAGGTCAGGGTTTATTTATTTCCTTAAAACTAATGTTGATTGTTTTGTATGGTAGTACTCGGATATGACAGGTATCCCGCTAGAGGTGTCCATGAATAAGCTAAGCCTAGACCCAAGCATCCCTTCGGTGATACAAAAGAAATGCCTGATAGTCGAGGTTGGAAACAAGTTTGTCAAGGAAGAAGTAACTCGGTTACTTAACATCGGTTCAATCCGGGAGGTAAAGTATCCCGAATGGCTAGCTAATGTTGTTGTAGTTTCGAAAAAGAAGAACAAATTTTGAATGTGCGTAGATTACAAAGACTTGAATAAGGCGTGCCCAAAAGACTCATTCCCACTGCCAAACATCGATCAAATAATTGATGCAATGGCCGGGTACGAGTTATTGAGTTTCCTCGATGCCTATTCCGGGTACAATCAAATTAAGATGAACTCGGAGGATCAGGATAAGACTTCGTTCATAAAAAACTTTGGCATATATTTTTATAATGTGATGCCCTTCGGGCTTAAAAATGTCGGAGCCATTTATCAGAGGCTCTTGAACAAGATGTTCAAAAAACAAATAGGTAAAACAATAGAAGTCTATATAGATGACATGTTTGTCAAGTCTTTGAATGCAGGTGACCATTTAATACACCTCCAGAAAACCTTCGATATCCTGAGGAAGCACAACATGAAACTCAACCCCGAAAAATATGCGTTCGAGGTTGGCTCCGGTAAGTTCTTGGGTTTTTTGATTTCATAAAGGGGGATCGAGATAAATCCCGATAAGATCAAAGACATCGAGGACATCCTAGACCAGCTGACAAGTGTAAAAGAGGTCCAAAGGCTAACCGGGAGATTGGCCGCTTTGAGCAGGTTCATCTCTCGATCCTCAAAAAAATGCCATCACTTCTTCTCACTTCTGAAGAAGAAGAACAACTTCGAATGGACTCCAAAATGTCAACAAACCTTAAAAGACCTAAAGCGTTACCTATCAATCCCCCCGTTACTATCAAAGTCGGGGGAAGGTGAACAACTGGTAATATACTTAGCGGTTTCTAAGGTAGCGGTAAGTATCGTCCTTGTCCGGAAAGATAAAGGTACATAATATCCTGTCTATTATGTTTGCAAACTTTTGTCGGGGCGAAAACTCGTTATCCACACCTCAAAATATTAGCCTTAGCTCTCGTAGTCATCTCGCAAAAGCTTAGGCCTTATTTTCAGTGCCATCCGATAGCCGTTGTGATAACCTTTTTCCCTGCGGAATGTCCTTCATAAACCTGAGTTGTCATATCGGTTGTCCAAATGGGCAGTTAAAATTAGCGAATTTGATATTGAATATAAACCTAGGACTGCGATCAAATTACAAGTTTTGGATGACTTTGTGTCCGATTTTAGTCCCGGCTTACTACCTTTGGCTGTAAAAGAAGTGGCAATGGTGTCAGAAATGACATCAGGAGTTTGGGCCTTGTTCACAGATGGAGATTCCAATATAAAAGGGTCCAGGCTCGGAGTGGTCCTAATCACGCCTTCAGGGGAGACCTTGAGGCAGGCCGTAAAAACGGTTTCGTTGACTAACAATGAAGCAAAGTATGAGGCTTTGATTACAGGACTTGAGCTGGCCTGTGGACTTGGCTCCGAGGTCATCGAAATCAAATGTGATTCCCAACTGGTAGTAAACCAAGTATATGGAATTTCTGACACAAAGGAGAAGTGCATGTAACAATATTTGATCAAAGTTCAAATTTGCTTACCTGATTCAGAGAGGTGTCGATCACACACATCCTGAGAGAAGAAAACGTAGAGGTAGATGCATTGGCCAATTTGGGGTCGTCCACAGAGATGAAAGGATCTGATTCTGGTACTGTCATTTAACTTATGCAGTCGGTAATGGATATGGACGACTTTTGATCCCGGGCACTATGAACCAAAGCAGCTCACTACAACCTCTTGGGTGGAAAATTGTATAGAAGATCTTTCCAAGGCCCGTTGGCCCGATGTTTGGGTGCCTCGGAAGTGGACTATGTAATGAGAGAGGTCCATGAAGGAATTTGTGGGAGACACTCTGGCGCAGATTCATTGGTGCTAAAACTGGTTAGGGCAGGATACTATTGGCCCCGGATGGAACAAGACATAAAGGCATTCGTTAATAAATGTGACAAGTGTCAGCTCCATGCACAATTGGTGCACCATCCGGAAGAACTCTTGCATTCTGTATTATCCCCATGGCCATTCATGAAATGGGGGATGGATATAGTTGGGCCCCTGCCACCGGGTCCCGGGAAGGTAAGGTTTCTTTTAATTTTATTGATTACTTCACTAAGTGGGTTGAAGCAAGTCCTTACCAAAAGATCGGTGAACGCGAAGTGGTCAACTTCTGTGGAAAAACATCATTTTCCGGTTTGGAATACTGAAGGAGATTGCCAAATAACGGGCCATAGTTCATAGGCTCCAAAGTTACAAAATTTCTTGAACACCTGAAAATCAAGAGAATTACATATTCTCCATAACATCCAAGCGCTAATGGGCAGGCGGAATCAACCAATAAGGTGATTATTCATAACCTCAAAAAGAGGTTAGAAGCAGCCAAAGGAAAATGGCCCAAAGAGTTACCAGGCGTACTATGGGCATACCAGATAACGGCAAAATCAAGTATGGGAGAGACACCTTTCTCTCTCGTATACGGTGCAGAAGGCCAGATCCAGGTGGAAGTAGGTTAACCGACCTTATGGTACTTCCAAGCAAATGAAGAAGTAATAATGAGGCACTGCTGGTCAAGATGGAATTACTTGATGAACGCAGGGACTTGGCACACATAAGAATGGTGGCTCAGAAATAGAGAATGGAAAGATACTACAACCGAAGGGTCAATCTTCACTTCTTTAAAGTAGGCAACTTAGTTTTGAGGAAAGTGACTCAGAACACTCGAGAGATCAATGTTGGAAAGCTGGGTCATGTGGAAAGGTCCCTACCGGGTTTTAGTTGTCACCGAGAAGGGATGACACAACTGAAAAATCAAGATAGAGTCAAATTGCCAAGCAATTGGAATGTGACTCACTTCAAAATGTATTACTGCTGATGGATCTTGCTTATACTGAAAGTATGTGCTGCACTGTTTTCCCCTTCAACCAGGTTTTGTCCCAATCGGGTGGTTTTGGCAAGGTTTTTAATGAGGCAGCAACGAAAAGTATACTACGCAGGAAACATCATCAGCAGAGTTAAGACCTTTAAATAATAAGGCATTGAATAAACAATCCACTGCGGGATGGTTACTTTGGCTTGATGGCAAATTCCCAATAAGAAGTAAAACTTATCATCGAACCAAAGGCTATTGAACCGTTCATTGGTGCTTTTCCTCAAAGGAGAAAGACTTCCAGTGTTCCAATTCGCATATTTCGCATTCGAAAACTGGGGGGAATAGTATAAGATATGGAAACAAGAATTCCATAAAAATCGGGGACTACGAGACCCGGGAACAACAATGTCTCATCGGGACCGAGGACTGCATAGCTAGCCCCGTAGAAATAAGTTGTACAAATTAGCCACATGTATTGGCAATTTTTTTTCCAGCAAACGAATGCTTATGTACTTTGAATATAGAAGGAATAAAATGAAGTCCTTTTATTTTTATCTTGTTTCTTGTCCAAACGATGAATTAATTTTATCATTTGAAATTTAGCTAAAAACTTCTAATGCTAGTGCCGGAATGAATATGAGACGTCTTCTTCAAGAGCACCGTAAACATAAAATGGCCCTCTATTATGAAACCCTCATAGTAAAGGGTTGGTTCTGGAAGAATTTATGCCCGAAATCCTAAAGCTATCGGAAGAAAACACACACAAAGTCTTACTTAATTTGACGCAAAAAGAATGAACTTTGAACAATGTTTAAACAAAAAAGTCCTTTTTATTTATCAAACATGACAAATGGAATAAGTACAAGTATACAAAATGGAAACAATAAAAGAAAAAAGAAAAAAGCTAAACTTCATTGCCATCGGAACTCGGGGGAAGAGGGGCATCTATGCCTCCAGGAGAGGTAGGCGGATCTATCGCCGGTGTAGGATCTTGGCCTTCGTCATCATTCACTTTAAGTTCCTCCTTGGTTCTAGAATACTCAAAATTAGAATAAGAAGAATGAGTTGCATCATGATGAGTCGGTAGGCATTCTCGAGCAGTTAACTCTAACGCTCGGGCTTTGGCGATTTCATAATCAATATCGATGATGCCCGCTTTGTCCTCATCTAGGGTTTTCCTCCTCATATGATACATAGAGTATGTCTTTTTCAAAAATGAGGGAATCCCCTTAGTGCTGAAGTTTTGTATTAAGTTTGTCAATGTCGGCCAAAAGGCAATCCCGCTCGGATCTTGTGGTGCTGAGGCTAAGATCAAGATCATCAATTGTAAATATATGAACTCGGTTTTGCTCCATGATCTTCTTATACCTATCTTCCATCTGGGCCTGCTTCTCCTCTGCAGCAGCAACTTCTTCAACTTTGGAGTTAAAGGCTACCTCCAAGTTATTCACTCGCTCAATGGAGGCAGACTCGCGCTCGGTAGCAGCGAGCACGACATCTTGAACTTTAGCCCACTTAAACTTAGCTTCTTGGAATTGAACATTTAGCTGAGAAGCTTCTTGGCTAAGGACCCTACCTTCTACTCTCTTAGCTACAACCGGGCTTTTAGGTCACTCGCCTCAGCGACCTTTGCCTCCAGCATCGGGAGACGAGATGCAATTCGGTCCCTCTCAGCCAATAGCTGATCCCGCTCAGACATAAGTCCTTCTTTGTCGAGGATCAATCTCTAAAGGCCCTCGAAAGTAAGGAATTTATCCTGTAAAACGTGTATCAAAGTCAGAGAACCTGTTATAACAAATGAATAAAAAACAAGCAATGAGGGAACAAATATGCACCGCTACTGCATTATGCATGGCATTATTCAACATACATTTCCTTGAAAGGGAATGTATCTTCCTCTTATCTTTTTCTGAAGCCAATGGTTTCAGATAGTTGGCAAGCTCCACCGGCTAGGACAACAGATGGCACCCCTTTGAGACAGAGAGAGTAACACTCCTCCTCCCTCGGGGATCTATAGAAGGGGCCGAGTAGTTGTGCCCCAAGTTCCCCTGGTCAGGGGACTGGGGAGGAGAAATATCCTCTTCTCGGGCATCTACGGCTGGTGGAGGAGATGCAACAGTTGTTGGTGATAAAGGCACAACTGGTATGGAGGGGGATAAAGTTGATGGTGTTGTAGGTTGGGAAGCAGCTGCGACAGAGGAATTGCTGATTATTTGTTTCTCACCAACCAAAGGAAGAAGAGGCCCGATGTCCGACCTCACAAGACCGAGAGCAATAACTGGGGCCAAAAAGGGACAATCAACATTTTCCACTAAATCCATTTCTCTCAGAGTGCTCGGACCTCGCCCTCGGTTGGGGTTCTAAGCTCTTGAGATTGCGCATTCTGTTGAGCTGATGAAGATCGTTGTCTTTTTTGAAGTAAAGCCTCTCCATCATTAGCTTCCTCGTCATCGTCAATGACCACAGTGGTTGCGGCTGGCTCAGGCATGACCTTCTTTATTTTCTTATTTATATTTTTATCCCCAGCTGCGGAAGAACGATGCCTTTTCTGGTTGCTTGTTCTCCAACAGGGAATTCCGAGAAGAAGAACCTGTACCGGAGGCAGACCCGAGGGCACTGCTCCTAGTGAGAGGCTCCTGTAACAGCCTCGCAACCTCTGCGGGATTGGCCAATACCTCAATTTTGGGGAAGGTAACAGAACCCTACGGGAGTCCTGAATAAAAAAAAAGGTACGCTTAGCAAGTTTTCCTATGAACATCAGTTTACCGCGGTTCTTGGCCTTCCACCTGTATTTGGGGGCCAACTCTTTCCACCGACGGCTCTCTGGTGTAGTATTATTCAGAATCTTCTAAACCCATTGGTCCAGGCCTTCAACCCTTAGTGGTGTCCACTGAGTAGCTGGAATAGCAGAAGCAAAATGGTTAGCAATGACATGAAAAACCTTTTATGGAAAACAAGATAGATAATAAACTTACGTGAACAGTTGCATGACTCGGGAAAAGATGGAGTTATGGCCGGGATGATATCCCTGGTAGCAATGATGACAAACCGCTCCATCCACCTATGGTAATTTCATCATCCATGCTGGTAAGCAAAGCATGGTGGCCACGATTGCAAATATTTATCATTCCCCCACATAAGATTATAGGGGAGTAGAGGTTCATCACATGTGCCAAGGTTAGGGTCTCCCTCATCTCCAAGCTCAGCCGGCGCAGACACGCCACCGTTCGCCACATAGAGGGGCCTACTTGCACCAAGCAGACCTAGTACCGGTGGCGTAGCTCCAATATCACGGGGTCAAGCCTCCTTCTTAATGAAACGGGCCCAAAGTGAAGGGGTACGTATAAACGTACGTAAAAACTTTTTTGGTGAAGGTGACCCACTCCACCAGGTCAGAAGTGATGATATCTAGGTCATGGCAGTTGCAATCCTCCTTCACAATAGGAATACTGGAAGGGCGAATGAAAGAAGGATACCTACCAACATCCCAAGTTTGAGGGTTTGCAATAGGGAACTTCTCTTGGAAGTCGTAGGTAGAACTTAGGTATTTAGGAATGATGGTGCTTACCCTAGGAGGATCAACATCGACCTCCACCTCTTTATCTTTGTTTCTCTTTGGGCCTCCACCAAAGACAAGACCTGATTTCTTGAAGGATTTAGTAAAAGAAGCCATGGTAATGAAGAGTTTATGGGTTAAGAGCAAAGAAAGTCGGAAAGAGTTAAAAGTAAAAGAGAGTTAAGAGCAAGTGAGATAATAAACTTATAGGGGTTTGGAAGTGAAAGAAGTGGAATGATGCGTATAAGTAAAGGTAGAGATGGCTAAAATCGTAGTCATGATTACCTCGAGAACCGGCGAAAAAATTACTGAATCATGGAGCAACAGGTGTTCGAGGTATTAAATGTGAGGAGACGTGCGTCTTATCAAGCATCAGAGACTGCTCAGAGGTTTTAGAAAATTTTTTGCCAAGAAAGAAATCTTCACCAACTTCCCGATGACACACATATGTGCCACCGGAAACCATGGGGACTATCTGTATAGGAAAAAATTGGTTTATATTAAATGATCAAATAATAGCATGGCATGTGGAACCGAAGACTGACAGAAGATGAATCGAGTAAGAACTAAGGCTAGGGGCAACTGTCGCAGTTGGTATTGGGTAAACCTTAAACCTGAAGGGAGTACAGTCAATGGGAGCAGGTCGAATGTTTGTCGCCGGATGAAATTTAATGAAGAATATTCCCTAGTATTAAATAGGCAGCCGTTGCAAAGAATTTTGGCGTTCATGGCCTGTCATTATACATTCATCAATGGCCCCTTTATTGTCATTTAAGAGAGGCTTGATCCTAGGATCTTGTTTCCTAGGTATAGCTATAAATAGTGGCTTCAAAAACCATTGTATACATGCGAAATCTCTGGCAAAACTTATGCTACACTTTGTTCTCAAGCTAAATAATACAATTTTACTTTCTGTCTGATATTGTTCTTGTTCCTGTTCACGGAAGCATTGCTCCCGGAGTCAAGCCTGTTATTTTCTTTGATTTTAACGCTAAGTGTTATTTCTAATTTAATTTATTTATTATTTCGGATCAAATTGGTTTACTTGTTTATAAATTACGTAACAAATTCAACCGTATTGTTTTACGGATAAACAATTTTGTTGGGGGAAGGGGCTTGATCGTGTCCAAATGCACATATCAAAAGAGGTATTAAATGGTCTTTTGCAATTATAGAAACCCAACTAAGAGTCGGGGTCGAATCCCCAGGGAGCTAAGATGGGAGTTAGGGGTATCCATTTCAATGTGCGTGATTGAATTATCGAGATTGCACTTCCACAAAAAGATTGGTTTTCTATTTCTAATTTTACTATATTGATTGTAAAATAAAGAAAGAAGACTAGAGATAATTGATTTTGGGGTTTTTCCAAATTGATAAAGAGCCTAGGGTTTTGACCATTACTTAGGTGTTTGCCTAATGGGATAAAGACTTTAATGCTTGTTCTGTTGACTGGGTGTATTATAGGTATCTACTCTAAATTACCCACTCAATACCTGTCGGTGAGAGAGTGGTTTTTCCCAATTTGGCTTTCTCAAGATCAAATGGGTATCACACAAAACAATTGATAAAAGCTCAAGTCAGGTTATTATTATCTCTAGGTAGAACCCTTTAATTGGGTAAATCAATCTCTCAACTGACCCAATTCCTTATTAGCCAAGTTATTCTAGACTAGGTCTCTTTTTCTCAAGAAGAGACAAAGTCAAATAGGCATGAACTAATATTTGCAACTATTAATTCCTCAAATTAAAGTATGAACTATGTTAAATAATAAATACCCAATCATAAACAAGCACTAAATTAAATACTCATAAGGTTTACACACTAGGGTTGGGTCACAACCCTAGTAAACATCTAGCTACTAATACTTGGGTTTGAAGAAAATGAAGAAGAAAGACTAATTAATATCATAATGAAAGCTTAAAAGGATTAAATCTTTTGTAAAATACACCAAAGCAAAGTAAACTTCTAAAAATATAAAAGAAAAATGGCTACCGTAATTGCTGATGTTCAAACTTGACCTAATTTTGTGAAACTCGTCTATTTATATAAGGCTAAAAATCTCGGATAAAAATACCCCTCGAGAGGTTTTGCGGCCACAAAATTCCTTGTGCGGTCTGCAGATTTCTTCATCTAACAGGAGCAGGAGTTTTGCGGCCGCACAATTCTGGACTACGGTCGCGAATTAGCTTTTCTGCGGTCCGCAGATTTAGAACTGCGATCGTAAGACAATCTTTTGCGGTCCGCAATGTTAGGGTTGTGGCCGCACAAATATTGTAATTTACTGAGGTCATGGACTTGGAAATTTGCATACTCTCTGATCTTGAATCCTAGCCCAGCTTTTGCGGCCACACAATTCATATGCGGTTAGAAATTTGCACATTTGTCTACAGATTTTTCCCTCTTTGGTTGCGGCCGCAGATGGAATTCTGCGGTCCGTAATTTCTTCTGCGGCTGCAGAATTCCTTCTGCGCACCACACATTTTATGCTTCTGTGCCCCTTTATTGCCTTGTGCTTAGACTTCTCCTTTTTGAGTTGGATTTCATCTCGGGAGCCCAACTTCCAGCATTCTTGCAATATTGCACAATTTCATTAGTTCCGGGAGAACAATTCAATACTTTTAGACTAAAACAAAAGTTAAAAGGCGCTAATAAGTAGTTAAAATCCACACTTATCAACTCCCCCAAACTTAAGTCTTTGCTTGTCCTCAAGCAAACAATTTAGTTCCTACCTCCAAGAGTTAAGGGTCATTTCAGTGAGTCGAAGGTGAGCCATCCACACATCAGTTGGGACTAACAATTACCCCCATTACTTATGTATTATCAACAAGGCGACAAGTTAAACATTTGTGCACATATAGTTCTAGAGTGACATTTGAGCATCAAAAGTTGACTTTACTCATCAAGGACTCTTTCTCTATTATGTAGGTCATGGTAGATTCCAAACTCTTCCTCCTCTACTTTTCGGTTTTCTGGCTCACTTAAGAATTTTAGCACTTAATCTGAATATTTATGAAAGGTTCACTCATCTCTCTTAAGAGAATGTCGCAAGTACGACTTCAAGTACCATAGGCTTGCCTCTCATGTAGATCGCCACTAATGTAAGCTCACTCAGCACGAGATCAAATAGGACTTCTTTCGGGATGTAATGAAGGTTTTTTTGGATTAGGATTGGATACAGTATGGTTGAGTGGTTACACCTTTCCTTAAGCACTCCATTTTTTTTATTCTCGGCTCACACTTTTCCAATTATTTGAGACACTTTCTTTTCCTTGGGGAACTAGAGAGACTCTACATCACTCTTTCTTGATCATTACATTCATTTTCTCTCTCTTTGATTTCTCCATGTTTGGGATCATTACCTCTCTTTGAATCCCTTCAAACCTTCTACTTATTCACTTTTTTGCATTTTTCTTTTTGTTCTTTTCTTTTCTTGCCTTTATTTCTCATCGTTTCTTTTCTCTTTTTGTGCCTTGATACCTTTTTCTATTTCCTCGCCTCTCCCTGAAACTTACATTTTGATCTAATTATTTCACAAGAGTGTTAAGGAAAGCTCGGGTGCCAAGAGAGAGTTACGACAAAATGGATCAAGGCCTGTAACATGGTTATCCAATGAGAAAGGCTCGAGGTTCAAATGGGTTGACTAGGGATAACAATATTGGTAGGCAATAGAAAATTCAAACAGACCAAGAAAAGCCTACAATCACTTCTCAAGCCAAGAAAAACTTAGGATTTTTCCTTGAAACACATTCGGGGCAAGTTCTAGACCTTTCGCATGGGTACTTGGACTAGCAACAAAGTATCTCACCCCTCACACAACTGGATTGTTAAAAAGGATAGAGTCGAGGGCCTACAACGGCCACATTCAAGATTGAAAATCACTGTGGTTCAATTAAACCACTCGATGGTTGCCAAAGTCAACACAAGAGTTACAAAGTCACTAACTAGAGCTATTTCTTTCAAAAACCTTATTTCTAACCATAAGCACGTAGTTAAGTGTGTTGGTACCAAATAAAGTATGTTTGACTCTTCGAGCATGACTTAATTAGGTCTTTTTATTTATTACTACTACTATTATTACCTAAACACCAAAAACAGACTCATTCCCTTAAGAAGGTTGTCACGCCATCCATAGTTGAGGCGAGTCACCCGGTTCACACAAAAACTATCTTTGGAAAGAACCGTGGCATTAAGAAAATTAAAGGCTTATTATTTACTACAACATAAACAAAAGCTACTAAAACAAACAAAGAAGCTACTAACTCAAACTAAGAACTAATAACGGAACAAAAATAAAGAAAAAACTACTGAATATACTTAATGAGAGAAAAAGAGAGAATATATACAGAATTAGAAAGAGAAAGAAAATAATATCAAGTTATTACAAGCCAATTGTCTCAGAATGTACCAAATATCATCAAAATACACTCCACCCCCTGAATAAAAATAAGCATTGTCCTCAATGCTTAACAAAATAAGAGTAAAAGAGGAAAAAGAGTAAAGAAAACTCCCAATGGCTCCTTGGACATCTCTGTGTCCCCAACAATGTCACCACCCTTAGTCTTATCTAACTGGATCTCATCATCCTTAGCTTTGGGTGTGACTGGGTTCGTTAACATCTGGTGCACTGCCTCGGTAGTGTCGACAACAGAGTTTGGCTCATCAAACTGGCCAGTTGGTGCTACAGGTGCTGATGGTGCTGTAGGATCTGGGCCTGAAGGGTATGGGTCAATCAGCATGTCAAAAGAGATATCTTCAGCCGCAACAAGCTTGGTCACCTGCCTTCGGAGCTTGTCCATTGAATTCTTACTGGCCTGGGACTTTCTCATATTCTTTACTTCTTTGCCCAACTCTTCGATCACTGACCCGTGCTGTACCAAGGTAGCCTTGATGATGTTCTGGTTCTCTAGGAGCTTCTTCAATATCTCCTCTACTGTCGTTGGGAATCTGAGGTGCCTGAACTGAAGACTGTTCTGCAACAGTACTGGATAGGTCAGACAACTTTACAGTGGCTGTCTACATCTAGTTGTTGAGGCTCGCCAATGTATGGGAGACTCGCAGCGTAGAAAGTAGAGCGGTAGGCATGGGCACCGGCTTCAAAGCCGAAGTGAAGATTGTGGCAGGAGTTGCAGAAGGGGCTGTGGATGATGGTGGAGGCATAACTACGGCACTAGAGGAAGGCTCGGCCAAAGTAGATGGAACAACAACTGCCATCGCAACTACCGCCACTGGCTCATCAGACTGGCCTGTGGTGGTAGACGGCTGACCTTTTCTCTTGGGGTTGTTCGCATCCATCAGTGAGTACCATGAGAAAGACTTCTTTGACCGCACCTTTATATCATAATGCCTTGGCTCTACCCTCGCATCCATGAGATACTCTGTAATAGTGTTGGGATACGGGTAGGACGAGTCATCCTGCCGAGAAATGACTAAGATGTTGGCCAACAACACGACACCAATATTGATAGGGTACCCGGCCATGATTGAAGCAACTAGAACTACCCGAGGAATCGGGAGATAGGTCTCATTCTGGCTCGGGTCTAGTCTACTGCAGACAAAGGTTTGCCGCCCCTTTGCCTCAAATCTCAAAGTGCTCCTGTGAATAGGAACCCCTGCTGTGATCAATGGCGGTGGTGGCCCAAGAGCTACTAAAATCTCTGCTAATGAAGGCCGGGCCTCATCTCCCATTGCATATTTCTCTAAATATTTTGTTAGCTCAACATCTTTGAAACCCAAGTACGTGTTGAGAGTAGCTTGATCAAATCTCACTTTAAAGTTACGCATTTTGGTTACCTTTATCCCCTTCTTGATATGCGCCACATTGGCGTAGAATTCCCGGATAGGATGTTCCTTGGCATTTACCACACCCTGGGTGAACCATATCCACCCCTTGCGTTCCTTGAACTGTCTTAGCACTGCCGGGTTATATGACTCCAAATACTTCAACTGAAACTGCCACTCAAGAGTAAGCGACCTCACTGGCGACCACTGACGTAAGCTGGCGAAGGCAGCCAAACTGACAAATGTTAAAAAGCGCTAATAAGTAGTCAAAATACCCACTTATCAACTCCCCTAAACTTAAGTCTTTGCGCTTCCTCAAGCAAACAATTTAGTTCCCACCTCCAAGAGTTAAGGGTCATTTAGTGAGTCGAAGATGAGCCATCCACACATCAGTTGGGACCAACAATTACCCCCACTACATATGTATTATCAAAAAGGCGACAAGTTAAACATTTGTGCACATATAGTTCTAGAGTGACATTTGAGCATCAAAAGTTGACTTTACTCATCAAGGACTCTTTCTCTATTATGTAGGTCATGGTAGATTCCAAACTCTTCCTCCTCTACTTTTCGGTTTTCTGACTCACTTAAGAATTGTAGCACTTAATCTAAAGATTTATGAAAGGTTCACTCATCTCTATCAAGAGAATGTCGCAAGTATGACTTCAAGTACCATGGGCTTGCCCCTCATGTAGATCGCCACTAATGTAAGCTCACTTAGCTCAAGATCAAATAGGACTTCTTTCGGGATGTAATGAAGGTTTTTTGGATTAGGGTTGGATACAGTATGGTTGAGTGGTTACACCTTTCCTTAAGCACTCTATTTTTTTATTCTCGGCTCATACTTTGCCAATTCTTTGAGACACTTTCTTTTCCTTGGGGAACTAGAGAGACTCTACATCACTCTTTCTTGATCATTACATTCATTTTCTCTCTCTTTGACTTCTCCATGTTTGGAATCATTACCTCTCTTTGAATCCCTTCAAACCTTCACCTTATTCACTTTTTTGCATTTTTCTTTTTGTTCTTTTCTTTTCTTGCCTTTATTTCTCATCATTTCTTTTCTCTTTTTGTGCCTTGATACCTTTTACAATTTCCTCGTCTCTCCCCCAAACTTATGTTTTTAGCCAATTATTTCACAAGAGTGTTAAGGAAAGCTCGGGTACCAAGAGAGAGTCACGACAAAATGGATCAAGGCCTGTAATATGGTTATCAAATGAGAAAGGCTCGAGGTTCAAATGGGTTGACTAGGGATAATAACATTGGTACGCAAAAGAAAATTCAAACGGACCAAGGAAAGCCTACAATCACTTCTCAATCCAAGCAAAACTTAGGATTTTGCCTTGAAAACATTCGGGGCAAGTTCTAGACCTTTCGCATGGGTACTTGGACTAGCAACAAAGTATCTCACCCCTCACACAACTGGATTGTTAAAAAGGATAGAGTCGAGGGCTCACAACGGCCACATTCATGATAGAAAATCACTGTGGTTCAATTAAACCACTCGATGGTTGCCAAAGTCAACACAAGAGTTACAAAGTCACTAACTAGAGCTATGTCTTTCAAAAACCTTGTTTCTAACTATAAACACGTAGTTAAGTGTGTTGGTGCCAAATGAAGCATGTTTGACTTTTCGAGCATGACTTAATTAGGTCTTTTTATTTATTACTACTACTATTATTACCTAAACACCAAAAACAGACTCATTCCCTTAAGAAGGTTGTCACGCTATCCATCGTTGAGACGAGTCACCCGGTTCAGACAAAAACTATCTTTGGAAAGAACCGTGGCATTAAGAAAATTAAAGGCTTATTATCTACTACAACATAAAAAAAAGCTACTAAAACAAACAAAGAAGCTACTAACTCAAACTAAGAACTAATAACGGAACAAAAATAAAGAATCTAATAAAGAAAAAACTACTGAATATACATAATGAGAGAAAAAGAGAGAATATATACAGAATTAGAAAGAGAAAGAAAATAACATCAAGTTATTACAAGCCAATTGTCTTAGAATGTACCAAATATCATCAAAATACACTCCACCCCCTGAATAAATATAAGCATTGTCCCCAATGCTTAACAAAATAAGAGTAAAAGAGGAAAAAGAGTAAAGAAAACTCCCAATGGCTCCTTGGACTTCTCTGTGTCCCCAACAATGTCACCACCCTTAGTCTCATCTAACTGGATCTCATCATCCTTAGCTATGGGTATGACTGGGTTGGTTAACATCTGGTGCACTGCCTTGGTAGTGTCAACAGCAGAGTTTGGCTTCTCAAACTGGCCAGTTGGTGCTACAGGTGCTGATGGTGCTGCAGGATCTGGGCTTGAAGGGTGTGGGTCAATCAGCATGTCAAAAGAGATATCTTCAGCCGCAACAAGCCTGGTCACCTACCTTCGGAGCATGTCCATTAAATTCTTATTGGCCTGGGAATTTATCGTATTCTTTACTTCTTTGCCCAACTCTTCGATCACTGACCCGTGCAGTACCAAGGTAGCCTTGATGATGTTCTGGTTCTCTAGGAGCTTCTTCAATGTCTCCTCAACTGTTGGGGGAATCTGAGGTTCCTGAACTGAAGACTGTGCTGCAACAGTACTGGATAGGTCAGACAACTTTATAGTGGTTGTCTACATCTAGTTGTTTAGGCTCGCCAATGTATGGGAGACTCGCAGCGTAGAAAGTAGAGCGGTAGGCATGGGCACCGGCTTCAAAGTCGAAGTGGATATTGTGGCAGGAGCTGCAGAAGGGGCTGTGGATGATGGTGGAGGCATAACAGCGGCACTAGAGGAAGGCTTGGCCAAAGTAGATGGAACATCAACTGCCATCGCAACTACCGCCGCTGGCTCATCAGACTGGCCTGTGGTGGTAGACGGATGACCTTTTCTCTTGGGGTTGTTCGCATCCATCAGTGAGTACCATGAGAAAGGCTTCTTCGACCGCACCTTTATATCATAATGCCTCGGCTCTACCCTCGCATCCATGAGATACTCTGTAATAGTGTTGGGATATGGGTAGGACGAGTCATCCTGCCTAGAAATGACTGAGATGTTGGCCGACAACACGACACCCATATTGATAGGGTACCCGGCCATGATTGAAGCAACTAGAACTGCCCGAGGAATTGGGAGATAGGTCTCATTTTGGCTCGGGTCCAGTCTGCTGCAGACAAAGGTTTGCCACCCCTTTGCCTCAAAGCTCAAAGTGCTCCTGTGAATAGGAAACCCTGCTGTGATCAATGGCGGTGGTGGCCCAGGAGCTACTAAAATCTCTGCTAATGAAGGCCGGGCCTCATCTCACATTGCATATTTCTCTAAATATTCCGTTAGCTCAACATCTTCGAAACCCAAGTACGTATTGAGAGTAGCTCGATCAAATCTCACTTTAAGGTAACACATTTTGGTTACCTTTGTCCCCTTCTTGATATGCGCCACATTGGCGTTGAATTCCCGGACAGGATGTTCCTTGGCATTTACCACACCCTGGGGGAACCACATCCACCCCTTGCGTTCCTTGAACTGTCTTAGCACTGCCGGGTTATATAACTCCAAATCCTTCAACTGAAACTGCCGCTCAAGAGTAAGCGACCTCACTGGCGACCACTGACGTAAGCTGGCGAAGGCAGCCAAACTGACAAATGTTAAAAAGCGCTAATAAGTAGTCAAAATACCCACGTATCAACTCCCCCAAACTTAAGTCTTTGCTTGTCCTCAAGCAAACAATTTAGTTCCCACCTCCAAGAGTTAAGGGTCATTTCAGTGAGTCGAAGGTGATCCATCCACACATCAGTTGGGACCAACAATTACCCCCACTACTGATGTATTATCAACAAGGCGACAAGTTAAACATTTGTGCATATATAGTTCTAGAGTGACATTTGAGCATCAAAAGTTGACTTTACTCATCAAGGACTCTTTCTCTATTATGTAGGTCATGGTAGATTCCAAACTCTTCCTCCTCTACTTTTCGGTTTTCTGACTCACTTAAGAATTTTAGCACTTAATCTAAAGATTTATGAAAGGTTCACTCATCTCTCTAAAGAGAATGTCGCAAGTATGACCTCAAGTACCATAGGCTTGCCCCTCATATAGATCACCACTAATGTAAGCTCACTATGGATTAGGGTTGGATACATTATGGTTGAGTGGTTACACCTTTCCTTAAGCACTCTATTTTTTTATTCTCGGCTCACACTTTGCCAATTCTTTGAGACACTTTATTTTCCTTGGGGAACTAGAGAGACTCAACATCACTCTTTCTTGATCATTACATTCATTTTCTCTCTCTTTGATTTCTCCATGTTTGGAATCATTACCTCTCTTTGAATCCCTTCAAACCTTCCACTTATTCACTTTTTTCATTTTTCTTTTTGTTCTTTTATTTTCTTGCCTCTATTTCTCATCATTTCTTTTTTCTTTTTGTGCCTTGATACCTTTTTCAATTTCCTCGTCTCTCCCCCAAACTTACGTTTTTAGCCAATTATTTCACAAGAGTGTTAAGGAAAGCTCGGGTGCCAAGAGAGAGTCACGACAAAATGGATCAAGGCCTGTAACATGGTTATCAAATGAGAAAGGCTCGAGGTTCAAATGGGTTGACTAGGGATAACAACATTGGTAGGTAATAGAAAAGTCAAATGGAGCAAGGAAAGCCTACAATCACTTCTCAAGCCAAGAAAAACTTAGGATTTTGCCTTGAAACACATTCGGGGGAAGTTCTAGACCTTTCGCATGGGTACTTGGACTAGCAACAAAGTATCTCAGCCCTCACACAACTCGATTGTTAAAAAAGATAGAGTCGAGGGCCCACAACGGCCACATTCAAGATTGAAAATCACTGTGGTTCAATTAAACCACTCGATGGTTTCCAAAGTCAACACAAGAGTTATAAAGTCACTAACTAGAGCTATTTCTTTCAAAAACCTTGTTTCTAACCATAAGCACATAGTTAAGTGTGTTGGTACCAAATGAAGCATGTTTGACTCTTCGAGCATGACTTAATTAGGTCTTTTTATTTATTACTACTACTATTATTACCTAAACACCAAAAATAGACTCATTCCCCTAAGAAGGTTGTAACACCATCCATCGTTGAAATGAGTCACCCGGTTCACACAAAAACTATCTTTGGAAAGAACCGTGGCATTAAGAAAATTAAAGGCTTATTATCTACTACAACATAAACAAAAGCTACTAAAACAAATAAAGAAGCTACTAACTCAAACTAAGAACTAATAACGGAACAAAAATAAAGAAAAAACTACTAAATATACTTAATGAGAGAAAAAGAGAGAATATATACAGAATTAGAAAGAGAAAGAAAATAATATCAAGTTATTACAAGCCAATTGTCTCAGAATGTACCAAATATCATCAAAATACACTCCACCCCCTGAATAAAAATAAGCATTGTCCTCAATGCTTAACAAAATAAGAGTAAAAGAGGAAAAAGAGTAAAGAAAACTCCCAATGGCTCCTTGGACATCTCTGTGTCCCCAGCAATGTCACCACCCTTAGTCTCATCTAACTGGATCTCATCATCCTTAGCTCTGGGTGTGACTGGGTTGGTTAACATCTGGTGCACTGCCTCGGTAGTGTCGACAGCAGAGTTTGGCTCCTTAAACTGGCCAGTTGGTGCTACCGGTGCTGATGGTGCTGCAGGATCTAGGCCTGAAGGGTGTGGGTCAATCAGCATGTCAAAAGAGATATCTCCATCCGCAACAAGCTTGTCACCTGCCTTCGGAGCTTGTCTATTGACTTCTTTGCCCAACTCTTCGATCATTGACCCGTGTTGTACCAAGGTATCCATGATGATGTTCTTGTTCTCTAAGAGCTTCTTCAATGTCTCCTCAACTGTCGGGGGAATCTGAGGTGCCTGAACTGAAGTCTGTGCTGCAACAGTACTGGATAGGTCAGACAACTTTACAGTGGCTGTCTCCATCCAGTTGTTGAGGCTCGCTAATGTCTGGGAGACTCGCAACATAGAAAGTAGAGCGGTAGGCATGGGCACCGGCTTCAAAGCCGAAGTGGAGACTGTGGCAAGAGCTGCAGAAGGGGCTGTGGATGATGGTGAAGGCATAACTGCGGCACTAAAGGAAGGCTCGGCCAAAGTAGATGGAACATCAATTTCCTTCACAACTACAGTCGCTGGCTCATCAGACTGGCCTGTGGAGGTAGACGAGTGACCTTTTCTCTTGGGGTTGTTCGCATCCATCAGTGAGTACCATGAGAAAGGCTTCTTCGGCAGCACTTTTATATCATAATCCCTCGGCTCTACCCTCGCTTCCGTGAGATACTCTGTAATAGTGTTGGGATACGAGTAGGACGAGTCATCCTGCCGAGCAATAACTGAGATGTTGGCCGACAACACGGCACCCGTATTGATAGGGTACCCTGGCATGATCGAAGCAACTAGAACTTCCCGAGGGATCGGGAGATAGGTCGTATTCTGGCTAGGGTCCTTTCAAGGCCAGTAATTGTAACATCCCCCCCTTTACCATCATCGGGGATGGCCTGATCTGATGTCTCTTGTGCCTTAGGGACAAGTGTAGTAGATGGCTCAGAAGCCTGACTAGCACTTTTCAAACCTTTGGAAGTGTTGTGTGATGATGACTGCTCGTCCCTCAGTTGAAATCTCCCTGACGGCATGGACTGTACTGCTGGTTGTTCCTGAATAGAGGCTGAGTTGCCCTCTGATACGTCCCTAAACGGGGCGTATAAACTCATCTCGGAGAGATCTGCACCTTTCCATCTCCTTGATGCTGTCTTTTTTCTGATTTCATGTTGTTGGGTACTAGGTAAGGGTCACTTGCCTCGTCCCCGAGAAGGTTCACCCCTTCCTTTCGAAGTGTCGCCTCTACCTCTAGATCGAACCATTTTTTGTATCAAGCAAAGACGATCGTTAGTTACAATTCAAGTTCAGACATACAATCAGATATGTAAGGACACACTAGAAGACATAGTGAGGAACACAGTTGAAACATGCTTGCAGGATAAGGATCTGCAGTCCACATATTTTTTCCTTGCGGTTGCAGATTGGGCCTTGCGGACCGCACAATTCTCTCTTGCGGTCATAGATGTAAAGTGCGATCCGTACAATTTTCATTGCGGTCGCAACTTGTAAACCAAAAATATGCCAACTCTCTGATGATAGAGAATTGGCTGATGTGCGGCCGCAACCTGATATCTGCGGTCCACACATTTTGTCCTGTGGCCGCACATTTAATCAAAAATATGTACACTTCTCTGAAGATAGTGAAATAGTTGTTTTGCAGCCGCAATGGAAATTCTGCGGTCCCCACAATTTTCCTTGTGGCCGCACACCCAAGTTGCCCTAGACTCAACTTCTACGGACCGCACAAATTTCCTACAGCCGTAAAATTCAAACAATTACGAACAAGCCAGTATGATTAGCTAGGTTTTGCAATTGTTTTGAGCAATTTTTGACATGACAACAACATAAAAGCATGAAAACACGTTTTACCCAGTCCCCAATAAGCAAGTATTAGATAACCCACTACATATTCACCCCCACATGGTTGTACAATTGAATTTTAATGACAAATGGCCTAAAATTTGACTAAAAATCTAAATATTAAAAGAAAAATAAATAACAAGATTGTGAAGTATACCAAATGAATGAGTGTGATGATTGATTGATCAAAGATGTTGTATGAATGCATAGGTAGACTCAGCAAGAAACTTCAAAAGAGTATGTGATTTTTGCTCAGAGAGGGAAAATGGTAATAGTAGCCCTAGCCCTCTATTTATACTTATCGATTCTCTAAGGGAAAGAAAAGCGAGTACGGCCGCAAAATTTCAATTGTGGATCGCGCTCTGTTACCTGGTAAGCCTAAACATCATTTTGTTTGCGGTCCGCAGATTTTTGTGTTGCGACCGTAGATCCCTTATTGCGGACCGCAGATTTTGTGTTGCGGCCGCAGATCGGCCATTTTTCTGACACACTAACTTCAGAGAGCTGTCATTTTCCATCTTCCATTTGTGCTGTCCGCGAGTTAATTGTGCGGTCGTAGAGCACCTTTTGCTGCATCAACCATAATTGTGTGGTCTACACAATGCAACTGCGGTCCGCAATTCTTTCAACACTTCACCAGGTCCACAATTCCTGTACGGCACACTCATCCCTGCAGCACACTTCAAATCAAGTTAGCACAAAAATAATACCTAGCTACAAAAAGAAGAAAAGAAAAGAAAAGAAAAAGAAACATGGGTTGCCTCCCAAGAAGCTCCTGATTTAACATCGTGGCACGACGCAGAATACCATCAGTTGAAATGAATCGCCGCCACGACGTGGCCATCTCCAACATTTCCTAAATAGTGCTTCACCCGGTGACCATTAACTTGGAATACCTCATTGTTTTTGTTCTTCAAGTCCAATGCACCAAAAGGCGTCACACCCATAATTTCAAAAGGACCACTCCATTTAGACTTTAGCTTTCCGGGAAACATCCTCAACTTCGAGTTGAACAACAATACAAGATCGCCCACCTTGAACTCTTTGTTCCAAATGTATTTGTCATGAATATATTTCATCTTTTATTTGTACAAGGACGAACTTGCATAAGCATGATACCGGAACTCATCCAATTCATTCAAATGTGAAACCCTCAAGTTAGCAACTACATCCCAATTAAGATTCAACTTCTTTAGAGCCCACATGGCTTTGTGCTCAAGTTCCACCGAAAGATGACAAGCTTTTCCGAACACCATCCAGTATGGAGACATTCTGATAGGTATTTTGTAAGCCGTCTGATAAGCCCATAATGCATCATCAAGCTTCTTAGACCAATCCGTCCGGTTAGCATTCACTGTTTTGGACAAAATACTCTTTATCTCCCGGTTGGAGACTTCCACTTGACTGCTAGCTTGTGGCTGTTAATGAGTCGTGACCTTATGAGTAACGCCATACTTCCTAAGTAAAGTTTTGAAAGCCTTGTTGCAAAAATGCGAACCCCCATCGCTTATGATAGCCCGCGGAGTACCAAACCTTGTAAAAATATTCTTCTTCAAGAATGACACCTCACTTCTTGCCTCATTGTTGGGACTCAACCCATTTAGACACATAATAAACCGCGACCAAGATGTAGTTGTTTCCACAAGAACTCACAAAAGGACCCATGAAGTCAATACCCCACACATCAAAGATATGAAACTCCAAAATGGTAGTGAGAGTCATTTCATTTTTCTTTGAGATTCCACCGGCCCGTTGACATTCATAACATCTTTTCACTATATCACTTGCATCCTTGTAAAGAGTGGGACAATAGAAACTGCAACTTAACACTTTGGCCGCCGTTCTTGCTTGACCATGGTGACCACCATATGGCGAAGAATGACAAGCCCCAAGAATTTCACCTTGTTCTTCTTCCAGTACACATCTTTTAATCACCACATCCGTGCAAATCCGGAAAAGGTATAGTTCATCCCAATAATAATCTTGACAATCCCGTTTGAGCTTCTTCCTTTGGTTTGAAGAGAACTCATCCGGGATGATACCACACACAAGGAAATTTGCTAGATCTACGAACCATGGCACCTTATTTATTGAATCGGGAAAGGAGTCATTGATTTCAAGGCCATCATGCGGCCTCCCCTCCTCCTCCAAACGAGACAAGTGGTCCGCCACTTGAGTTTTACTTCCTTTTCTATCTTGGATGTTAATATCAAACTCTTGCAACAAAAGCACCCATCTTATCAACCGAGCTTTTGAATCTTTCTTGCTCATAAGATAACGAAGTGCCGCATGATCCATGTGGACAATAAGTTTTGCACCCATCAAGTACAGGCGAAACTTCTCAATTGCAAACACAATGGCAAGGAGATCTTTCTCCGTAACGGTATAGTTGACTTGGGCTCCATTCATGGTCTTACTATCATAGTAGACCGGATGAAAAATCTTGTTGATGTGTTGCCCCAAAACAGCCCCAACCGCTACATCACTAGCATAACACATGAGTTCAAAGGGGACACTCCAGTTTGGAGCGGTGATGATGGGAGTGGTTGTCAACTTGAAGTTTAACAATCCAAAGGCTCTCATGCAATCAACATTGAAGTTAAATTTAGCATCTTTCTCAAGAATCTTGCACAACGGGTTCACCACCTTAGAGAAATATTTGATGAAACGCCGGTAAAACCCCGCATGGCCTAAGAAACTCTGCACACCTTTCACCAAAGTAGGAGGTGGAAGTTTAGAAATCACTTCAATATTTGCCTTGTCAACTTCAATTCTATTCTTTGAGATCTTGTGGCCAAGGATAATGCCTTCCTCGACTATGAAATGACATTTCTCCCAATTGAGCACCAAATTCGTTTCTTCACATCTTGCCAACACTTTATCTAAATTTGCAAGACAATCATCAAAGGAATCCCCGACCACCGAGAAGTCATCCATGAAAACTTCAAGGTAGTCCACCACCATGTCCGTGAAGATAGCCATCATACACCTTTGAAAAGTCGTTGCTGCATTGCACAAACCAAAAAGCATCTGCTTGAAGGCGAAAGTACCATAGGGACATGTAAAGGTTGTTTTCTCTTGATCCTCCGGAGCAATAAGGATTTGGTTGTAGCCCGAATACCCATCAAGAAAGTAATAGAAATCGCGGTCGGCCAACCTATCAAGCATTTGGTCTAGGAAGGGAAGTGGAAAATTATCCTTCCTTGTGACTTTGTTGAGCTTGCGATAGTCCATACACACTCTCCAACCGGTCACCGTTCTTGTAGGAATCAACTCATTCTTGTCATTGGTGACCACCGTCATGCCCCCTTCTTTTTGAACCGAAGAAGTCCACGAACAAATAGGGTAGACAGCCCCAGCATCCAACCACTTGATAATCTCATTTTTGATAACTTCTTGCATAGCCTCATTGAGTCTCTTTTGATGTCATTAGATGGTTTGGCACCTTTCTCCAAGTTGATCTTATGCATGCAAATGTGGGGCTTATCCCTCGAATATCTGCCAATGTCCACCCAATAGCCTTCTTCCTCTTTTGTAGCACTGCCAATGTCGAATCTACCTGCATGTTAGTCAAACAAGAGGAAAGAATAACCGGTAAAGTAGAACAAGGTCCAAGAAATTCATACCGAAGATGTGGAGGCAATGGATTCAACTCCAAGGTAGGAGGCTCTTCAATTAAAGGCTTTGTAGGAGGATTTTTCCTATTTTCAAGATCCAAAGATAGTGTCTGGGGTGCCTAATTTTACGACCTCATTCCTTGCAAAGAGGTCACACATTCCATGAAGCCATCCATCTCATCATCATCAAAGTTGAGCAAGACGGCCTCCAACATATCACCAACATTGATTGTGACACTTGTATCATCAACACTAACATCGGTCACCAAGTCCACAAAAGAACACACCTCGTTGCTATTTGGTTGCCGCATGGACTTGCACATATGGAATACCACTTTTTTATCTCCCACCCGGAAAGTGAGTTCTCTAACTTCAACATCACAAAGAGCCTTCCCCGTAGCAAGGAAAGGTCTTCCAAGAATAATCGGCACCTCATAATCAACTTCACAATCAAGAATGACAAAATCCGCCATAAGAATGAATTTATCAACACGAACTAAGACATCTTCAATCACTCTCAAAGGTCTCTTCATGGTCCGATCGGCCATTTGCAATCTCATAGAGGTGGGTCATGGTTGCCCAATTTCCAAGGTTTTGAAAATCGAATTGGGCATCAAATTGATACTTGCCCCAAGATCGCAAAGAGCTTTAGCAAACTCAGCACTTCCAATTGTAAAAGGAATAGTGAAAGCACCAGGATCTTCCAACTTAGGAGCCATTGAATGCACAATTACACTCACTTGATGAGTGACTTTGATAGTTTCAAAATTTATTGATCGCTTCTTCGTCACGAGATCCTTCATAAACTTGGCATAACCGAGCATTTGTTCCAAAGTTTCAACTAATGGCACATTGATTGAGAGACTCTTCATCATTTGAATAAACTTTTTGAATTGATTGTAACCATTTTGTTTGGAAAGTCTTTGAGGATATGGAGGTGGAGGATTAGGCAATGGTGCCTTAGCCTTTTTCACTACCTGTTCTGGCATGTCAATAATGTGATCCCTAGACGGGTTCACATCCTCTTGAGTCTATTCCATATTATCATCAATATCAATCCGAACTTCATCATTTGATTGCATTACATTGTCTGGGACCTCTTCTCCTTGTACCACTTACTCATGATCCATAAGTTTCCTTTGACTTGAGGTGGGTGTAATTATACCTCTTCCACTTCTTGTAGTAATGGCCATGGCATGCCCCGTATTGTTCCCACCCTTTGGGTTCACCATCGTGTCACTTGGTAGTGCCCCCTTAGGACGAGAATTCAGAGCTTGAGAGATTTGCCCCATTTGAACTTCTAAGTTGCGGATCGATGTGTTATGTGAGCAAGTTGGGCATCCGAATCGACATTCTTTTCCATCATTTGCTTGAACATGTTCTCAATACGCCCCATCTTATTAGTTGAAGAACTAGGACCATGGGAAGGATAAGGAGGCTGGTTGTTCGGTTGTTGATACATCGGGGGCCTTTGAAAACCCGACCCCTGATTGCCTTGATTATTGTTCCATCCGCCTTTATTGTTACCCCCACCCCTCAATTTCCTTGATTGTTGTTATGCCAATTCCTTTGATTGTTTTCACCATTCCAATTTCCTTGGTTGTTAGAATTTCAATTGCCTTGATTGTTTTGAGGTCACCATTGTTGTTGGTTTGGGCCTTGGAAATTGTTTCGTTGCCTTCGAAAGTTGTTCACATATTGCACCTCCTCTTCTTGGTCATTGTAAGAGTCATCTTGATCAAAACTACTATCATGTTGCACAAAATTATCCACTTGATGTTGCACTTGTTGACCCTTTGTTCTTCTTTAGTTCATCATCATGTTCACTTTCTGTATGGCATTGACTTGCTTAGGATGTTGCACTTGTTAAAGTTGAGCGTTTCCTAGTTGATTCATAGTGGTGGTCAATTCAGCAATGGATTTCCCATGGTCATGCAACTCTTTGTGAAGGTGGATCACATTGGGATCACGTTGTGGAACATTAGCCCAGGATTTCCATGACGATGATGTTTCCGCCATGTAATCTAAAATCTCACACGCCTCCGCATAAGACATAGTCATGAAGTTCCCACCGACAAGTTGATTCACTACACATTGGTTGGTTGTGTTGATCCCACGATATAAAGTTTGTTGAATCATGTTCTCTGTCATATCGTTGTTGGGACATTCCTTAACCATTATTCGATAGCGTTCCCATATCCCGTGTAGTGGTTCATTTGGCTCTTGCTTAAATGCCAAAATCTCATCCTGAAGTGTAGCCATGTGCCCCAGAGAGAAGAACTTAGATATAAACTTTTCAGCCAACTCATCCCAAGTGTGAATGGAATGGTTCAGCAAACGTTCCAACCAATCTAAAGCTTTTCCCTATAGAGAGAAGGGAAAAAGCCTTAGTCTCAATGCATCCTCGAAGACATTTGTTTGTTTTCTCCCCCAACAAGTGTCCACAAACCCCTTCAAATGTTTGTATGCATTTTGACTTGGAGCACCGGTGAAGAAACCTCGTTGCTCTAGCAAAGTGAGCATCACGTTGGTGATTTGAAAGTTTTCTGCCCTAATACGGGGAGGGACTATTGCACTTGCATATCCTTCATTGGGTAACACCCGGTGTGGAGCCACTCGTGGTAAAGGTAGGGGTGGAACGGGCACATTGTCATGAGGCACTCGGCCTCTTCTATTGGCTTGAGGTTCAAGAGGAACCTCATCTATGTGGCCATCCTCAAAGTCCACATCCTCCAAAGCAATATTTCTGAGCTTATTATTTTCCATGGTTGTACCTACGATTTCTCTAACTTGTTAGTAACATGGAAGGAAAAAAAGATATTCCAAACACACACCCAAATATATAGCTAACACCTTTTTTAACTCCCCGGCAACGATGCCAAAATTGATCGCATCCAAATGCACACCTTAAAAGATTTATGAAACGGTCATTTGCAATTATAGAAACCCAACTAAGAGTCAGGGTCGAATCCAAAGGGAGCTAAGATAGGAGCTAGGGGTATATATTTCAATGTGCGTAATTGAATTATCAAGATTGCACTTCCACAAAAAGATTGGTTTTCTATTTCTAATTTTACTCTATTGAATGCAAAATAAAGAAAGAAGACTAGAGATAATTATTTTGGGGGTTTTTCCAAATTGATAAAGAGCCTAGGGTTGCAACCATTACCTAAGTGTTTGCCTAATGGGATAAAGACTTTAATGCTTGTTCTATTGACTGGAGTGTATTATAGATATCAATTCTAAATTACCCTCTCAATACCTCTCGGCCAGAGAGTGGTTTTGCCCAATTTGACTTCTCACGACCAAATGGGTATCACACAAAATAGTTGATAAAAGTTTAAGTCGGGTTATTACTATCTCTAGGTTGAACCCTTTAATTGGGTAAATCAATCTATCAATTGACCCAATTCCTTGTTAGCCAAGTTATCCTAGACAAGGTCTCTCTTTCTCAAGAAGAGACTAAGTCAAATAGGCATGAACTATTATTTGCAACCATTAATTCCTCAAATTAAAGCATGAGCTAAGCTAAATAATAAACACTCAATCATAAATAAGCACCAAATTAAATATTCATAAGGTTTATACACTAGGGTTGGGTCACAACCCTAGTAAAAATCTAGCTACTCATACTTGGGTTTGAAGAAAATGAAGAAGAAAGACTAATTAAACTCATAATGAAAGCTTAAAATGATTAAATCTATTATAAATTACACCAAAGCAAAGTAAACTTCCAAAAATGGCAAAGAAAAACGGCTACAGTAATTGCTGATATTCAAACTTGACCTAATTTAGTGAAACTCGTCTATTTATACAAGGCTAAAAATCTCTGACAAAAATACCCCTTGGGAGGTTCTGCGGCCGCACAACTCCATGTGTGGTCTGCAGATTTCTTCATCTGACAAGAGCAGTAGTTCTGCGGCCGCACAATTCTAGATTGCGGCCACGAAGCAGCTTTTCTACGGTCTGCAGATTTCGAACTACGGCCGCAAGACAATCTTCTACGGTCCGCAATGTTAGGGTTGCGGCCGCACAAATATTGTGCGGTCCGCAATTCACTGAGGTCTTGGACTTCAAAATTTGCATACTCTCTGATCTTGAATCGTAGCCCAGCTTTTACGGCCGCACAATTCATGTGCGGTCTGCAATTTGCACAATTGTCTGCAGATTTTTCCCTCTTTGGTTGTGGTCGCAGATGGAATTCTGTGGTCCGCAATTTCTTCTGCAGATCGCACATTTTATGCTTATGTGCCCCTTTATTGCCTTGTGCTTAGACTATTCCTTTTTGAGTCGGATTTCATCTCGGGAGCCCAACTTCTAGCATTCCTGCAATTTTGTACAATTTCATTAGTTCCGGGAGCATAATTCAATGATTTCAAACTAAAAAAAAAAAGTTAAAAGGCGCTAATAAGTAGTCAAAATCCCTACTTATCAGGGCTCATTTCTTGACTCGCAACTAGAAAAATATATTGAAAAAGTAAGATAATGGTTGTAATCTTACAATGCGAAGAGGTTTTTGTATTGAAATTATATTGTTGAAGAGTTAGACTAAAAAAAAGTTAAAAGACGCTAATAAGTAGTCAAAATTCCCACTTATCAGGGCTCATTTCTTAACTAGCAACTATGAAAATATATTGAAAAAGTAAGATAATGGTTGTAATCTTACAATGCGAAGATAAAATTATATTGGTCGTGGATTTCAAGTTCACCCTTTTTCTTTTTTTCTTTTTTTTTTGTAATAAAAGACTTTTATATAAAACAAAACACATATTAGAAGTCCTTACAACATGGATTAGTCTAGGTAATATAGTACCTAAACTATCCCTTTCAAAAGCAGCAAATACAAAAGGGGGGAGAAGAGTAGAACAAAAGACTTCCAAAAATATCTAAATTACATCCATTCTTAGCTAATTGGTCCGCTACTCCATTAACTACTCTAAACACATACTTCAAGATTGGATTATTCACCTTCAATAATTGGAACCTGCAATCATCACACTACTAGAAAATCGATAATTTTCTATTGAAATTTCCGACCGAAAAAAGTTGTCAAACATTTTTTGCCGAAACAGTTGGAATATTATTAAAAATAATAATTATATTTATTTAAATAATTTTGACCACGTTTCCGACAATAGTGGTCGCAATAGTTGGCGCAAAAACCTGCGAAAAATTTTCCCAACCGAATTCGTCGGTGTAAAAATTTAAATTTTTTATCATTTGACTCTTTTGACTTTATTAGCAGCCTTAATTTGTTGCTGTTACTACTTGTTGTGTCTCCTTTTTTTACTTTTACCTTGAGCTAGGGGTCTATCAAAAACATCCTCTCTACCTTCACAAGGTAGGGGTAAGGTCTGCGTATACTTTACCCCTTCCAGACCCCACTTTGTGAGATTACACTGGATTTATTGTTGTTGTTATAATAGTTTTCGATCGTTTCAGTCGGACATTTTTAAAAAATATTAAAAAATAAATTAAATCGCACGATAAGGAATTAAGAAAGAAAAGTTCTCCTAACAACCTTGTAGCCTCTCGAATATAAGTACAGACGTCTCCGTACCGATCCGCAAGACTACTGGACTTGCTCATGACTCGTGAGGCCTAAGTAAACCTAGTGCTCTGATACCAAGCTGTCATGACCCAATTCCCATCATAGACCGTGATGCCATCCAACGCCGCCGTTAGGCAAGCCAACAATTAAATCAATACGCCAATAGATAATTCAAAACGCATCTCGAAACAAATAATGAAATAAATAATTGAAATTATTCTTTTTCATAATAAAATACTGATATTATTTTAAATATTTGAACGTGGGCGAATATAAATCCAGATCAGAACAGAATGCCACCAAGAACAAGAATCTAAATCCCCAAAATTTGGTGTCACAAGTACATGAATATCTATTAGAGTATCAACACTACTATAATATCTGTCTGAAATAGAGACTAGACAGAATATATTAAATGAATAGGACAGGGACTACGTGTGCTACGGATCGTAACATGAAATGCAGCTCACCACAAAGTCTCCTCAGCAGTCGTGCCAGTGCGCTTAGATGATCATCGTATGTACATGTTTTAGTACCTGCACAATTAGTACAGAAGTATAGTATGAATACACAAATCAATAAATACACAGTAAGTATCTAGCCTAACCTCGAAGAAGTAGAGACGGGGGATCGATATCGACACTTAGTAGTGGTCTAATAACAACAATAACAACCCAGTAGAATTCCAATAATGGGGTCTGGGGAGGGTAGTGTGTACGCAGACCTTACCCCTACCCCAAAGGAGTAGATAGTGGTCTAATAAATAAAGTATAATAAAAGTAGACAGGTACGAAGCATAGCAGGTAGAAGCAACAAAACAGATATATGTGTATAACACGATTCTCAACCAAAGAATAGATACACAATCCTCAAATACCGAATACTACCTTGAATAGAACATGTATATGATCAATAAAAAATAAAATACCAAATCTCAAGTCAAGAAAACTCATAAGTATGCTGACTCTCTATCGAATATTATGCACGATTCTGCTGAGATCGTTTGGCCCGATCCATAAATTAGTGTACACTGCCGAGGTCGTACACCCCGATCCATAGATGCATTCTATAATACTGCCGAGGTAGTACGACCCGATCCATAATAATAATGTTGAGGAGTTCATCCCCATCCATAAGAATGATGAAACTTTTGGCGGGTCATCAGCTCAACTCACGAATATATGTGCGAGTTATGAACTCAAAAAATGTTTTGGACAAATATATGCAACGCAGAAGAATCCGTAAGAAAAGTATAATTTTCGCGGCTAATCAAATAGCGCAAGTATCTAGAATAGTAAAGTCTTATACTTTACACAAGTCTAGTCTCAAGCAAGAATATGAATTAAGTAATTTAAACAAATAAGGATAACTCAAGTAGTACAATTAAAATATGATATAAGTCTACATCTACCCGGACATAATCAATAATCTAGCATACACTCGTCACCTCATACGTTCGTAGCTCTCATAACACGTAGCACATAATAATTATAGTGTCTACGGGGTAAATTTCCTCTTACAAGGTTAGATAGTTGACTTACCTTACTTCGAAATTCGTCAACCGGCTCCAATGCCAAATGATCTGAAATTGGTCAAAGAATGTGCAAACCAATTAAAATATACTCAACGACTCATAATTTAACAATTAAAAATAATTCCAACTCTACACGAAAAGTCAACACAGTCAACCCACAGGCCCACGCGCCCGGATTTCAAAAATTCTCGAAGAGAAATATTACCCATAGTACCACAAACTCAAATATATGATTTATTCTTAATTCCATGTCCATTTCGTGCTAAAACTCCAAAAATACTATTCTAGGTCATCTTCCAAAGATCCCATATTTTTTTTACCTCAAATCATGAATTTACAAGTCTAAATTCATACTTATTCATGAAATATAATCAGAAGTGGGTTAGAATTACTTACCCTCAACATGTAGGTGGAATAGCCCTTCAAAATTTTCCCAAAATCGGCTCCAATTGATCCCAAATGAAAAATGAAAAAAAAATCTTGAAACTCCCACTTATAAGGTCTGCCTAGATATTACCCTTTGCGAATACGACATGTGTGTCGCGTTCGCAAAGCACGACTCAGCTTCTGCTCCGAAATCCTCTTCGCGATCACGAGACTAGGCCCATGGACGCGATGCCTTACCAGGCCAGCCTTACATAAACGCGACCATGCCTCTGTGAACACGAAGGACAAGTCTCCAACCCCAGCTTCTACTTCGCGAACACGACCTTCCTATCGCGAACGCAGAACACCACTGCTCAAGCCTACGCGAAAATGACTCATTAATCGCGAACGCGAAGCATAAACGACCTCCAGCTCAAATCCTTCATTGCGAACGCGTGCTTGCCCCCTCGTTCGCGAAGAACAAAACTAGAACTAGCAAACAGCAGTAGCAAAACACTCTGATATGGTCCGAAACGCACTCGAGGCCTCTGGACACTGTCCAATCGTATAAACCAGTCTCAATACCGTATCCAAACTTATCCAAAGGCTCAAAACGCCACGAATAACATCAAAACTAAGAATCGACGATCAAAATCATTCTCTTAACTTTCAAACCTTCAAGCTTCGCCGAAGTTTGAATCACACTTAGACATTCCGGATAACGACCAAACTTCACACACAAGTTTTAATCAACTAAATGAACCTATCCAAGGTCTTGGAATACTGCCCGGAGTCAGATAACAATAAAGTCCACTCCAAGTCAAACTTAGCAAATTCAAAAATCTCAAAATCTAAACATCCAACAATAAGCATCGAATCGCTCCCGGACCATCCGAAACTCAACCCGGACATACGTCCCAGTACGAAATCACCTTACCAACCTATAGGTATCTTCAAACCCCGATTCTGAGGTCGTTTACTCAAAAGTCAAATATTGCTTATCTCTTCCAACTTAAAGCTTACGAATTGAGAATTATTCTTCCAAATCAACTCCGAACTTCTCGAAAATTAAAACCGATTACACGTGCAAGTCATAATACATAATGTGAAACTACTCAAGGTCTCAAGCCGTCGAACGACATGCTAGAGTTCAAGATGACCGGTCAGGTCGTTACAATCTTTGATGATAGTGTATTTATGAAGGTTGAAGTTAAATCGCCAAATACAAATTGCCCACAAATAACGCCATATGCTCTTCTCATCCGCACATCCTAACTACTGAAAATTATGCCTCATATTAGGTATGAAATTATAACTATGGTAAATATACCAACAATGGAAAAAAGTCAAAAAAAGGATAAAGAAAGAAACTTTCCGTACAGAGAGTTTCGAAAGAAAAGTAAAGGAATGATTAATGAAGAAGATAGTGATGAAATGGAGAAAATGTTCTTTAGTACTTATAGTAACCAATACAAGTTAGTACCTTACATTGACTGATATGAATAGAAACTAGAAAGAGTAACGTATATTGAGAAATTGTAATAGAATAAGCATTAAGTGTATTAATAATTATAATGAACTGATTAACTTAAATGAGAGCAAGTCTAAAAAAAAGCAAACAAAGGAAGATTAAAATAAATGAGAATTTTGGTGCTTTACTGATATTCAGCTTAAAGTTTGTATATTTATATGCATATTGCCTCGCATTTTACTCATGTTTTATAGATTTCGAATGTGTAATGTAATAATTTGTGCTAATTCGTGGTATTTTCATGTGTAGGAGTCTTTCGGAGGCAATGTGAAACAAAAGTGCACGAATCGAAGCAAAAAAAGAACAAAAGAAGAAAACCGCTCAGTGTAGCGCCCAGGCTAGCGTGGGGCGCTACCTGTAGCGCAGTTTACAGATGCAAAAAATTTCTAGCACCAGGGCTAGCGCCCCACGCTACCCTGGGCGCTGGGTGATGGGTCTCTCCTATTTTATCTGAGACAAGGTTATTTCGGCCCTACACGCCCCCCAACTCGTATAAAGAGAAATCTAAACCTAATTTGGAGGCGATCTAATATATTTTTGAGGGAGAAGACACCACTTTGATAGGAAAATACACGCACAGAACACTCGGGAGCAAGGCTTCTTACTAGTTTTTCTTCTCTTCTCTTCCTTTAATCTCAGAGTTTATTAGTTCTAGAGTCGTGGGGTGCTACATGAATGTAGTAGTATGAAGTTTGAATTATTCTTATTATTTTACCATATTAGTTTATTTATTCAATCTTGCGCTTAATTATTTGATTATTTGATCACTAATTAAATACTATCTACGAATCTAGGATTGAACTCGGGAGAGGGAATTCTAGATTGCATATAAGATTGAGTAGAACGAAATCTTGAACCTGAGTATCGGGAACGGATTTGCGTTAAGATAGGGATATACCTAATTGCCTTACTTGGTTATTATACAGGAATTATTAATGCGTTCTTGTTAATCCTAATTTCATTGGAATATAGGTGTTAGGTTAGCTTGAATATGCGAGTAGTAATTCGGGAGAATAATACGGGTAATATTAACCCTATCAACCAATAAACTAGATAAATTAATTAGACAATTTAAGTGAAAGACTCAACGGGATTGTTAGCTAACCCATAGCTCTGGAATATTTTCTCCCATTGAATTCAGCTCTAAGTTTGTTGACTAATTTTTCGTGATCGCTTAGTTTGCTACTCTAGATTAGTTTAGTTAAATATTCATACTTTATAAAATCGCTTGAATAGATTAATTATTTTAGTTTAATTTAGTAATAGTTAATCACAAGTACCTGTGGGTACGATATCTGGGCTTACAATCATATATTACTTGTACGATTACATATACTTGCATGTGCGTTTGGGAGCAATAAATTTTTGGCGTCGTGGTCGAGGACTTTGAAATTGACTGTGTTGCTAGACTAGACTTGTACTATTTACCTATTCAAGTTTTTAATTTTAGTTTAGTGTAGTTAACATTATTATTATTTTTACATGGCATTTTGGAATGAAAATTGATAGAATTTTGATTATTCTTAATTTGGTAATCCTTGTCTATATTGTGGAGGATCATTGCGACAAAATTGTGAGAATATTTCTGGAAGCGAGTTGGGTGCACCATCTCAATATTTTGCGTGAAATATTTATAATGTGTGTGGTGGTCAATGTGGCCATTGGGATGGTTGTCCTAATTCTTATTATCTTTCTCTGAGCTCTTCTTATGATTTTTCTTATAATATTTATGAGTTTGATAGGAGCAATGAAGTGGAGGATGCGGAGCGTGTTTTCCGTATTATGTACAAGGTGAGGCAAGTATCCGAGCAATAAGATAAAATTCAAAAAAAGAATGCCTTAGAAATCAAATGTAAAATCCCGTAAATTCTTTTAGTTAATTCCTACTAATTTTGAGCTTGAGAATGCAATGTAATTAAATCTAAGCTATATGATTATTCGAGTGGAACAAAGTTATTGGAATGCTTAGAGATAATATTGATAGTTAATCATTGAATTAGTGGAGGCTACAAGGTCATCAATGCATTTGGAGTATATCAAGTTTCTTTGTCATAAGTGCTGAAATTTTGAGAATTCAATGGTATGTAACCAACTTGAAGAGTTAGAATTTAATAAGAAAACAAGGATTTAAAATCCTAGCCTTCAATTGGCAACGAGAAAGGATTTAGAAAACTAGAAAAGTTGTTGGCCAACAAAGAGACTAAGGGGACAAGGATATAAAAAAGAGGGGGGGGGGGAGAAAATTAATTAAATAGCAAAGATAAGGAAATAATGGAAGTAATTATGAAAGACAAAAATAAGCATGTTAAGTTGGGAAATTGAATGATTAAAGTTGAAGACCAAAATATTGCTTCAGTGATGGAATAAATTGGAACCCAGCGTGAGACAGTGAAGTGCAGCGAAGGCGTGCAACTCAGCACCCGAAATTTAAAACCCACCGCTGAAGTTTTTATAGGCATTTCGTAGAGAGAGAAATTATATTATTTTGGACTTGGTCTTGGGGATTAGAGAGAAGGAGGAGCTCTTTACCATTAATACATCTTCAAGGTAAGAATTAAATGTCTTTCTTTGATAGATTTGGTTCATTTATTACATCTCTTAACCCTCCAACATCGTGGGATTCATAGATTTTTGAAGATAATCTCAAGGACATTTCAAGAAACTCAAATCTTGAAACTTTTAGGGTTTGAAAAAGAGGTAATTTCTTCACTCCAATCTTATGTACTATACTCCATGGGCGTAGTAAAGTATATTTATGAAGTTAGATTTATATTTAAACATCTATTCATTAAACCCTAGAAGCTAGTCTTGAAATTGAAGAGTTGGTTGGTAAAGATGATGAATAGTGTTGGGTCTTGTTTGAACGAAGTTATTTTGAGTTTCTAGTGGAATGACTAGATCTCATAACAAGTTTAATGAATGAGTTGGAGTTAAAATTCAAGGATTGACCTTCAAATGATGAAATGAGGATTTTTGTTAAACTTATAAAATTGGACTTAAGTGTTAGACACTTAGTTGGTATCGTTGTGATGCGTTCTTAAATTATGTGAGTTCGTATATGTAGATTGTGACTCGTTGGCATTATTGGATCATTTGGGGGTAAGGTTGGAAGCAATTTGAGGTACGTTGAAACTTACTACCTCAGAACTTTTCTCCATACTCATATCAAAATACGATTAAATTGAGTTTCTAAATGTGAGTCCTAGCTTGTGGGGACGAGTGAGTTGGAATTGTACCATTCTTGCATCATAAAAGATTTAAGTCTATGAATATTATTTTCTTGAAATGTTTTATCTTAATTTTTAAAAATTAAATAAATAGGGAATAGCACTTTGAAATAAAATTACATGAGTTGTGAAATATCTTGGATTTAACTATTCTCAAATAATTGATTTGTCTATAAATAACATTATTGATAACTGTAAAGGTTTTGGGAGTTACTTAAATTCATCGAGATTGACCTTGGATATTTTTCCTCATTAGATCATGAAACTACACGTGTCGGTGTAGGTGTAGAACCTACCTTACGGTTGGGAACTACGGCAGAGTACTTCCCATTAGGGGTACTATTGTGCTATATTATTAGCATAGCTGAGTCGATTCGTGCGGCACAATGATGAGACAACCTGAGCAAGTAGGGTATATGATACTTGCCGCTAGGTACATAACCTAGTTGACCTTCTTTCGTGTCGGTTATGGTATAGTGCTCCCGGTAAATGAAAAATCTAACATGATTTTGCAAAGATCAATTCTAAAGGAAGACTTTGAAATATGTTTTACCATATTATTTTATTTTACTTTCTAAATTGTTAATTGATATGAAGGCTTCTTTCTTGATATCAATTGTTATTGTATATCTTATATCTTCTTAAATCTTGTCATATTGTATTTTGGGGAACGGTTCATGATTCGTACTAGGCATGTAGAGCTTAGGCCTTTCGGCCACATTTCCATTTCTATTTTCAGGGACTCGACCTGAGCAGCTTGGGCCGCGTGGATAGGACAGCTCTACATTTTCCGTTGACGTTATTTGGTGAGTCTCCACGCTAGTATTCGTGGAGGACTTTATTATATTACTATCCTTTTGAGCCACCAGGCTATGCCTTGCTTGACTATTCCATTCCGTGTCATAGAGATTTTATAGACAATGGTAGTATTCATTTTGGGTTGTAATCCTATGGTTACTTACATGGCGTGCATGAATGAAACTTTCTTTTATCTTTATGAAGCTTTGCCTTCAAAGAAAAAATATTTACTTAAAGACATTATTCATGTTTTGTTGTATATCTTATAATGATTGTAATTGAATAGGCTTTCGCGTCCTCCTATTAGGCATATAGATATGTATTAATCTATGGGATGGTTCACTCGGGTCTCGTAGAGTACCGGGTGTCGGTCACGTAGTTTTAGGGCGTGAAAAACTTGGTATAAGACTCCTAGGTTCTAATTCGAGTCCTAGGGAGTCTATGGAATCGTGTCTGGTAGAGTTCTCTTTATTGGTGTGTTGTGCATTACACTTATATCGAGAAGGCTATATGGACATTATAAGAATACTTCACTCTTTCTTCTTATTCTAGAATCGTGCAATAGAACTAAGAAATATTTTCTAACTTGTGCGCTATATCAATTGGCAGAAGATAGTGAAGACGTGTGGAGGTAATATGAATCCGCAAGCTGCTCCTATACCTGATGCGGCTTCAGGAGGGGTACCCGCTAGACCTAGGGGCCGACCTCCAAAGGCTGCAAGAGCACGGACTGTGCCAGTTTCAATGGCTCCAAGGATGGTCCAGGAGCTCGAGGAAGAAGTTGATGAGGCACCTGCTCCAACTCCAGAACCAAATCACTTGGAAAAGACCCTCACTGATATTAGAAAGGCTATAGATACTTTTGTTGACCTCATAACTATGCAGGCCCAATAGAACCTTCAAGTGGGTATTCAGGCACTCCAACAAGGATGGATGAGAGCACCGACGGTTGAGGACATGGCACAGCTGGCCATGAAGTTTGTGAGACTTGAGCCGCCAGTTTTTACTAGTATAGATCCTAGTGCAGACCCTTGGGACTTCTTGGAGGAATTTGAAAAAGCTACTACTTTGCTGGGAGTTAAAGACTATCAGGTGGTTCAATTGGCAACCTACCAGTTGAAAGACGTTGCTGACCTCTGGTTCAAAGGGGTAGAGAAAAGTCGACCAGAGGATGCACCTCCAATGATTTGGGCAGAATTTAAGAAGATCTTCATTAAGAAGTGGTTACCACCAGGAGTGAGAGGCGCCCTTGCGATATTTTTTAAGACCTTAAAGAAGGATACCATGGCCGTCCTTGAGTATAGCATCAAATTCGAAAAGTTATCCCATTATGCTCCCCACCTCATCCCCACCGAGGATGAGAAGATAGATCGCTTTGCTCATGGCTTGATTTTGGGCATCAGAAAAGATACGGCTAGTGGGAGAAGAAATACTACCTTTACTGACTTTGTAGATCTAGCAATGGATCTCGAGAGGATTCATTAGGAGGGAGCAGAACAAAAAGGCTCGAAATTTTGGCACTTTCAGTAAAGTGCCTAGTTCGGGCAAGTGGCAGAACAACAGAGGATCATCTGGCCCATTGCAGTCTAGGATGCAGACAACTTTCAGGAGCCCTCCAGTGGCATATAGTTCCGGACAAGGAGGCCAGTCTAGGTCCGTTCAGAGTGAGCACCAAATACACAGCAGGGTCAGAGTAGTATGGGTTCTTATCAGCATCACCCTAGTGTTACTAGGGGACCCTGTGATCCGTGCTATGGTTGCGGGTTGACGGTTCATATCCGAAAATTTTCCCTAATGGGCAACAGGGTTCGAGAGCTCACCCAACACCTTCTATGGCTACTACTTCAGCTGCACCGCCCCCACCTAAGGGTAATGGGGCCCACAGCAGGCGCAATGCAAGAAAGGTGCCACATACAGCTGCTACTTCTCAGGGAACTCATCCTCGTTTCTATGCCATGCCCACTCGCCCTACTGCAGAGGCTTTAGGTGCTGTCATCACAGGCATACTTATAGTTTGTGCTCTAGATGCTTATGCTCTTATGGATTCTGGATCTACTTTTTCCTATGTTACTCTATACTTTGCTTTGGATTTTGGGATAGGGCCAGAATAACTACTTGAACCATTTTCTGTGTCGACTTCGGTGGGAGATTCTGTTATTGCCTCCCGCATTTATAGGGGTTGTGTGATTATAATTCAAGATCGAGAGACTATGGTAGACCTCATTGAGCTAGAAATAGTTTACTTTGATGTGATTATGGGGATGGATTGGTTATACAAGTGTTACACCATTCTTGATTGTTGTGCTAAAGTGGTCAAGTTTGAGTTTCCTAATGAGCCAGTTCGTGAGTGGAAAGGCAATATTGCTAAGCCTCGAGGTAAATTTATTTCATACCTTAAGGTGAGGAAGATGACCACAAAGGGATGTCTTTATCATTTAGTCAGAGTCATTGACACAACTGCGGAGGTAACAAGCATTCAGTCTGTGCCAATTGTTAACAAGTTTCCTGATATTTTTCCTGATGAGCTTCCGAATATTTCACCAGATCGGGTTATCGACTTTGGGATAGATGTGGTTCCAGATACGCAACCGATATCTATTCCCCCGTACCGAATGGCTCCAGCCGAGTTAAGAGAATTGAAGGAGCAATTGAAAGATTTACTGGATAAAGGGTTTATTATACCTAGTGTATTACCTTGGGGTGCGCCAGTGTTATTTGTGAAAAAGAAAGATGGTTCTTTAAGAATGTGTATTGACTACAGGCAACTTAATAAAGTGACCATCAAGAATATGTATCCATTACCTCGAATAGATGACTTGTTTAACCAGTTGCAAGGGGCAAAGTTCTTCTCGAAGATTGATTTAAGATCGGGGTATCATCAGTTGACAATTCGACAGAAGGATATTCCTAAAATGGATTTTCGGACCCGATACGGGCATTATAAATTTTTGGTGATGTCATTTAGGCTAACAAATGCACCCGTAGCCTTTATGGATCTGATGAATCGGGTTTTCAAACCATTTCTTGATAAATTCATGATTATTTTTATTGATGACATATTAGTCTATTCGCGAAGTCAAGAGGAGCATGCCAATCATTTGAGAATAGTGTTGCGGACGCTTCTGGAGAATGAGTTATATGCCAAATTCTCTAAGTGTGAATTTTGGCTTGAATCCGTGGAATTCTTGGGTCATGTGGTATCTCGTGAAGGTATTAAGGTTGAAAAGATTTAAGCGGTTAAGAGTTGACCTAGACCAACTACACATGTCATGACCCAAAATCCCACCACAGGCGTCGTGATGGTACCTAGTCTCTAAGACTAGGTAAGCCGATTTCAATTACATTTTTGGAGCTATTGTTTTTTAATTAAATAAGTAACCAAAACAAACAGCAGAACAAATATGAATGTACAACCTCCCAAGACTAGTAGTACTGAGTCACGAACTCTAACTGAATACATGGAATGATCACGAGGAATGAATATACAATTCTTTTGATTAAAATTAATAGTACAATGAAATGAAAAGACTCCAAAGGACTGCGACGATCAAGCAGCTCTACCTTGAATCCTTACGATCCTGCTTTAACTCTTCTCAAGTCCGATGTCTCCAATACCTGGCTCTGCAAAAAAATATGCAGAAGTGTAGTATGAGTACACCACGATCGGTACCCAGTAAGTATCAAGACTAACCTCCATGGATTAGAGACGAGGTACAGTAAAGACACTCACTAGTCTAATAACCTATGTAATATAATATACAAAATAATAGAAAACAAATAATAATAAGGACAGGGTAAAACAACCAGTGATATGCATAACAGACAACAAGAATACCATTAATATCACTCAACAATTAATAAACACAATTACACCCAATTAAATCAAGTCCTTCAAATAAATGTCTTTCACATATAATTCTTCCAGATAACTCTCTTTCAAATATAATTTTCTCAAATAATTATTTTTCAAATATAATTCTTTCAATAAATCTTTTCAAATATAATTTCCTCAAATAAATATCTTTCAAATACAATTCTTTCATATAATACTTTCTAAGTAAAAATCCTTCAAAATAAATATTTTTAATATAATTCTTTCAATTAAAAAGTCACCATGTGACACCTCATTCATAATCATAAAAATACGGGTCTCGTCCCTTTTTCATATTTTCACGGCACCTCGTGCCCATAATTAAATCATCATATTTTTCCGGCACCTCGTGCCTTCATTTCATATCACAACTGCATGGACAATTCACGTGCCAATTATCATTATCATTTCATCACAGCACCTCGTGCCCACATTTCATATCACAACTGCACGGACAATTCACGTGCCAAATATCATTATCATTTCATCACAACACCTCGTGCCTATATTTTATTTTATAAACCGCCTCGCTATAGCCACAGGCTCTCAATTTCAACATAAATTGGATTGTTATCAATTTACCAACAACAAGACAAATTGCATAAGGTATAAAAATAAACACAAGAAAATCACAACATCACATGAAAATTATCAACACCACAACCCCACATCATCACATATCGTCCCTGACAATAGCCACCCTTATTGCTCCTATTGCCACCCTTATCACTCATATAGCCACCATTATCGCTTCGCCCAGACAATACCAATATCCACCATTATCGCTCCTATTGCCACCCTTATCGCTCCTATAGCCACCCATATCGCTCCGCCCAGACAATATTCCAACAAACACAATAGTGAAATGCCACCCTTATAACCACATAATATCAACGGTGAAATGCCACCCTTATCTCCCCAAAATAACAACTCACACAACACAACAATTTACACGGGAAATTATCACAACAACATAACAAAATCAATTCATATCACAATTTGCCCAATGGCCACAACCAAATTCCAAAGCTACAACCAAGTCAATTAATTTCACAACAAATAGCCAAAAGCTCCACCCAATGTGTACAACACCCAAAAAAAATCAATAGAGATAGAAATTACTCAACATAAAGCAAAATCTTTATTAAATTCAAATTTTCAATAATTATATAAACACCTCTTCTTAAGCTCATTTAATTAATTATTTGCAGAGAAAAAATCCATAATGAAATTAAATTCCAATAATTATCAAACCAACAAATTCACGGAATTACATAAATAATCAAGTAACAATCACATCAAATTGTCATATAACAACAGATTCAACAACAACAAGGATTTAGGCACGACAATTAGATGATTAAATATATATCAACAATTACCCAATTTACCATACAATATGATCAAGACTTTAACTCAATAAAATTTACACATTAAGCCGAGTACATACTCGGCACCTCGCGTACACGATTTTTCACATTTCACAAATGGTACATAAGACTTGATGCCTAAGGGGTAATTTCCCCACTCGAGGTTAAGCAAGACACTTACCTTTTTGAAGTTAGGCCAACATTCCAAAATAGTCTTCTTACTTGAATTGACCTCCGGACAGCTCAAATCTATCCAAATTAATTGTATAACTTCATTAAAATTCATCGAAAATAATTCCGGATAATAATACGTCGACTTAAATTTTTATTCCAAAAAGTCAACAAAAGTCAACGCGGGACCCGCCTCTCGGAACCCAATATAATTTTCATGAAATCCAAATACCCATTCCAATACGAGTTCAACCATACCAATTTTATCGAATTCCAATAACAAATCGACCTCCAAATCTTAAATTTAAACCAAGAGGATTTTCTAAAATTTTCAAGCCAATTCACTAATTTAGTGATAAAAACAACAATAGATTCATGTAATTTAACCAAAATCAAGTTAGGAATTCTTACCCCCAATATTTTCCTTGAAAAACTCTCGAAACATCGCCTCACTCGAGCTTCCTTGGTCCAAAAATGGAAGAATGACACGAATTTGGAATTTATTCTGCTGCCCAGGGATTTGTTCTTCGCGTTCGCGAGACTCCCCTCGCGTTCGCGATGAACAAATTCTTCAAAAGTCATTTTCAAACTCTTCTCAGACAGCCTTTAGTATAATGGTCATAACGTTTTGTACAAAACTCCACATGATGAATGGTTTGACTTTCTGTGAAAACTAGACTCCAAGGGCTATAACTTTCATTTGTTGCTCATCTCCCAATTCCTTATAGATTACGAGATATAAGCTTCCAAAGTCAGCCCTGTGCAACATAGATTTCCAAACTCTTCCCGGACAGCATATAGTGTATCCACCATAACGTTCATTTTTGGATCATTTCCAAATTCCTTATAAATTGCGAGATATGAGCCTCTAAAGTCAGACGACGAACAACAAAATTTCCTTCTTTGCGAACACGAGAACCTCTTCGCGAACGCGAAGAACAAAGTCCTAATAGCAAAATCCTTCTTCGTGAACACGAGAGGTCCTCACGAATGCGAAGAACAACACTAGAACCAGCAACCCGCAGCATCAAAACACCCAAACTTGGTCCGGAACCACCCCGAATCAAACCCGAGGACCCCGGGACCCCGTCCAATCGTACCAACCAGTCCCAATACATAATATGAACCTGCACGAGGCCTCAAATCACATCAAACAATATCAAAGCCACGAATCATACCCCAATTCAAGCCTAATGAACTTTAAAATTTTAAATTCTATATCTTGTGCCGAAACACATCAAATCAATCTGGAATGACTTCAAATTTTGCACACAAGTCATAATTGACATAACGAAGCTATTCCAATTTCCAGAATTGGATTTCGGCCCCGATATCAAAAAGTCAACCCCCCGGTCAAACTTCCCAAAAATTCATCTTTCACCATTTCAAGCCAAATTCCTCTACGGACCTCCAAATAATTTTCCGGACACGCTCCTAAGTCCATAATCACCATACGGAGCTATTGACATCATCAAAATTCTATTCCGAAGTCATCTTCACACAGTTCCGACTACGGTAAAAATCCTAAGACTTAAGCTTCCGTTTTGTGGACCAAGTGTCCCAAATCACTCCAAATCATCCGGTAACTGAATTCAACCATGCACGTAAGTTAATACACATAATAAGAAGCTGTTCAGGGCCTTATGCCGCCATGCGGGACTTAAATTCTTAAAACGACAAGTCGGATCATTACAACACCGACAGAGATTCGTAGTTTCTTTGGATTAGCGGGTTACTATTAGCAGTTTGTTGAAGGTTTTTCTACTCTTGCATCTCCGTTAACCAAGTTGACACAAAAATCTGCAAAGTTTCAGTGGTCGGGTGCTTGTGAGAGAAGTTTTCAAGAGTTGAAAGCTAGATTGACTACAACGCTAGTATTGACGTTGCCAACAGGTTTGGGTGACTTTATGGTTTACTATGATGCCTCTAGAGTTGGGTTGGGTTGTGTCTTGATGCAGAAAAGTAAGATTATCACTTATGCTTCTAGACAGTTGAAGATCCATGAGAAGAACTATCCGACCCATGACTTGGAACTTGCCGAGGTTGTATTTGCTTTGAAAATTTGGCGACATTACTTGTACGGTGAGCACTGTGAAGTATAAACCGCCCATAAAAGCTTGCAATATATATTCAAGCAGGGGGAAATAAACCTGAGGTAAAGGAGATGGTTAGAACTATTGAAGGATTATGATTTAATCATTCATTACCATCCGGGAAAGGCAAATGTGGTAGCCGACGCGCTAAGCTGAAAGTCAGGAGGTACTTTGGCGCATTTACCGATAGCTATAGAGATTTCTATTTGTGCCATAGCACGTTCCTCTCTTATTGAATGTGTCAAGGCTAAACAATTTGAAGATCCAAATTTGGTGGATATTCGAAATGGTGTACAATCTAAAGACATCCTCTCTTTTTCTCTTGACGAGAATGGGGTGTTGAGGATGAACAATCGCTTGTGCGTGCCATATATTGATGGACTTCGTAATAAAATTATGGCTGAGGCACACATCTCGAAATATTCTATACATCCTGGGTCCACAAAAATGTATAAGGACTTACGGGAGATCTATTGGTGGAATCGAATGGAGGAAAACGTTTCAGTCTTCGTGGCTAGATGTTTAAATTGCCAGCAAGTAAAAGCTGAGCATCAAAGACCTGGTGGGTTGGCTCAAAATATTGAGATTCCACTTTGGAAGTGGGAGATGATTAATATGGACTTTGTGGTGGGTTTGCCTCGCACCCGCTTGAAACATGACTCTATTTGGGTGATTGTAGACCGACTTACAAAGTCGGCGCATTTCTTACCGGTAAAAATAATTGACACGGCACCACAGTATGCTAAGTTGTACTTGAAAGAAATTGTCAGACTTCATGGTATTCCAGCTTCCATTATATCTGATAGAGGGGCCCAATTTACTACTCTTTTTTGCAGTCCTTTCAAGAGGGATTGGGTATAAGTGTCAATTTGAGTACCATTTTTCATCCACAGACTGGCGGACAAGCTGAGAGAACTATTCAGACGCTTAAGAATATGTTGCGGGCTTGTGTCCTTGATTTTGGTGGGAATTGGGACGAACACTTACCCCTGATCGAATTTGCCTACAATAATAGTTATCATGCTAGTATCAAGATGGCTCCATATGAGGCTTTGTATGGACGATGTTGTAGATCACCTATTGGATGGTTTGAGTCGACTGAGGTAGGAATACTTGGTCTTGATCTTGTACATGATGCCTTAGAGAAGGTGGATTTGATTCAACAAAAGAGTCGACAAAAAGCTTTACAGATGTACATTGACATAAGTTGGAGTTTAAAGAGGGTGATCAAGTGTTTTTGAAAGTATCGCCAATGAAGGGCATTATGAGATTTGGGAAGAAGAGCAAGCTAAGTCCTAGATTAATTGGTCCATATCGTATCTTGAAAAGGATTGGGTAAGTATCCTACAAGCTGGAGTTACCTGCATCGATGACTTTGGTTCATCTTATTTTTCATGTATCGATGCTACGGGGCTATGTGCCCGATCCTGCTCACATCGTCTCACCGGAGTTAGTAGATATAAATGATGGCTTAACTTATGATGAAGAACCTATTGAGATTCTTGATAGGCAAGTATGTAGGTTGAGGACTAAGGACATAGCTTCAGTTAAAGATTTATGGCATAAACATGACATCGAGGAGGCTACTTGAGAGGCCGAGGAAGATATGAAAATCCAATATCCACACTTATTTGCGACTTTAGGTATGACTATTCTTTTTAGAAATTTTGAGTTTAGAGTTTATCATGATTTACTTCCATGGGGCAAGTGATTGATTGATTTATCTATTGCACATGGTTGCTAGACTTGTCTTATGGTAATAAATTTTATTGTTGTGATGTCGGGAGAGGATACATACTGGTGTCTGGAGATATATGAAGTCGCGGATGCATTCATTGAGGTAGTTGTGATGAGTAGAGCCATGTGAGGCCTTTTATATTGTATTCTTATGGCTCGTTGTGAGGTTGGAATTTTGGGATAAGCCTAAACGAAGGAAACTCTGCCGAAATTTTTAAAAATTTGGAGAGTTAGTCAAATTTCGAAGCCTTAAAGAGTTAAGGAGTAAGCAAAAGGCTTGGAGATTACGCTTTCAGACTTTAACACGACCAAGAATTTACATTCGAGGACGAATGTTTCTAAGTGGGGGAGAATGTAAAGCCCCGTAAAGTCTTTTAGTTAATTCCTACTAATTTTGAGATTGAGAATGCAATGTAATTAAATCTGAACTACATGATTATTCGAGTGGAACAAAGTTAATGGAATGTTTAGGGATAATGTCAATAATTAATCATTAAATTAGTGGAGGTTACAAGGTCGTCAAATGTATTTGGAGTATATCAAGTTTCTATGTCATAAGTGCTGAGATTTTGAGAATTCAATGGTATGTAACCAACTTGAAGAGTTGGAATTTAATAAGAAAACAAGGATTTAAAATCCTAACCTTTAGTTGGCAACGAAAAAGTATTTAGAAAACTAGGAAAGTTGTTGGCCAACAAAGAGACAAAGAGGACAAAGATATAAAAAAAGTGGTACAAGGAAATTAATTAAATAGCAAAGGTAAGGGAATAATGGAAGTAATTATGAAAGACAAAAGGCAACCATATTAAGTTGGGAAATGGAATGATTAAAGTTGAAGACCAAAACGTTGCTTCGGTGATAGAATAAATTGGAACCCAGCATGAAACAGTGAAGTGCAGCGAAGGCGTGCAACTCAACACCCGAAATTTAAAACCCACAACTGAAGTTTTTATAGGCATTTCGTAGAGAGAAAAATTATATTATTTTTGACTTGGTCTTGGGGATTAGAGAGAAGGAGGAGCTCTTTACCATTAATACATCTTCAATGTAAGAATTAAATGTCTTTCTTTGATAGATTTGGTTCATTTATTACATCTCTTAACCCTCAAACATCGTGGGATTCATAGATATTTGAAGATAATCTCAAGGACATTTCAAGAAACTCAAATCTTGAAACTTTTAGGGTTTGACAAAGAGGTAATTTCTTCTCTCCAATCTTATGTACTATACTCCATGGGCGTAGTAGAGTATATTTATGAAGTTAGATTTGTATTTAAACATCTATTCATAAAACCCTAGAAGCTAGTCTTGAAATTGAAGAGTTGGTTGGTAAAGATGATGAATAGTGTTGGGTCTTGTTTGAACGGTGTTATTTTGAGTTTCTAGTGGAACAACTAGATCCCATAACAAGTTTAATGAATGAGTTGGAGTTGAAATTCAAGGATTGACCTTCAAATGATGAAATGAGAATTTTTGTTAAACTTATGAAATTGGACTTAAGTGTTAGATACTTAGTTGGTTTAGTTGGTATCGTTGTGATGCGTTCTTGAATTATGTGAGTTCGTATATATAGACTGTGACTCGTTGGCATTATTGGATCATTTGGGGGTAAGGTTGGAAGCAATTTGAGGTACGTTGAAACTTACTACCCTCGGAACGTTTCTCCATACTCATATCGAAACACGATTAAATTGAGTTTCTAAATGTGAGTCCTAACTTGTGGGGACGAGCGAGTTGGGATTGTACCATTCTTGCATCATAAAAGATTTAAGTGCTATGAATATTATTTTCTTGAAATATTTTATCTTAATTTTTAAATATTAAATAAATAGGAATAGCACTTTGAAATGAAAATACATGAGTTGTGAAATATCTTGGATTTAACTATTCTCAAATTGTTGATTTGGCTATAAATATCATCATTGATAACTGTAAAGGTTTTGGGAGTTACTTAAATTCATCGAGATTGACCTTGGATATTTTTCATCATTAGGTCATGAAACTACACGTGTCGGTGTAGGCGTAGAACCTACTTTATGGTTGGAAACTATGGCAGAGTACTTCCCATTAGGGGTACTATTGTGCTACATTATTAGCATGGCTGAGTCGATTCATGCGGCACAACGATGAGACGACCTGAGCAAGTAGGGTATATGATACTTGATGCTAGGTACATATCCTAGTTGACCTTATTTCGTGTCGGTGCTGGTATAGTGCTCCCGGTAAATGAAAAATCTAACATGATTTTGCAAAGATCAATGCTAAAGGAAGACTTTGAAATATGTTTTACCATATTATTTTATTTTACTTTCTAAATTGTTAATTGATATGAAGGCTTCTTTCTTGATATCAGTTGTTATTGCATATCTTATATCTTCTTAAATCTTGTCCTATTTTCGCTTGGGGAACGGTTCATGATTTGTACTAGGCATGTGGAGCTTAGGCCTTTCGGCCACATTTCCATATCTATTTTCAGGGACTCGACCTAAGCAGCTTGGGCCGCGTGAATTTGATAACTCTACATTTCCAGTTGACGTTATTTCGTGAGACTCCATACTAGTATTCGTGGAGGACTTTATTATATTACTATCCTTTTGAGCCACCAGGTTATGCCTTGATTGACTATTCCATTCCGTGTCATAGAGATTCCATAAACAATAGTAGTATTCACTTAGGATTGTAATTCTATGGTTACTTATATGGCGTGCATAAATAAAACTTTCTTTTATCTTTATGAAGCTCTGCCTTCAAAGGAAAAATATTTTCTTCAAGACATTATTCATGTTTTGTCATATATCTTAAAATGATTATAATTAAAGAGGCTTTCACATCCTCCTATTAGGCATATAGATGTGTATTAATCTATGGGATGGTTCACTCGGGTATGGTAGAGTACCGGGTGCCGGTCACATAGTTTAGGGTATGACATCAAAGTACTGCAGGCTAGAATGAAAGAATTAATGGCCACTTTTCAATAAGAACCTCAGCTCGATGAAGAGAGTGAGTTCATACAAGAAGATAACTTTGAAAAAACATATATAGTGAGCCAATCTTGGCTAGAGGAACAAGCTCAACTAATTAAATTTCATAGGTTTCTCTGTAATAGTCTTTCAAATATGACAGAACAGATGATAGAAGGAAGAACTAATCTCAAGCAAGAGATAAACCAATTTAGCTCAGATATCCATGACATGCAGGCTCAATTGAATGAAAAGGTTGAGGAGTCTGATGCCCAACAAATAATTGTTATAGATACTGGCCATCTTGTGGAGCATAAAGTGAAGTTCCAACTATTTGGCCAAAATATTATTAATGATGCGAAGGTTGACGAAGTGTGTAAAAGTGAGGATGTTAAAAGCAAAGTATATTTAGAGTTAGAGCGTATTGGACCTCATTCTAAATACTTTTTAACATTGTGTTTGGTTGGTGCCACGAGAATTTATCCATTCGAGCCTATGGAGGAGTAAATAGATGGGGAACAAAGTGCATACATTCTGAAATTTGTGATGCCAAGAAGACAAAACGACATACCTCACTTAAAGATCAAGAAGTGCAAGATGCGACATTGTTTACTTGGTTCTTTTGTATTCGTACCACCACCCCAGGAACGTGACAAAAAAATTGATGCAAAATTGGGAGCACAATTCATACCTCAAAGTAAAAGAAATAGTGGTGAAAGTGATGGCGTCGTGCCGCGACGTTAAATCAGGCGCTTGTTGGGAGGCAACCCAACTTTATTTTTTATTTTTATTTTTGTTTATTTTTTTTTAATTGTGTTATTTTTGTAGTATTGTTTTTATGTTTTTGTAAGAGTAGGAGCATGGAATCAAAGCCATTAGGCATGTGCAAAGCGATGGTTGAAACTAAATGTGGGGTGTTCGCACAAAGGATCATCATTAGGAAAAGTCCAAGTATCTCGTGAGCTGCTTATGCTTCGGCCTTTGGCCTATCAGGGAGTCTCTTTTACCCTCTTGTTATTTATTGTATGCATTGAGGATATTGTACAATTTTATGTGTGGGGTGAGGAGATTGTCTGTGTAATTTTCTGTGCTATCCTAGCTTAGTTGTAGTACTTTTTTTCTTAGTGTAACGTAGTGGTTTTTGCTATAAAAAATTTGAAAAAACAACAAAAAGGAAAGAAAACCGATGATGGATTTTGTGGATAGCTTTCTTGAGGGATTAAGGTCCGATTAAAAATACCAAAAAGATTTTCTTTTATTTTTTTAGGATAGTTAGGTAGTATCCCTTGGTTTTTCTTTGGGCGCCGGTTCTTTTTCGAGGGTGTAGCTTGAGCCGAGTAATTTGGTTTTATATTTTTAGGAGTAGGATAGGAAGAAAACAGAGTTGCTCTAAGATACTTGTTGACATGTTGGATGCTGGCACATTAGGCTATGGCATGCTCTTTGCCTTTCTGTTATATTTTATTTTGAATTGTGATGCCTAAGTAATATAAATAGTCTACTCTGTGACGCCTTTTCTCAATTGTTTGACTTGTATGTCACCTAGTGCATTATTGCTTAAAATTTCTCAACTATATGTGCTTGCTTGACTTGAGAGTTGAACAAAACTATCTTGATTGAGTCATGTGCAATATGTGTGAGAGAATTTGTGTTATTCTGTGCTATCCTATGTAGTCTAGAACTTGACCCGTATGTTAATCGAAGCGAAATTATTAAGTTGTGCTAGTCTAGGAGATGATGTAGGCATTTCTTGCTTGATCATAGATGTGTTTGTCACTTACAAATAAAATTTTCCCGTTGATAACCCTTTGAGTCTATAGACCTTTTCCTTGGAACCCACATTACAAGCCTTGTTCTTAATTTGAGCTTGTTGAACCTTTATCTCCGAAGGCACTTAGGCGCTAAAAGAAGTAAGGAGAGAGATTGGGAAGTAACTTTCGAGTGGAACAATGGACGGGCCCATAAGGTGCACTAAAGTTGTGAAAAATACTACTAGCCGATGAACCATAATGTATAGAGTGTGTGTAGAAAAGAAAAATAAAGAGAAAACAAAAATGCAAGAAGAAGAAAAAAGAGACAAATAATGTTGATAGTCAAAAAGAAGAAAAACACACACCTCCTAATCTTACTAATTTGTGCTAGTAGGGATGTAGAAGTACTTAATTGAAGAAAGGGCTATGTTGTGTATGGTTTGTAATGAGTGAATTGGTTGGGAAGAAAACGTGCTCGATTCTTGAGTGTAGTATATTAAAGTGCTTAGGAGGCTTAGCCACTATTCATAAATGTATCATACCTGTCCCTTAGCCTACATTACAACCCATAAAGTCCTAATTGATCCTAGAATTGGCTAGCTTAGATTAGTAGAGATGTACACTACGGGCAAGCTTATGGTATGACCACGGGATGCACATGAATTTATTTGTGAGAGTGAACGAATTTTGTACAACTGAGTGATGTCTTTAATTTATATTCAAAGTTAAACTTGAACGTGCGGACTATTTCTATATTCACTCTCTTGTTGTTGGTTAGGGCACATGATCTCATGACGGATTGGTGAAGTTGTGAACTTCTCTTGTTGGGTGAGTGCGCGAGTTGAGGGTGCTTAGTAGTAATAAGTCGGCTCTTGACGTAGGGTGGTTATAGATATGTTGTTAGTTGGATTAAATTGTTTATACTTGGGTATTTTTAAAACGGGAAGAATGTGAATTTCGTATGTTCATACATGATTGTCGGTATCGACCATAGTCAAAGGTAGAGTATATGGTCAAAAAATAGAATTGCTCCTCCATAGTTGAGATGTAAGTTATTTGTGTGTAGTGGATAGTTCCATTACTCGAGGACGAGCAAGAGTTTAAGTATGGGGTGTTGATATTCGCCTTAAAGTTTGCCTCACATTTTACTCATGTTTCGTAGATTTCGGATGTGTAATGTAATATTTTGTGCTAATTCGTGGTATTTTCATGTGTAGGAGTCATCCAGAGACAATATGGAACGAAAGTGCACGGATTGAAGCAAAAATAGAACAAAAGAAGATAACCAGACAATGTAGCGCCCAGGGTAGCGTGGGGCACTACCTGTGGCGCAGTTTACAGATGTAAAAAATTTCCAGCGCCAGGGCTAGTGCCCCACGCTACCCTGGGCGCTGGGTGACGGGTTTCATCCCTATTTCGTTCGGGACAAGGCTATTTCGGCCCTACACGCCCCCAACTCATATAAAAAGAAGTCTAAACCTAATTTGGAGGAGATCTAACATATTTTTGAGGGAGAAGACACCACTTTGAGAGGAAAATACATGCACGGAACACTCGAGAGCATGGCTTTTAACTAGTTTTTCTTCTCTTCTCTTCCTTTAATCTCATATTTTATTAGTTCTAGTGTTATGTATGCTACATGAACATGGTAGTTTGAAGTTTGAATTGTTCTTATTAGTTTATTTATTCAATATTGTGCTTAATTATTTGATTGCTTGATCACCAATTGAATACTATCTACGAATCTAGGATTAAACTTGGGAGAGGGAATTCTAGATTGCATATAAGATTGAGTAGAGCGAGATCTTGAACCTGAGTATCAGGAACAGATTTGCGGTTAGGATAGGGATATACCTAATTGCCTTGCTTGGTTATTATACAGGAATTATTAACGCGTTCTTGTTAATCCTAATTTCAAAGGAATATAGGTGTTAGGTTAGCTTGAATAGGCAAGTAGTACTTCGGGAGAATACTACGAGTAATATTAACCCTGTCAACCAATAAACTAGATCAATTAATTAGACAATTTAAATGGAAGACTCAACAAGATTGTTAGCTAACCCATATCTCTAGAATATTTTCTCCCATTGAATTCGACTCTAAGTTTGCCGACTTGTTTTCTATAATCTCTTAGTCTGCTACTATAGATTAATTTAGTTAAACATTCATATTTTAGAAAATCAATGGAAAAGATTAATTGTTTTAGTTTAATTTAGTAATAGTTAATCACAAATCCCTGTGGATACGATATCTGGACTTACAATCCTATATTACTTGTACGACCACGTATACTTGCGTGTGCGTTTGGGAGCAACATTTATGTATATTTTTGTTATGGAACTGCAATTGAAACCTGAACTTTTTTAATTTAATAATGATAGATTATTGTATTAAAATGAGACGAAAAATAAATTTAAAAAACTGAGAATTTAAATTTCCAAAATAAAGTAAGATCATATTAGTCTCGATCCATATGATGATCTATTCATGAGAGCAGCTTTGAATAGTGTTTGACATGTAAATGATAATTATACCGAGATTGAATTGTAGGGAGTTGAACAAAAACCTATAGATCGGTGAAATAAATTATCAATGCAGTAGGAGCATGTATTGTCCAACTTAAAGTGTTAGTAATAATATTACTGTTTACCCTTAAAATGGGTAACAATTGAATTTATATGCGGTTATGTGGACTAATTTAATACAAGTGATCAATAACGTTAAATAACTGAATTAAAGATAGAAATAATGACCAAACCAGTTGTGATGTTAGGTCCGAGCTCGGGCCTGAACTTAGTGATTAGTCTACCCTCAGTTCGAAGCCAAATACCTATGAAGGTCTATGAGCAAAAATAAGAACTTTGAATAAGTTTAGAAGCAGAGAAAACAAATGTATATTGCCTTGATATGCGTGTTACAATGTATCCATTGAATAAAAATTATCTCCTTTATATAGTAGGAGAGTTTCATCCCTAGTACAATTCTAAGAAAGGTAAAAATCCTCTTTTTCGTTAATCACTGATCTGCTACCGATACAGGCCGAGATCCGCGCCGTGATATCTGGTTGGACGTAGATATTACGGCCCTTCGTTAGTCGTGTGCAACCGTTTGGTAATGCTCTTCCGAGGTCTTGAAACTTGAATCTGATCTGGGGGGCGTGGTCTCATTGGCTCCAGTGGTAGGCGCTTCGTTCGGGCCTCAGCACGAGAGGTTCCTAGCTTCGATTCTGATTCCATGTAGTTATTCCCTTGCTTTATTTTCCCCACCGGGAAATCGGAGTGCTCATTAGCCTCGGTTTTACCCGTATACAGATAGTCCTCTCGTTTCTCAGAGAGTAGGTTTGCCAAAATGATGGGAAATGAAAGATGTTCGCTGGTTCCTTCCTCCGTACGTTACAACCGAAACAACGAAGAAGTCAAAATGTCCCATCAGTCGTGTCGTTCTGACTCCAGACATGTGTCAACCATTGGTTGGATGCCTCCGAATGAAGCTTCACATACCTCCCAGGGTCCCCTATAAAAGTTTCCATCCTTTGCTCTATTTCCACTTTCCGATCAAGCTTCCGTCTTCAAATTTCCTAGTTATCACCAACTTCTATCAAACCTTCATGCCTTCCTCTTTGATCTTCAAATTTTTCATAATTGTTCTTAGGTTCTTACCTAGATTATCTTTAAACCTTCATACTTTGTTCTTCAGCCTTCAAATTTGTTCCTTCAAACCTTCAAACGTTTCATTTAAATTTTCAAACTTTATCAGATAGCAATGGCCAAAACTTCCAAATCAGTTCCTCAACAGGCTACCTCTTTATCTTCCTACCCGGCCACGAATGCCGAGGTGAGTGCTTCTGAGGCAGCTATTCCTGAAGCGGCCACTCCCGAGGTGGCTGCTCTTGAGGCATCTGCCCCCGAGCCTCCCATGAAAAGTTTTATACCCGGGGGTTGCTCAATTGCAGATGACTTCAAAGTCGAGAAACCCTCATCCAAACAAAATCAGGTTAAAGGAGCATCGGTATATGTGCTCTGTTACCGAAGATGTCATTCCCGTGGTCCGAGAGGACTGTAACTAGGAAGGCAAGAACGTAATAGTCCCCGAGCCTGAGGATGCCATTACTACCCACGTGGAGGGGTATTTAAGTGTTTACACTTACCCCTTTACACTAGGCCCGGTAGACCCAATTGTTTTGGATTTTTGCAAGAGATACGAGGTGTGCCTTGGGAAAATCCACTAGTCTCTTTGGAGGATCGTGATCCTTCTTTGTTATTTTGTGAATAACACTGAGTCTCTTCGGTTCACCATCGACCACATGCTCCGTGTAACGACCCGACCGGTCGTTTTGTGAATTAAAGTCCTGTTCTGATGCATAAGGTTTTGAACAACTTTGTATTATGTGTTATGACTTGCATGCTTGGTCGAGTTCAGTTACCGGATGATTTGGAGTCAATTTGGAAGAAGGATTCTAGTTTTGGAAGCTTAAGCGGTAAGAGTTGATCGGAATTTGGATTTTGTGTAAACGACTCCGGAATGGGGTTTTGATGATTTCAACAGCTTCGTATGGTGATTTTGGACTTAGGCGTGCGTCCAGATTTGGATTCGGAGGTCCGTAGGGTAATTTGAAGCATTTCAGCGAAAGTTGGAAAAGTTGAAGTTTTGGAAAGTTCAGGGGTTTGACCAAGAGTTGACTTTGGTGATATTGGAGTCGGAATGAGATTCTGAGAGTTAAAACAGCTCTGTTATGTCATTTGTAACTTACCTACAAAATTTGACGTCCTTCTTGGTTGATTTGATAGGTTCCGGCGTGAGTTTTAGAAGTTGGAAGATTTGAAAGTTCATGAGTTCGATTCATGGCGTGATTCGTAGTTTTGACGTTGTTTGATGTGATTTGAGACCTCAAGCGAGTCTGTATTAGGTTATGGAACTTGTTAGTGTGTTTAGACGGGGTCCCGGGGGCCTCGGGTGTGTTTCGGATGGGTTATGGGCCATTTCTTCAAGTATTAGAACTGTTGATTCTGTCATCTGGTTTCCTTCATCGCGTTCGCGTCCGTGTATCCGCGTTCGCGTTGTGTAATTTTGGAGGATAAAATATTTCTTCTTCGCATTTGCGTTCTTCTGTGTGCGTTCGCGTAGGAGTGTAATTCCTTTCTTCGCGTTCGCGTAGCTCAGTCGTTGGGCCATCAAATTTTCCTCTCCGCGTTCGCGAGCATACTGTTGCATTCTTGTAGCACGATTTGGTAGCCTTCATTTTTCCTCTTCGTGATCGCGAGTGATGTTCCATCATGATGCATTAAACACCTGGGCAGAATATATAGTACTCTACTCCCAAGGTTAGCTATTTTTAACATTTATGGAGTTCTAGAGCTCGGCTTTGAGCGATTATTTGTAGGTTTTTCAAGCAAATCAATTGGGTAAGTGCCCTTCACCTAGAATTTATTATATTCCATGATTCTATCTTTATTTTTATCATTAAATTAGTGTTTTGAGTTAAGGAAAAATGGGGATTTTGAAGAAAATTTTCAAAATGTAAAATGATGATTTGAGTGACGAATTGGTATCGGAATTTGATAATTTTGGTATGGTTGAACTCATATCGGAATGGGGATTCGAATTTTGTGAAATTTGTCGGGTTCCGAGGTACAGGCCCAGGGGTCAACTTTTGGGTTGATTTTTAGTTTTTGATAAAGATTCAAGCTTTATTATCCAGAATAGTGTCTTATAAGTTTTATTTATGCTTTGAAGTTATTTTGGCTAGATTTGAGCCGTCCGAAGGTCATTTCACTCGAGAAGATCGTTTTAGAGTGTCGGTCTATCTTCTTTGAGGTAAGTATCTTGCCTAACTTCGTGCGGGGGAACTACCCCTTAGGAATTGAGTCTTCTATGCTAATTGTATCATGTAAAGTCCGTAGGTGACAAGTACGTGCCCGGACTTATTTGTGGAAAGTTGATCTTTTAGGGCTCTTAGGTCCTTACGTTCACTAGATATGAAGTTATTTTGCCATTATTGAGCTCCCTATTTACTAGTTTCACCTCTACGTGTTTTAATTGGAATTAATTATTTCATGATCCACCCTTATTGCCTATTTGACTCTTATGTGCCTTAACCGAAGTTCTTACCTCTTCTATTTCTATGCTATCCCTCCCTAATCATTTTTTCTTAATTGAAATTATAATTATCTCTTCTGTAATTGTTCATCCTTAATTGAGGTTATAATTATATTTCTGTTGTGTACCCTTAATAGAATTTGTCGTATCTCTTTCGTAATTGCTCAACCCTAAAAGAAGTTTAGCTATCCTATATCTTAGTTGACTTATCCTTATTTGGAATTATTGACCCGTGATATCTCCCTTGTTGTTGAATTGTACTTTGTGGGATCGTTGTTGCATATCATTTCTCCCTTGTTGAGCTATTCTTATTGTGACTAGTATTATCTATTGTGTTTATTCTTTGTGAACTCGTTCTGCCATTTCTTTGAGATCAAAATCTCTTGAGTTGGGTAGCACGAGTTTTCTATCGTTTCTTTGTGTAGCACGAGGTTTCTGTCATGTAGTTGTTGTTGTGATGCACGAGGTCTCCGTCGTGCGGGTGTTATTGCGTTGCACGAGGTTTCTGAGGTGCTATTATTACTATTGATATATGCACATGCGGCGTGACAAGGCGGGCTATATATGTGGGTCGTGCATGTGGCGTAACAAGGTGGGAATATTATTATGCACATGTGGCGAGACAAGGCGGGCATTTACTTATTTATTGCGCATTTTACGAGACAAGGTGGGCTATGTCAGGTATTGATGTGTGATGACTTGTGATGGCCTGGGGGCGTTCTTGTGGTTGATATTTTTGTAACGGCGTACCTACCTGTGTGAGTTTTTATCTTGTGAAAATTTGTGGGGAACATTCTTACGTGTTGTTCATTTCTCTATACTTACTAGTTGGCTTGAGCTGTGTTAGAACACTTGTACAAGCATACACATAGTTAATCACTCCTATCAGTTTAAGAAGATGGTTCTTGAGATTATTGAGTATTTATACACAATCTCGTCTACTTGCCTTCTATGTGATAATGGTTCTATTGGCACATGAGTCGTCCGTGCAGTTACCAGTTAAAATAAGGGCACAAGATGCCAAGTGTTTAGGGTTCACAAAGTGGGACCTGTGACTTGTGAATATTTTGAGGTATGGTACCTCGTGGAGATTATTGTATAAAACCTGATGTGAAAGTGGTTATTCTCATCTAGTTGCTACCTGCCCTTCCTTAAATTGTGTTTACCGAATTTAGACTGTGTTCAGCTTACTCTACTGTGTTATTACTTGTTATGTTCCGCTGCTAATTGTGTGTTTCTATTTCTTATTGCAAGTACCATATTATCGTTGTCATTATGTGTAGCCTTATAGATATATCGTACTCTGTTAGTTCTACACTTATACTCGCTCAGGTTATTTAGTCCAATAGGTGTCTTGACTGTTCCTCGTCACTACTCCACTGAGGTTAGTCTTGATACTTACTGGGTACCGCTGTGGTGTACTCATACTACACTTCTGCACAATTTTTGTGCAGATCCGGGTATTTCAAAGTCAAATGATCATTAGCTAGCTGTGCGGATTCTTACTGTGGAGACTCAAGGTAAACCTGCTACTGCGTTCGCAGGCTTCGGAGTCACCTTCTGATGTTGTTTTTACACTGTTTATACTTATTTCGAAATAGTTGTATTTAGAGGTTTCTAGCAAACTCTGTAGAGCTTATGACTTGTACTACCGGTTTTGGGATTGTAATTCTTGTATGGAGATTTCTAATTTTCATTTGTCAATTGTTATTTATTATTGTTGTTAAATATTAGGCTTACCTAGTCCTTAAGACTAGGTGCCATCACGATTTGGGTCGTGACAAGTTGGTATCAAAGCTCTAGGTTCATAGGTGCTATGAGTTATAAGCGAGTTTAGTAGGATCTTGCGGATCGGTACGGAGACGTCTGTACTTATCTTCGAGAGGCTACAGAACTATTAGGACAGTCGCACTCATTTCATTCTTATCGTGTGAGTTTATTGATCTCGGGGTTTGAGCTTTTATCATTCTATTCTCTCGCAGATGGTGAGGACACGGGCTGCAGTTATCGATGACGTTGCTCCCGGAGTAGGTGTCACTAGAGACAGAGGCAGAGACCGATGAGGAGCACGTGCCGCAGCTAGAGCACCTACCAGAGCAGCAGTTGAGAAACCTCCAGCAGCTACGATTGGGGGACAGGTACCGGAGGCGCTTGCTGCTACCCTTGGACTTCAGGAGACTTTAGCACAGTTCCTCAGCATGTTTGGTACATTGGCTCAGGCAGGGTTGATTCCAGTTGCGCCAGCTACTTCATAGATCGGGGGAGGGACTCAGACTCCCATCGCCCGTACTCTAGAGCAGCGCGTTCCCATTGGTCAGGTTCCAGGTGTCATGGCGACACAACCTGTGGTTCCAATTCAGCCCGTGGTTAGGGCAGCAGCATCTGAGGAAGAGCAGCTTAGACTTGCAAGGTTCAAGAAGTATGACCCTCCTACTTCCAGTGGTTTGGCTTCAGAGAGTGCATAGGGTTTTCTAGAGGAGTGCCATCACATTCTCCACACTATGGGTATTGTGGAGACGAGTGGGGTTGATTTTACTACGTTCCAGCTTAGAGGAGCGACTTATCAGTGGTTGTGAGCATATGAGTTGGGTAGTCCGGCTAATACAGCTCCACTTTCATGGGCTCAGTTTTCAGAGATGTTCTTGAGAGAGTTTGTACCTCAGTCCCTTCGGGTTGCATGGTGCGTGGAGTTTGAGCAGCAACGCCAGGGCACTATGTCAGTGTCAGAGTATACCGTTAGATTCAGTGATTTGGCCAGACATGCACCTGCTTTGGTCACTACAGTTAGAGAGTGTGTCCGTAGATTCATTGAGGGACTCGGGCATGATATCCGGTTCATCATGGCTCAGGAGTTGGAGACAAATATTTCATTTCAGTAGGTGGTAGAGATCGCTCGCCGATTAGAGGGCATGTGGGACCAGGAGAGAGAGGACATGCAGGGCTAGGAGAGAGAGGGCAGAAGAGAGAGGATAGGGAGGCGAGGAGGCCTCGCAGACCGGAGAGATCCACTGGTCCTAACTTTGGAGGTAGGATACAGCATGGTAGAGGTTTTGTGGGTCAGCCAGTTCAGTTTGCACTTCAGGCTTCGCACAGTGTTTCAGGTACTCATGGGTCTCAAAGCACCAGTACCGCACAGTTCCCACAGCCGCATCAGTAGAGAGGTTGCTTTGAGTGTGGAGATACCAGTCACATGGTGAGAGATTGTCCCGGACTCCGGACAGATGTGTCACAGTGGAGTATTCAGGCGAGTAGAGGGCACCCAAGAGGGGGAGGCCCGCCCCGTTGATGTGTTTCATACAGTAGGTCTGAGGCCGCTGCGCCAGGTGATGTCATACAGGTATGCTTTCAATTTGTTATAGAGGAGCACCATTCGTATTTTGTTTCGGTTCTGCTTATCGAGGTGAGTCCTCCTATTTTGCTTCACATGTGGGTGAGTTTCATGATTTAGTATTTTGCCTATGTGTTTACCCTGGTTGGGAGACTCTGTAGTGGTAGCACGTGTCTATCGTTTGCTTTTATTAATTATTGAGAGTTATGAGACTAGAAGTGAATTCCTGTTGTCCATTACGGTAGGTTTTGATGTGATTCCTGAGTAATTTGGTTACGATCTGTGATTTAGATGCTCTACCGGGGTAAGAGTTCAGTAAGTGTTGTGATTTTATTAGTGGAAATGAGTTAGTGGAAGGTTTCGGTTGGTATGATGTGTATTCTACTTGTTATTCAGAGTTGAGGGTGAGACCCTCATGATTTCATGTGATTTGATATGTTTGAGTCGGGCTACGTGCCGCAGTGGAAGTTATATCAGGATAAAATCCTTGTGATTTGTTCATATAACTTGATTCTTCCTTGTAAATTGATTCGTATGATGGTACTGATAGAGAGTTGTGTTTGTCGGGCTTATTTGATATTTCTCTTATGTGTTTCTCCTTACATATTCAGTCATTTTCGTGCTGTGCTTATTTAAGTTTCAGCTTGCGTGGTATGTGCCCGGTGGCGTTAGATGTGATTTGCTGATTCGGGTGAATAGTTATGAGGTCTTCATATTTCTTGCAAAATTGTCAGTGTTGTGGAGGGTTGAAACGGGGTTCTAATGGATTTGAGGCTAATGGTCGGTGCTGGCGTTAATTTCGGGCAGCTATTGTGATCAGATATGTTATTATGGGCATATGTGTGATGTGTTACGCCGTGTGGTTGTACCTTGTGGGTGTAGGCATAAGTTGTTACAGCTGGTTGAGGTTGATATCGGGTAAGGAGGTAGGAATTGGGTCTTTTGGAGACGGACGAATGGTGAAGATTTTTGGCTCTAAGGCTTATTGGTATTGGTGGAAGGGATAAATTGCAGTTGAGATGGTATCGTCAGGCTTATGTGGATTGGGGTGACGAGGGGTAACCCGCGGGTGTATGTTGGATGAATACATTCAGTAATTTGATGACTTTGGGACGATTCTTGGCACGTTCGAGGACGAACGTTTGTTTAAGAGGGGGAGGATGTAACGACCCGGTCGGTCATTTTGTGAATTAAAGTCTCATTCAGAGGCATAAGGTTTTGAACAGCTTCGTATTATGTGTTATGACTTGCATGTGTGGTCGAGTTCAGTTACCGGATGATTCGGAGTCAATTTGGAAGAAGGATTCTAGTTTTGGAAGCTTAAGCGGTAAGAGTTGATCGAAATTTGGATTTTGTGTAAACGACTCCGGAGTGGGGTTTTGATGATTTCAACAGCTTTGTATAGTGATTTTGGACTTAGGTGTGCGTCCGAATTTGGATTCGGAGGTCAGTAGGGTAATTTGAAGCATTTCGGCGAAAGTAGAAAAAGTTGAAGTTTTGGAAGGTTCAGGGGTTTGACCAAGAGTTGACTTTAGTGATATCAGGATCAGAATGCGATTCTGAGAGCTGGAACAGCTCCGTTATATCATTTGGGACTTGCCTGTAAATTTTGACGCCATTCCGGGTTGATTTGATAAAGATTTAAGCTTTACTATCCGGAATAGTGTCTTATGAGTTTTATTTATGCTTTGAAGTTATTTTGGCTAAATTTGAGCCGTCTGGAGGTCATTTCGCTCGAGAAGTTCATTTTAGAGTGTCGGTCTATCTTCTTTGAGGTAAGTATCTTGCCTAACTTCATGTGAGGGAACTACCCCTTAGGAATTGAGTCTTCTATGCTAATTGTATCATGTAAATTTTGTGTACTGAGGTGACGAGTACGTGCCCGGGCTTATTTTTGGAAAGTTGACATTTTAGGGCGCTTCGGTCCTTATGTTCACTAGATATAAAGTTGTTTTGTCATGATTGAGTTCCCTATTTACTAGTTTTACCTCTACGTGTTTTAATTGAAATTAATTGCTTCATGATCCACCCTTATTGCCTATTTTACTCTTATGTGCCTTAACCGAAGTTGTTACCTCTTCTATTGCCATTCTATCCCTCCCTAATTGTTTTTCCTTAATTGAAATTATAATTATCTCTGTTGTAATTGTTCATCCTTAATTGAGGTTATGATTATCTTTCTGTTACGTACCCTTAATTGAATTTGTCGTATCTCTTTCGTAATTGCTCAAGCCTAAAAGAAGACTAGCTATCCTATATCTTAGTTGACTTATCCTTATTTGGAATTATTGACCTGTGATATCTCCCTTATTGTTGAATTGTACTTTGTGGAATCGTTGTTGCATATCATTTCTCCCTTGTTGAGTTATTCTTATTGTGACTAGTATTCTCTATTGTGTTTATTCTTTGTGAACTTGTTCTACCGTTTCTTTGTGATCAAAAGCTCTTGAGTTGGGTTACTTGTCGTACTTTTGTGTTATTGTCATTGTTGTTGTTGTACTCAGTACTGTGTAGCACAAGGTTTCTGCCGTGCGGTTGTTATTGTGATGCACGAGGTCTCTGCCGTGCGGGTGTTGTTGTGTTGCATGAGGTTTCTGCCGTGCTATTGTTACTATTGATAGGTGCACATGCGGCGTGACAAGGCGGGCTATATATGTGGGTTGCGCATGTGGCGAGATAAGGCACGCATTTACTTATTTATTGCGCACGTGGCGAGACAAGGTAGGCTATGTCAGGGATTAATCTGTGATGACTTGTGATGTCTGGGAGCATTCTTGTGGTTGATATTTGTGTAGCGGCGTACCTACCTGTGTGAGTTTTTATCTTGTGAAAATTTGTGGGGAACATTCTTACGTGTTGTTCATTTCTCTATACTTACTTGTTGGCATGAACTGTGTGAGAAAACTTGCACAAGCATACACATATTTAATCACTCCTATCGGTTTAAGAAGATGGTTCCTGAGATTATTGAGTATTTATAAATACCCTCGTCTACTTGCCTTCTATGTGAGAATGGTTCTATTGGCACGTGAGTCGTCCGTGCAGTTACCAGTTGAAATGAGGGCACAAGATGCCAAGTGTTTAGGGTTCACAAAGTGGGACCCGTGACTTGTGAATATTTTGAGGTATGGTACCTCGTGGAGATTATTGGATAAAACCTTATGTGAAAGTGGTTATTCTCATCTAGTTGCTACCTGCTCTTCCTTAAATTGTGTTCACCGGATTTAGACTGTGTTCAGCTTACTCTACTGTGTTATTACTTATTGTGTTCCACTGCTAATTGTTGTTTCTATTTCTTATTGCAAGTACCATATTATCGTTGTCATTATGCGTAGCCTTATAGATATATCGTATTTTGTTAGTTCTACACTTATACTCGCTCAGGTTATTTAGTCCAGTAGGTGTCTTGACTGTTCCTCATCACTACTCCAATCAGGTTAGTCTTGATACTTACTGGGTACTGTTGTGGTGTACGCATACTATGCTTCTGCACAAATTTTGTGCAGATCCAGGTATTTCGAAGTCAATCGATCATTAGCTAGCTGTGCGGATTCTTGCTGTGGAGACTCAAGGTAAACCTGATACTGCGTTCGTAGGCTTTGGAGTCACCTTCTGATGTTGCTTTTACACTGTTTATCCTTATTTCTAAACAGATGTATTTAGAGGTTTCTAGCAAACTCTGTAGATCTTATGACTTGTACTACCGGTTTAGGGATTGTAAGTCTTGTATGGAGATTTCTAATTTGCATTTGTCAATCGTTATTTATTATTGTTGTTAAATGTTAGGCTTACCTAGTCCCTAAGACTAGGTGCCATCATGACCTCCTACGCAGGGAGATTTAGGTCGTGACACTCCGTCTATACAATCCCTGAATTTTCTGAGGGAGATTAATCAAGCTCACTCGCCGGGCTAGCAAGGCCCCCTTCTCGAGTATTGATGAAGATCGATACTGAGGCTGGCAGGGACGCTTCGTTCGGGTGAAGACTGGAGACTTGATCCCTCCCGAGTTCATGCCATTCCCCGAGAAGTGGAATGCATCTTCTAAGTGCAGCCGTTTCTTAAGTGTTAATTTTTCTTCATTTCCTTTCTCATCATTCATATTTGTGGTTGTGCAGCTATTTCCCGAGTTCCAAATGTGGTCCCCTAGATCAAGGAGTGGATCGAAGGCATCTACAAACATATGTCATACTTCGAGCATTCATGGCATAAGCTTTCAAAAGGTCGATGGGAGGCCCGTTCTCATGGTAAGGTTCTCCCCCGAATAGCTATTATCGTGCTCTTAACTCACATTATACTGACCTTTCTTCTTTCTTTTATAGGTTTGCCTAAGACCACCAAACTTAGGCCTTTGGAAGGGGATGAGGACATGTCCTTGTCCATTGATCCCTCCGTTGAGAGGATAGCCCTGGGCTGCCGTGGGGGAAAAGAAGAAGAGGAAAAGAAAATCTTCGGGCTCCCCGGGTGCCGAGGTGAAGCCAAAGAAGAGGGTGGCACGTAAGCCCAAGAAGAGTACCACCTCTCGGGTGCCAGAATCCGACTCGCTTCTCCGGTTCAGGGATGAGTCGGAAGAAGATGACATTTTTGTTGTCCACGGATCGACACCCTCGGGGAGCAGGCGGCAACCGAGGAGAAGAGCCATAAGGCCGACCTCCTTCAAACTCAAGAGGCCGATATGGAGACAGGGGCTGGGACCCCCTAGAAGCCGGCTCCGCTCCGAAGGAAGTGACCGGTGTAATAGACATTGTGAAGACGCCCTCCTACACTGAGTCCATGCTTTAGGAGGCCCAAGCAGGAAAAGAGAAGTCCAGTGAAGGGGTTTATGGCGCGGACGACCCCCTTCATTATTTCTTCGATGGTGTGGACTCATCCACTTTGAAAGCTTTTTCCGGGCTAGGCGACTGGAAGTCCCGAAGAAGGACATATCTTCGGAAATTGGCAGGCCGAATTCGAGCCCAAAATTGATTAATCAGTTTCCCGCTCCGAGTGTGGACCCTGGTTGTAAGAGAGAGGTTATCCTACTGTCCTGGAGGATGCTCCGGGTTCTATATATTCCCGTGGGCGTAGCTAGCTACCTCTGATGCCTGGTGACTGAGGAGGACTAGGCAAAAATGAACGAGGTGGATGTGTTGTACATTTTCAATGAGGCACGGCATGCACTAAACCGGGTAAGGCATCATTACGTCTTCTTGAATTTTTACTTAGGTTTTGATATATCTCACGACTTTCATTGTTTTGCAGGCCTCGATACTTCACCAGGAGAGCTTCCTCCGGTACCGTGTCGAGGTAAATTGGCTCGAGCTCGAGCTCAAGGAGCAGGCTCAAAAGAAGGATATGTACAAGCTCCTCAGCGAGCAACTAGATAGGACCATCAAGGACCTTCAGGCCGAGCTGGATAGGGCTCAAAAGGAAGCATCGGCACTAAGGCAGGAACATGCCGACCTGATTGAAAAGGTAAAGGTCTTTGAAGTTATAAACGAGTAACTAGTCGCAGTGGCTAACGACAAAACCTCGCAAGTCCAACAGAAGATCGACCAAATCGACCAACTCCGAAAGGAGATGAACGAGATCCAAGCCATGGTCGATGGGTGGAAGAGCAAAATAGATTTGCTAGCTTCGGAAAAGGAAACTGCCCAGACTGAGTTGACATCGGTAGAGATTCAACTCTGGGTGGCGAAGGAGAAAGCTGACAAGCGGGCTCAGCTAAATGATGATCTCCGAGCACAGCTGAGCACGGTTGTCGCAGAGTGGTACACCCTCGGTAGAGAGTACGAGGTAATGAATTCCAAGTTGGAGACAACCTCTGTCGATGTTGAGGAGATGGTGGCCCAATACAAGGCCAATGTCGAAGCAGCCGAGGCCCGCCTGAAGACCAATACTGAATATATGAGGTGGCTGTATCGAAGGGAGACCTTCAAAGAAATTCACGCCCGAGGCTTTGATCTGTCGGCCAAGATCGAGGAAGCAATAAAGTTTGAGGCCGAGGTGAAGAAACTTTTTGAGCCTGAAGGTGCCGAAGGCTCCGAGGGTTTTGAGGGATCCAAAGGCTCCGACGATTCAGGCAACGAGTCGGGCCCCGGTGAAGATCAAGCATGAATGCCTTAGAAATTTTTTAGATTTTTGTCTTGTGTTTGTTTTTGTTTATTTTGAGACCGTTTTTGTTGGGCCTCTGTAAATATATTCCGGAATACATAAAATTTTCCTTTCTGGCAATTTCAAGTTTCTACTTTTTAGCATCTTTTCATAATTTCTATTTTTGCAAATATTTCTAATGCCTTAGCATAGAATCAAATGTAGCAATAAGTCGTTCATTTTTCAGAGGTCCAAATAGAGCCTGACATTGATGCAACTTTATTTGCTCGAGGCTTCGAAAACTCGGTGTGACCGGAAGTTTTCCCAAGATGCTTAAGTGATTTTTAGATGATGCTTTTTCCTAGGGTAACCTTTTTGCCGGTTTTAAATTTTTATGAAGGCCTTATGTTTTGATTACGAGCTTCGGACATCTCCGAGCCATTTTTTAGGGTGGTCATAGCCTTTTGTGTTTAGGCACTACCTAATAGGCTTTGTGCCTTCGGAATTTGGTAGCCCGAGTTGCTTGAACTTTTTTCGGACAACAGTCTCTGAGTAGGGGTAGCCCTCGGGCTCGATAGTCCCCGAATAAGGGTAGCCCTTAGGCTCGGTAGTCCTCGAATAGGGATAGCCCATAGGCCCGATAGTCCCTGGATAGGGGTAGGGTCTATGTTTTAAGAGGCAAAAATTCATAATAGCAAGGTGAAAATTTACTTTCATTTCTGTGTGTAAAGTACATGATCGAAAACGTGTAAAAGCTTGTATCATGGCGAAGGTGGCCTATGTGGGCACGGTTCACTTGACCGCTTGGCCCTTACAATAAATCCTAACCACCGAGCCTAAGCTATTCAAGTACGAAGTTTCCTTCTTTCCTTGCCAAGAACCTTAACCCGAGGGTGATGGCCCCCAGTATTCGAGGTCGATCTTGAGAATGCTTGGATACTGTTGATGCACCCATTGACTCCGGTTTAAGACCGACCTTCGAATCTAAGTTAGCACGATTTATTGTTGCCTCATTAAAAACCTTACCGAAAAATCCGTTTGGGATAAAACCGGTTCAAGGAAAAAAGAGTGCAACGCGTGCTTTCATACCTAATAGTCACATTCTCCCTTGATCGTTGCCTGCAAGTGTTAGTCCGATTCATAATATTATAAAAAAGTAAATGAGATTGTACCTTAGCAGTAGTACCGAAATTCATAATATTATAAAAAATCAAATGAGATCGTACCTTAGCAGTAGTACCGCTTTAATTGCATCATGTTCCAGTTGTTTGGTAGTTGTGCACCATTTTCTGCTTTGAGTTTGTACGAGCCTTTGCCAGTAATTCTGACGACTCGATATGGTCCTTCCCAATTCGGTCCTAGTTTTCCCTTGTTCTGGTTCCGGGTGTGTAGTGTCACTTTCCTTAACACCAAGTCCCTGATCTTGAAGTATCGGAGGTTGGCTCTTTGGTTATAATATCTTTCTATCCGTTGTTTCTGGCCGGCCAACCCAACTAGGGCGGCCTCACGTCTTTCATCCAATAGTTCCAAGCTCGTGCTCATGGCCTCACTGTTCGATTCTTCGATCTCATATCGAAACCTGAGCCTCGGTTCTCCCACCTCGATTAGTATTAAAGCTTTGGCACCATAAACCAATAAAAATGGGGTGATCCCAGTACTGGACTTCGAGGTCGTGCAATATGCCCATAGGACTTCGGGCAAGATTTCTTTCCACTTTCCTTTAGCATCGGTCAACCTTGTTTTAGGTTTTGAAGTATGGTCTTGTTCGTTGATTCCGTTTGTCCGTTCCCACTAGGGTGATAGGGTGTTGATAAGGTCTTTTTAATCTTGTGATCTTCAAAAAAATTATTTACTTTGTTGCCGATGAATTGCTTCCCATTATCACACACGATCTCGGCCGGTATTCCGAATCGGCATATTATGTGATCCCAAATGAAGTCAATAACTTCCTTTTCCTGGACTTTCTCGAATGCTTGAGAATCGACCCATTTAGAAAAATAATCAGTCATAAACAGTATGAACTGATCCTTACCAGGTGCCCACGGTAGGGGACCGATGATGTCTATTCCCCATTTCATGAACGTCCATGGGGACAAGACCGAATGGAGTAGATCTCCGAGTTGATGGATCATTGGTGCGTGGCTTTGACAGCTGTCGCATCTTCGTATAAAGTCCTTTGCATCCTTCTCCATGTCGATCCAGTAATAGCTGGCTCTGATTAATTTCCGAACCAAAGATTCTGTCCCCGAATGGTTTTTGCAAGTGCCTTCGTGAACTTCTCTTAAGACATATTCGGTATCTCCCAGCCCCAAGCATATGGAGAGTGGGCCGTCGAATGTTCTTCTGAACAGAGTCCCTTTGAATAGGCTAAACTTGGTCTCCTTCGTGGGCAACTTCCCCGTTTTAAATAATCTATGTATTTGTTCCTCCAATCCCAAGTTAAACTTGTTGAGTTGACTTCGGTATGACCTTCTTCCACCACCGACTTCATGAGCTGTATGACTGCTCCCAAACAGAATTTGTCATCATCAACCGATGATGCCAAGTTAGCCAGGGCATCGACCTCGCTATTTTGATCTCGGGGCACGTGTTGCAGGGTCCATTCCATGAATTGATGCAGCGTTACCTACAACTTGTCTAAGTACCTTCGCATCCGTTCCTCTTGTACTTTGAACATCCCATTGACTTGATTTACCACAAGGAGTGAATCATACTTAGCTTCGATCACATAGGCCCCAAGGATTTTAGCCAATTCGAGACCTACAATCAATCCTCATACCCGGCCCCGTTGTTAGTCAATTTCACTGTTCTAATAGATTGCCTAACTATATTACCCGTAGGTGGTTTCAGCATGATGCCGAGCCTGAACCCCTTTGCTTTCGAAGCATCGTCTGTAAAGAGGGTCCAAACTCCCGAGGTTAACAATAGTTCCCTTTCGACTTTGGGTACTAAGGCCGGCAAAAAGTCAGCTACGAAGTCTGCCAAAATTTGTGATTTGATGGCGGTTCGGGGCCGATACTCAATATCGTACCCGCTAATTTCAACTGCCCATTTGGCCAACCGACCCGAGAGGTCGGGCTTGTGCATGATGTTCCTCAATGGGTATGAGGTCACCACACATATGGGGTGGCATTGAAAGTATGGTGTTTACTTTTTGGAGGCGCTTAGCAAAGCGAGCGCCAATTTTTTCAGGTGAGGATACCTTATTTCGGCCTCGCCTAGAGTTCTACTAACATAGTAAATAGGAAATTGCGTACCTTCCTCTTTTCGGACTAAGACTCCACTTACCGCCATCTCGGATACCGCCAAGTAAAGGTACAGCTGCGCATCTGCCTTCTGAGTATGGAGCAGGGGTGGACCTAAAATGTGTTGTTTGAGTTTTTCCAAAGCTTGTTGTCATTCCGGGGTCCAATAAAAATTATTCTTCTTCTTCAATAGTGAGAAGAACCGATGGCTTTTATCTGAGGACCTCGATATGAACCGGCCCAGGGTGGCTATACTCCCGGTTATCCTTTGAACGGCCTTGACACTGTCCACCATGATGATGTCTTCTATAACTTTGATTTTATCAGGATTGATCTCGATCCCTCGGTTGGACACCATGAACCCGAGGAATTTTCCAGATTCGACCCGAATGCACATTTTTCCGGGTTCAGCTTCATATTATACCTCTTTAATATACCAAAGGTTTCCTATAAATGTTTCAAATAGTCATCTGCTCGCAGGGACTTGACTAACATGTCGTCAATATAAACCTCCATTGATTTTCCTATCTGCTCTTCGAACATCCGATTTACTAGGCGTTCAAAAGTAGCTCCGATGTTTTTTAACCCAAATGGCATTACATTATAATAGTAGGTGCCGAATTTAGTGATAAAAGAAGTCTTTTCTTGATCGCTCGGGTCCATCCAAATTTAGTTGTACCCGGAATAGGCATCGAGAAAGTTGAGTATCTTGTGCCCGACCGACGCATCGATCACGTGATCGATGTTAGGCAAAGGAAAAGAGTCCTTAGAGCATGCCTTGTTCAAGTCTTTGTAATCTATGCACATTCTTAATTTATTCCCTTTTTTGGCACTACCACTATGCTAGCTAACCAGTCCGGGTATTTTACTTCCCAAATGGAACCTATTTTAAGGAGTTTAGATACCTCGTCTTTGATGAATGCATGCTTGACTTTGGACTGAGGCCTCCTCTTCTATTTAACCGGGTGGAACTTCGGATCCAAACTCAACTTATGAGTGGTTATCTCCGGCGGAATCCCTGTCATATCAAGATGGGACCAAGCGAAACAATCTATGTTAGCTATAAGAAATTCAATGAGTTTTTTCCTGAGCTTAGGAGTTAACCCCGTGCCCAAGTATACCTTCTGATCGGGTAAGTGTTCGATCAATATGACTTGCTCCAACTCCTAGACCGTTGATTTGGTGGCATCGAAATCATCAGGGGCGATGAATGACCTAGGGATGCTGTAATCATCATCCTCGCATGCTCCCTGCTCCTCCGGTTTGGTCGGGGCCTGTATCGGTGATTGTTATTTAGTTTCTTCCTTCCTAACCGGCTCTGTGTTCTTTGATGTCGAGAGCACGGTCATCGGGATCACCTCGTCGACTGTGAACATTTCTTTTACGGCCGGCTGTTCCCCGTAGACCATCTTGATTCCTCCTGGTGTGGGGAACTTCAGTGCCCGGTGTAATGTCTAGGGTACTGACCTCATGTTGTGAATCCAAGGCATTCTGAATAAGGTGTTATACCTCATTTCCCCTTCGATCACATAGAATTTGGTATCCTGAATCATCCTGGCGGTATTCACTGGCAAATATATTTCTCATTTGGTAGTTTTGCATGCCATGTTAAATCCATTCAACACCCGGACTACTGGCACTATTTGGTCTTGTAAACCTAACTGCTCCAAGGCCTTCGATCTAATGATGTTGGCCGAGCTACCTGGGTCAATCAACATACGTTTAACTCGAGATTCATTTATAAGTACGGATATTACCAGTGTGTCATTATACGGTTGTACGATGCCTTCATCATCCGCATCATTGAACGAAATGGTTCCCTCCAGGATACAATCCCGTGTTCGCTTTTCCCTTGTGATGTACACTTTAGTGCCCTTTATTATCGATCCCTAGGGGACATCGACCCCTCAAATGATCATATTGATGACGTGTTGAGGTTCTTCTTGTTCGGTATGTTTGTTGGAGTCCCTGTTCCTGAAGTGATTTTTGGCTCGATCGCTCAGAAATTCCCGGAGATGCCCGTTATCGAATAATCGGGCCACTTCTTCTCTTAATTGTCTGCAGTTCTCGATCATGTGGCCATGAGTGCCATGATATTTACATATCAAGTTAGGTTCCCTCTAGGTAGGATCGAACTGCAGAGGTTGAGGCCATTTGGTCTCTTTGATGCGCCCGATGGCAGATACGATGATGGCTGCATCGATGTTGAAGTTATACTCTGATAATCTCGGAGGTTCCCTTCCCCGGAGCGGACTATCGAAACCATTTTTGCTCATCAGGCCTCGGTTATTGGGCCCTCGATCGCTTTTCCTTTTATTCCTTGTAGAGTTGCGCCCGGACCTGTTTCCCCTTTGATCTGCACTGTATAGTTGATACCGATCTCGAATCGGCCTTGATTCATGATCGACGACTCTCTTAGGCCTGTCTTCGGTTCTGATGGGATAAACGGACCCGGAAGGGGCTCCAAGTTGGTCATCCTCCACTCTGATTTTTGACTAGTACATGTCGTGGACGTCGACCCAAGTTATTGTCGGGTATTCTACCAAGTTTTGTTTCAGCTGCTGCGAAGCCAAGGAGCTTCGGGGGTTAAGTCCTTGAGTGAATGCCTGAACGGCCTAATCGTCCGCAACCGGAGGCAGGTCCATCCATTCCATTTGAAACCTTGACACGAACTCCCTGAGCATCTCGTTGTCCCTTTGCTTAACTTTGAAAAGGTCCAATTTTCTGGTCTCGACCTTGATGGCTCCGGCATGAGCTTTTACAAAAGCATCTGTGAGCATAGTGAACGAATCAATGGAGTTTGGGGGAAAGTTGTGGTACCATATCATCGCTCATTTTGATAGAGTCTCCCCAAACTTCTTTAATAACATCGACTCAATTTCGTCGTCACCCTTAATGGCGCATGTGTAAGAGGTCACATGCTCATTTGGATCTGTAGTTCCATTATATTTTGGAATATCGGGCATACGAAACCTCTTTGGGATTGGTTTCGGTGCCGCACTCAGAGGGAAAGGCTTTTGGACAAATTTCTTAGAGTCCAGGCCTTTCAGTATCGGAGGCGCTCCTGGGATTTGATCAACTCAGGAATTATATGTCTCTACCTTCTTGTCATTTGCCTCGATTTTCTTTTCACCAGATTCCACTCGTTTAATGCTTCTAGCATTTTCATCACTTCAGGGCTGACACCGAACTCAGCTTTCCCCGGCCTTTCGGTCATCTGCTCATTTCTTCGGGTATTTTCCCGGGGCAATTCAGGCTCAACTCTGCTGGGGGCGCGACTATTGTTTTGCAGTTGTGCTATCGCCGTCTGCTGATCCTGTTGCATTTCGAAGATCTATCATAGACTGACCCCGTCGCCTTCGCCTTCGGGTGCTCCCTGAGCCGTTGGTCGAGCTCCTCCGTGAATGATATTTTCGGGGTCAATAAGAAGGTTGGCATCATTGGCCACATGTGAGTTAGCATCGACTGGGTCTACGACTGGGACCCCATTGGGATCAGCAGGGGGCATCTCATTGCTAGGCACCAGATTGTTGTTTTCACCATGATGGCCAGATCCGTCCTCGGCGTTCAAGTGAGCGGATTGAGAATTTGACATTTTCAAGCCGACCTAAAAATGACACCTTAAAGAACAAGTATAAAATAGAGTGTGTTATGGAGATTTGTATCAAACCACCACTATTATCCTTAGCCCCACGGTGGACGCCAAACTGTTTACTCTTAAAATGGGTAATAATTGAATTTATACGCAGTTTTAAGGATATGTGGACTAATTTAATACAAGTGATCAATAACGTTAAATAAGTGAATTAAAGATAGAAATAATGATCAAACCAGTTGTGATGTTAGGTCCGAGCTTGGATCTGAACTTAGTGATTGGTCTACCCTCTGTTCGAAGCCAAATACTTATGAAGGACTATAAGCAAAAATAAAAAATTTGAATAAGTTTAGAAGTAGAGAAAACGAATGTATATTGTCTTGATATGCGTGTTACAATATGTCCATTGAATAAAAATCTTCTCCTTTATATAGTAGGAGAGTTTCATCCCTAATACAATTCTAAGAAAGATATAAATCCTCTTTTTCGTTAATCACTAATCTGTTGCCGATACGGGCCGAGATCCGCGCCGTGATATCTGCGCCATGATATCCGGTTGGGCGCTGATATCACGACCCTTCATTAGTCATGTGCAATTATTTGGTAATGCTCTTATGAGGTCTTGAAACTTGAACCGGATCCGGGGGCGTGGTCTCGATGGCTCCAGTGGGAGGCGCTTCATTCGAGCCTTAGCACGAGAGGTTCCTACCTTCGATTCCGATTCCATGTAGTTATGCCATTGCTTCGTTTTTTCTACCGAAAAATCGGAGTGCTCATTAGCCTCGGTTTTACCCGTATAAAATTATATAACATATAAACAACAAATCCCAGCCTATGAATTCGACAAAGAGACATGTCAAGCAGCTAAGGCTGTATTGAATATTATCAAAGCTAGAAACAATGGAGCGGACCCGCTCCCTCGGGGGAATTGCTGCCCCTATATGAGCTTCGGACAGATTGCTCCCTTCTTCCGAACCTCCCCCTCAAGTTATATAGGTACATCTTGAGGAATATACATTATCAAAAACTTATACGTTAAATATTTGGGGTTATGAATATGAAAGGTATGAGAATTATTAAAATTATTAAAAATATAGGTTATGAAAATAAAGAGGTGTGAGTTATGAAGATAAAAATTTTAAAATAAGATAAATGGAGAAAATGATGAAAACCCCAAAAAAGGAGACAAAAATAAATATGTTTCTTAGCTTGAGGGGTATTACCTCACTTTTCTGTTGCTGCCATGAAATATATCCCGACATGAAATTTCGCAATAAAACAAGATAATGTTTAGGTGATTAGGAAGAAAAATCTCTAAATTACTAGAAGAACATTTGGTTGACGATGTTAAATAATATCCGCATTAAATTATACAAAAAATTATACATATATTTTATGCGAGATAGCATGAAATAAATATATCTATTAACAATGCGCGTAATAAACTATTTAAAGATAAAACATCCTTTTAAAGTAAGTAATTCATGTATCAAGATCTATTAATCATAGATATGATTATTTGGAGAAATCACTTATTCTTTATTATGATTTTAAAAAATCTATGAATTAACTGTGCAAAATGTTATTTATATAATTTCTTTAAAATATTTCAAAGTATACACTACAATGTTTTGTGTTTTTCTTTTTGCAATATATATAAATTTCAACTGCAAATTAGATTCAAAAGTGGACACCTCCTACTCTGTGCAGTGCATGAGAGTATCCTCTTAACTCAATTTCTATCAAAAAAACGCACTTTTTGCTGGAGCCTGGAGAAATGGTAGGATATTGAGCTGGAAAAAAAAGCTAGGGTTTGATATTCATGGCTGCAACTGACAGTGATAACAAGCGACACCATACTGGAGAAGGAAGAGGTGGTGATTGTGAGGCGTCAATGGAAAAACTTCCACACCACATAATAACTCACGTATTGCACAAACTGGATTTGGAATCTCTTTGCACCGCTGCTTGCGTCTCTCGAACTTTCCATTCCGCCGTTACACACCTTCTTTCTTCTCTTTCCTCTCTCGATCTTTCTGTAAGTCAATTTTCTTTAATGCCCTAATTTTATTAGTAGATACAATCAGATGGGACATCCACGTAACCTAATTGAGCACAATACAATAGCAAATGAAGTAAGCAAATACAATTAAATAAATAAATCGTTGTATCTCGAGTTCATTTCTTAAGTTTTGTTCCTTAATTATCTAAAGCTTTGTTTAGATTTATATACTTGTTCAGATTATTACGAAATGAAATGATTGGGAATAGGGTGGATTGGATATCCAGGACTTAATATGCCTGACTCCATTTAGTTTAGGATTTGATTGCATTGATTGTCTTGAGATTGTTTTGGCGCCGAGAATCATTCAGAGTTCATTGCTGGTTGATTTAGGTTGACCTAATTATGTATGCTTTACTAGCAAACACTGCGGAGGCATTTTCTTGGCTTCACTTTGCTACGTGCGCATTGCAATGCAACTGTAGCCGATCCACTCACGGTAAAAATAGTCTTGTGAATCACACCAAAGGGTGTGGCCTAGTGGTCAATAAAGTGTGAGGAGAACCATGAGTTATCAAGTTCAAATCCCACTGAGGAAAAAAATATTAGGTGATTTCTCCCTATTTGTCGTAAGCCTTGGTTGGCATAGTTAAACGGTACCTCTATTGGTAGAGATAGCAGGTACCTGGTGGAATAGTTGATATGCGCGCAAGCTAGTTCAGACACTATTGTCATCAAAAGATAGTCTGATGAATCCTCTTATTATCAAATAGAGCAGCATGGGTGCGGAGAATGTATATAGATTGGGATTGAGACGTAGTTGACTGTCCGTTGACTGTCTTTACTCTGCTAATGTCATTTCTACTTCTGGGATGAACTTTTAACAAGAGTATCTCTGATTTACAGGGATTTTCTCTTGATGAAGAGTCTTTAAAACATGTTGTGAGTAGGGTACAAGGAGCCAAGAGCTTAACGATTGATTGCCTCCAGGTGGAGAATGATTCCTCCATTTTCAATATCCTCCATGAACATATCGTAGACTTGAGTTTGCTCAAATGTTCCTCTCTGTCTTATGACATTCTTCGTGCAATTGGAGAAAGGTGCCCCAACTTAAGGTATTCTCTTCTGTCAAACTTCATTTCTTGCTACTTTCAACAATTGACATGCATTGCCAATTGTTATTAGACGCATCGTTGGTTCTGGTATGAGCTGTACAAGTGGCAATCGTTTAATCGGGGCTTAGAAGGCATCAATCTCCATTTCTATATGGAAATGTTGGATTTTCAGACGCTATTATCCTGGAATTCTCTCTGCATAAATGAATTTTATTAATTGTAATAGTTCACTTGAGCCATTACACTTCAACTTCCAGAAGCAGATTTGCTAACTTAAATAACTTGTGGCGTACAAGTATATTTGTGAACCAATTCATTTATCTGCTAATTTTTTATTAAAATGTTTCTCATTGACCTTCGACGATCTTTCTTAGGCTGTCTGGTATAGAAAACTGAACTTTGAGCTTTTGCACTTGGCATTTATTAACTCCATTCTGTATCATTACCTTCAGAAGATGGAACTGTCAAGATAATTGGAAGTCCATTGTGCTTACACCAGCAAAATGTTGCTTCTGTACTATGTGACTTCTCCTTGGCTTTGTTTTCCAATGTACATCCTTTTTTCTTTCTGAAACAGGTTCTTCCTTATAGAATTTGCTGGGCATGTATTACCGGAACTTTTCAAAACAAAGCTTATAGAAATGCTCCAAAAGATTTCCTTGTTGGAGGTAAAGTATTCTCATGTATAACAATTTTTCCTCCCTTATTCAAATTGTCTTATGATGCCTCTTCAAACTTGTTACTCTTAGAACTAAGAGTTTTTCCTTTGTTGGTCAACCTTATGAGCTCTTCTTTTTCCTGCAGGCCCTGTCAATAAAAATCCGAGGGACCATACTTGATGTTTTTGATTTACAATCTCTTGAACTATTTTTGCCCAAGAGTGTCAAGAGTTTAAAGTTGCAGCCAACGGCTGAACACTTCTCTATCCACTGGATAGATAAGCTCAGAGGTGTCCCTTGGTTCAAATTGCAAAGCTTATCTCTTGTCTTGGACATTATTTCAGATAACCTTTTCATCACAGTTGTGAATTCTCTTCCGCTCTTGGTAGAGCTGGATCTTGAAGACAGACCTCTCACTGAGCCATCGATGCGGTTGGATTTGACCAACACTGGACTACAGTGTCTGGAGGTTTGCCAGCATCTAATTACCCTCTCAATTGTTCGAAGTAGAATATATTATCCTGCTTCATTTAAGAGAGTGGACAATTTGGGCATGTTCCTTCTTTCTGAAGGTTGTGGAGGACTTGAATCAGTGAAACTTGGTGGGTTCACAAAGGTTACTGAAGCTGGCTTTTCATCAATTCTGCACTCATGCCAGAATCTGAAGAAATTTGAAGTGCTGAATTCATCTCTATTGTCAGACTTGGCGTTCCATGATATGAGGGGAGTTGCTAGGTCCCTACTTGAATTAAGGTTGTTATCGTGCAGGCTTCTAACCAGTGAAGCTATGGAGGAATTATCCTCATTTAGTAACTTGGAGGTACTTGACACAAGTGGGTGCAGAAGCATTTCTGACCCCTGTCTCAGCTACATATCAGGTCTTACTACACTCAGGACACTAAACTTAGCAGAAGCTGATATTACTGACAGTGGTCTTGCTATTCTTGGTAGAGGAGACTTACCCATTGCACGGTTGTGCATCAGAGGCTGCAAGAGAGTAACTGACAGGGGAATCGGGTTTTTATTTCATGGAGAGCGGAAAATCTGCAAAACATTATCATCATTGGATGTTGGTCAAATGCCCGGAATATCTGATGCAGGCATTTTTACCATTTCATCTGCTGCCAAAGCATTAACTGATTTATGTCTAAGGTACTGCTTCCATGTGACTGATGCTGCAATGAAGATGTTGGTGGATAGACCAAACCACAAGAGTTGTCTACTGCAAAGACTTGATCTTTATAACTGTCGAAGTCTGTCTGATGATTTGATAATGCTACTTCTGGATAAGTCTCCGTTCCGTGGTTTGCGCTGGCTTGGCGTTGGATCTACTCTCTTAGTCAATAAAAGAGGCAATTTCTCCACAGTATGCAATGGACGACCCTGGTTGGTCGTGTGTTTTGATGGCTGTGAATTGGGGTGCCACGATGGTTGGCAATTTCACAAATCAAATGGCTACTAAATTATGCATTAGTGAACAGGAGACCTTTCTGAAAGAAGAAACTGTATAAATCAAGATAGACTTCATCTTTGCTTTCTCAAGGGCCGACACCACATAGCTTTTCTTTACATTGTTTTAACATCTCAATTAGGCACCGCCTATAGTTGGGTACCACAAGTTGGCCGAGTTTTGTTCTCTACTTTGTACTTCAGTTTTTCTAAAATACAGCTTCACTGTGATGCACTTTGGATAGCCTACAAGGCTACAACCACACTTTTGCGTATGTACTTGTGCTTGAGCTTGGTTATGCTTATTTTAGCCTTACGTTCTTTGTGCGTGTTCCTTATACCATTAAATATAATTTTTTTTTAAAATCACACAAATACATTATTAAAAATGTGCTTGAGTTATAAAAAAAATTAAAGATAGTAGAAGAATCAGAAAAATAGGGATCACGATTTTCTTGTTCATTGAGCCTAAAATATTATTTCTTTCTTTAACTCTTCAATATATTTTGAAAACAATTATATCATAACTTTTTAATGTAAAATTTATTTTTTAATGATAAAAATTCTATCAATTTGGAGAAATATATCTATGTTTTATGATAGAATTATTCTTCAATATTTACCGAGAGTTATTTGATATTGAAATATCTTATTAACATTGATAAATTATCTTCAAGGGAGATTAAAATTGTAAGTCTATTCTATTTAATCATTACTGGCCATTTATGCGTAATGGAATCATCCACTTACTTTTCGTCATTCGTATAAAAAGAAAAGAATATATGCATAGAGAATTTTTTAAAATAATAAAGTATATGTAAAAGACAATTGAAAATTTTGATCCAAAAGGAGATTAAAATTGTAAGTCTATTTTATTTAATCATTACCAGCCATTTATGCGTAATGGAATCATCCACTTACTTTTCGTCATTCATATAAAAAGAAAAGACTATATGCATAGAGAATTTTTTAAAATAATAAAGTATATGTAAAGAAAATTGAAAATTTTGATCCAAAAGGAGAAAAAAATTGTAAGTCTATTTTATTTAATCATTACCGGCCATTTATGTGTAATGGAATCATCCACTTACTTTTCTTGTAATCTTGTAAAAAGAAAGACTACAGTCAGACCTCTTTATAAGAGCATTCTTATATAACAACACTTTACTATAAAAGTCAAGTTTTTTTGGAATCGAACTTACGTTCTATTATAATATATATTTTCTATAACAGCAATTTGCTATAACATACAAAAATGTCCAGAACAAACGAGGATGTTATAGAGAGGTTTAACTGTATATGCATAGAGAATTTTTTAAAATAATAAAGCATATGTAAAAGACAATTGTGTTATAAAATCTTGAATTGTGGTGGATGTCCATAACCACCAAATGAGTAATGCTCGCTACTCTTCTCCATTATCTTCATAACTTTCACTACTATAATACTTATGGAGTTATGATTGTAACTCCATAATCTCCCCATGATCTTCCTCCATGATCTCAAATGCTTAATGACATATTCAATGACATATTTCTTCACTTTGCATACCTCTATAAAGGCCTTATAATAGATGGATAGATCACACAATTGAAGAAGAAATAAGAATCTCTCATCTTTTTCTCTCCATATCTCGTAGCTTGCTTTTTCTTGTTTTATATCGTTACTTTTTGCTATATTTCATAACAAACCGAAAATTTTGATCCAAAAGGAGACGAAATAATTACTCATATCAGCAAAGTCATAAGAACAAATTTCTATTGGCAGTACATTACACATATTTTTAAACCACTTGCCAACAACTCTCCACCGACATGATCATTGATCACATCAGCTTCATTGAAAAAGAGGTCATTAAACCGAAGGAACTCTAACAATTTCATACATAAGAATATAAAATCTAAAGGAGCATATTGTGAAGAAAAACGACATCTATTTCATGCAAAAATCAAAGCCACAAGTTTATTTGAAGTAATTAGTGTATCTTTACTTTTCTTTCATTGAGTCCCTAAAAAAGGAATCTGTACATAACTAATTATATGTTGTAGTTTCTACGAATGAATAACTTTTGAAATACATCGCCATATCTTGGCTGTAGGTAACACGTGTATATCTACAACACACATAAAAGAAATTATCTATGGACATCCAAGGGAGAGTGTTATAAAATCTTGAATTATGGTGGATGTCCATAACCATCAAATGAGTAATGCTCACTACTATTCTCCATTATCTCCATAATTTTTACTACTATAATACTTATGGAGTTATGATTGTAACTCCATAACCTCCCCCATGATCTTCCTCCATGAGCTCAAATGCTTAATGACATATTCAATGACATATTTCTTCACTTTTCATGCCTATATAAAGGCCTTGTAATAGATGGAAAGATCACACAATTGAAGAAGAAATAAGAATTTCTCCTCTCTTTCTTTCTATATCTCGTAGCTTGTTTTTCCTTATTTTATATTGTTACTTTGAGTTATATTTCATAACATGTTATCAGCACGAGTCTCAACCAATTGATGTTATCTGCTTTAATCGGGTTTTATCTTCTTTCAACCAGAGTTGGTCAATTTTCTTTTCGGTCCAGTAAGTTTTACTTTTAAAATCTTATGTCAGCATATGTCTGTTAATTCATGTCTAGCTTTGAGTTTACACTTATGCAAATATGACAACATGATAATCAAACCAACAATCTTAATCTATGAATATATTGGATAATACTTACGGGTTCTTAATTTATTCTAAAAAAAAATTTGGAGTTAATAATATAATGCGCAATATGTTGGATACTAATGCACATACACGGTATTTCAGCACTGACTTTAGCTCAAGGATGAGTTCCAATGCATTGGCCTATTATACTATTAATTGGGGATAAGACGGTGGATTTAAATTCCAACGCACCATGAGGGTAAGACATCAAGATCTAGTCTTGATGTTCCATGATGATAAAAGTTGGGTTTGAGACCCAATTCATTATGGCCTAATATATCTTTATATTGGTAAGGCATTGGGTTTGAGTCCCAATGCACTATATTGATGATATAATAATGATTGAAGAAAAATAATGTATTTTCACGAAAAAGCATGATGCTTGTCCCACTTGATTTGCTCGAAATGAATGTAGTAGCGGTGCATAATAAGTCTAAATGAAGATAAGTGGAGACCAATGAATATGGGCGTGCCAAACAATAAAATAATAATAGTCATCATTATGGTAATTGTAAAAAGACGAACAATAAGAATTCTCGTAATATTCCTTCAAAATAGGAAGGTGATATTTGTCATCAATGTGGTATAAAAATAATAAAGCATGCCCATATAATTATATCCCACTTGAAAATATGACTTGTGATAAGCATTGTAAATGCAAACTCATTCCTGAAAGTGAATGTGAAAATATATATATGATAAAAATTATGCATAATAATATACTTATGCATGGTTGGATAAATACTACAACTCACCTCTAAGGGAGGTTTAAGACAAAGAAAGATAATAAATATTAATGTGTAGTTACATGAATATGTCATTGGTCGCGTACATGTGATACGCCAAAAACAATTATTTTGTCGTGCCTTAAAAGGTTATTAAAGGCTAAGTTAAAACAAGAAATGATTTTGCTTATGATGATTTTGACTATGACAATTATTATGATATGATTTTCTCCGTGAAGGAGACATTAACTATATGGATGATGTGACAAAAGATATTGTAGTACAAAAATCAATTAAGAGCTCCGGAAGAACTAATTTATTACTACCCGGATGAATAAAATTATTCATGATATTGATATTATAGTAAGTCTCAAAAGAAACCTTTTGAGTTTCAAATATATTAGCCAAAGTGGTTGGCATATTGAGACATTAAATGAAAGGAAGATTGAATATCTGCAAATTCCTATAATTATACCAGAAAAATATGAAAGGCTACCCGACTTTTCTTTTATTTATACTACATAAGTATAAGCATGATGATTGAATCACATGCCACAAGTAAACTAAAGGTTTATTGAAATAAATATCAATTGGCATGACCGGTTGGCCATCTCGGTTCAATTATGATGCGAAAAATTGATTGAGAATTCACATTGACATATATTAAAGAAATAGAAAATTCTTCAAGAATTCTCTTGTGTTGCTTATTCTCATAATATACCAGTTAAGGTTGGGATGGAATCCCTTGATTTTTGGAACGAATAAAAGGTGATATATATGTGCCCAGTCACCTGACATGTGTACCGTTTATTATTATATGATTTTTATAGATGCATCTATTGTATGGTCACATGTGCGTTTGTTATTAACTTGCAGTTTGGCTTTTGTAAGGTTGCTTGCTCAAATTATTAGAGCATTGTTCCATAATATAAATTATAATAATTTATCTTGATAATGCTGGTTTAAATCCAAGTTGGTTTAGCAGAAATTGTATGCCTCCAATTATAGCTAAACCATTATTTATGAGAACAAAACTCTCAAATTGAAATTCGGTATGACATATATTATTTAATATTCAGCAGCACTTGTACGCATCTTGCCAACAAATTATGATAAATTCTCCCTATCACAATTGGTTCAGGGTCAGGAACCAAATAATTTCCATCTAGAAATATAAATGTGATATATGATTTAATTGTTGCACCACAATACAAAATTAGGTCTCCAAACAAGGTTGGGGATATGTGTTGGTGATTTCAATATTAGGGAGAGAAAAGTGGCAGCTGAAAAAGTAATACATGGAATGAATTATTATGAATACATATAGTTTCTCGTACAAGAAAATATGAACTTGAAATTTAAGTGATAATTCATTTGCAAATTATTGCAGATGCATTTGCTGGCCCAAAACTAAATATGTCATATTTCAGCTACTAATGTTCCAAATAGAATAAAGTTCATGATGAACATAGTCTATGGCATGCATGAAGCATAATAAACTAATTGGTTCCAAAGATAAAACTCTTTGAAGAATGAGAGGAGCAAATGATCAAGATGGTCATAATAAGGAGGCAAGTGCTCTAGAAGAGCACCACGACATAACACGTCACAAGACCTCGTGGGGGAGGCTCAGGTACCTGAAAATAATGAGATAAAGAGATCTCAATAAGTTATGTCTTTATGGAATAATAATGGAACCGACATAAAATGACCGTCGACGATATTGTTAATATAATGTGGCGCTCAATATTATTAATATTGACGAGAATCTTGAGCTCAAATCTGATATGAAATTTGGACAGATAAATAATTGGCCAAATGAAAAATACGTAATGAAAATTGACTTCACCTGAAAAATATGAAGTTAGACGGATAGTCCCAATAACTGAAAGTATAAAGCCAGTGGTGGTATAAATGTGTTCTTGTACGAAAAAGGTCAAGTCGATAGACATAAAGACGACTTGTGACACAAGAAGATTTGTAAATATCCTAGTAATTATTATGTGGTGACATGTTCTCATGTGGTGGATGTAGTCATTTCAGGTTTTAATCTGGTAATACATGAAAAACTTGATATGCGTATAATGAAAATCATTGAAGGATTTAAATTGTTCTGAAGCATATTAAGGTTCCCAAAAAATTTATTAAATAAAGCTTCAAAAAATTCTTACGTGAATAAGAGCGATCATGGCGTACATGATTTGTTTTTATGTCTAGTGCAATTGGTGCACTAATGTATCTTGCTAGAACTATGAGCACAACAATATACAAGCAAGATATCGTTTTATTCCTATATGAAGATATTGGAATACTATTAGGATTAGATTGCAAAAAGAATACTTGATATAGATTTGTTTATTCTAACAAATATTGCCAAAGTTTTGTTGATTATGCAAATGCAGACATTTTCTGTAGTTCGTTCTTCAAACAATCTATTTGTATGTGAGGGTACTGTCATATTATTATTTCACAAGACAATCATTTGTTGATACTTATTCAACAATGTCAATATACTAGCAACTGATAAATCAAGTCACTCAACACACAATCGGTGTGTGACTTTACTTTGAAGAGAAGATTCCAATAATAGTGAAGACGATGATGTTTGCTAATCTGAATTGAAAGAAGGATATATTAAAGGAGACAGAATAAATCATATATTTCATCAAAGTTCTTTATCAGACACAGTCTTCACCGAACGGTAAAATAGATGTTCAATGAATTTGTTCGCTTGATAATTTGGTGATTCTATTCAACGAAGCATGATCAACCTCAACATTTGAGAAGTTGGTATATAGGATCGTAACACATCATCTAGGTGAAACAAATTGATGTTTTCATCAGGGGAGGCAAATACGCGTTGTATTCTTTTTGTCTTAGCTACGGTTTTATCCCACTGGGTTTTCCTGGCAAGGTTTTTAATGAGGCAGAAAGCAATGCATATTACATGATATGTGTACTCTTTTTCCTTCACTAGGCTTTTTTTTCCCATATGATTTTTTCCTAGCAAGGTTTTAACGAGGCACATTATCTATGGATATCCAAGGGGAGTGTTATAAAATCTTGAATTATGGTGGATGTCCATAACCACCAAATGAGTAATACTCACTACTCTTCTCCATTATCTCCATAACTTTCACTACTATAATACTTATGGAGTTATGATTGTAACTCCATAACCTCCCCATGATCTTCCTCCATGATCTCAAATGCTTAATGACATATTCAATAACATATTTCTTCACTTTGCATGCCTCAATAAAGACCTTGTAATAGATGGATAGATCACACAATTGAAGAAGAAATAATAATCTCTCATCTCTTTCTCTCCATATCTCGTAGCTTGTTTTTTCTTGTTCTATATTGTTACTTTTTGCTATATTTCATAACCAGTGGCGGACCCACGTGGTGGCTAGCAGGTTCAACTGAACCCGCTTCGCAAAAAAATAATATTGTGTATATGTATAAATTAGAATTAAAACTGTGTAAATTTTGTATAAATATTTTATTTGAACCCACTTGACAACTAATATTTTACGACTAAAGTTATGTACTTTTAAAATTGAACCCGCTTGCACAAAATTCTGGTTCCACCACTGTTGATAACAAACTGAAAATTTTGATCCAAAAGGAGATGAAATAATTACTCATATCTGCAAAGTCATAAGAACAAATTTCTATTGGCAGTACATTACACATATTTTTAAACCACTTGCCAAACTCTCCACCGACATAATCATTGATCACATCAGCTTCATTGAAAAAAAGGCCTTTAAACTCAAGGAACCCAACAATTTCATACATAAGAATATAAAATCTCAAAGGAGCATATTGTGAAGAAAAAAGACACCTATTTCATGCAAAAATCAAAGCCACAAGTTTATTTGAAGTAATTAGTGTATCTTTACTTTTCATTCATTGAGTCCCTAAAAAGGAATCTGTACATAACTAATTATATGTTGTAGTTTCTACGAATGAACTTTTGAAATACATCACCATATCCTGGCTGCAGGAAACACGTGTATATCTACAACAAACATAAAAGAAATTATAATTATTGAAGAAACTCATAACTTGGCAGAGAAAATAGGGAGACACAAGTTTTGAACATAAGGTTATTTTTCTTACGTTCTGTACATGAAAAGAGTTGCAGTATAAGTGTTTTTCTCCTAGGTTTAGTATAACTCTAATATTCTATAATATTTGTACAACTTGAACCATTACAAACTTGATTTTGACCTACGACAGGAAATCATTTACCTTCCAATCTAAACCACGTGAATCATGGTGGTTTGACGGTGGATTCTCTCTAACTTTACGTCAATAATTTAAATAAAAAAATTATTTATATAAGAATTTTTTATATGAATTTTAAAGTCCTATATATTAGTACTATTTACATAGTTCAAATAAGAAAAGGGTTAATAATCAAAATTTTAGTTGATTTCAGAATCTAAATATTGAAATAAAAATTAAATAATTCTTTTGTGTAGTGTGAAATATGTTTTTAAAAAGATAAAAAACGTGAACAATAAATTTGCAGCCTAAGTTGTAATGTACTGATTATCTTGCTTTAACGTTCTCTGTTGTATAAGCCTTTATATTGCAATGAATATCATCTTGTTAAAAAGCCTCTATATTGCAATGAATATCATCTTGTTAAAAAGTATCTCTCTCCACTTTCACGAGAAATGCGCAAGTTTATTTGCAGTCTGTCGTATGAAACATCATCTTTGATCGCAATGAGTTTCATCTACAACAGATAAACAAAAGGGTTTTTTCTGTCATCACCGGCCACAAAAGAATTGGATTGCTTAACAAGATTAAAGCAGTGTATTTTTGTATTTCAAGTGAACATGTAAGATTTTAAGAACTCGCACTCCATAAGATAGGGCAACTTTATAATAATGTTTGTATAAATCAAACTGAAATTTATTTCAACAGAAAAAAATTGACCACTTGAAAGTAATTTTACTGAAGATTAACTTGGTATTAAAAGGGTTCGGTTGTGTGAAAGGAAGAACACATACCCAGAATCTCAAATTAAATTAGCACTAGTATAACATTACTGCTATCGGGCAAAAACAGGCCCAAGCATACTGATTAAAAACTTCTGAAGCCAAAATCCTCTACCACTTTCTCCCACGTATAATAATGGTGCCACAAGAATCAAGTTTATAATATAAGGGCAACTAAGACTGAAGAAAGGCAAAAGAAAAGCAAACTCACTACTTTGATTCCTATATCCCAAACATGTGATCCCTAACCTCGCAAAACATGTAGCTACGCTATAGAGGAAACTCGATAAGAGCAAAAAGGCAAATCTTGGCAATATATAAACTTTCAAATAAAAGCAGTTCGCCCACCCCTCCTGCTATGCCTATCATATGCAGTGTTGAATTTGTCAACAAGCTCGTTCATTGTGCTGCAACCACCAAAGAAAATAAAAAAATCTTAGATACATTAAATATGGCTCATGGACTTCAGTAAATCATAGATGACCAAGGCAACTGTGTCACCTGCTTGCACTTAAAATCTGTGGTAATAACTTGTTAGAACTTCTTTACCCGCTTGCACTATTCCAGACTTATTGACCTATTTTAATACTAAATAAATTGCAGATGACGTTTTACTAATAAACAGTCTGCACATGATTGAAGAGCTCATTTGAGAGATGAAGCTGCCGACTGACCTCATCAATCTAGTAGTCTTCTCAAAAATCCTAAATTATGAACATAAACTATCCGAAGAGAAGAGGAAAACTCATAGGTGTATCTGCATCACTCACTGCTTCATACCTCTCCGTTATCCAGCAGCCCCAATTAACTACCTCTGGTGAATTATTCTTTTTTTAATAACCATGGTGTCTGGGCCAGCTTTGTGCGCACCTCAACCAATTCTACGAGTGACTTGCTACCACCCACCAGCATAAGTACCGAGTAACTTGCTTGGACGGATGATAAAAAATCACCTAGTATTTTTGTCTTCGCTAGGATTTGAACCTGAGATCTCATGGTTAATTTTATTCTTTTCTTTTAATCAGGTAAAGATAACTACTACCTCTGATGAATTCTATTCTTCTCTTCGCTGTTATTGTCATTGTCAATTTGTCATTATCACTATTAATATTACTATTAATATTAATAGTATTATTATTATTATTATCATTATTATTATTATTATTATTAAAAAAAAATCAATCCACTTTAGTCCTAAAAACTACATTACACTGGAAAATATTTCTAGAATGAAAATGAGAAAGGAGAAAAGAGGGATGAAATAGTTAATATAAAAAGCTAGTTGAGCTACTTTCACCAATCATAAGAGAACTTATCATAGAAGCCTCAAATATCATACCTTGAGCAGTTGGTGAACATGGCGAGATAACTAACTAATAATGTGTCATTATACTCCTGCACCAAAAAGAACAAAATATAATGATAGAATCAGAAAGCAATCAAACTACAGTGGGTGCACTACAACAACAAATATAAGAACTCCAATAAGCAATTCGCAGTCAATACTCAAACTAGTAATCACTATTTGAAGATCATGAAAGTCTTAACAGGGAACCAATAAGAAGATACTCGGTAAACTCCAGAGAGGGTACACACACAAACACACACGTGTATATATCTGCAACTCCACTGAATAAGCTCGAGAAACACTCACCATCAGGAAATCATCTTTAAATTTCTCTGAGTCGATAGCTGGTAATCTTCTTAAGAGACTAGACACCTGCCTCAGAAGTGAATTCTCACAAGGGATATCACCTGCATCCACAGCAACTACAAAATCAACATCCTTGATACTGCCCTATGAAATAAAATCCATGTAGATATTTGAAGAAACTCATGAAGCTAACATTTGCGGAGCAGAAATGTCAAGGAAAAAATCAATCTCCTTTGCTCATACAATTTCTAAGGCTATTAAGCATCTGCGCTCACCCTGTCCTTCTATGACAAGCTTAACATGTATTCAGGTTGTATCATAAAATTTTATCAGGATTAGGCGAGTCACTCAGTTGAAGCACTTCCTTCACAGTCAACTTAGATGTAACTTCAGGTCCCAACAAGTTCTACATACCTTCTTGCATAGCAAGCAGATAGTGATGTAGCACTTTGATTCTGCTATTCAGCATCTTAATGGCACTATGTATGCCAGTGAGGTGGGCAGCCACTGCAAAAACCGAGCTCGTGAGTCTTAGACAAGCTCTGCTAGTAAAATAGCTGGGGAAAGTGAAGAAGATAAAATAGCAACCGATTCTAGTTTTCTTAAGCACTGCTGTAAGCTTGGAATTGCAAATACACAAAAGCTAAAGGTGCTCACGCTGAGTAGCAGCAGAACCTCCATCAGATGGTTTAAGATGAGCAACATGATCAACAGAAATCCTTTCAGCTTCAACAGTCTAGTAAGCGATGAGATATTTGAAAAGTAAAAAAATAATTTAGTTAGGGGTTCCGTTGAACTTGTTGACAAGATGACAACGGAAATTGACGTGAATATACCTCTATGTGGTAGCTTGCTTGGACAAAAATAAGCTGTGGGATGCCATCAATGACATGCAACTCTTGGAACCAACAAACAGTTCCAAAACAAAAACATTAGGAAACCAAAAGAAGCTATTCCACAAAAGAACCCAATCCACAAACTTGTAAAAACTTTGAGGTGAAAAATTAAGAAGGCTGCAGCTAAATGCTGTTAATGAATGTATTCTACTCTAACAGGGTGTCACAAGACAAACTTCTGCCAATAAAAGTTGGCATATAGATTTCAGATATTTGTCATAAAGCAATGCCCATATTGACTATATACGTACCACTTTCATAGATAGTGACTGGCAGGTCCTTTTGTGCATGATTGATGGAAGGATTGAGAAGCACGTACACAGGACTTTCATTGATATCCATCAACTGATACAAAGGAATAGATAATCAGATTGCTTATTACCAAATACATGATATTCTCATTATGGATGGACAATAACCAAGGAAACAAAGGAGATCTATTAGAAACATAATAAGCAAATTTACCATCTCCAAATAAAGTAATACTTGAATCATGGACCTTGCCCTGGCGTACCCTTACCCACCCCCAAATAAGAAATTACCTCCACAAATAAAAAGGAGACTTTACAACAGCCCTAGTCCACTAAAAATTATTGAGACCATGAAACATCGACATGATTTTCCGTTTCTCTTTTATGGCAGTAAGCATAAATGAGGCAAGAACTTCAGCTATCCCAGAATAACAGGTAGATGTCAATGATTAGAAAGATTTCAATTAGGACATGGGGGTTTTCCAAGAGCAAATATGACTAGACAGAAATAAAGAAAGCTCCCAACAAAACTCAAACGTTCAGTCAACTTATGGCACTTATCTTTTAGGCAAGAAGCATACACATCACACATCTAGCTCTTTTGCCGTGCCATCAGAGAACATGCAATTTGCCTCAGTTTGTTAAGACCAAGTCTAGCTTATCCACTTGGCATGAAGCAGTTCATAAAAGCCAAATAAGTGCCGCTTCAGAGTTTTGATGGACTAATACCACCAGTCTCAACTTAAAACTTTTTGTGTTTTTACAATTATACTTTGGATTTAAAAAAAAAAGGGAGCCAAATCAGCTGATAGAACTCTTCAGTCAAGTCTCCAGAATTCTAGTTATCCTAATCATTCTTCCTTGACTAGTTTAACCTTCATCCTGCTGTTTATAACACACTAAACTTACTTGATTCTATGGTGAATGTTAGTTACCAAGAGAATCACAAACGAAAGGCACCAAGAGTGTAAAGTATATGAGCAAATTTAAAAAATGTAACTCTAATGTTCAAAGATATACGAACAAATGACAATTATCAATTCTTTAAAAAAAATACTATATGAACAAATGATTAGTCCTGAAGTGAGTATAATGCTGAGGCGCCTTGTATGAACTGATCCTGTTGTGATTTTGCAGTACTAAACCATCCTAAGTTTATAGACCCGGACGTCAGCACCCCTTCTTCACTGTGATACTAAGACCATTTCCACAACCACAAGAACAAACAGAGAATATGACTCAACAATATTTCTAGTGAATTGAAAATGCAGCCATTTGTTGCCTTGAAATACACAATTTTTACTACTAAACATTATTAACCTCCTGAATAGCATCATTCTATAGAATCTACAGTCATCTTCTCCCTTTTCTTAGATACACATCCTCTCTGTCGCACACGGAAAAAGTTGTAATACTAGTTAGCCCTCTCTCCTTCCCTCCCTCACACAAAAAATTCAAGAGGACACTTAAAGACAATTTTTCGGAGATGAAAAGAACTCACAGCTTTGTGAATCTGCATATCAGATTCTTGTGCATCACTCCCCGTTGAATACCATCCCAGTACATAAAAGTTAGGGAAAACTTTCTTATCTGCACAAAATTCCCAACATTAGTACTATGACATACAAGCTTAAGTTATATATACCATGTAAACAAAAATTTCACTATCAGGTCATTTAAATACCAACTACAGGCAATTGTCTATCTTAAGTATAAGTTGATAATTTTCTATCTCAAGTAAAAGTTGATAATTATCTATCTTAAGCATGACTTCATACCTCACAAGATAAGACAATTAACCTGCAACAAAAAGTTAAACTACTACAATGATTTACAAAAATGAGTTTAAAGTTCCATGCACTGATAGTGTAAAAACATTTACACAATGAAATCACTTAAAAGTAACTACAGGTAAATTCTATAAATAGCATCATAGATAACCTACAATAAATGGTCAGTAACTTGCTATTACAGGTTACATTGCATTGATTGTGTAAAAATTCATTATAATGTTAGTGCATACAGCTTACATCCAAAAAAAGTTATATAGACAGAGTATATAAGTTAAGCTCATATAAATTTCAATCCCAAACTAATTCCAGTCGCAATATGGATCATTTATATGATGTATTCACGCCCATATCAATCTAATACTAAACAATTTCCTTTTAAATATCAATTTTTAAGGGAGAAAGAAGAAATCAAACTGACAGAGCTCTTGCTTCTTTTCGAGGAAAGCGCGGTCGAGGGAGTGAGTAGAGGGATCATAAAGAAGTTCGAAGCTGTTGAAGATCTCGACAGTACGGCCACTCTGTACGCCGATGACGCAACCAAAAACCCTAGGCGGCGCGGAAGCGGAAGGGGAATCGGCACCGGAACCGGAACCGTTGGAGCAGGAGTGCGAAGAAGGGGGAGGTTGGGACTGTGACTTCACACGTGTGTAGTGATCCGATATGTTGAGCATCACTAATGGATGGAGCTTAAATGTCAAGCCGCTGCTCGACGATGAAGCCATTCTCGCCGTTCCTCTTCTCGAAGATTCCCTCTGGTCCGCCGGAGAATTGATTTTGGAGAAGAGAAGAGAAGGGTAAATTTCAGTTTCTGCCGAGGGCTCTAATTCTATTCTTTTTCCTATGTGCTTTTAAATAAGCTATTTAAAAAAAGGTCATGGAGAAAAAGTAATAAAATGATTTCCAAAATTAAAGTTTTTTTTTTTTAACACGAATTAGGAGAAGGTACTACTACAACAACAACAATAACAACCCACTATAATTCACTAGTGGGGTCTGGGGAGTATAGTATGTACGCATACCTTACCCCTACCATATGGTTGTCCAACGGGACGGGACGGGATGACATTTAGCCAGGACGGGACGAAACGGAACGGGACAAACGGGACGAAACGGTAGGCCCATCCCGTCCCGCTAACAAACGGGACGAGACGGGACGGGACGGACGGTAGGCCCATCCCGTCCCGCTAACAAATGGGATGGGACGGGTCGGGACGGGACGGATTCGCGGGCCTTAAGTACCGTTTTAAAAAAAAAACTATTTAAGCATTGAGTTTGGAAACCGCTATTCTTTTGACAATGATTAAGTTTTTAAAGTTTGTAACATCTAGTTTTTTGACTTAATTAATAAACTTAAAAATTAAACGAAAATTAGAAAACTAAGTAAAGAATTATAAAATATTAAAACAAAAGACTTGTAATGAAATATTCTAGTAATTATAAATTTATAATAAATTTTATAATTTATTTAATATAATTTCAAGCCATTAAGTAACTAAGTAAGAGTGTAAGACAATTCATAAAAAAAATTCAACGCTCGGAGCTTTTTATTTTATTAATAGAACTTTCAAATCTCACATATAAATATAATTCTTTTGAAGAGCACCTAATCTACGCAGTCACCTTCTAGGAAGGGATCTGTTTGAACTAGGTCTCTTAGTAGCCAATTACAAATTATCATACTAATATTTGTAAGCTCCTATATAACTTTGTTGTAACTTATCTATAATTTCTCTCGGACATTGTTCCATGAGTTCCATGCCGTCATAGCTCCCAGTGCTAAGTATCTCATTGTATTCTTCTTCTTCCCTAGTTTCACCACCTGTTGTTTCCATAGATTTATATTTATCAAATATTGATCTAACATAAGAATATATGTTAGTTTGGCAGTCTTCGAGAGATGGTTGTTCATTTTTTTGAATTGCTAAATTCTCATAAATTTTACGAACAAGTCCATTTGCACCTCTTAATTTTAAAGATGGGTTAAGTATAGTGAAAATTAAATAAACTTGGGGAATAGGGAAAAAATACTTTTTAAATTTTGTAATCATTTCATTAATGGCCGGTGCATAAGTTGAATTAATTTTGTAATTATTTCATTAAGCTAGTTGCTGCAGTTGTGTTAGCACTTAGCAGAAGCATTATCTAAGGTGATATTTAAAACTTTATCAATGAGTCCATAAAAATCAATAATTTATAGAACAGTAGTTGCAATATATGCTCCAGTGTGTTTTGAATCAATAAATTTATAACCAATAATACGTTTTTGCATGTTCCAGTGATGATCAACCCAATGACATGTAATAGTTAAATAATCACAACCATTAGGACTACGACCTATATCAGATGTGATAGACATTTTACAATCTAAGTGAAATAATACACAACGAATATACTGAAGATATTCGGTTTGAAATTTAAAAACATCATTTCTAACCGTGGTCTTAGGAAAACCTTGAAAAGCATGATTATAACTTTCTTGTATATAATGCACATGCCTATTCCTACTAGGGTTATAGGGTGTTGATAGGATTATTTTGATCTTATGATCTTCGATAAACTTGCTTACTTTGCTGCCGATGAACTGCTTCCCATTGTCACACAAGATATCAGTCGGCATTCCGAACCGACATATTATGTGGTCCCAAATAAAATTAATGACTTCTTTCTCCCTGACTTTCTCAAACGCCTGGGCTTTCACCCATTTAGAAAAATAGTCAGTCATAAACAATATAAATTGAGCCTTACCGGGTACCCATGGAAGAGGGCCGACGATGTCCATCCTCCATTTCATGAATAGCCAGGACGACAAGACCGAATGTAGTAGCTTCCCGGGCTGATGAATCATCGGAGCATGCATTTGACATCTGTCGCATTTTTGTACGAACTCCTTTGAGTCCTTTTTCCATGTCGTTCCAATAATAGCCACCTCTGATTATTTTCTGAACTAATGATTCGGCGCTCGAATGATTTCCGCATGTGCCTTCATGGATTTCCCTCAGAACATACTCGCTGTCTTCGGGTCCCAGACATATTGCGAGTGGGCCATCGAACATTCTCCGGAATAGTGTACCGTTTTCGGACAGACTGAACTAAGTCGCCTTCGTACGTAGAGTCCTCGATTCCTTAGGGTCAAAAGGCAGTTTTTCGATCTTCAGATATTTTATATATTTGTTTCTCAAGTCCCAAGTTAGGCTTGTTGAGTTTATCTCGGCGTGACTTTCTTCCACTACTGATCTCATGAGTTGTACGACCACCACCGAGTTGAACTCATTGTCATCAACCGACGATCCTAAGTTAGCAAGGGCATCGGCCTCGCTGTTTTGATCCCGAGGCACATGTTGTAGAGTCCAGTCTTTGAACCGATGTAGCGTTACCTGCAGTTTATCCAAGTATCTTTGCATTCATTCCTCTCTGACTTCAAATGTCCCATTAACTTGGTTCACCACAAGGAGGGAGTTGCATTTAGCTTCGATCATCTCTTCCCCCAAGCTTTTGGCCAGTTCGAGACCTGCAATCATGGCCTCATACTCGGCCTCATTGTTAGTTAATTTATAGTCCTAATGGATTGTCTAACTATATTTCCTGCGGGTGGTTTCAATATAATTCCATGTCCGGACCCCTTTGCGTTCGAGGCACCATCCGTAAAGAGGGTCTAGATTCCCAAAGAAGTCCCCGAGTTCAACAACTCTCTTTCGACCTCGGGTATTATGGGCGGCGTAAAGTCGGCCACAAAGTCTACCAAAAATTGAGACTTAATGGCGGCCCGAGGCCGATATTCGATGTTGTACCCACTGATCTCTACGACCTATTTAGCCAACCGTCCCGAGAGCTCGGGTTTAACCATTAAATTCCTCAATGGGTAAGTGTTACGACATATATGGGGTGACATTGAAAGTACGGTTTTAACTTCCTAGAGGCACTTAGCAAAGCGAGCGCCAACTCTTCTAGGTATGGGTATCTAGTTTCGGCCTCGCCAAGAGTCCTGCTAACATAGTAAATTAGAAATTGCTTACCTTTCTCTTTCCATACCAGGACTTCACTTACCGCTATCTCCGATACTGCCAAGTACAAATATAGTTGTTCGTCTGTCTTCGGTGTGTGAAGCATCGGTAGGCTCAGTAGATATCGCTTGAGCTCCTCCAAGGCTCGCTGGCACTCCTGGGTCCATGAGAAGTTATTCTTTTTCTTCAATAGTGAGAAGAAAAGGTGCTCTTGTCGGATGACCTCGAAATAAATCGTCCTAAGGCGACTATGCGTCCGGTTAACCTTTGTACGGCCTTCACGTTGTCCACAACTGTGATATCATCGATGGCCTTGATCTTATCAGGGTTGATCTTGATTCCCCGGTTGAATACCATGAATCCGAGAAATTTACCGGACCCGACTCCGAATGCACATTTCTCTCAATTCAGCTTCATATTATATTTCTTCAATATGCTGAAGGTTTCCTGCAAATGCTTCAAATGGTCCTCTACTCTCATGGACTTAACCAGCATATCATCAATATAAACCTCCATTGATTTTCCTATTTGTTCTTCGAACATCCGATTTACTAGGCGTTGGTAAGTGGCGCCGGCATTTTTTAGTCCGAACAACATCACGTTATAGCAGTAGGTGCCGTACTTGGTGATAAAGGAAGTTTTTTCCTGATCATCTTGGTCCATCTGAATTTGGTTGTACCCGAAATAAGCATCGAGAAAACTGAGGATCTCGTGGCCGGCCGTTGCATCGATCATGCGGTCGATGTTAGGCAGAGGGAAAGAGTCCTCGGGGCACACGTTATTCAAGTCTTTATAATCCATAGACATTCTTAATTTGTTCCCCTTTTTGGGGACTACTACTATGTTTGCTAACTAATCCGAGTATTTAACCTCCCGGATGGACCCTATTTTAAGGAGTTTAGATACTTCGTACTTGATGAAAACATATTTGACCTCGGATTCGGGTCTCCTCTTCTGTTTGACCGGGTGAAACTTCAGGTCCAGGCTTAGCCTGTGAGTGGTTATTTCCGGCGCCCTGTCATACAAGATAGGACCAAGTGAAACAATCTTCGTTAGCTACAAGAAATTGAATGAGTTTTTTCTTGAGCTCGGGATTTAACCCCGTGCCGAGGTATACCTTTCGATCGGGGAAGTGTTCGATCAGTACGACTTGCTCCAGTTCCTCGACCGTTGATTGGGTAGCGTTAGAATCATCGGGAGGCACTACTAGAAATTCGCTAAACACCGACCAAAAAAACCGACCAAAATACGACCATTTATATGTGGACGGTATTTTGACGGTCGAAAAGGCATACCGACCAAAGTTGGTCGGAAATTACCGACCAATGTTGGTCGGTCAATTAAATTCAAAAAACAAATATTGCAAAAAAATCCGACCAAAGTTGGTCGGTTTTTTAATTATGTAATCAAAAGATTCATCATTTGGGAATCGAACCGGGGTCTGTACTGTGGCAGTATACTATTCTACCACTAGACCATTGGTGCATTTTATTTTAAGACTGTCTTTTATTTGATTTATACTCTTTAATTATATTTTCGCACGAAAATAACCGACCAAAGTTGGTCGGTTTTATTAAAAAATAAAATTACCGACCAAAATTAGTCGATTTTTTAAAATGACCGGCCGAATTAACCGACCAATTTTGGTCGGTTTTTTTAATATTAATTTTTATTTATTTTAATTGAAAAACCGACCAAAGTTGGTCGGTTTCTTGAAAAATAAATTTCGCGGGACTCAAAAATAGTTTCTCGCATTTTTGTGCCAAAGAAAACCGACCAAAGTTGGTCGGTTTAAAAAAAAAATTAAAAAATAAAATATTTTAAAAAACCGACCAAAGTTGGTCGGTCGACCTTGGTCGGTTTTTGCCGAATTTCTAGTAGTGAGGTACGAAAGACCTGGGAACCCCGTAATCTTCGTCCTCACCCATCTCCTAGTTCTCCGGTTGGACGGATTCGGTGTCAGTAGTTGCTATTTGGTTTCTCCCTTGGTGACTGGACCTAGCTCTTTCGGTGCCGAAAGTGTTGATATCGGGACCACCTCATCGACTGCGAACATCTCTTTGGCTGACGGTTGTTCTCAGTAAACTATTTTTGTTCCTCCCAATGTCAGGAACTTTAACACCTGGTGTAGAGTCGAGGGTACCACCCTCATATTGTGAATCCATGGTCTTCCGAATAGAGCATTGTACCTCATGTCTCCTTCGATCATATAGAATTTTGTTTCCTGAACGGTCCCGGCAGTGTTCACCGGTAATGTTATCTCCCCTTTAGTGGTTTCACATGCCATGTTTAACCCGTTTAGGACGCGGACCGCAGGCACGATATGATCTTGTAGGCCGAGCTGTTCCACGAACCTTGATCTGATGATGTTGGTCGAGCTACCTGGATTAATTAACACACGCTTAACTCGAGATTTATTTACGAGTATTGATATTACCAGTGCATCATTGTGGGGCTGCAAGATCCCCTTGGCGTCTTCGTCGTTGAAAGACAAGGTTCCCTCCGGAACGTAATCCCGAGTCCGTTTTTCCCTTGTGATAGATACTTTGGTGCGCTAAGCGTCGGTCCCTGGGACATCAACCCCCATCGATGATCATGTTAATGACGTACTAAGGTTCCTCCTGTTCGATCAGTTTACCAGAATCTCTATTCCTAAAGTGGTTTTTGGCTCGATCGCTTAGGAACTCTCGGAGATGCCCGTTATTGAATAGCCGGGCTACTTTTTCTCTTAATTTTTGGCAATCTTCTGTCATGTGACCTTGAGTGCCATGATATTTGCACATTAGGTTAGGATCCCTTTAGGCTAGATCAGACTGTAGCGGTCGAGGCCATTTGGTATCTTTGATATGTCCAATGGTGGATACGATGGCGGCGGCGACGTTAAAGTTGTACTCCGATAGCCTTGGCGCTTCCTTAGGCCCGATGGGCATGTCAAAACTATTTATGCTCATGAGTCCCCGGTTGTTTTGACCTCGATTGCTTCTTCTTTCACTTTTCATGGGGTTTCTCCCAGATCCACTACCTCTTCGGTCTCCATTGTATGGTTGATACCGATCCTTATTCGACCTTGGTTCATGATCAATGCCTCTCCTGATTCTATCAATTGTTCTGACGGGATAAACGGACCTGGAAGGGGCCCGAGTTGATCGTCTTCGACCCTGATTTTTGATTGATACCGATTATGCACATCGACCCAAGTGACAGCCGGGTACTCTACCAGATTTTGTTTCAACTGTAGTGAAGCCAACGAGCTTCGAGCATTGAGTCCCTGGGTGAAGGCTTCAACAGCCCAATCGCCGCGACCGGAGGTATGTCCATCCGTTCCATTTGAAACCGGGACACGAATTCCCTGAGCATCTCATTATCCCTTTGCTTCACTTTGAAAAGGTCTGACTTCCTGGTCTCGACCTTGATAGCCCCGACGTGTGCTTTTATGAAGGAATCTGCAAGTATAGAAAACGAGTCAATAGAGTTATGAGATAGGTTATGATACCATATCATAGCTCTCTTGGATAGAGTTTCCCTAAACTTTTTCAGCAGGACAGACTCGATCTCGTCATCCTCCAAGTCATTCCCTTTGATGGCGCATGTGTAGGAAGTCACATGCTCAGGTTGTTCCGTTGTACTTAGGGATCTCAGACATACAGAACTTCTTTGGGATCGGCTTCGGTTCTATGATCGGAGGAAAAGGTTTTTGAACAAACTTCTTGGAATCCAGGCTCTTCAATATCGGAGGTGCTCCTGGGATTTGGTCGACCCAGGAATTGTAGGTCTCCACCTTTTCGTCATTGGCTTCAATTTTGTTCTCCCCCGATTCTATCTGTTTTGTCAATTCCTCGAGCATTTTTATGATCTCGGGGTTAGTCCCCGATTCATTCTTATTCGGCCTCTCCGTGATCGGTTCATTTCTGCGAGTGACTTCCCGGGATGGCTCGGGCTCAACCCTGCTCGGTGCTTGGCTTTGGTTCTGCAACTAGGCTATCGCTTCCTCTTAAACTTGTAACATTTCGAAGATCACCCGCAAATTGATCCCATCGTTTTCATCGATGTACGTATTCTGGGCAATCGATCAGACTTCCTTGCGCATGCTGTACTCGGGATCGGTAGGCAAATTTGTGTTGATGGCCACATGTGAACTGGTGTCGATAGGGTCCACGACCGGAACTCCGCCGATATCGACTGGGGGCACCTCGTTACCGGGTGCTACATTATTGTTTTTGCCATGGTGGCTGGACTCCGCATCCATGTTTAGAGGGGCAGACTTGGGGTTTGACATTTCGACTTAAACCTCGAATCAAAGACACTTCAAAGAACAAGTGCAAAATAGGTGTGCTACGGAAATTTGTATCAAATTATCGCTATTATCCTTAGCCCCACGGTGGACGCCAAACTATTTACCCTCAAAATTGAATAACAATTAAATTTGTAGTGGTTTTAAGGATAAGCGGATTAACTTGATACAAAGCGATAAATTAAGTTACTATAGAATAAATAAAGATAAGGTAAATTCAAACCACACGAGTTAAATAGTTTCAGCCTTAGTGAAATAGTCACTCTCGAACGGGCTCGCCACGACCAGTAAACTGTTGAAAAAGATCAAGAGCTAAAGACAGAGAAAAATAATAATTTATTACTTTTGAATGTGTGTTACAATGTGTTTCGTGAATTATCAGACCCCATTTATATACTAGGGGAGTCCTATTTTAGGTACAACTCTATAAAAGGTAAAAAATCTTATGATTCACTGATTGCTGGTTCCTTATCGATACGTGCCGAGATCCCCATCGTAATATTTGTCCGGTCATGGATATTTCAGCCATCTGTTGGCTATGCTGGATTGTCTGGCAATGTTCTTCGAAGTCGTTCGAGGCTAGGATCAATTCCGGGACCATGGCCTCGATATTCTCGAAAGCAGGCGTCATGCCCCCGAGTATGGCCCGGTGGGACTTTATCTCGATTTCGGTCCCTAGTTGCCATGTCTCGATCCTGGCTTATTTTGTCGGAGGTTAGGATGCACCATGAGCTCGATTTTACCCATATACAATAATATTTTTTAAAATATAACAACTTAGGAAAATAGAAGTGCATTAATTTTAAGCTCATGTTTTAATCTCTCTCTATCGTCTAACTCGAATTCTTTTCTTTCGCTATCTTTCTATAACCTTTATCCCAACCACTGACCCATCCCCAACTTCGGCCACCAAACTCTCGCGATCATAGTCCTCTTCATAGATCGACGGTGTAGATTGCTCCTCCCCTCCTCTTTCGTCCTCCTCTTTTTTCTCTTTTGATGCACTTGGTGGCTAACACATAATGATTTTATATCTTTGGATTTCTTCTCTTCCAACTTGGTCGGCGGAGAGTTACCGACTACAGTTTTTTTACTGGCGAAATAGATATGTCCAAATCTTAGAAAGAATCTCTTTCTTCTTTCTTTTTTTGTATGGATGTGGTTTTATTTTTTGTGGTTATGGTGATATATGGTGGTAGTTTATGGCCGTCTTGTGATGGTGGTTTAAAGGTAAAAATAAATATATGTGTGGGTATCTTACTGCATATTTTATATATATTTGGTGTGTCTTGGATGAATATCCATTGTTGTATGTACAATGGCAAAAACATGACATACAAGTACATAAACGATAAACAAATGTGTATATTATTGTATATTGTATTTATGTCTTGTATATATAAATATATACTAATATATGTCATGAGTATATCAAGTGTATACATTGACACACATCTGACATACCATGACATATAAGTATATATGGAGGGAAACAATTATGAAAGCCATGGAAGAGAACTCCGGCTTCTGGTAAAGTAAAAAAAATAACGGACATAGTCATCTGAATTTTCCAGCGAAGCTCATTTTTACGGAGAAACAACGGTGGTTGGTAGTAGAGCAATGACGGAGTAGCAATAACGGGCGGGTAGGATGGAGATAGCGGTAGCTGGGTTTGTGTGAAAGAGAGGACAAATTTCTTAAATTTGTGGGACTCGTTGGAGACTGTATATGTTCTTGCTATGTTTTGAAAGTTCAATAATATTATTAGTTATGATAAATATAAATTTATTTTAGTATAGCTTTGACCAACCATAAGCCATGTAAAAGCAATATTGGGCTCGAAACAATAAGGTTGTTTAGTTTAGCTTGGTCTCTTAGGAATAGTTACATAATTAATAGCAGTCGTATTCATTACTTACTTCTTGTAGATGGTGTATATTAATATATATTAATTATATATTGTTATACACATAGTTGTGGATATATATATAATACATCCAGCAATTATTATTAATTTAAGCGATTAGATGAACGACTATTTAAATTAATTTTTTGAACTCTTATTTATGCAATTTGGATTGGTCTCTTTTGTCAAATTTAGCAACACGTTAACCTTAGGAGTGGGCCTAAGTACGCTGGTTGGGGTACATGTAATAAGAGAAAATCTCACTTCAACGACGACGACGACGACAATAAACTCAGTATAATCTCACATGGCGGGGTCCGGGGAGGGCAGTGTGCAGCCTAACCTCTACCTTGTGAAGATAGAGAGGCTATTTTCAATAGACCATCGGCTCAGAAAGGCATAGGCACCACATTAATAAGGAGAAAAACAAGAAGCGCAACAGGGAGAAGCCATGTAAAGGCAGCATAAATAACAACCAGATAATCAGATGACCGAAGTGAAAGAAAACGGCAGATAGTCATAGAAATCTAATGCCAACAGAATACGAAAGTACGTATTATAAATCTTTATTAGTCCTAAAGAGACTTTTAATTAATTATCCATATAATAATATTTTTAAAAATATAACAACTTAGGAAAATAGAAGTGCATTAATTTTAGGCTCATGTTTTAATCTCTCTCTATCGTCTAACTCGAATTCTTTTCTTTCGCTATCTTTCTACAACCTTTAGCCCAATCACTGGCCCATCCCCAACTTCGGCCACCGAACTCTCGCGATCATAGTCCTCTTCACAGATCGACGGTGTTGATTTCTCCTCCCCCTCCTCTTTCGTCCTCCTCTTTTTTTTCTTCTTTTGATGCACTTGGTGTCTAACACATAATGATTTTATATCTTTGAATTTCTTCTCTTCCTCCTTGGCCGGCGGAGAGTTACCGACGACAGTTTTTTTACTGGCGAAATAGATCTGTCCAAATCTTAGAAAGAATCTCTTTTCTTCTTTCTTTTTTTGTATGAAGGTGGTTTATTTTTTTTGTTTTTTTGGTGGTTATGGTGATATATGGTGGTAGTTTATGGCCGTCTTGTGATGATGGTTTAAAGGTGAAAATAAATATATGTGTGGGTATCTTACTGTATATTTCATATATATTTGGTGTGTCTCGGGTGTATATCCATTGTTATACGTACAATGGCAAAACATGACATACAAGTACATAAACGATAAACAAGTATATATCATTGTATATTGTGTTTATGTCTTATGTATATAAATATACAATAATATATGATATGAGTATATCAAGTATATACATTGACATATACCTGACATACCATGACATATGAGTGTATATGTAGGGAAACCTTATGAAAGACATGAAAGAGAACTCCGACTTCTGGTAAAGTAAAAAAAATAACGAACATAGTCATCTGAATTTTCCAGCGAAGCTCATTTTTAAGGAGGAACAATGGTGGTTGGTAGTAGAGCAACGACGGAGTAGCAACAATGGGCGGGTAGGATGGAGATAGCGGTAGCTGGGTTTGTGTGAAAGATAGGACAAATTTCTTAAATTTATGGGACTCATTGGAGACTGTATATGTTCTTTCTATGTTTTGAAAGTTTAATAATATTATTAGTTATGATAAATATAAATTTGTTTTAGTATAACTTTGTAAAAGACCAACCATAAGCCATGTAAAAGCAATGTTGGGCTAGAAACAATAAGGTAGTTTAGTTTAGCTTGGCCTCTTAGGAATATTTACATAATTAATAGCTTCATTACTTCTTCTAGATAGTGTATATTAATATATATTAATTATACACTGTATATATATATATATATATATATATATATATATATATATATATATATATATATATATATATATATAAAATACATCCAGCAATTATTTTTAATTTAAGCGATTAGATAAACGACTATTTAAATTAATTCTTCAACCTCTTATTTATGCAATTTTGATTGGGATCTTTTGTCAAATTTAGCAACACGTTAACCTTAGGAGTGGGCCTAAGGACGCTGGTTGGGTACATGTAACAAAGAGGAAAGAGATTTTTACACACTAAGTCACTTATTTAAAATTATTTGTTTAAATAACATCACTTTTGATGTAATATAAAAATAGCAAATTCATTTACAAGTCTAGCACATTAAAGATTTAGACATTAAATAACTAAAAAAAAATAAAAAAATCACTCTTCCACAAATTAAGGGATCAATTTATACTCTCTCTCCCATCACCACTAAGAATTTCTGTTTTCTCTTTATTATTTATCCATATCTCTTGCTTTTAATATTCTATCAAATTCTCTCCAGGTCTCTCCCCACTTCTTCTAGACTCCACGATCCTTTTTCCATGACGTTAGTTAGGTTCACCAAAATTAAATTATAAGTGAGAAACAACATAAGCTTTCTCGCAAAGCTTTTGGCGAGAAAATAAGGCACTTGTATAAATTATGAATTATACCATATATGTTATATATACAATATATTATTGGTATATTTATGTGTCTCTGAATACCATTTGCTGGTAACTTTTTTACCGTACATGTTATATCCAAAATATATTATTGGAATATTTGTGTATATTTTTCAGAATTAGAAGATTTTACCGGTGTAAGGTTTTTAAATTTATACATGTTTTATACGGGTTATAAAGTGATTGTACCCTAGATCCATATAGTGTATTTTTTACATTGCAGGATTCGGTATTTAAGATTTATAGAACATGTGATTTGGATATATATATATATATTTCAATTCAAACATATGTGATGTATACATAGGGTATAATTAGCACCTCATAGAGTTTTGAATATGAAAGACACAAATCAAAACTAATAATATAACTTTATATACCATATATATATATATCTAGTATAAAATATTCAAATATTATAATTTATACTAATAATATTTTAATATATACTTCATAAAATAATTGTTTAATATGCATATACCACTTACACATACGATATGTGATAGTTATAATGTCAATATTTCAACTATTTATCCAAATATACATCTTTATCCCAGCATAGTTGGAAGAGAGAAAAACTAAAAGCACATTCATAATCATTCTTGAATAAAGATAAAAGATAAGGAGAAGTCATTTATGAGTAGAGCGTGAAATCACTTGAGCACTGTAAATATATAGCAATTTTCTAAAATTTAGGAATATGGGTAGGAGCTATTACGAATTTTTATTATGAATGTAAATATGTAACTACTAGAAATGTTAATTAAGTGCTACTGCTATGACTTTGTAAAAGTTTTTAAAATATTACACAATTATATTTTTTTCTCCAAAGGAAAATGGGTTTTTGGGCTTGAAGTCATTCTACATGAATGGTGCTAAAGTGGGGTGTGTAGTAAAAGTGGTCTTGAATTCCATTGTAATACAAAATAAGTAAGCTAGCATGTACTACTAGGGGTGGTAAACAGACGGGTTGGGTTGAATATGGGTATGTCGAAAATGAATAATATCAAATGGATAAAATATTCGACTCGACCCATATTTAATACGGATAGAAAATGAGTTAACCGGTGAATAATATGGATATCCATATTATCCATGGCTTCTTGAACATGATCACTTTTGAAAAAATTCTTAGTCTTCCAAACTTGAGTAATCCCCCAATTTGAGTCTTTACAAATGTAAAAATTAAACCTATTGGTTATCTATTTTTAAGTGGATAACATGAATCTTATCCATATATGATCCATTTTTAAAAGGTTCATTATCCAACCTATTTTTTAGTGGATAATATAGATGGATAATTATTTTTTATTCATTTTGCCACCACTAGGTACAACCAACGATAGGGTACCCCTCAATAGTTTATCATTAGTTAGAGGTTTCGGTTCGAGGTTTGAAATTAAAAATATCACGATCCAAAATCCCAACCATGGAGTCGTGATAGCGCCTAACATCTGCTTGCTAGGCAAGCAAACACTAGCACAATAATTTAAGCATTTTAATAACTAAAGACATATTAATAATGATAAAGAGTGAAATCGCATGAAACATGTCATATGTCTATAACCATCACTATCTAAGACTATCCTAAGTATCTAGTGTCACAAGTACATGAGCCACTAGTAATGCTAAATACAAGTCTATAATAGAAGATACAATACTATCTGGTACAATAAACATTAGATAAAGACAGGAAGGGGACTCCAGGGTTTACGAATGCCAAACAACACTACCTCACGTCTTTTGAGAAAGGCTCCGAGCAATCACCTACCGACATCGGGTTCTACAAAAGAAATACAGAAGTGTAGTATGAGTACAACTAATCTCATGTACTCAATAAGTATCAAGCCTAACTTTGACGAGGTAGTGACGAGGCTATGCCAAGATACTCATTGTAAACCTGTACGAGTAACAAGTAGAAAAGCAATAACAATATGGAGAAACGAGTAACTAAACACAAACAAAATAAGAAACTAGATGACAAAGGGTCTCAGAATAATATCACATCACAACTTCATAACACAATACGGTAGCGGAGCATAACATCCAAGAACAACTACAAGACATCCTTTCCGTTGTGGCATGCAATCCCGTACGAGTATCAATAACAACACCATTACGACGCGCAACCTGATCCGAATATAAAAAATAATACCGTTGCAGCGTGCAACGCGATCCCAATATTAATAACAACACTATTGCGGTGCGCAATCCGACCCCAATATCAATAATTATACCGTCGTGGCGCACAATTCAATTCCAATAATGTGATGACCCGATAGGTTATTTTGACTACTACCCTTTATTTCTATATTTCGAGATCTCTCATAGCTTCAATTGGTATCATAAGACTTTCATGCGTGGTCTGTATTATTTTTCAGAAAGCTTTTATATAAAAAGTTTGAAGAAAACATGATTTTTGATTTAAAATGAGGATAGAGTTGACCACGATCAACGTTTTTGGTAAGCGACCTCGAATAAGTATTTTGACGATTTCGATAGGTTCATATGATACTTTTGGACTTGGAAGCATGTTTGGTTGGGTCCTGAGTTACCCGAATGCATTACAGTGCATTATGTGAAAGTTGGCAAAAGCCGAATTTTAAGTTGAAATACTTTAGTGTTGATGATCGATTCTTGTTGTTTGATATTATTTTGGTGATTTAAGTGAGCGAATGAGTTTATGGGATGTTAATATACTTGTGTGAATGTTCGAATTGGAGTCTGAGGGGCTCGGATGAGTTTCAGATGTGTTTTGGGACGTTATAAACTGTTGATGCAATAGCTGGTGCAACTGGGCTGCAGGTCTCGCAAATGCGAAGACCTGCTCTCAAATGCGAGCTTCGCTTTTGCGAATTCAGCCTCGCATTTGCTGGATTTGTGCTGGGACTGAGTACTTCACATTTGCGAAGAAGGCATCACATTTGCTATTGGTGGGAGCATCGCATTTGCGACCCTTGGGAATTCTGAACTGCTCCACTTTTGCGAAACCCTTGTCCGCAAATTGCGAGATGGGTGCCCTTTGCAAATGCGAAGGGAATGTCGCATTTGCTACTAGAGCATGACTGGGACATTGATCGTATTTGCGATCAGTGGTTCGCTTTTACGATGGTCATAATTGCGAACAAGAGTTCGCAATTGCGACATTTGTAACTGGGTAAAAGTGGGGGGAAAATGAGACTTAGCTCATTTAATACCATTTCTTAACTCTAGACTCCATTGAGGTAATTTCTTTAGAGTTTTTTCTTCCCAAATTCATTGGTAAGCAACTCTAATTCATTTTCCGTCAATTTTTATTACTTTTTCATGAATTTCTTCATCAAATCCATGAATTTCAAGGTAGAAATTATGGATTTTGGATAGAATTTATGAATCTAAAAAAATTGAGATTTAGACCTCAAATTTAGGTCAAATTTTAAAATAAATTACATAATCGGGCTCGGGAATGAATGATTAATCGAGATTTGGTCAGAATCTCGGGTTTTGACAAAGCGGGTCCGGGGTTGACTTTTGATTACTTTTTCAAATATGATCAAAATTGAACCTTTTTCATCTGTGGGTAGTTTCTAAAGCTTATTTTGAATTGTTTGAACGATAATTGACTATATTCAATTGGTTTGGAGTCTTGTTCGAAAGGAAAAGCCGTAGTTGATTGTGATTTTGTTGCGGAAAGAGGTAAGTATCATGGTTAACTTTAATTTGAGGGAATTAAGGTAGAATCAAGTCTATTTGCTATGTGAACTCTATGTTGGGGCGACGTATATGCAAGGTGACGAGTGCATTTGTGTTGGCCATGTGATAAACATGCGGGTGAAATTTGCCTTAATTGTACCATGAAATTTGAGTGAAATTCAATACCGTTGACGGCCAATTTTGACCCTCCCTTTTAAAATTAATTTACTTATACTTAATAATTTACAATAATTATTTTTAAAGTATTTTCTAATAACAAATACTTATTTTTACAAATTAATCAAGTGTTACTTTTTAAACTTAATCGCGTAATATTAACATTATGTAATATATTTTCTATTTTAAGATAATACAAATAATTCTTATATATACATTATATAGGTTCTAATTAATTTGATAAATTACTCTTTAATTTCTAGTTAATTAGACTACTATGTTAAAAAAATTCGAAATTAGTGTTACAATTCAGAAAATAATTTTTTATAAATAATTAATTAAAGTAATTCGTAGTATATATAATAATTATAATTTTACCATATTTATTGAAAATTATTAAGTTTACTTAAATTAAATTCAAAAGGGGTTAAAAGACAAAAGGACCACAATTGCAATTCTCAAACCAAAGGCAAAGTGGCCATTCTTTAAATTATTTTGGCCCAATTACTCAAGCCCAATCAAAAATATACCCAATCCAAACATCCCAATCTCTTCCCTGTTGGCGATCCAAGCCACCCTCTTTGCACCAATCAACTTGTGCCACGTCATCCTCCATCACCACTCACACAAGAAACACAATGCATGTGAGCCGTTGATCCATCTAATCAATGTCTCACATTTACTCTTTGATTTTCCTTTTGATTTTAATACCCGCCCCCGGAGATCTAATCTCAACCGTCCAAAACCCAATCATCCAACGACCACCAAAATTTTCCCCTAAAATCTTAATTAACTAAATTATCAGGACCGTTGATCTCAAAGATCAACAGTCCAAGTTCTATCTCTCACCATTTAACCTAGAGACTAACTCCCATCATCCCAAAACCCTAATCATTCTCACCCAGCTCTGCCGCCTTCATTTACCCTTCTTCTCTCTTTTCTCTCATCCCTTCCAACCCATCAATCGGATAAAACTTGCAAAAATCGGTACAAGGTCACAAGACCTTCACCCAAATCATCCTTCCCTATCCTTCCATCCCCCGAATCTCGCTAATTTCCCTCCTTAAACTGATGTCGACTAGCTTGTTATATGATTGTAACAACTCTTATATCTGAATCCTAGTAGTTTACATGATTAATTTCCCTTAATGTGCTTTAAATGACTACTCATGTTTAGCTAAACTTCATAATCTTTTAGTGATAATCCTGTTGTGGTCTCTATCTCTACATGTTATTTCTCTGCATTTTGTTTGTTTATTGTTTGATAATCCTAACTGAGATGAATCTGAAAGTTCGTAAGTTCTTATCATTTAACCTAAGCATGAAAATCTAAGTGTTTAGATGCTTTCTTTCTCTAACTTTGAAGGCAACTTCTGGGTTGTCACTATGACATTCTCATGATTTTATCTAGTTATTGGTTACATCTGTATGAAGCAGTCTTGTTTGAGTTGAAGTCTCTTCTTTTCATAAGTACCAATAGTTCTACTGTATACATTCTATTGAGTTATCCTCTTCTCCATAGAACCAGTCATGATCATGTTTTGTTATAGTGAACTGAACTTAGTTGTCTTATGATTAGGTAAAACTTTCAGCTGCATGTCTAAGTCAAAACTTATTTTGTGTAGTGCCTTTCTGTTGTTAAATTTCCTTGATGTTACTACTGACTTTGCAAAGCTTACATTTAGTTGTCAATAAGGTATCTTCCATAAAGTAGAACTCAGTCATTCTTAATATAATCAAGTGATAATTTTCCAAAGCTGAGCATGACTACTTTACATTTAGATACTAATATAGACTATATGCCTGAGTTAAACTTGTTTTGATACAATACTTCCTCTATCTATAACTCTCTCTCTTCACGACATGTTTAACTTGATTTCTATAATGTGCAAAGCTCCCCTGTCTATATGAAGTCACAACCTCACTTGAAATGTCCGTGTATAACTAACTGAGTACTGTATGTTCCCTATTTGACTCCATGTTCTTGTCTTAAACTACCCTCAGTCCTCTCCTTATTGTTAATTCAAAATTGAATCTGATCCTTAAACATTGTGAGAAGTCCTTGTTGGATACTGTCTGAACATGATGGTTTGTTTGAGATTAATACTGTTGGGAATATGATCCTGTTAAGCCCTTAGGGATTCCATGTTCAAATCTGTGAACCTGTAGTCATGTTGAGAATTTGACCATGTTTCTAATATCTCTGATAACTTCTGTAAAAGGTGCTAGTTTGCCACTGTTTTCCTGAACCTTCACTAATACCTTTTAAATAATTCCAAGTAGTGTTACCTATCCATGCATGTGTCAGTAGCAAGCTAATCAGTTCATCATTAGTCTGTTAGGGTAGGAGCATCTGCATTTCATACTGCATATATGAACTCTGTATTCCTCACTTTCCCTTTGGATGTGTTTTTTCCCTTAATGATTAGACCCTTTAACAGTATGTATGATGCTTCGGTTTCCCTCCTCTGTGTGTTCAAAAGTCAGACCTTTAGATTTACATGATATGTATTCTTTATTTGGTATCAAAATGTAGAACTGTTTGTGTGCCCTTATGTTGTTCTATTAAAAAGGAAAGTATACTTTTGTGGTAAGGGATACTGTAGCGTTTAGTTTACATTGAAAGGACCTCATTGGCACTTAAACCCATAGGAAAAATAAGTCATTAGTGGTTAAGGGTATTTGGGAGTGGAGTTTGACTCTGGGTTGGGCTGCTCTCCCCGGCACAAGCATTGCCTTGGGCCTTGAGTCCCTTGGGAACTTTGAAGTGTCGGGGGATTCAAAGAGGGCATCAACCTTGAGTAGAACTCCCTCCTTAGCCCTTAAGTCATTGACACTTTTGGTTCCTTAGGGTTTTAGTATTTAATGACAATGAAAGGTTTTCAATGTAAATTATTTGCCACGTATAACTACCATATTAGTATAATTTCTCATAGCATTAGACTATTGATGTTTTAATATATGTATTTGGTTTCAGTTATCTTTTTATACTCCCTCCGTTTTAATTTATGTGAACTTATTTCTTTTTTAGTCCGTGTAAAAAAGAATGACCTTTTTCCTTATTTGAAAAATATTTACCTTTATGTAATGATTTATAGCCACACAAAATATATGCGCCTCATTTTACACCATAAATTTAAAAGTCTTCTCTCTTTTCTTAAACTCCGTGCTCAGTCAAATGGGTTCACATAAATTAAAACAGAGGGAGTATATATTTCATACATGGTTAAATATGCTAAATACATGGAGCATGTGTCTAATGACTTTCTTTCTCTTTTGGGCATGTACATCATTTGGGCCTGCTGAGTTTCCTAAGGAACTCAGGCCCAATCCCAGCCTTGTCACATTTTAGAGAGTCAAAGTCAATTGTACCGCAACTCTCTCTACTGCTGGGCCTGCCTTCTTGAGGTCCAATTATCAGAGTCCAGTCCTCTTTCCCTCAATTCTTTTCGTTATTATTTGTTGCTTCGTTAATCTAGTTTACCGCTTCATTACCTTTTATCTATTACCTTGTTACTTTTGTCGCATCTTTGTTATCATATATATAATACTCATTTATTAGATTACGTACTTTATTTTCATGCTTTAATATCATATGAAACATAGGCAAGCTTTAAATAATATAGGATTTAAAAGAAATTAATTAGCAATTAACCCTCACTTCGATAATTATAATTTACTCATCTCTTTACTATGTTCTCGCTCACTTGCCTTTTCTTAAAAGATTTTTGAAGCCCAGAATTTAGTGAAAACAACGGCCCATTTTCCAAAAAGAAAAATCAAAAAAGAATCGCCAGCTTTACTATCAAGAGGTAAAATCAAATTTTTATAAAAAAAAAAAGTGAAGTACTATCGTCGGAATCGATTTTTAAAAGACCGCTTCTCTTCAGATTTTAGAAATCAAGGTACATTCACGTTCACCTTCTTACAAATACCTTTTAGAGTTATGTATACACCATTCCCTAAATCAACGATTTTCATAACTTAACCTCATCCTGCAAGCCTTATAAAATATAGACCACTTACATACCTATTTCAGAACTCTTTTAACATATCTCTAAACTCCTTTATAAATTCACATTCCTCTTAAGTCTCACATCCCTTTTTATATACTCTCCCTTAGATATATAGTAAGCAATACTTCTAATAGTAATTTAGCATAGTACAAATAGTTGATCCCTTAAAATTAGTCTAAGTCCTATTTCCCCTTTCTATATGTCCCTACCATGTTGTTACTTTTGATGCTTTATTTATTATTCTGTTGCTTTATGTATATAATTGCATAGATTTTTAGTAGATGTCTTATCTTAGCCTCGCCACTACCTCGTCGGGGTTAGGCTCGACACTTACTGAGTACATTGGATCGGTTGTACTCATACTATACTTTTACACTTCTTGTGAAGATTTTGATATTGGTACCAACAGAGTACCGAGTACTTAGCGGATACCAATCAGCGATTTGAGGTAGAGTTGCATCCCGTTCGCAGACCTTAGAGTCACTTTCCTATTTTCTAGTACTGTTTCCATTTTATTTCGGACATCGATGTATTTTATTCAGAACCTTGTATTTAGCCATATCTAGACGATCATGTACTTATGACACCAAATATTAGGGTGGGCTACGTTTGTTATTGGTTTTAGAACTTCTTATGTTTTCACAGAGTTGCGTCATGTTGTGTTATTCATTCAGTTGTCAAATATTTATTGCTTTTCTGTTCGCATTATCTTGTTGTGTTGGCTTACCTAGCAAGCGGTGTTAGGCGCCATCACGACTCCGATTGGTTGAGATTCTAGGCCGTGAAAAATATCAATTCATTTGAAAATGCTCAATAACAACCAAATACGGCGAATCTGACAACATAACATAAAAGAGAGCTAAAAATGTATAATTCACCAAGGAAATATGAGCACAAACAAAGAAGATCAAACAATTCAATGTTCATGAACTAGCTTCACAATATATGTCAATAAAGACTTCAACAAGTCATAAACACGAGAATAATCTAAAGATCACACAATCTGATATAACATAGTAGAGTGAAATGAGAAAACAATAAAGGCAATAAGGCAAGTAAAGGCATGAGACAAGTAAAAGCATCTATCTAATAACATGTAAGATCATAAAACAAGTACATGTGTACGATAAATAAAGACATGAAATAAGCTAGAACATGTAACAAATCATACAACAAGTGAAGGCACATATATCAAGTAAAAACATGTATCAAGTAAGATCACATAACGCGTAAAAACAGGAAATAAGTAAAGACATGGTATAATTAAAGACATGCAATAAAGTGGTATGCCCCGCATGCTTCAACCCGTGACAACGCATATACATTCGTCACCTTGCATAGACATCATCCTCACACATAGATCAAGTAGTAAATATACCAATCATGTCTTAATTCCCTCAAATTAAGGTTAACCACGATACCTACCTTTTTCTAGAACAAGATCAACAATCCAACACGATTTTTCCTTTAGAACAAGCCTCCAAAAAATCAAATCTAGTCAAATATTACTCAAATAAGTCAAAACAAGCTTTAGAAACTACCCTCGAACAAAAAAGGTTTGATCTTAAACATAATTGAAAAAGTCAACAAAAATTTAACCCAGGCCCACGTGGTCGAAATCCGAAATTAAGATCAAATCCGGATTACCCATTCACCCCCGAGTCCCAATATGTGATTTGTTTTGAGATCCGACCTCAATTCGAGGTTTAAATCTCAATTTTATAAAATTCTTAATTCTACCCAAAACCCAATTTCTACTCTATGAACTCTTAGATTTGATAGTGAAAATTCCTGAAAAAGTAATAAAATTTAAATAATAATAAGTTAAAGTTACTAACATGTGAAGTTGGGAAGAATTTTCTCTCCAAAATCGCCTATATGTGGAATCTAGGTTTCAAAAATGGAGTAAAATGAGTTAAGTTCCGAAATCCCAACCTTTTACTCAACTGCAGATATCACAATTGCGAACTCTTGTTCACAATTGCTATGTTCGCTAAAGCAAAGCACTGATCGCAAATGCGAATAAAGTCTAAGCCTCTCAGATGTCGCAAATGCGTCAAAACCTTCGCATTTGCGAAGGTCCGGACCATCGCAAAAACAAACAAAGCTTCGAAAATGCGAAGCTGTTCCCCAGTTCTCTAGTATCGCAATTGCTACACAACCTTCATAATTGCGAAGTCTGACCATTCGCAAAAGCGAGCAAAAATTTGCAAAAGTGAAGTTTTCCAATCCCTTCCCAACTTCACAAATGTGAGCTATCACTCGCTAATGCGTGGCTCGCATTTGCGAACAGACTCTCGCAAATGCGAGGTCTGCAGCACCAGTCCCAGCTACGGCAAAAATAGTCTGATACTTATCCGAAATTCACCTGAGCTCCTAAGGCTCCAATCCAATATCCATACAAGCATAATAACATCATACGAACTCGCTCGTAAGCTTAAATCATCAAAATAACATCTAAATTCAAGAATCAAACACCAAAACTCAAGAAATTTCATAATTCAACTCCAAAATTTTAACTTTCCACATTAAGCGCTGAAACAGCCTCGGGTCACCCTGGACCCCCACAAAATATGCATACAAGTCCAAAATCATCATACGAACCTACCAGAATTGTCAAAATATCGATCCGAGGTCGTTTATAAAAAATGTTGGCCGTGGTCAGCTCTAGCCATTTTCAAGTTCAAAAATCAAGTTTCTTTATAAAAATTCACATTTAGACTTTTTGGAAATTAATACGGACCACGCACGCAAGTCATAAATCATCAAATAGCATTAAGAAAGGTCTCAAATCATAAAAAGGGAGCTAGGACTCAAACGACCTATCAGGTCGTTATATTATCCACATCTAAAAGAAACGTTCATTCTCGAACGGACATAGAAATATACATGGAATGGTAAAAAGATGCGGATATCTACTCCTCATGTCGGACTCGGACTCCCAAGTAGCCTCCTCACTTAGCTGATCTCTCTAACGTGCTTTCACAAAAGGAATATCCTTAGATCTCAATGTTCGAACCTACCGGTGTAGAATAGCCACTGACTCTTCCTCATAAGTCAAATTCTCATCAGGTTGCAACGTGCTGAAGTCCAAAACATGTGACCGATTCACATAGTACTTCTGAAGCATGGATCATGAAATATTGAATGTACTCATTCTAGGCTAGGAGGCAATGCAAGCCTATAAATAACCGTATCAACTGTCTCTAAGATCTCAAATGGGCCAATAAACGTCGGGATCAATTTGTCCTTTTTCCCAAATTGCATCACGCCCTTCATAGGCAAAATAAGAGAAGAAACTTCTCACACTCCATGTAAGCCACATCACGAACCTTACTATCAGCATAACTCTTTTGCCTGTATTGCGCTGTACAAAGCCTCTCCTGAATAGATTTCACTTTCTCCAAAGCATTATGAACTAAATCTGTTCCTAATAATCTATCCTCACCGGGCTCAAACCAGCCAACCGGAGTACAACATCGCCTCCCATATAAGGCCTCATATGGAGCCATCTAGATACTCCACTGATAGCTATTATTGTAGGTAAACTCTTCTAGGAGTAAAAACTGGTCCTACTGACCTCCAAAATCAACAGTGCATGCCCTCAACATATCCTTCAAAATCTGAATAGTTCGCTCGGACTACCCGTCCGCTTGAGGATGGAACATAATATTCAACTCGACATGCATGCCTAACTCATGCTGCACAAATCTCCAAAATTATGAAGTTAACTGTGTGCCACAGTCTGAAATGATATAAATGGGAAAACCGTGTAGGAAAGTTAATCTCCCTGATGTAAATTTGAGCCAACCGCTCTACAGAGTAGGAAGTCATCATCGGAATAAAATGTGTGGACTTGTCAACTTGTCCACAATGACCCAAACAATATCATACTTCCTCAAGGTCCGTGGTAAACCTACCACAAAGTCCATAGTGATGAACTTCCACTTCCACTCTGGTGTCACCAAATTTTGAGTCAAACTACCGGGTTTCTGATGTTCATACTTCACCAGTTAACAATTCAAACACCGAGAGACGTGTACAACAATATCTTTCTTCATTTTTCGCCACTAATAATGTTGCTTCAAGTCACGATACATCTTCGTGATACCTGGATGAATAGAATACCGTGAGCTATGATCCTCCTCAAGGATCAACTCTCTCAACCCATCAACATAAGGAACACAAATTCGACCCTGAAGCCACATAACACCATCATCCCCAATCACAACCTTCTTAGCACCACTCCGCTGTATCGTGTCTTTCAACACTAACAAGTAAGGATCATCAAACTAGAAACCCTTGATGCACTCCAACAGAGATGACTGCGTCACAACATAAGCGAGAACCCTACTAAGCTCCGAAATATCCAATCTCACGAACCTTTTAGCCAAAGCATGAACATCCATGGCTAATAGCCTCTCCACTGCCGATATAAATTCCAAACTACCCATGCTCTCCACCTTCCTACTCAAGGCATCGACCACCATATTGGCCTTTCTCAGATGATATAATATGGTAATATCATAGTATTTCAATAACTCCAACCATCTCAACTTGGTAAACGGGGCTGAGATAGATGAAAACCCCTCCATAAAACTATGATAGTAGCCGGCCAAACCAAGAAGCTCCGAATCTCTGTAGACGAAGTAGGTCTAGGATAATTCTGAACTGCCTCAATGTTCTTATGATCCATCTAGATACCATAATAAGATAAAACATGACCCAAGATGGCAACTGCGTCTACCAGAACTCACACTTAGAAAACTTGGCATATAACTCACGATCCTTCAAAGTCTGAAGTACAATCCGTAAGTGCTACTCATGATCCTCCCTACTATGGGAGTAAACTAGAATATCATCAATGAAGACAATCACACAAGAATCCAAATAAGGTTTGAATACTCGGTTCATCAAATCCATGAATACTGCTGGAGCATTAGTCAAGCCAAATAACATTACCAAGAACTCGTTATGACAATAATAAGTCCTAGAAGTCATCTTAGGGACATATGATGCCCTAATCTTCACCTGATGCTAGCCAGATCTCAAATAAATCTTGGAAAATACTTTGTCACCCTGAAGCTGGTCAAATAAATCATCAATCTAGGGTGACAGATACTTGTTCTTGATGGTAACCTTGTTCAACTACCGATAGTCAATGGACATCCTCATCAATCCACCATTCTTCTTAACAAACAATACAGCGCATCCCAAGGTGAAAAACTCAATCTAGCGAATCCCTTGTCAAGCAAATCTTGCAACTGATCCTTCAATACCTTCAACTCGGCTGGAGCCATATGGTACAGTGGAATAAAAATGGGCTAAGAGCCTGAAACCAAATCAATGCAAAAGTCAATATCCCTATCGGGTGGCATACCCGACAAATCTATAGGAAACACCTCAGGAAACTCCCTCACAACTGGTATAGGATCTATATAAGGAACCTTCACACTAGAATCCCAAATTTAATCCAAATACGCTAGACACCCCTTCTTAACTAGTGTCAGGCCTTCAAATACGAAACCACACAGCTAGTGGAATGACCGAGGGTCCCTTTTCACTCTAATCTAGGCAACCCCCGCATAGCCAACATCACAATCATAGCAGGATAATCCAATATAGCATGATATAGGGACAATAAATCCATATTAAGAATGACCTCAAAATTCACCATATTTAGCAACAAAAGATCAACAATAGTATCAAAACCATTAATAGTAATAACACAAGACTTGTACACCCGATCAACTACTATGAAATCTCCAACTGGTGCAGACATCAAAATAGGAACATTAATAGAATCACGAGACATGCTCAAATACAAAGTAAAATATGAAGACACATAAGAATATATAGAACATTTATTAAACAACATAGAAAAATCTCTATGACAGACTGAGATAATACATGTAATAACTTCATCGGACGACTCTGCCTTGGGCCTACCCAAAAATGCATAACAACGAGGCTGAGCCCCACCAACCTGTCTTTCATCTCTAGGACGAGCTCTCACTGATTGGCCTCTACCTCTAACTGACTATCCTCCACCTCGGGCTACCTGAACCTCGTCTCTAGCTGGCAGATCGGGTGGTGAAGCAACCGGTGCCGAAATCATTGCACGAGTACCCTGATATGGCATGCTTCCCTAAAATCTGGGACAATACCTCATGATATGACTCGTATCTCCACACTCAAAGCAGCCCCTCGGCAGGCGAGGCTGCTGAATATGAGACTAACCCTGATGACCCAAATGACCACTGTAATAGCTCTGAATTGGTGGTGCACTAATGAAAGCTGAAGGTGCACTAAATGCTAGCTTCTTAGAATGAGATCCATAAGCACTGCGAGTTCCTAATGTACCTTGTGTGACCTGAAGTGTCTACTTTACTGGCCTGATAGAATGGCCTCTACGAAAGGAATCCCTGCCTTCAGACGAGCACTACTAAATCCTCCAAAATGATGGGGCCTCTTATCAGAGATCGCTCTCTCGCTTGGCCTCTAATGCTCAATCCTCCCGTGATCTCCACTACCCGAGTAAAAGAACTCTCGGTCTCGGTCTCTCTACCTATGTAAATACTGATGCCATATATAATATCCTCTATAAACCTCTGTACCTTCTCCCTCTTAGTAGGGATCAGGATAGTTGCATGGCGAGAAAAATCAACAAATCTAGTCTCATACTGAGTAATGGTCATGCTACCCTACTGAAGGCACTCGAACTGACTGCGCAACTCCTCTCTCTTAGTAAAAGGAATAAACTTCTCCAAGAACAACTACGAAAACTGAGCTCATGTGAGAGGAGGTGATCCCGCTGGCCTGCCCTGCTCATAAAGTTTCCACCATATCTTCGCGGAACCATGCATCTAAAAGATGGTGAATTCAACTCCATTGGACTCCACTAGTCCCAAATTGTGCAAAATCTCATGGAAACGGTCCAAGAAGTCCTAGGGATTCTCTGAAGGTGCACCGCTAAAGTGAAGGGGAAATAACTTGGTAAACCTGTCCAACCTCTTTAGCTTATCAGCTGACATCACGGGCCTATCCTTGGGCTGCATAGCAACAATAGGGTGAATCGTCCCAATTGGTAGAACTCCTAGGGTATGACAATCATGGGACATTTTCTCTGGGGTATGAGTAGCGGGAGTCCTAGCGCTTCCCCCGACCCGAGAAACGGCTGGTGCCACAGGAAACACACCGGCCTAAGCCATACACTTCATGAAGCCAAACATGTTGACTAAGGCGTCCAAAAGCATTGGGGTGGCAATGAACCCCTCTGGGACCTAAGCTGGTTCTACTGGCTCGGTCTGAGCTGGAACCCCATCATCCTGCACTATCTAAGGCTCGACTATGGGTGCCACTACGTTCGCTCTAGGCTGAGCTCTGCCTTTACCTCTGCCCTGGCCCTGACCCCTACCCATGATAGTTTCTGCAATTTAGGGATCCAGCACCTGATCAACTGCGGATGAAGTACGTGTCCTCACCATCTGTGATAGAATAAAAGAAAAAAGATTCAATCTTAATGATAGAACAAAATCGCACCACAAAGAAAGAAAGAAAGAAAGAAAGTGAAGTTTCCTAAAACCTTATAGCCTTTAGAAGATAAGTACAATGTCTCTGTACCGACCCACAAGACTCTACTAAGCTTGCTCATGAATCGTGAGACCTATGCAACTAAGGGCTCTGATACCAACTTTTCACGACCAAAAATCCCAACCATGGGGTCGTGATGGCGCCTAACATCTGCTTGCTAGACAAGCCAATGCTAGCACAATAATTAAAGCAGTTCAATAGCTAAAGACATATTAATAATTATAAAGAGTGAAATCACATAAAACGTATCATAGGTCTATAACCATCACTGTCTAAGATTATCCCCAGTATCGGGTGTCACAACTATATGAGCCACTAGTAATGCTAAATACAAGTCTACAATGGAAGATACAATACTGTCTTATACAATAAATATTAGATAACGATAGGAAGGGACTCCGGGGTCTGTAAATGCCAAGCAACAATACCCCAAGTCTCCTGGAAAAGTGTCCGAGTAATCACCTCTAAACGTCGCTAGGACCAACACCGGGTTCTATATAAGAAGTGCAAAAGTGCAGTATGAGTACAACCGACCCCATGTACTCAGTAAGTATTGAGCCTAACTTCGATGATGTAGTGACGAAGCTATGACAAGACACTCATTGTAAACCTGTACGAGTAATAAGCAGAAAAGCAATAACAATATAGATAAACGAGTAACTACATAACAAACAGAATGAGAAAGTGGATGATAGAAGGCCCCAGAATAACATCACATCACAACTTCATAACACAATACAGTAGCGGAGTATAACAACCAAGAACAACTACAAGACATCCTTTCTATTGCGGCGCGCAACCCGATCCCAATATCAATAATAATACAGATGCATCGCGTAATCCGATCTCAATATTAATAATAATACCGTTGCGACATGCAACTCAATTCTAATATTAATAACAACACCGTTGCGACGCGGAACCCGATCCTAATATCAATAACAACAACGTTGCGATGCGAAACCCGATCCTAATGTCAATTCATTTGAAAATGCCCAATAACAATCAAATATGATGAATCTCATAACATAACATAAAAGAGAGCTAAAAATGCATAATTCACCAAGGAAATACGAGCACGAACAAAGAAGATCAAACAATTCAATAGTCATTAACTAGCCTCATAATATATATCGACTTCAACAAGTCGTAAACACGAGAATAATCTAAATATCACACAATTGATATAACATAGTAGAGTGAAACGAAAAACAAATAAAGGCAATAAGGCAAGTAAATGCGTGATACATGTAAAAGCATCTATCTGATAATTGTAAGAGCATGTAATAAGTAAAGGCGTACCATAAATAAAGGCATGAAATAAGTTAGAACATGTAATAAATAAAGACATGTAACAAGTGAAGGCACATATATCAAGTAAAAATATGTATCAAGTAAGATCACATAACACATAAAAACAGAAAATAAGTAAATAAATGGTATAATTAAAGACATGCAATAAAATGGTACACCCTGCATGCTTCAACATGTGACAATGCATATACACTCGTCACCTTGCATATACGTTGTTCCCACACATAGATCACGTAGCAAATAGATCAATCATGTCCTAATTTCTTCAAATCAAGGTTAACCATGATACTTATCTCTTTTTGGAACAAGATCAACAATTTAACACGACTTTTCCTTTAGTATAAGCCTCCAAGCCACCCAAATCTAGTCAAATATTATTCAATACGTCAAAACAAGCTTTAGAAACTACCCTCGTACGAAAAATGTTCGATCTTTAACATAATTAAAAAAGTCAACAAAAAATAAACCCGAGCCCACGTGGTCGAAATCTGATATTAAGATCAAATACCGGTTACCTATTCACCCTTGAGTCCAAATATGTGATTTGTTTCGAGATTCGACCTTAATTCGAGGTCTAAATCTCAATTTTACAAAATCTCTAATTTCTATCCAATTTCTACTCTATGAAATCTTCGATTTGATAGTGAAAATTCATAAAAAAATAATAAAAATATAAAAAAAAGTTAAAGTTACTAACCTATGAAGTTGGAAAGAATTTGCTCTCCAAAATTAACTCTATGTGGAGTCTAGGTCTAATGGAGTAAAATGAGCTAAGTCCCAAAATCCTAACCTTTTGCCCAGTTGTAGATATCGCAATTATGAACTCTTATTCGCAATTTTGATGTTCGCAAAAGCGAACCACTGATCGCAAATGCGAACAGTATCTGAGCCTCTCAGATGTAGTAAATACGACAAAACCTCCAGCCCCTCGCAAAAGTGAACAAAGCTTTGGAAAAGCGAAGTTGTTCCCCAGCTCTCCAGTATCGCAATTGCGACACAATCCTGGCAATTGCTAAGATCAACCATTCACAAAAGTGAGCAAAACTTCGTAAAAGCGAAGTTGCCCATTTCCTTCCCAACTTCGCGTAATGTGAGCTAGCACTCGCAAATGCGTGGCTCGCCTTTGCGAATAGACTCTCGCAAATGCGAGGTCTGCATCACCAGAATTCCCAACTATGCCAAAACAGTCTGAAACTCATTCAAAATTCACATGAGCCCCTCGGGCTCTAATCCGAACATTCACACAAGTATAATAATATTATACGAACTCGCTCATAAGCTGAAATCATCAAAACAAAAAATTAAATTCTAGAATCGAACACCAAAACTCTTTCATAATTCAACTTCAAAATTTTTACTTTCTACATTAAGCGCTGAAACAACCTTGAGTCACCTGAGACCCCAACCAAATATGCGTATAAGTCTAAAATCATCATACAAATCTACCGAAAATTTCAAAACACCGATCCGAGATTATTTACAAAATCAAGTTCAAAAATCAAGTTTCATTAAAAAAATTCACGTTTAGACTTTTCGGAAATTAACACAGACCAAGCATGCAAATCATAAATCATCAAATAGTGCTACGAAAAAGTCTCAAATCACAAAGGGGAGTTAGGACTCAAAATGACCTATCGGGTCATTACAAAAAAAAATCTTATTAGGGAGCGCATCTCCTTTAATAGGCCATATGCTATATAATCGGAGATTGACATAAATGACCCCGAAAGAATCTAGTCTTAGACGAATGTCCCGAAAATTTATGGTATTTAAAAAATAGCCCTCGGAACCGCATACAGTTATTACTCTTCAACATTTCTTTACCGAATTGGTAGAGTTTAAGCTATATTTACTCTACCTATCTATTAAATTATTCATCGAAGTCTACCCGATTGGCATGATTTTGCTCTTCAGAGATTTCTCTACCGTATTGGTAGAGTTTATATTTTATTTATTCTACTTATATGTTAAGTTGTTCATCGAAGCCTATCCGATTGGTATAACTTTTTTGTGTTGTTTATTTGCAACTTCATTCGATCAAGCTACCCCATATCTGCTCCAAATGACCTCAAATTTAAAACGAAGTTTTCAAATACCAACACAAAAAATATTTCAATCACCAACTTAGTCAAATACACCAAATTAAAAAGACTCACTTTGCTTCTTCAACATTTTTAAAGGTCCAACAATGGAGTTTTGAGCTTTTTATAGTAAATTACTCAATCAGTATTTGAACTAAACGTTTAAGCATAAATTATCAATATTAAAATAATTTTAATAATAATGGACCATTAACCTTCTACTTTCCATCACTAAAAAAGAATTTCAAGCTTTAAATATCATAGAACTATGGTGTTCAAGTAAAAAAGGGACATTTTGTTTAGCGTTATAAACGGGGACATACATTTCGCCAAAACTAGTTCCATTGGGAAACATGCCATGCAATATTTTTGATATAAATCTGAAATAATTGGAGTAGTTGATACCGAATAGGGAACAGTTATAGAAAAAGAGTTCGGAACCAAAATAATACATTTTTGGACTCAAGGCACAAAAATAGGTGGAAAAAAAAGTTAGTGACCAAAATATATATAGCGCCCTTTTAAATGGCGCTATATTTGAATATGAAAAGACGGCCAGGTATAGCGCCGTTTATTAAGGCTCAATATATATTTTGTGGGCCCACCAATAATTATTCTGCGCTTAACTGACATAACAATAATTCAAATGGGTATAGCACCCTTATTTAAGGCGCTATACCTCAAAAAATTCAACCACCCCGTATTGGGCATTGCCTTATTTAAAGACGTTAAGGATTTCGTAAAAATCCATTCAGAAAAATTCTCAAGTCTTGTTAAATGTTTCTTCGTTAAGTTGTTTTGTATTTTGTCATAATGTCTGAAGAGCGAAGAATTAGGGTTTTATTATATTGGGGGGGGGGGGGGGGGAGGTGAGGTTATGGTGGCGAATGACACAGCAAGCTATAGTTTATCTCTACAGTGTCATGTTAAGTTGCCACTTACAATGGAGTATGATAGATTGGTACCGTTGTTATGTAAAAATATGAGTGTGAGCAAACGTTCGATGAACCTTAAAGTAGCCAGAAGATATCCATATTCTGTCACTCCGCAAGAGGTTGCTTGTTATGCTGAGTTTAACATCGAGGATGATGAAACTCTGAGTGATTTTTTGAGGACTCCGGATAAATACCGGGAATTTCTTTTGATAAAAATGTTGGAAATGTACGTCAAGGCTAAAGACGTTCGCAATAATGAGGTTGCGCAAAGCAGGGATATCCCTCAGCTATCGGGTAGTTATTTTAGAGCAGTTTTAGCCGAACAGGTTTCAACTGAAAGAGTTTGGCCTGATCTAAACTTATCTCTACGGGCGAATGAGGAGCGAGGAAATAATTTCTATCCTACTTTACATGATCCACAAGACGAGTGGTAAACTTTAATTTTTCTTTGTGTTACGATATTTATTTTTGCTGTATTGAATTTGTATTAACACTCATATATTCCACAGGGGGTACCAGCCATATATGAATTTTACAAGTTATGAACCAACACCCAGTTAGAATATGAGTAGTTCTGGTGTGTTGGATCATGGTGGTCCATCTGGGAGTCATCACCAACATGATGATGTCCATCATGGGATATCAACACATTACGATTTATAAGTGAAGTGCTATAGATATATGTAAAGTACTTATCAATTTGAGTAACTCATTATTTTGTTGGTTGTGCAGTAAAAATGAGCAACTTGAACGTCCTGTCCTGACTCAATTTCCCGAAGATGACATATTTATCGGGATCTAGTAGATGCACAAAGTCAGGAAGAGAACAGTGATTATGACAACAATGTCGATGAGTCCGGAGATGACACACCCTTCCCCGATGAGGGTGATGATGAGGAGGAATAGAATACTGGACCTGATTTGACGAGAGAGCATGCTCCACCCCCCGTTAGACCAAGAGTGTACGAGTCCCACGTGCCGTTTAATTCAAGGGAGATTCCCTACCTTGACCATTTGTCAAGTATGCCGGATGTGGATGCCCTCACAAGGGATACTGATAAAATTCGGACAGCAATATGGGATGAGTCTAGACCAGCGGTGCTGTCAAAGGACATGCTTTTTCCTAATAAAGCGCGCCTACGCAGGGCGGTGAAAATTTACAACGTAAAAGAGTGTCGTCAGATGACGGTATGGGAGTCAACTCCGAATGTATACAAGGTTGTTTGCCGTAGATGATTTACGGGTTGTAATTGGATGCTACGTGCGAAGAAGAAAATAAATATGTGGGTTGTGGGTAAATATATTGGCACCCACAATTGTGAAATGGACATATTCAGTGGGAATCACTTCAACTTGGATGTTGACTTGATTTCTCTTATCTTGATTCCACATATTGAAGCGTCCATAAGGTACAAGATCAAAGAGTGTATTACATCCGTCCACCAGGAATATGGGTGCACCATTACCAAAAGAAAGACATTTCTCGGGCGCAAACGTGCATTTGAAATTGTTTATGGTAATTGGGATAAGTCATTTGCATCTCTACCCAGGTACATGGCCGCATTGCAACACTTTAACCCTGGGACTGTTTTTGAATGGAAGCTTGAGCAGAGTCCGGGAATACCAGAATATATATTTAGATACGTGTTCTAGGCATTTAAACCAGCAATTGATGGTTTTGTGCATTGCCGGCCAGTAATATCCATAGACGGCACTAATGTCTATGGAAAGTATGATATTAAGCTCTTGATCGCCATTGCAGTAGAAGCTAATAGAAGTATATTTCCCTTAGCTTTTGCTATTTGTGCCAATGAAAGCCAAGGGACGTGGACACTATTTTTGAACCACTTGAAAGAGCACGTTATCAAACATCGTTCAGGTATTTGTCTAATATCTAATCGGCATTGTGGTATTTTAAGTTCTGTACAGAATTTGCGTGCATGGCAGGAACTGTATGCCTACCACCGTTACTGTGTGAGGCACCTGAAGGCCAATTTTTAGAAGGCATATCCCAACAAGGATTTGCATGATTTAATGTGGATGGCTGCAACAGATCACCAAGAGTGTAAATTCAGGGGGCACATGGAATCTATCAGGCAGGAAGACGAGGGAGCCTATCGTTGGTTGATGCGATATGAGCTTGACAAGTGGACTTTGCATGTGGATGTTGGCAGAAGATAGGGAATTCTGACTACAAATGTGTCAGTCTTTCAATGGGTTATTGAAGTCTGCACGAGGATTGCCTGTCACTGCCATGGTACGGATGTCATTCACATATGGGTTCCGGGCTCGACATTTGAGGCCTAGTAGCACAAAGGTATCCGAAAAAATTGTTGTTTTGTCATGTTATTTTCTTACGATCATTGACTAGAATTGGACAGAGTTTGTGTTTGAATTATCAGCCATTTTGACGTATTTTTGGGTATAATAGATACTTAAATGATTAATTTCAATAACTACAAGGATACTACGCTAAAGGGCACTATATTTTATACGCTAAAAGGGCGCTACATTACAAATACAAGCACTACATTAGGCCACAAGATACCACTAGAGGAAACTAAAGTAACAATTTATCTATTTTACTAGTCTTTAAGCAAATAAATAATCTAAACTGGATAAAAATAATAAATAAATTTAATCACAAAACATTCACGACAATACATATACCACAATAAAAGTAACTAATTAATATTTTTTTAACAACTAATAATAATTTCTCTATTTTTACTATTTTTTTAGCACACTAATATCATAGTCCGGATAAAAATAATAAATTAGTTAAATCGCAAAACAATCACAAAACAACATAGAACACATTAAAAATAACTAATATGCATTTTTTTATACGAGTTTTAACAAAAACTAAGTCGAAATACCTCGATTTAAGGTTTTTGGAAAGTTGAAGATTTGGTGATTTGGAGCCGAAACGAGCAACCCACAACGAGAAAACGCCTTAGCTAGGATGTGGGACCGAGAATCTTTACTTTTTGTGGGACAGATGGGGTCCACTCGAGGTTTTTTGGTCGTTAATTGGGGGGGGGGGGGACCACTGTTCGTTTGGTTTTTTAGGGGAGGGGGGATTCTGTTTGGTGGGGGAAGGGAAGGGGACGGGTTTACTATGTAGGAATAGCGTCGTTTATTAAGGCGCTATACTATAGCGCCTTAATAAACGGCTCTATACCTGGTCGTCTTTTCATATTCAAATATAGCGCCCTTTTAAAGGGCGCTATACCTTAACGGGCAAACGACCGTTAAGGTATAGCGTCCTTTTATATGTATTTTGGTCACTAACTTTTTTTTTACCTATTTTTGTGTCTTGAGTCCAAAAATGCATTATTTTGGTTCCGGACTCTATAGAAAAATGTTTGTCAACAGGTTTCTGGAGCCCAAACTGCAAACTTGCCGGCAATGGCCCATTCTTTGTCTAAATAATACAAAACGAATCTCTAGTAATTACCTCACCATTTTCTTCCTTTACCACCCTCTCTCCCAAATCATTTGCCTAACTGGGGGTGGGGTGGGGGTTTGAGGAAAGGGCATTTGCCTTGTTGCTGCATCTTTCTTTAACTTATAGAGCACGCCCATATCCATTGAATCTTTTGGGCATGTCCCTATAAGGCTATAACGTCACCTCCTTGTAGCCCTATCTATTTACAACGATAGGCTATTAATGCAAGTGAAATTAATGCAGATGAAATGCTTTATTTCTTCAAGTCTGAATATCCATTCTGCTTTTGGAGCTGCTACAAACGTAATCCACCAATATTTCCCCTAATAGACAAGTCCTATCCCCTCAACTTTTTGCTCCATTTCTCTCTTCTATTTTCTTTTTTTTGCGTATATGTGGATTTTTACTGCTCAAATAAATAGTCTTTGCCTTTCATAGAGCTAACACTATATAAAAGGAGAATAGTTAATGTACGTAGTTTTGGTGAGGTGCTAAGACAGTTGCAACAATTGATCAAAGGGCATGCAAACGCTTAACCAGAGAAATGAAAACCTATTTGGGAAGTTGTGTGTGAAAGAAATAGGTACCTTAAAAGTATGTGAAATCCTAAGTACCATCTTATACTGCTTAGAGATTCTTCAGACAAACTTTGGCATCTAATGAACAGTGCCCACTTGTGAAACCGATGAATGTTCGAGTAATTGTTTATAAAAAAAAAAAAAAAAATCCTTTTTACGTTTATATATATATATATATATATATATATATATATATATATATACATTAATTATATTTACTGAGGGTTTAGTGGGTGAGGGGTAAACGGGGGTGGGTGCATGTTTTATATGTTTGCATGTTCGTCCATGTTGATTCCTAGTTCTTAATTTTTTTCAAACTGAGAGAACCAAAATCCAGTATAACTTATGAGCGTGTGAATTGGGGTTTTCTCAATGAGTTTTTGAAAAAAAGAAGAAAAATAGTACAGAGATGAGATGAATGGATATACGCACACAAAGTGATAATATAAGTGGTCGGTACCTAGCAATTTGATTTAATTAGTCATTCTCCAGCTCATTCTTGAGTCTTATCGAAAACATGCATTTACATTTTGCTATATAAATGGACTAAAAGCTCTTTATACTTTTTTCTGCTAAGCATAAAACTATTTATCTCTTGTTTCATGACTAATCATCGTTCATCGATCATTAGATGGGTTGTGATTTACTAGTTTTTTTTTTTCTTCTCTTCTTTCTTTGTATTGTTAATTGGGGGGGGGGGGGGGGCTCAAGGATCTATCACTTCGAAAATGAAGCTATACGTCAAGATGGAGTGATTGATTTGGAGTGGATGTCATTCATATCAGCTCATTATCACGTATATATGCGTTTATACATTTCTCTCTCTCTCTCTCTCTCTCTCTCTCTCTCTCTCTCTCTCTCTCACACACACACACACACACACACACATATATATATATATATATATATATATATATATATATATATATATATATATATATATTTGTGAATTATCAACGATTCAGTATTCACCCCTTTTGACTTTAAAAAAAACTGAGCAACATAAGTACCAAGTTTCCATACCATTTTCCTGCAACCAGGGAAAAGTATATATGACAAACGTATGAATTTTCATTCATTCTTTAAACAATCTTCACAGTAAATATAACTCAGCAGGACAACGAGAATGGATAATCTTTTTTATAATAATGCATTATTCAACTAATCCAATCTAAATTAGGTGTCTATCTATAATTGCAAAAAATATTTTCTCTGCTTTCTTTGATATTCTTCTCCTTTCCAAAGTTGGACCTTTTCAAATACTAATGAAAATTTAGCCAACTAATCCATTCAGTGGACGCATTTCCCAGGTGTTACTGACAGTGGTTTCTAATCTTGTGCAAAAGCTTGCAGGTATATAAAATGCTTCTAGGCTCTAGCTGCCTGTACTGTAGTTGTCTAGTTGATTAAAGTCTCATTTTTGAAATTCTACTGTTATACAGTAGTAGTAGTAGTAGAATACGCTTCAAATAAGTAATAAGTAAAGAAAAGAAGATGCATATCATGATTTGCGGTAACGTTACAATTTAACTCATCTATTCAATTTTCTCATCATTAATATATGTCATATATTTGTCATACTCTATCAACAAATAAGTGCGAACTTTCCATAATGTTAAACTTAATATCGGAAGAATAACTATTCACTATCCGCTTCCTTTAATATATATATATATATATATATATATATATATATATATATATATATATATATATAGTTTGTAATAAAAAAAGGTCATATGTTATATTTTAAAATAAAATAACTTTAAACTTTCTTTAATGACATAAAATCTCATAACATGTTTAATCTCATAAATTTCAAGATTCTTTCTTTCTTCTCAAATTTTGTACTCAGTTAAACTATTCCGTATCGCGACCAATTAACTGTTTTGCATTATTTTGGAAATAAGTTTTTCTTCGTCAGAACTTCGGATTAATTACTTCCAAGAATTTATTATTTTGCATGCATCTAATATCTCCTTTTCCCCCCTTAAACCGGATGTCCCGGAAGGGAAGCATTTAATGATCATTTTCCCCCTATCATTTAATATTCTCTATTTTTGATAATTTTGGATGCAAAGGGATTAGAGAAGTATGAGAAAGTTGATGCTTGGGATTAAATTATCAAAAATAAACTTGTATGTTCGTCTTTGCACAATAACCCGTGGATTTTGGGGGGACTGTCCCCATGTTTTCGATAACACCGGCGAATTCAGAAATAAATTATTCCGAAGTCCACAAAAACATTAATTTTGTAACATAATTAAGCATTGTTACATTTTAATACTATGCCGGAAACAATAAGAATAATGCTTTTGGTTAGTCCCGAAAGAGCTGCCCATTGACTAGTACTAGTAAGTATCAAGAGTATTATTTTTTATTTTTCAAATTTAATTTGACTTTCGACTTAAGATTCTGCCGTTACATTTCTTTCTTATTTTAAATACTTCTATATCAAGCACAATTCACCAAAACACTCAAACATTTAATTTTTGAAATGCATCAAATCAAGTATATATCGGGACGGAGAATGTATATGTTAGGAGACTGCATGTATACTCAATTAAAAGAGCAGCATTTTTATTATAAATTTCATATAGTTAATGCAAGAACTTTGCTGACAAAAGAGAATCTATCAACACCTAAGAGAAACCATAAAATTGGTATTGATGCTTTTTATATATGTGTTGAAATAGCTAGCGTTTTACTCAATTCCTCGTAAAAAACATTCAAGGACATATATACCTGGTACTTGCCAACTCTACAGTTTCTAGTTTATGTGAGTGCTCTTTCCCTTTTATTTTCATTTTCTTATAATTGTTGCTGTTTGTTATTAGTATAACTTTTTTATTCGAAATCTCGCCCTCCCAAAGTACGTGTTCTTCAACAAAGGAGCACACGGCATGAAGAATCCATTCAAATGTTTAGCAGTGGTAATTAATAGTAAAGTTTTCCACATATTATTTTGTGTTCATATATATATATATATATATATATATATATATATATATATATATATATATATATATATATATATATATATATATTATTAACAGAGGCAGATCCAGAATTTCAAAAGAATGGGTGCACTATTGTGAAGAGGTGGATCTAGAATTTATATTTGACGAGTTTAACTTTAGTCTCTTACCAGGAACCCACAACATTTCAAAATTATATTCATTTTGAAATTCTAGTAATTTTCACATATATAGTTATACTCCATGCGGAAAACAAGACCGCCCAGATGAGGTTTTGAGCTGCAAATTTCACTTGTAGATGTGCACCCAATAATAATTGCACCATAAGAGATTTTGAGAATGGGTTCACACACATATATTTAAATAATTTTGAAAAAATATAACATTGTTATACATGGTTTAGAGAAAGTAATATGAGTTCATGTGAACCCGTATCCCTCAACTTGGATATGCATATATATATATATATATATATATATATATATATATATATATATATATATATAAGTGCAACAATTTTAAAAGTTGAATTCATTTAATATATTTAAATCCTGAATTTGCTTATGAATTTTCGGTGGTATTTAAAACATAAAATAAGCAAATTTTTATACCCATTATTCTTATGAAGTAGAATATATACTTAAGTAACAAGAGTTTGTTGTGCGGCATTGTGGGATTTGATGATGCAGAGGCATAAAAAAGAAAAGTGAGAAGATGCTCCCAGTTGCATTTTGGAATAAGGATATCCTTTTTGTTTTTTAGCAAAAAGCTAAGCACAATTAAAGGAGCATATTAAGAAGTGACAAAGTACTTTAAAGTTATATATATGACAAGTTCGGACTCGTAAGATTCCATAAGGATGTCGTTGATTAGTTTAATTTTATAGGTTTGTATGCGTCAAATGTAATAATTAATCAAAAAGTAGTTATCTTGTGAGAGGAAACAAAAGCACGAATAGCAGGATATGCTATGTTACTAGAGGAAGCAGGATTCTTGGATTTTCCACCTTTCTTTTCAACTTTGCCTCCCCCCACCCCCACCCCTTTACCTAGATTCCTTTACATACCACCACTCCTCTCATCTATTCTCTTTACTTAGGTCACCACCAATAACTAGAATCAACATATATACGGAGTACTATTAACTATATCAGCGAGTAACTCATTCATTATTTGACTATTAATTCCGCCAACTAACAGCATTCAACTCATAAATCCTGATTAAATACTTTAATGTGCTCTCTTCGATCCCCCTCGCAGCCAAATCATAACAGCCACAGTATTGACTAATGAAACATGCAAATGATCACCGACGTGGAACCAAAGTTTCAGTTCAGTGAGTGTGAAATGCAATGGTACAATATTTCACTACAATCATGTCATCTCAGCCCCAAACAGATTAGAATATATCGACTACATGAATATTCACTTTTGCTCCACTTAAATTCATTCCAATATTATATTATATAAAATTAAAAAAAAGTAGCTAGAAGTTTCTATATTTTGTGACATATAAATTCTGACAAGAGTATAAGACTTGTATTGTACCTAAAGTAGACATATATACTAACGTTATAAACTTAATCCGGCTAATTAATATCATGTAAATATTTTTTTAACATTATGCTCTATTTTCACTAAGTCCGCAAGAAAATTGTACAACTCATCATACTTTGTCATAATGAATACAAACATAGTATAAGAGTATACATCTTAGATATTATTTGACTAGAAGTTTAGGGTTTGACACTTGGAATAGGAAAAAAGCACTCAATAGTGAAGTTTTTCGCCTTTGTTTGGAATGAAGATGAATGAACAAGTATTTGAGCACCGATGAAATCAGGAAAAAATATGGAAGTGATCACTAGCTTTGGGGGGGGGGGGGGGGGGAGATATGCACCGTGGAAATGCCATTTGATCCAAAAATAATACTTGGTAGAGCTATCTTTGGTGAGTCTTTGATGGGTAATGTTTAAGGAAGAACATTTTTTTTTTTTGGTAAGAGGGGAAACTCGCGGCCGTTACAATCTTTGTCACAGCCTCTGTTCTTCGGGTGAACACTCTGTATTGAATACTTTGTGTCCACTGGGTAAACCCATGTATAATAGCATGCAAACCACATAGGGAATGCAAACCACATAGGGAATGCAAACCGCACTAGGCAAGCCCTGTGCGATATGCTCAACCCAGAAGATATCGGGGGAATCGATCCCATCCAAACCAACCGGGCAACCCGAAGGGTGAAGAACATCTTATTGTAGATTATGTTTTATTTAAATAGTGTCAATTTCAAACATAAAAGGACTAAATACAAAAGGCCCCAGAGAAGAGTTTTAGGTACTAATATCAATTCTTGTAAATGCAAATAAAAGAGGAAGAATTTTAGGATAGTCATTAATTTTTAAAGAGTAATATTAAATCTTGAATTTAAGACCCAACAAGATGAATAAAAGTATATTCTTCCATAAACAAAAGGTCCCACAGATGAGATATACAAAGAGTAATGCAAAAACCTAGCAGACGCCCTAGCCCTAGGCCAGGTTTAATATTTGAATATCTATCGATATGATGCTCCTCTAAAAAGACATTATTGATGGGAACCTAAATTATCAAAAGAGTTAGGAAAATCCAGGCCAGAGAAGCATATAGTATATCAGACAGAAACAGAAACAGAAACAGAAACAGAGGGAAGAAAAGATGGATGGAAGTAGTTGATGTTAAGTTGCATAATTGCCTCATGCGTGCACCGTCTTATCTATCTATTCCATATGTATTGTATTGTATGAAAAAAGGTTCATATGCGCCATACAACTCGGAACACACAACTCTTGCAAGTAAAGAGAGAAAGAATCGCTTCTTGTAAATATTGCACAGTGAGTAGGTCTCTTGCGTGAGTTAGCGTCAATACATCAACTTGTAGTAGTAACCATCTTATCAACCTGTCAAGTATCACCTACTACTTCCCTTTTCCCTATATTAAAGCTCTTCCTTCACTCTTTTGGTACTAATCTTGCGTCATTCTTTCCCACTACTCTAGCTATAAAACTTCTACTTCTTCTGCTAGATTTACTTGTTTATATATATTTTCTCCCTCTGCTTATTGAGCTAAAAACCATAATCATGTATACTTTAAGTCAAATCACCACTGATTCATTCATTAATTACTCTCTCAGAATCTGTGCTTATGACCGAGTTCTGATGAACGAAGGCATGGCTGCAAAATCATTATTAAACGAAAGATCACAAGATGGTGTGGAAGTTATGGTAGAGAAAAAAAAAAAGTAGTGGTGGTCCTTGGGAAAAAACACTAGACACGAGAGAGATCCCTTTGGTGGGGTGGCCCTAATGGGTGGGGGGCAAAGTGGGAAACAAGAATAAACCCTATTTGAGAACTTTGATGGTTTTGTTGAGGGGACAAAAGGCAGAAATTAGGGCAATAAATGGTGCAATATCAAAGACAGCCAACACTACTTGTGTATGTATACGGGGTTATTTAAGTGCACAAAACAATAACAATTCTCATGCAGCCATGTCCAAGAATCTCCTACTCTTCTTCTTCTTCCATGAAAGAACTCAACAAGAAACAGAAAAAAAAAAAAAAAAAAAAATTTGGAGAAAAAGAAAAAGAAATGGGGTATACACCTTTCTTGTTGGCCATGTCTTTTTCCAAATATGAGCACTTTCCATTAATACCAGAAATCTTTTGTAAAGTACAATAAAAAAAAAAGCAACAAGATAAAGACTTTGATAAGGAATAACCAATAAAGTAAACAAATATGCTTGCTAGTACTAAATGAAAAGGTGAAGCATGATTAGCATTAAAGAGAAGATAATGAACCATCCACCTTAATACAAAATGACAAACAGACCTAAAGAACAATTTGGTGGTTAATTAACACCTTTAATGGGAATATATCATTTCCCACTCCAAGTGCCACATACCTAACAATCTTTGGCCTCTAATTAAATAGACTGATAAAATTTGGTAACAGAATCTTTCATTAACAACAAAATAATAAAAATAAAAATTAAGTTCAGGATCTGCATTATACAAAGACTTAGTTAAATATATATCATTATCAACCTATAACTACTACGTAAGTAGGCCTATGTTAAAATTAAAACATTCATCAGCTCAATAACCTCATATCCAAACAAGTTAAAAAAACAAAAAGAACCTGAGATTGAAGACCTCTTTGTCCTTCACCATGCAGATAGATAAAATCTTGTTTTTAGGGTTTTAATTTCCCTTATAATTTAACGCCAAGAAGATATGGAAAAAAGGGGTTGATTTTGCCAACCCAAGAAGAAAGAATTACTCGTACTCGAAACACTAAGCTGGTATCCTTCAGAAGGGTAATGAAGTCTCAAGAGAAGTTTAGCTTGTGAAAGTGCAAAAGGACTTAAAGCAACATTGCTAAATCCACAGCTCCTCAACATTACTTCCCATGATCTGAATCTCTCGTGTCTTTCTCTTCTCTTATCTCCTTCTGCTGCTACTATATCTATAATTTCTCTTCCGAACCAAACTTGCTCCACTGTCATCCTCTCTCTACTGCTCGGCGGCAAAGTTGCTTCCAATGAATCAAAGACAGCTGCATAATAATCCAAAGCCTCCACAAATCTTTGCAAAAAAAGTGGGTGATTATGATTTGCTTCTCTCTCGGCCAGTGTTACAACTTTAGGGTTCATGGATTTAATCCTATGCAAAAAAATCCTTAACATTTCGCGGTCTTTTAAGAGCCTGTGAAGATAAAATACACAGTTGATTGCTAATGTCTCATCAGGGAGAAGAACAATAGAAGAAATGATTGAAGGGTCATGATCATTGTCATTATTATTGGTGATCAAAAGAGGGTGAAACTGAAATCTAAGGCCTAAAGAGTGAGCAAATTTAGCTAAACGATCTCCGGTTCTACGAAGGGTATCGAGGTCATTTCCAGTACCGGTAATCCGAAGAGTTGGAGGAGGGTAACGATCAGCTAGTGCTTGCATTAACGGTGGCCATTGAACACCGTGATTAATATCAAAATCAACGATGTGGATCGCTTGTTGGTTATCGTTAATAGCTTCTAAAATCGCTTGATTAGCAGTTAGCTGACTAAATCTAATAAAAGGGGTCACTTGGTTTAGGGAAAGATAGGATGACTGAAGTAGAGCTGAATCATTTGAACTTTCAACAACATTAGATGATGCATTAGGTGTCAAGAAATTAGTGGCTGAAGAGATATAGCGGTTGAGGCGAATGGAAAGTGCGCGAGTGAACTGATGGACTAATCTTTCAGTTGAATCACCAAAAGGGGAAGAGTTAGTTGATAAAATGGTGAGGAGTCTGTTTGCCGCCGAGAAATCGGACCGTGAGATTAACTCCGCGCAGCTAATGAGTAGTTGCCGGATTTGGATTGCAGGGGAAGTGGAACTGCATCTCCGCCGTTGATCATCAGCTTCTTCATCATGAGATTGAGATGATGAACCAAAGGATCCTAACATATCAACGAAATAAAACTATTTCAGGTGAAAACCCTAGAAAGAGAAAGAAGAGAGAATATGCGTCTAATAAAAAGAGAAAGGAGAGAGAGAGAGAGAGAGGAAAAGGGGGTCTGGGGGGAAAGGACAAAGGGGTTTTCAATGATGGAGGAGGGGAAATTTATGGTTTTGGCATCTGAAATTAATTAGAGTTATCAGTAGCTAGGGAGAAGGGAAAGTTAGTACTATATGATTTCACATTTTCTTGGCTATAGTAGTAGTACTAATCTTGACTCAACATTAATGAAGAAGAACCTCATTTCCCAGTTTTGTGCTTTTGCCAGAATTAATACTAAGTACAAATAAGGAAATGGTCTACACCACAAAGGATAATCTGATATATTTGATGAACAATAGCTCTTTAGCAGAGAATAAATTATACTACTGTAACTAATTAAGTACTATTAAATAGGTTCTATTTCAAGAATGAATGATTATAAACTTACATCCTAAGTAGCTTTTGTGCATGTACTTAAGATGCCAAATATGAAAATTGAGTCGATAATGACTTTTGATTATGATAGAATCTATCTTGACCACAATATGTGTGGGTTGACCGTGTGGAACTTCACATTAATTAGTCGGCCGACATATACTCGTAAATGTGTTTCTTTGTATCTTAATTTTTTTTTTTTTAATAATAAAAAATCTTAAGACAACTGATCAACAATTTTTTATTTTTAATTAAGGCACTTTCTCCAAATATAGCACTAGATCAACATCTTCATCTTGTAGATTCCAACTGCGACAATAGGAATTTTTTTATCGAAACGTCTTTGAAAACCATTTTAAATTTCAAAAGGTAATGATATGATTCCGAATGATATAACACCAAAGCGCAGGTGATGATAATATGATTGCTAATTAAGCCAACCATTTCTATCCATTTCTATCAAAAGCTCTTCCAAAAGGATGTTGATAAAAATAAATTCGGACATTGACGCATAAAGTAGGTTCATAACCTTTGCCGGGTAACTAACACACAAGGATGTCTCAATAAAACTGGTGGGCTAAATCCAAATTTTATAAGGGATTTTTCTTTTCTTTTCTTGTCTATTGTGTATCTTTCGAAACATAATATTTAATATTTATATTTTTTTTTCCGTCTATAGTTGTTTACCCCAAAAATGGGTAACAATTAAATTTGTACGCGGTTTAAATGATACGTGGTTTAATTCAACACGAATAATTAAGAATAACAGATAAATGAATTAAAGACAAAATAAACGATCAAACCAATCGCAATGTTATGACCAAGCATGATCTTAGATTGAACAGTGACCTCGTACTCGATTGGACCCTCGGTTCGAGTCCAGTCGTGAATGAAGAACAGAACAAGTGAGCAAAATTTTTAACATTAGTTAGAAGGCAAAAATAAATTTTTATTTCTTTGAATTGCGTGTTACAATGTGTCAGATCAAAGAAAAACTTTACCTTTATATAGTACGAGAATTTCAGTCCTAGTATAAGTCTAAAAAAGGTAAAAATCTTCTTTTTTCAGTAATTATTGATCCATAATTGTTACTGACGAGATTCGCGTCGTAATATCCGGTTGAGGGCGAGTATACAGTCTCCTATCTGTCATGCATAACCGTCCCCCGCTTCTCCCGAGGTCTAGGAGTTATACTCGGTCCGGGGTACGTCGCTTTGCCGTGTCTGATGTTAGATATATCGTTCACTCTTCTTGGATCTTGATACGATGGGTCTCTGTCCTCGATTACAATCTCGCGGATCCGCGCTCCCCCTTTATTCTCTTATAGGAGAATCAGGGTAGACATTGCCTGATTTTACCCGTATACAGATAGTCCCCTTGTTTTTCGGAGGATAGATTTATCGAAACGACGGGAAGCGATAAATGAACCCCGATTCCTTTCTTCGTACGTTACAACCGAGATGACGGGTCAATGAAACGTCCCATTAGTCGCATCGTTCTAACATCAGACACGTATCGGCCGTTGATTGACTGTCCTCGAATATGAAACGTCATGCATTGATTGTCCTTCCTCTATAAAAGCTTCGACCCCTTTTTCACTTCTCCACTTTTCGATTCTAGAGCTCCTTGATTTACCCTCGAATTCTTTACATGCCTTTAACTCCTTCAAATCTTCATAGATTGCTCCTTAGATTTTCATACCTTCATCCTCAATCTTCATACATTCTCTTTCAATCTTCAACCCAGACCTTCATATTTCCATTCTATCTTCAAATCTTCATATTTTTTCTTCAAACCTTCATATTTTCCAGAACCCGATAGCAAAAACTTCCACATCCGTGCCTCAACAAACCGCTCCTTCATTTTCCAATCCGGCCATAAATGTCGAGGTGGCCATTCCTGAGGTAGCCCATGAGCCTCCCTTGAAGAGCTTCATACTCGGGGGCTGCTCTATCGAGAATGACTTCAACGTCGAGAAAGCCTCCAGTCAACAGGACCGAGACGAGGGAGCATGGAGGTACATATGCTCTGTTACTGAGGAGACACTACCCATAGTTCGGGTAGAGTGTAACTGGGAGGGAAAGGAGGTGGTCGTCCCCGGGCCCAACAAAGACATCACCACTCACGTGGAGGGGTACCTAAGTGTTTACACTTACTCCTTCACGCTCATCCCGGTGGACCCCATAGTCCTCGACATCTACAAAAGGTGCAAGGTCTGCCTTTACCTGTCCTTTTGGAGGATCGTAATCCTCCTCCAACACTTTGTAAACAAAACTGAAGCACCTCAGTTCACCCTCGAACATCTACTTCGTCTATACAGTCCTCGAATCTTCCGAGAGGGGTTGATTAAGATCGTTCACCGAGCAAGCAAGGCTCCGTTCTCGAGCATCGATGAGGACCGAGATCGAGGTTGGTAGGGGAGGTTCGTTCGGGTGAAAATCGAAGACCTCATCCTCTCCGAATTTCTACCATTCCTCAAAAAGTGGAACGCATCCCGTAAGTCTTTTCCCTCTCGAGTATCTGGCATTTCCTTTTATTCTTTTTTCTAATTGCCTGTATTTGCCATTATGTAGCAGTTGCCCAGGTTCCTAATACATTCCCCTGCTTCAAGGAGTGAATCGAGGGGATGTGCAAATAGATGTCCTACTTCGAGCGTATGGCGCAAGCTCTCGAAGGGCAAATGGGAGGCTCGTTCCCATAGTGAGTCTCTCTCCCAAATGATTACATTCATACACTTGATGAATATATCGCTAAGTCTTCTTTCTTCTCACAGGTTCACCCATGACCACCGAGCTCAAGTCGTTGGATGAGGAGGAGGATCCGTCCTCGCTCGCTGAACCCTCCGCTTAGGGACAGCCCGAGGCCGCCGTAAGGGAAGAGAAAAAGAAGAATAAAAGGAAATCCACAGGCTCCCCGGATGTCAAGGTGAAGAAGAAGAGGGTGGTCGTCCAGGTCCAGAAAAACAAAAAGAGCACCAAGTCGAGGGTACCGAAATCTGATTCCCTCTACCGGCTTAGGGATTATCCTGAGGATGACGACCTTGAGTTCATTGCTCATGAGTCGACCCTCAACGAGGGGGAGCAGGTGGCAACCAGGAAAGGTGACCAAGAGGTCGATCCCCCTCTAGCTTGAGAACCAGAGGGAGAGACGGAGTCCATGGCCTATCGAGAAGCCGCTCCTGTCCCGAAGGATGTAGCTGGTATCATTGACATCGCAGAGACGCCGTCCTATACTGAGTCCATGCTCGAAGAGGTTTAAGCTAATAAAGAGAAATTAAATGAGATAGCATCGGGTCCAGATAATGCCCTCAACGCGTTCTTTGATGGCATGGACATGGTCGCGTTGGAGGACTTCTCCAGGCTTGGTCACCTGGAGGTCCCAAAAAAGGATGTGTCATCGGGAGCGAGCAAGCCGAGCTCGAGCTTGAGCCCGAAACTAGTGAAGAAGTTCCCTGCCCCGGGTGTTGACCCCGACCGTAAGAGAATGGTCATTCTTACTATCCCGACGGACGCCCGAGCCCTGTCCGCTCCGGTCGGCATAGCCAGCTACCTTCGTTGCCTGGTGACCGATAAGGATTAGGCAAAGATGAACGAAGTAGGCACGTAGAGCCTCTTCAACGAGGTGCAATAGGCACTGAACCGGGTAAGATGTCTATCCTTTGTATCCTTTGCGAATATTTGCTCCGCATATTCTAATGACCTTATTATATTTCAGACTTGAATGCTTCATCATGAAAGCTTCCTTCGGTCTCTCTTGCAAATCAGTCAGCTTGAGTTCGAGCTTAAAGAACTGATCCGGGAGAAGGACATTTATAGGTCTCTCAGCGAACAATAAGACGAGGCCCTCAAGTACCTCCCAATTCTCTGAGCCGAGCTGGAAAAGGCTCAGAAGGAGGCCTTGTCCGTGAAGTGGGAGCACGCCGACTTGGTCGAGAAGGTAAGGATCTTTGAGGCTAAAAATGAGAAGCTACTCGTGGTGACTAACAACGCAACTTCCCAGGTCCAAGAGAAGGTAAATCTGATCGACCGGCTTCGGGCTGAGATGGATGAGGTCAAGGCCACGACCGAGGCGTAGAAGGGCAGGATGGACCTACTGGCTTCGGAAAAAGAGGCTGCAAAAGAGGAGTTGACATCGATAAAGGACCAACTCCGGGTGGCAAAGGACAAGGCCGACAAGTGATCTCGGCTAAATGATGAACTCCGAGCACAGCTGAACTCAGCCGTCACGGAATGGGATGCCCTCGACCAAGAATATAACGCGCTGAGATCCAAGTTGGAGGCAACTTCTATTGATTCCTCCGACGTCGAGGAAATGCTGGCCCAGTATAAGGCTGATGTGGAGATAGCTGAGGCCCGCTTAAAGATGAAGACCGAGTACGTAAAGCGGCTATACCAGAGAGAGACCCTCGAGGATATCCATTCCCGAGGTTTTGACCTGTCGGCCAAGATTAAAGAAGCCAAGAGACTTGAGGCCAACGGGTTCTGGTGATGGGACGAGCCCCGGTGAAGACCTAGTGTAAATGCCTTAGTTCTTTTTTTAGTTTTCCATGGTATATTTTCTTGTTTGTTTATTTTGAGGCCGTTTTATCTTGCCTTTGTATATATTTTTTGAAATATATAAAATTTCCCCATTTTGCCAATACCGTATCGTTACTTTCCAGCATCTATTTGCAATTTTTTATTTGTGCATCATTTTAAATGACTTAGCATAAAATCCAATGTAATCTAGAGTATATGTTCTTTGGAGGTTCGAATGAGGCCCGATTTCGATGGCAACTCTGATGTCTTAGACGATGTTTTTACTGAGGGTAACCTTTTAATAGGTGTTAACTATGCGTAAGGGCCTTCAGACGAACTTCAGACGTCTCCGAGCCGTTTCAGTTTGGCCGTAGCCTTTCGTATTCGGGCATTACCCAATAGGTTTGGTGCCTCCAGGATTCGATAGCCCGGGCCATCTGGTTTTTTTATTATCGAACGACAATCCCCGAGTAGGGGTAGCCCGTGGGCTTTAGGATTTAGGATTCGTCGTGAAACATCGAAGAAACGAGTAGTAATAAAGTATAAGGGAATCATAGATTCATTTAATTATTTTATATGTAGGGTACATAATCGGAGGCCCATAGGCCTTGTGCCGTGGCTAGAGTGGGCTACATGGGCACAGTTCATGTGACCGTTTGACCCTTACAAATGAATCCTAATCACCAAGACTTGGCTTTTGACATATAAAATTTTCCCTTTCTAAGAATCCTAACCTAGGGGTGATGGCCCCCGGTATTTGATGCCAAACTTGTGAGGGCTCGGATACCGTTGATTCGGTTCACATGTTCATCAATTTCGGTTTAAGGCCGGTCTTTAAAACAAAGGTATCATGTTTTACTATTGCCTTATTAAAAACCTTGCCGAAAAACCCACTTTGGGACAAAATCGGTTCAAGAGAAAAAGAGTACAACAAGTGCTTTCAGACCTAATAGTCATATTCATCCCTGGCCGAGTACCTGCATATGTTAGTCCATAATGTATCTAAATAAAAAGGGAATTAAATTCGTACCTTAGCAGTAGTACCGCTTTAAGTGTGCCACGTTCCTGTTGTTTGGTAGTTATACATCATTTCCCGATTCGAGTTTATACGAGCCTTCGCCGGTTATTCCAACGATTCTATATGGTCCTTCCCAATTCGGGCCCAGTTTTCCTTCGTTTGGGTTCCTAGTGTGTAGTGTTACCTTTCTCAATGTCGAAGGTTGGTTCTTCGGTTGTAGTACCTCCCTGCTCGTTGCTTTCGGGCGGCCTCCCGCCTTTCGTCTAACAATTCCATGCTCGTGGTCATGGCATCGTCGTTTGACTCTTCGGTAGCATACTGGAACCTGTGTCTCGGTTCCCCTACCTCGACTGGTATTAAAGCTTTTGCTCCGTAGACTAGAGAGAATGGAGTCACCCCGGTATTTGACTTCGAAGCCGTACGGTATGACCACAGGACTTCGAGCAAGATTTCCTTCCACTTTCCTTTAGAACCGGTCAACCTCTGTTTCAATTTTTGGAGTATAGTTTTGTTCGTCGATTCTGCTTGCCCGTTCCTACTAGGGTGGTAAGGCGTTGATAATATCTTCTTGATCTTGTGATCCTCGAAAAACATACTTACCTTGCTGCCGACAAATTATTTTCCATTGTCACAAATGATCTTAGCTAGTATCCCAAATCGACATATTATGTGATCCCAGATGAAGTCGATGACTTCTTTCTCTTAAACCTTCTCGAACGCCTGAGCCTCGACCCATTTGAAAAAATAATCGGTCATAAATGGTATGAATTGAACCTTACCAGGTGCCCATGGAAGGGGACCCATGATGTCAATTCCTCACTTCATAAACGACCATGGTGACAGGACTGGGTGGAGCAACTCTCCCGATTGATGAATCATCGGGGCGTGTCTTTGGCACTCTTTGCATTTTCGCACGAAGTCTTTCGCATCCTTCTCCATTTTATTTCAGTAGTAGCCGGCTCTGATTAGCTTTCGAACTAAGGATTTTGCCCCCGAATGGTTCCCACAAATGCCCTCGTCCACTTCTCTCATGGCATATTCGGTCTATCCCAGCCCTAAGCATCTTGACAATGGGCCGAAGAAGGATCTCCTAAACAATGCTCCTTCGACTAAGCTAAATCTGGTAGCCTTGGTGTGCAAGGCTCTCGATTCCTTGGGATCCGAAGGCAATTTTCCTGTCTTCAAGTAGTCTATCTATTTATTTCTCCAATCCCAAGTCAAACTTGTTGAGCTTACTTCGCGTGACCTTCTTCGACCACCGAGTTCATCAGTTGTACCACTTCCCCTGAGCTGAATTCATCGGAGTCGACAGACGACCCCAAGTTGGCCAGTGCATCGGCCTCACTGTTTTGATCTGGGGGTACATGCTGCAGAGTCCATTCCTTGAATTAGTGCAGGGTCACCTGCAATTTGTCCAAGTACCTCCGCATCCGTTCTTTTTTTTTTACTTCGAACGTTCCATTGACTTGATTTACGACGAGGAGGGAGTCATATTTGGCTTCGATCACTTCGTCCTTGATGCTCTTAGCTAGTTCTAGACCTGCAATCATGGCCTCATACTCAGCTTCATTGTTAGTCAATTTCACAATTCTAATAGATTGCCTAATTACGCTTCCCGCAGGTGGTTTTAACACGATACCTAGACCGGAGCCCTTCGCGTTGTAGGCACCGTCCATGAATACAGTCCAAATTTCCGAATCAGCCCCCAAAGTGAGTAATAATTCCTTTTCGACTTCGGGTATTAAGGTCGGCGTAAAGTTGGTCACGAAGTCAGCCAAAATCTGAGATTTTATGGCAGTTCGGGGTAGGCACTTGATATCGTACCCGCTAATCTCCACGGCCCATTTGGCAAATCGGCCTGAGAGCTCGGGCTTATGCATGATATTTCTCAGCGAGTAAGAGGTTACGACACATATATGGTGGCATTGAAAGTACGGTTTTAGCTTCATAAAAGCGCTTAGCAAGGCGAGAGCTAACTTTTCTAGGTGAGGATACCTTGATTCGACATCGCCTAGGGTTCTACTAACATAGTAAATAGTAAATTGTGTACCTTCTTCATCTCGGACTAAGACACCACTTACCTCCACCTCGGAAACCGCCAAGTAGAGGTGCAACTGTTCGTTTGCCTTTGAAGTGTCCAGTAGATGGGGGCTCGACAGGTATCGTTTGAGTTCTTCCAAAGCTTTCTGGCATTCCGGAGTCCAGGAAAAATTCTTCTTCTTTTTCAGTAGTGAGAAGAATCGATGGCTCTTGTCCGAGGACCTTGAGATGAACCGACCCAATGAGGCTATATGCCCGGTCAGTATTTGAACAGCCTTGACGTTTTCCACTATGGTGATGTCCTCTATGGCCTTTATTTTGTCGGGGTTGATATCTATCCCCCGATTAGATACCTTGAACCAGGGGAATTTGCCCGAACCGACCCCAAATGCGCACTTCTTCGGGTTTAGCTTCATGTTGTATTTCCTTAGTATGTCGAAGGTTTCCTTCAAATGTTTCAAATGGTCCTCTGCTCGTAGGGACTTGACTAACATATCGTCAATATAAACATCCATTGATTTCCCTATTTGTTCTTTGAACATCCGGTTTACTAGGCATTGGTAGGTGGCACCGGCGTTCTTTAATCCAAACGGCATTACGTTATATCACTAGGTACCGAATTTGGTTATGAAAGAAGTCTTCTCTTGAACGTCCGGGTCCATCCGAATTTGGTTGTACCCGGAGTAGGCATCGAGAAACCTAAGTATCTCGTGCCCGGCCGTCGCGTCGATCATTCTATTGATGTTAGGCAAAGGGAAAGAATCATTTAGGCATGCTTTGTTTAAGTCTTTATAATTCATACGCATCCTTTGTTTATTTCCTTTTTTTGGTACTACCACTACGTTAGCTAACCAGTTCGGGTATTTAACTTCCCGGATGGATCCTATTTTTAGAAGTTTGGATACCTCATCCTTGATGAACGTGTGTTTGATCTCGGACTATGGTCTCCTCTTCTACTTAACCGGATGGAACTTCGGGTCCAAACTCATCGTGTGTGTGGTTACCTTCGGTGGGATCCCTGTCATGTCAAGATGGAACCAAGCGAAATAATCGGCGTTAGCTTTAAGAAAATAAATAAGTTTTTTCCTTATCTTGGGGGTTAACCCTATGCCCAGGTATACCTTTCGATCCGGTAGATGCTCGATTAATATGACTTGCTCCAACTCTTCGACCGTTGATTTGGTGGTGTCGGTATCATTGGGAGCTATGAATGATCTCGGGAAGCCATCATCATCCTCATCGTCTACTCCTCGTTCTTCCTGTTTCTCCGGTTCGACTGAGGCCGATATCAGTGATTGCTATTTTATCTCTTCCCTTTTGGTCGGTTTCGTGTTCCATGATGTTGAAACCGTGGGCACATGGATCACTTCGTCGATAACAAACATTTCCCTTGCGGCCGACTGTTCTCCAAACACCATTTTGACTCCCCCTGGTGTGGGGAATTTTAGCGCCTGATGCAAGGTCGAGGGTACCACCCTCATGATGTGGACCATGGACTTCCGAATAGAGCGTTGTACCTCATGTACCCTTCGATCACATAGAATTTCGTTTCTTGGGTTGTCCCGACGGTGTTTACCGACAAAGTTATCTCTCATTTCGTGGTTTCACACGCCATGTTGAATCCATTCAATGCCCGTACTACCGGCACGATTTGATCCTGTAACCCCAATTGTTCTACGACCCTTGATGTGATGATGTTGGCCGAGCTACCTGGGTCTGTCATGACCCAAAATCCCACCACAGGCATCGTGATGGCACCTAGTCTCTAAGACTAGGTAAGTCGATCACAATTACCTTTTGAAGCCATTTTTTTTTATAAACCAACAGCGGAAATAATCACAATATACAACCTCCCAAGACTGGTAGTACTGAGTCACGAACTCTAACTGAATACATGGAATGATCACGAAGACCGAATATACAATACTGTTTGATTACAAATTAATAGTACAATGAAATGAAAAGACTCCAAGGGACTGCGATGGCCAAGCAGCTCTACCTTGAATCTTTACGATCGCGCTTTAACTCTACTCAAGTCCGATACCTCCAATACCTGACTCTGCACAAAAATGTGCAGAAGTGTAGAGTGAGCACACCACAGCGGTGCCCAGTAAGTATCAAGACTAACCTCAATGGAATAGAGACGAGGTACAGTCAAGACACTCACTAGTCTAATAACCTGTATAATATAATATACAAAATACTAGGAAACAATAACAATAAGGGCAGGATAAAACAACTGGTGATATGCACAACAGACAACAAGAATACCATTAATATACCTCAATAATTAATAAACACAATTACACCCAATTAAATCGAGTCCTTCAAATAAATGTCTTTCATATATAATTCTTTCATATAATTCTTTTTGAATAAAAATCCTTCCAAATAAATATTTTGAATATAATTCTTTCAATTAAAAAGTCACCATGTGACACCTCATTTCATAATCATAAAAAAATACGGGTCTTTGCCCATTTTTATATTTTTCGTAAACACGGGTCTCAGCCCATTTATTTTTACGGCACCTCGTACCCATAATTAAATCATCATGTTTCCCCAGCACCTCGTGCCCTCAATTCTTATCTCAACTGCACGAACAACTCACATGTCAAATATCCTCAATGTATATAAGATCCACATGATCAATCTATTTCCACTAAAGTGAGTTTAAAATTTTTAAATCAAGTAAGAAATCAACAAAGAATTGAATTTATTTTTAGAATTCATTTGGGTGAAGAAAGTAACATTTCACTTAAATTAAGGCATCAGATAGACTATTGGTTTAGTTGTAAAATTATTTAATTTAAAATAAAATAATAATTCCTTTTTATTTAAATCAACTCATTCATCTACAATCAGTAAGAAAACCGAGAAATATACTTCTTCAGGGTCACGTGCTAAAAAGCCAAAGCCAACACAATATAACTAGGAACACAAAACACATGATAATAAAGTCAACTAGTACATCACGAAAGAAGACAAGAATTTACATATTCAATGAAACAAAATCACCAAGATATGAACATAAATAATGAAATATCAACAGGGCACTCCCAAGATACCGCCTCGTAGTCCCAAATCATAAATAAATTTACAATATCTCATTTTTTTATATCACCGCGGGAGCCTTCACATTTATTTTTAAAGAAATTATTTTTTCCGAAATGGCATTCCGCGTTTTAGCCATCCTTATCACACCGCATGGCTTCTAGTAGTTCCCCTACTAGCCACGCATTTCAAGCCACCCTTATCTCACCGCATGCGTTTTAACACCCTGACCTTATATCACCGTATGACTTCTAGTAGTTCCCCTACTAACCATGCGTTTCAAGCCACCCTTATCTCACCGCATGCGTATCAAAATCACAATATTTTACAAATCGCGCCTCAAGTGCCCAAATATCACAGCATAATACAACTTGCACCTCAAGTGCCCAAATATTACAACATATCACAAATTGCACATCAAGTACTCTAATCTTACAACAAAACACAAATTGCACATCAAGTGCTCAAATCTTACAACATATCACAAATTGCACATCAAGTGCTCAAATATTACAACATATCATAAATTGCACATCAAGTGCTCAAATATTACATCATATCACAAATTACACATCAAGTGCTCAATTATTACAACATATCATAAATTGCACATCAAGTGCTCAAATATTACAACTTGCCACAGAAATCAACAACACATTATTTTTCTACAATAAGGAGCTATGACTCGATCATAATGTGCACAACATCTTAACAAAATATTCAGGAGCGAATAACTCAATCGAATAATATTTCATAATTTGGCACTTTACCTCAATATGATTCACGATCTTTATAATTAAATATCAAATTTTCCCCAACGTGAACTGAAAAGTAATTCATCTTATTAACTAAATTTTCTATTTTAATTATTTGTAGGTAAAATCAATAATGAAAGTGTTTTCCATAAAAAAATGGCAACTCAAACAAACACAAAGTTCACATAAAAGTCAAGTGACAATCACACCGATTTATCCTATAAAAACAACCTCGGCAAACAAAGAATGAGGCATGGCAAATAAGGGATTTAATAAGTTATAACAATTTTTCAACTTAATACTTATGGGCGTCTACGAATTTCAACCGATATAATTTGCACATATAAACCAAGTGCGTACTCATCACCTCGCATACATGGTTTTCAATTATACAATTTCCACATAAGACTCAATGCCTAAGGGATAATTTTTCCACTCGAGTTTAGGCAAGATACTTACCATTTTGAAGTTATGCCAATATTCCATAATCGCCTTCTTGCTTGAATTTGACCTCCAAACACCTCGAATCTAGCCACAAATAATTCGATTCAGTCAATAAAATTTATTAGAATTAATTCCATAAGAAAATACTAATTTTCCAATTAAAAAATCCGAAATTAGCTCAAAAAATGACTGTGGGGACCACATCTCGGAACCCGACAAAAGTTACAAAATTTGAAAGCCCATTCAACCACGAGTCTAACCATACCAATTTTACCAAAATCCGACTTCAACTCGACCTCCAAATCTTCAAATCTTATTTTTAAATCCCTAAGTTCAAACCCCCAATTTACACCTCAAAATCATGTAATCTAGTCGGATTAGTCAATGATAATAAAATATTCTGGAGTAGAAATGATCACAAAGTGACTTACCTCATGTTTCCCTTGAATTCTCTCTCAAAATCACCCAAAATCCGTGCTTGAAGTCCCAAAAATGGCAAAACTTGGAACCCCTCTGTTTTTAACATTCTGTCTAGGATTTTCACATCCGCGGTGATTTCTTCGCATCTGCGGTCTTCGCATCCGCGGTGATTTCTTCGCACCTGCGGTCTTCGCACCCGCGATGATATTTCTCGCACCTGCGGTGATTTTTTTCGCACCCACGGTGCCTGGACAACCCATGTATTTTCGCTTCTGCAAATCAATCCTCGCATCCACGAGCTCGCACCTGCGGCCATTTTTCGCACAAGTGTGATCACACCAGCAACCCAGCTACTTCAACTCCTCCTCCAAATCCAAATTCGATCCGTTAAGTATATGAAACTCATCCAAGGCCCTCGGGACCCCGTCCGAACATACCAACAAGTTCCATAACATAATACGGACCTAGTTGAGGCCTCAAATCATATCAAACAACATTAAAATGACGAATCGCACCTCAAATCAAAATCTATGAACTTTGAACTTTCAAATTCTATATCTTGTACCGAAACATATCAAATCAATCCGGAATAACTTCAAATTTTGCACACAAGTCATAAATAACATAATGAAGCTATTCAAATTTTTAGAATAAGATTTCGACCTCGATATCAAAAAGTCACCCCCCCCCCGGTCAAACTTTTCAAAATTTAATTTTTTTGCCATTTCAAGCTTACTTCCACTACTGACCTCCAAATAATTTTTTGGACACACTCCTAAGTTCAAATTCACCATACGGAGCTATTGACAGCATCAAAATTTCATTCTGGAGTCGTTTACTCAAAAGTCAACTCTCCAGTCAACTCTTTCCATTTAAGTTTCTAAATAAGGATTGTTCTTTTAATTTAATTCCTAATCTTCAGTAAATCAAACTCGACCACACCTGCGAGTCATAATACATATTGCGAAGCTGCTCGAGACTTTAAGTCACTGAATGGGGCATAAATTCTTAAAACGATAAGTCGGGTCATTACGAGGTCAATCAACATACGTTTAACTCGAGATTTATTGATAAGTACAGATATTGCCAGTGCATGATTGTGAGGTTGTACGATGCCCTCGACATCTTTGTCGCTGAACGAAATAGCTCCCAACAGAACGTAATCCCGAGTGCGTTTTTCCCTCGTAATAGATACTTTAGTTCATTTTATCATTGGCCCTTAGGGGACTTCGACTCCCCCCAATGATCATGTTTATCACGTGCTGAGGCTCCTCTTGTTAGACCTATTTGTTGGCATCCTTATTTCTGAAGTGGTTTTGGGCTCGTTCACTTAAGAATTCTCGGAGGTGCCCATTATTGAACAGTCGAGCAGCTTCATCTCTTAACTGTCGGCAATCTTCAGTCATGTGTGATTGTGGGTGTCGTGGTACTTACACATCAAGTTAGTATCTATCTGGGTTGGGTTGGAATGCAATGTTCAGAGCCACTTGGTCTCTTTGATGCGCCCTATGGCCGACATGATGCTTGTAGCGTCTACGTTGAAGTTATATTCTGATAATCTCGGTGCCTCCATATTACCGAGCGACCTGTCGAAACCATTATTGCTCATCAAGCCCTGGCTACTGGGCCCTCGATGGCTTCTCTTCTCGTTCCTTGCGGGTGACACCCGGATCCATTTCCCCTTCGGTTCACGCTGTAGGGTTAATATCGATCTCGTACCGGTCTTGGCTCTTGATCAATGGCTCTCTTAGATCTATCATCGACCCTGATGGGGTAAATATATCCAGAAAGGGCCCTGAGTTGGTCGTCTTTGACCCTGATCTTCGACTGGTACCGTTGTGGACGTCGGCCCAGGTTACCATCGGGTACTCTACCAAATTTTATTTTAGCCGTTGAGAGGCCAAGAAACTTCGGGGGTTGAGCCCCTGAGTGAATTCCTTAACGGCCCAATCATCTGCAACCGGTGTTAGGTCCATCCGTTCCATCTGGAATCTTGACATGAAGTCCCTCAGCATCTCGTTATTCCTTTGTTTGACCTTGAAAAGATTTGACTTTCTGGTCTCAACCTTTATAGCCCCAGCATGGGCCTTTACGAAAGCATCTGCAAGCATAGCAAATGAGTCAATGGAATTTGAGGGCAAGTTGTGATACCATATCATTGCTCCATTGGACAAAGTTTCCCCAAACTTTTTCAGCAACACCGACTCGATCTCATTGTCTTCCAAATCGTTCCCTTTGATTGCGCATGTATAGGAGGTCACATGCTCATTTGGATCCGTGGTCCAATTATATTTAAGGATGTCGGGCATACAAAACCACTTTGGAATCGGCTTTGGTGCCGCGCTCTGAGGAAAGGGCTTCTGGAAAATTGTTTTGGAGTCCGGTCCCTTTAATATCAGGGGTACTCCCAGGATTTGATTGACCCTGGAGTTGCATGTTTCCACCTTCTTGTCATTAGCCTCAATATCTTTCTTACTTGACTCCACCCGTTTTGTCAATGCTCAATGCTTCGAGCATTTTTATTACCTCGGGATTTATCCCGAGCTTGGCTTCACCCGGTCTCTCGGTAATTTATTCGTCTCTTCGAGTGCTTTCCTGAGATTGTTCGGGCTCGACCCTGTTGGGGGCATGGCTTTGATTCTACAGTTATGCTATTTCAGCTTGTTTAGCCTGCGTCATTTCAAAAATCAGTCGTAGGCTCGCCTAATCACCTTCACCTTCGAGCGCTTCTCGAGCTGTTGGTCGGGGTCCCCCGCGAATACTGTTTTCAAGATCAGTTGACAAATTAATATTGATGGACACCTACGAGTTAACATCGATCGGGTCGGCAGCTGGGACACTGTTGGGATCGGCAAGAAGCACATCGTTGCTAGGCACCAAATTATTATTCTCGCCGTGATGGCTAGACTCAGCGTCAACGTTTAAGTGAAAAGATTGAGAGTTTGACATTTTTATGCTAACATGAAATTAAGATTTCAAAGAACAAGCATAAAATAGGGTGTGTTATAGAGATTCGTATCCAATCACCACTATTATCCTTAGCCCCACGGTAGGCGCCAAATGTTTTACCCCAAAATTGAGTAATAATTAAATTTATACGTGGTTTAAAGGATACGTGATTTAATTCAACATGGATAATTAAGAATAATAGATAAATGAATTAAAAATGAAATAAATGATCAAACCAATCGCAATATTTTGACCAAGCCTGATCATAGATTGAATAGTGATCTCGTCCTCAATTGGACCCTCGGTTCAAGCCGTCGTGAATAAAGAACAGAACAAGTGAGAAAAGTTTTAAATAGTAGCTAGAAGGCAAAAATAAACTTTTGTTTCATTGAATTGCGTGTTACAATGTGTCAGATCAAAGAAAAGCTTCCTCTTTATATAGTAGGAGAATTTATGCCCTAGTATAAGTCTAAAAAAGGTAAAAAAATCTTCTTTTTCCGGTAATTATTGATCCATAATCGTTACTGAACGATATTCGCGCCATAATATCCGGTTGAGGGCGAGTATTACAGCCCCCTATCCATCATGCATAACGGTCCACTGCTTCTCCTGAGGTCTAGGAGTTATACTTGGTCCGGGGTGCGTAGCTTTGCTGTGTCTGATGTTGGATATATCGTTCACTCTTCCTGGGTCTCGGTACGATGGGTCTCTGGCCTTGATTACAATCTCGCGGATCCATGCTCCCCCTTCATTATCTCATCGGGGAATCGGGATAGACATTGCCCTGATTTTATCCGTACATAGTAGTGTAGTTATCTTACAAAATATAATACGAAGTATTAATATTTACATTGGTAAAAAAAATCAAGTTAATAAGATGTTAGCCACGTATTTATAAGGTGTTATTTTGGATCTTATTGTAAAAAATATTATTTACCAATATGAAGATTTGAGTAGCTTAATTCAAATTTTTAAATATTTTTATTATTAAAAAACAAACAGTTTCTTTCCACTTTTTTAAGGAGTTTGTATTCTATAAACTGCAATATTATCTAAGTGAAATAAGATAGAAAGTTTACAACTAAAAATAATTTTTGGGCCTCAAAATTTAAGGAGACTAAAACAAAGGCTTTACTAACCTCCCCCTTGAGCCACCCTTGCTACCACATTGTTTACCCTTAAAATTGGATAACAATTGAACTTATAGTGTGGCTCTAAGAATACGTGATTTCACTTAATACCAATTGAAAAATATGAGGATTAATAACAGAAATGAACTATAAAATAAAGCAAACCAGTGTTAGAATAGAACTCAGCCCTCGAGTTTGGATACCCTTGAACTGGTTGATGCAAGAATAATTAAAATATAACAAGCTGATGAACAATCGTATAAACGAGAAAGAACATTATGTTGCTTTTATCTCTGTGAACCGTGGTCTACAAATGATTAGGACCCCCTTTATATAGTAGAGGAATCCCCTGATGAACAATCGTATAAACGAGAAAGAACATTATGTTGCTTTTATCTCTGTGAACCGTGGTCTACAAATGATTAGGACCCCCTTTATATAGTAGAGGAATCCCACTTATGGTATAATTCTAATTACAGAAGGAAATCCCATGATTAGCTAATTGACCGCTTCTGATTTGATCTGTTCCAAGATTTACACCATGATCCTCGACCAGTCACCGAGATTTATGCCGTGATCTTCGACCAGTCACGGATATCTCTCCTTTCCGTTATTATGCTATCTTCGATCTTGCTCGATGTCTGTCTCATTTGGCTTCGATCGCTACTAGCCTCGATCTCGACAGGTACCTCGGTTCTAAACTTGGTACCTAGTCCTCGTGATTTAGTCTATTCCTTTACGAGGCCGTCCTTCGATGCAATCTCCCGGTCTCGGTCAAATAGTAAAATTGGGTGGGCCCGGTTTTAACCGTATACAGATAGTCCCCTCGTTCTTTTGGAGTGTAATGACAAGAAACGAATTGATCCTTCGATTTTTCTACCTCGACCTATCATGACGTCATCCTCATGAAGTAAATGACGGAAATGACTGAAACGTCCTGTCTGTACGATTACCAAGGCATTAAATGTGCGTCAGTCGATGGTCGGCCATCGCCAATTTTGAACCGTCGTTGTGAAATCTATAAATAGCTCCTCTCTTCACCATTTCAAACTATTACTTTCAAATTTCCAATCTCTAAAGCTTTTTACATCTTCTAAGTTCTTCATCTGTAAATATACGATTCTCACTGCTAACCTCTTCTTAGAAAACCAAATCTTATCATCTCCATCTATTTTTAACTTCAAATTCAAATGGCAAAAACGTCAAAGATTGTCCCTAAAAAAGAAAATGCTTCTTCATCGCGGCCGGCCGGCGACAAAACACCGGTGGAGCCGCCCTCTGAGGAGTGTGTTCCCGGGGGATGCATTCTCAATTCTGACTTTAAAACTGATAAAGCCTCATCGATTCCTGGTCGATGCGAGCCAGTGTCGAGGTATATACGCTCGATAACCGAAGGATGCCTTAAGCAGGTAAAGAAAGACTGCAACTGGGAGGGGAAAGAAGTGGTGATCCCGACCCCTGAAGAGGACATCATCACCCATGTGGAAGGGTTCTTAAGTGTTTACACTTACCCTTTCACGCTGGGCCCCCTCGACCCCGTAGTCGTTGAATTTTGCCGTCAATACCAAATTACCCTAGGCAAAATCCATCCTTCATTTTGGCGAATAGTTATTCTACTCCGATTCTTCGTGAGCAAAGTCGAGGGGATGCCTTTCACCCTCGACCACCTCATTAGTTTATACAGCTTCCACCTCTATCAAGGCAGGTTAATAAAACTCCAACGACGGGCTACCAAAGTGTTGTTCTCGAGCATAGATGAGGACAAGGACCGATGCTGGATGGGTCGGTTCATTCGAGTGAGGACTTCCAACCTAATCCCGGCCGAGAAGATGCCATTTACCGAGAAATGGAATATGAAGCGTAAGTAAAATCCCACTGTTAGCTCCTACTTATTGTTTTGCTCCTTTGCTTCTTCTCATTGATATCCTTTTTCGTGATGTAGCGGTCTCTTGGATGCCCAGTGCAATTCCTAACCTCAAGAGCTGGGTTCGGGACCTGGCCTCGACCTCTATGTATGCCGAGCGCTCATGGCGTGATTTATCAAAGGGTCGATGTGAGGCAAAAACTCATGATAAGCCTTTTTACCAAGTCTTTGTTGATTTTGTTAAAGCGTCTCTTAATTTTTTTTTCATACAGGCCTTGGAAAAGATGTTGTCATGAGGCCCTTATCTGGTGAGGATGAGACTTCGATCCCAGCACCGAAACCGACGAAGGAAAAAGATCTCAACCTCTAAGGATACAGAACCTAAGAAGAAGGCGGATCGTAAGCCGAATAAGAACATCATCCTCCTGACCAAAGACTCTGTTCGGCGTCTAAGGGATAAATATGAAGAAGAGGAAGAAGATGACTCTGGGCTAGTGGCCCGAGTGGGAATGAGCACCGAGGCCCCAAAAGCCACTGAATCGGTGAAGACTGTAGAGAATCCGTCTCGAGATGAGGGGGTATCGGGAAGAGACTTGGGCGAAGTCCCCGAGTCATCGAGGATTGAAGATGCCTCCCATCATAATAAGCCAACGGTGGGTACGACTGAAGGGGCTGGTCTCGAAGCCCCTCGAGATGGAGAGAACGCCCCAAGTGATCCACTTGGGGCAATAGAAATTGGAGGCTTCCAGCTGCTCCCCTCGTTTGCCGAGGAGATGATTCAAGAGGCTCGAGCCTTGAAGACCCTCTCCATCGAAGGAGCCCACGAAAGGGAAGATCCCTTCCATGATTACTTTACTGGGGATGGAGATGTTACCGGCCTGAGGAACTTGGAGGTCTCGAGGAAGGACTCGGGCGAGGCATCGAGCCTTTTCAACGAAGCGCAGCAAGCTCTGAATCGGGTAAGCCTTAACTCCCCTTGTTGGTATTACACTTATGTTCATTTTTCTCTTCCTGCCTAACTTCTTTTATTCTTTCTGGGAAGGCCTCAGCGCTTTATCGGGAAGCATTTTCTCGGTCTCGAGCTGAGCTGAGTCAGTATGAGGCCGACCTCCGAGGGCTCACGAAGGAGAGAAATGCCCTTAGACTTCTCTGTGGGAAAAAAGAAGAGGAGATCAAGGACATCCGAGCTGAGTTGGCCAAGGCTCACCAAGATCAAACTGACCTAATCGAGCAGGTAATGAAAATTTTAAAAGCTCATGGGCTCGATTCGGGAACGATGGCTAATATTTCAATCTTACAGCTGCAACAGAAGGTCGAGAGGATCGAGCAGCTCTACGAGGAAGTCAATATGATGAAGGCGGACACCTTGGGGTGGAAAAAAGGCATGGACCGCTTCGTTACAGAAAAAGAGACTGCTTTATCCCAATTGTCATCGGCCGAAAGTCAGCTTCGAGGAATGAAGGATAAGAGTTCGGCTCAGGAAAAGAAAATAAGGTAGCTCGAAGCTCTGTTGGCTTCCGAACTTGCAAAGGCCAAATCTGAAGCCGAAAAGGCTAAAACCGAGGCAAATGCGATCGTGGTCGTCTACCGAGCTGATGCTGAAGCCGCTCAAGTCCAAGCGAGAGAGGCAGCCGAGATCGCTCAAAATCGAGCATATTGGATTTCTGAACTCGTCAAATGCCAATCTCGGAGGAAAACCCTCGAGGAGATCCACGCTCGAGGTTTCGGTCTTACCGATGAGATAATAAAGGCTAGAGAGCATGAAGCCGATGCTGGAGCATTAGCCTCCTCCGATGATGATGATGATGCCGAGAGCAAGAGCGTGTCCTAGAACGGTGGGGACCTCGATGAAGAAGAAGCTGCCCCCGGAGAAAATTAGGAACCTTAGGATTTTTTACTTTTGATTTTTTGTGTAGGATCCTGATCGGGCCTTGTAAATATTCTCATATATATAAAGATCTCTTTCCGACTTGTCTTTATTTCATTTTCTGCCTTGTGAAAATTTTATTTCATTCATGCCTTATGAAAATTTTGTTCATAAGTTCGAGGCTTAGGCAATTTGATCGAAGCCGGACTAGTGTACTTTTTATAATCGAGTGAGTACTTGCTCGAACTCGGAGTAGGGTGACCTTTAAGTTTTAATTGAGTGAGGATGATTTATTGAAATCAAAAATAAAATAGCCCTTTAGGCTCTTGAATTAGGCCGATACGCCATAGTAAAAATAATGACTTTCTCCCCCTTTTCGGCTTGTAAAGTTTATTGTTTAATCATATAAAATCTGTTGTGCTTAGCATAAAATAAAGAATTTGTTCGAGAGTTCGAACGAATTTTGTACCCATTAGGGTTTTCGAGTGTCGATATTATCGATACCCTTAGTAATTCAGCCGAGGGTAGCCTTTTTAACCGGTTTATGAAAATATTCTAAGGCCTGTTTTATAACGGAAATCGGACGTCTCCGAACCGTGTTAATTTGGCCGTAGCCTTTAACTTGGGACTCATCTTTTGGGCTTGTTCCCCTGTTGTACTTCGAACTTGTTCGAAGTATCAGTCCCCGAGTGGGTGGCCGTGGCCTATAAATCGAGGGTTGCCTTTTTAAGGTCTTACGATCTCGAGGTTTTAGTAATTCGATCATGTCGATTTTTCTGATGGTGGTCCCCGAGTGCGGGGTCAATTATTCGAACTTTAGTTGTGATCGGACCTTAAGCCAATTTCCGCAATAGATCACAAGTACGACATTGTAAAGTAAAAATTTCTCTAAGGCATGAAATATCCGGCAAGGAAAAATACTTTTTTCAATAGATTAACATGCGTACATATTTTCCATTAGGGCTCGAGTAATCTACATGGGCATGGTTCGTTCAACCATTTGACCCTTACAAAATTTGCCTATCGAGACCACGTCGGCACGAAATATTTTCCTATCCGAGGATGATGCCCCCCAGTATTCGAGGTTGATTGTAAAGGAGCCTCAAATACTGTTGAATTGCTCTAAGTTAGCACAAACAATGGTTGCCTCGTTAAAAACCTTGCCGGAAAAAAACCATTTGGGACAAAACCGGCCTAAGGAAAAAAGAGTGCAACGCGTGCTTTCAGACCTAAGGACTTTGTGTTTGAAGAATCCTTAGATGTCTTTGATTAAACACCTGCAAATGGTTCGTACGAAATATAAATGAAAATGGAGAAGATCGTACCTTAGCAGTAATATCGTTTGAGGAGTGATATATTCCAATTATTTGGTAATTGTTCGTCGTTCATCGTGCCAAGTTTGTAGGATCCCTTTCTGATGATATCGAGGACCTAATACGGTCCCTCCCAGTTCGGGCCAAGTTTTATTTCATTTGGTCTCGAGTATTGAGGGTGACCTTCCTCAGAACCAAGTCCCCGATTTTAAAGTGTCGAAGATTGGCTCTTCGATAATAGTACCTTTCGATCCGCTGTTTCTGTGCGGCCATCCGAACGAAGGCGGGTTCCCATTTTTCATCTAGCAATTCGAGGCTTGTATTCATAGCCTCCTGATTTGACTCTTCTGTTGCATATCGAAACCTGATGCTAGGTTCCCCGACTTCAACCGGGATCAGAGTTTTGACGCCATACACTAAAGAGAACAGTGTTGCCCCCGTACTGGATTTTGACGTTGTTTGATACGCCCAAAGGACTTTGGGAAATATTTTTCTCCATTTTCCCTTAGCGTCGTTTAATCTTTTCTTTAGATTTTCAATGATGGTCTTGTTTGTCGATTCGACCTGTCCGTTCCCACTAGGATGATATGGCGTCGACAGGATCCTTTTTATTTTGTGATCTTCGAGAAACTTTGTCACTTTTCTGCCGACGAATTGCTTTCCATTGTCGCATACGTTCTCGGCAGGCATCCCAAATCGGCATATAATGACGTCCCAGATGAAATCTATGACTGCTTTCTCTCTAAATTTCTCGAGAGCTTGCACTTCAACCCACTTAGAGAAATAGTCAGTCATAAACAAAATAAATTTAGCTTTACTCGGGGCCGATGGTAGAGGGCCGACGATATCCATTCCCCATTTCATGAATGGCTATGGGGATAACACTAAGTGGAGTTGATCTTCGGGTTGGTGAATCATCGGTGCATACCTTTGACATTTGTCGCACTTTCGAACAAACTCTTTTGTATCTTTTTCCATATCTGCCCAATAGTATCCTGCTCTGATGATTTTGTTAACCAATGATTCAGCACCGAAATGGTTTCCACAGGTGCCCTCGTGGATTTCTCGTAAGACGTAGTCGGTATCTCCTGGTCCCAAACATATTGCCAATGGTCCATCGAACATCTTTCTATACAGTGTTCCATCTTCGGCCAATGTGAATCGTGCGGCCTTCGTACGTAGAGTCCTCGATTACTTAGGATCTGATGGAAGCTTCCCGTTCTTTAGGTATTCGATATATTTGTTCCTCCAATCCCAGGTCAGACTTGTGGAGTTGATTTAGGCATGGCCTTCTTTGATTACTGACCTTGAAAGTTGTACGACAGTCCCCGAGCTAATCTCGTCGTCTTCGACTGATGACCCCAAATTTGCGAGGGCATCAACCTCGCTGTTTTGTTCTCGAGGCACATGCTGTAGGGTCCATTCTTAAAACCGATATAGATTCACCTGTAGTTTGTCCAAGTATCTCTGCATTCGATCTTCTCGAACCTCGAAGGTTCTGTTGACTTGGTTTACCACAAGCAAGGAGTCACATTTGACCTCGATGACTTCTGCTCCCAAACCTTTAACTAGCTCGAGATCTGCAATCATGGCCTCATACTTGGCCTCATTGTTAGTTAACTTGCTAGTTTTGATAGCTTGTCTAATTGTATTACCCGTGGGTGGCTTCAAAATGATGCCTAACCCGGACCCCTTCACATTTAAAGCACCGTCTGTGAAGAGGGTCCACACCCCCGATGATGTACTCGACTTTATTAATAGTTCCTTTTAGACGTTGGGTACGCTAAGATTTGTGACTTGATGGCCATTCAGGGTCGATACTCGATATCGTACCCACTGATCTCGACAGACCATTTGGCCAATCGGCCCGAAAGTTCAGGCTTATGCAAAATATTGCGAAGAGGATAAGTGGTCACCACGCAGATCAGGTGACATTGAAAATATGGTTTTAATTTCCTAGAGGCGCTTATTAGGGCAAGCGCTAATTTTTCTAAGTGTGGGTACCGAGTCCCGGCCTCACCTAAAGTTCGACTAACATAATAAATAGAAAATTGTATACCTTGCTCTTCTCAAACTAGGACCCCACTTACCGCGATTTCCGAGACTGCTAAGTACAAGTAGAGTTGCTCGTCCGCTTTCAGGGTATGAAGCAGTGGCAGGTTCGAGAGGTACCGCTTTAATTCTTCCAATGCTTGTTGGAATTCCGGAGTCCATGCAAAATTGTTCTTCTTTTTGAGCAGTGAGAAGAACCTGTGACTTCTATGTGAAGACCTCCATATGAATCGGCCTAGGGCGGCTATGTTCCCTGTTAATCTTTGTACGAACTTAACATTGTCCACGACCGTGATGTATTTGATTGCCTTGATCTTATCGGGGTTGATTTCGATTCCTAGATTTGATACCATAAAGCCGAGGAACTTGCCCGAGCCGACCCCGAATGCACATTTCTCCGGGTTGAGCTTCATGTCGTATTTTCTTAGTATATCGAAAGTCTCCTGCAAATGTGTCAAATGGTCCTCTGCTCGCAGGGACTTAACTAGCATATCGTCAATATAAACCTCTATTGATTTACCTATTTGTTCTTCGAACATTCGATTTACTAAGCGTTGATAAATGGTACCAGCATTTTTTAGTCCAAACGACATTACATTATAATAATAGGTATCGTACTTAGTGATGAACGAAGTCTTTTCCTGATCCTCCGGGTTCATTTGTATTTGATTGTACCCAGAGTAGGCATTGAGAAAACTAAGGATCTCATGGTCGGCCGTGGCATCGATCATGCGATCAATATTCGGTAGAGGAAAAGAGTCTTTAGGACATGCTTTGTTTAAATCTTTATAGTCTACGCACATTCTAAGTTTATTTCCCTTTTTAGGGACTACGACCACGTTTGCTAACCATTCAGGATATTTTACCTCCCGAATGGATCCTATTTTGAGAAGTTTGGTTACCTCGTCCTTGATGAATGCATGTTTTACCTCGGACTGAGGCCTTCTCTTTTGTTTTACCGCGCAGAACTTCGGGTCTAAGCTCAGTCGATGTGTAGTGATCTCTGGCTAGATCCATGTCATATCTAGGTAGGACCAAGCAAAACAATTCATATTATCGATAAGATTTCTAATGAATTTTTCCCTGAGCTTGGGGATTAACCCCGTACCCAGGTATACCTTTCGATCGGGAAATGCTCGATCAGTATGACTTGCTCCAGTTCCTCGATAGTCGATTTGGTGGCGTCGGAATCCTCGGGGATTATGAAGGATAGAGGGATCCAGTAGTTATCATCCTCGTCCGTTCCCTACTTCTCCGACTGAGTCGAGGTTGGTGGCTGTGGTTGCTATTTAGCTTCCTGTTTTCCTTTGGACTCCGATCCCTTTGTTGACGAAAGCGCTGATACCGGTATTACTTCATCAATCGTGAACATCTATTTTGCAGCATGTTGTTCCCCATACACTGTTTGTACTCCATACGGTATTGGGAACTTCAGCATTTGGTGAAGGGTTGAGGGGACCGCCTTCATGTTATGAATCCAGGGTCTTTCGAGCAGTGTGTTGTATCTCATATCGCCCTCGATCACATGGAACTTTGTTTCTTGAATAGTCCCGGCTACATTTACTGGTAGGGTGATTTCACCTTTAGTTATTTTACTCGCCATGTTGAAGCCATTGAGAATCCGAGATGCGGGTACGATCTAATCTTGTAGACCGAGCTACTCCACGACCCTCGATCGAATAATATTGGCTGAGCTTCCTGGATCAATTAAAACACGTTTAACCTGAATTATATTCATAAGGATAGAGATTACCAAAGCATCATTGTGGGGTTGTGATATCCCTTCTGTTTCCTCATCATTGAATGATAAAGTGCCTTCTGGCACATAGTCTCGAGTTCGTTTTCCCTGGTGATTGATACTTTAGTGCATTTGAACACGGGACCTTGTGGAATATTGACCCCGCCAACGATCATGTGAATCATGTGCTGTGATGTTTCCTGCTCATTTTTCCTATTTGTATCCTTGTCTCTGAAATGGTTCTTAGCTCGGTAACTCAAGAATTCTCGAAGGTGACCCTCGTTGAATAGACGGGCCACCTTCTCCCTTAGTTGTCTGGAGTCTTCGGTTCTATGACCATGTGTACCATGGTATTTGCATATTTGATTGGGGTTTATTTGTGATGGATCGGTTTTTAGGGGTCTAGACCATCTAGTATCTTTGATTCTCCCAATGGATGAAAAATACCTGATGCGTCGATGCTGAAGTTGTATTCTGATAATCGTGGTGCTTCTATGGGATCAGCATGTTTATCGAAGCCACTTTTGCTCATGAGCCCTCGAGAGCTATATCCTCGATCGTTCTTTCGATCATTTTGGATGGGATTGCATCCTGGGCCGCTTTTCTACGATTCGCGTTGTATGGTTGATACTGATCTTTGTTCGATCGGGGTTCTCTGTCGATATCCCTTTGAGTTCTGCCGATGGGCCTGTTTGGATAAACGGAACCGGAAGGGGTCTCCAATTGATCATCCTCGATCCTGATCTTTGACTAGTACCGATTATGTATATCGGCCCAGGTTACCACTGGATATTCAATTAAATTCTGTTTTAGCTGTTGTAATGCCACCGAACTGTGTTCGTTCAAATCCTGAGTAAAGGCTTGAACAACCCAATCATCTGTGACCGGTGGTAGTTCCATGCGTTCCATCTGGAACCGAGATACGAATTCCCTCAACATTTCGTTATCTTTTTGTTTCACCTTGAAGAGGTCCGACTTCCTAGTTGTAACCTTTATCGCACCGACATGTGCCTTTACAAAGGAGTCTGCAAGCATGGTGAAGGAATCGATGGAATTAGGCGGCAAATTGTGGTACCATATCATTGCTCCTTTCGACAAGATTTCTCTAAATTTCTTCAGTAAAATAGATTCAATCTCATCGTCTTCCAGGTCATTCCCTTTTATTGCGCATGTATAAGAAGTGACATACTCATTAGGATCAGTGGTCCCATTGTACTTAGGAATTTCTGGCATTCGGAATGGGTTTCGATGCCGCACTCGGAGAGAAAGGCTTATGTACAAATTTCTTTGAATCCATACCCTTTAGAATTGGTGGTGCCCCCGATATTTGGTCAATTCGGGAGTTGTATGTCTCTACTTTCTTGTCATTTGCCTCGATTTTCTTTTCTCCCGATTCAATCCATTTAGTGAGCTCCTTAAACATTTTCATAATGGCGGGGTTAGTCCCTGATTCGTTGGCATTCGACCTTTCCAGTACATGCTCGGTCCTTTGAACGACTTCTGGTTCGATCATACTCGGTGTTCGATGTTGATTTTGTAGTTATGATATAGCGGCCTGGAGCCTGTAATATTTTGAATATCAATTGGAGGCTAACTCCACCATCTTCTCCTCTCTGCGTACCTTGACCACCTGATCGAACTTACCTGTGTATGCTACCTTCGGGCCCAACGCCCAAATTTGCATTTAGGGCGACATGTGAACTGACATCGACGAGATTTGCAATTGGTGCTCCCTCGAGGTCGGCCTGAGGCACCTCGATTCCTAAGGCGGCTATGTTGTTATTTTTCCCATAAAATCTGAGGCTGTTGTCACCATGTGTAGGCGCTGCTTGTGAGTTTGACATGTTTATCCTGAAAATAAAGTTTCTTACGAGAACAAGTGTAAAGCAGTATGTGTTATCAGAATCAGTATTAGGTAATCACTATTATCCTAGGCCCCACGGTGGGCGCCAAACTGTTTACCCTTAAAATTGGATAACAATTAAACTTATAGTGTAGCTCTAAGAACACGTGATTTCATTTAATACCAATTGATAAATATGAGGATTAATAACAGAAATGAACTATAAAATAAAGCAAACCAGTATTAGAATGAAACTCAGCCCTCGAGTCTGGATACCCTCGAACTAGTTGATGCAAGAACAATTAAAATATAACAAGCTGATGGATAATCGTATAAACGAGAAAGAAAATTATGTTGCTTTTATCTCTGTGAACCATGGTCTGCAAATGATTAGGACCCCCTTTATATAGTAATGGAATTCCACTTATGGTATAGTTCTAATTACAGAAGAAAATCACATGATTAGCTAATTGACCGTTTCTGATTTGATCCGTTCCGAGATTTACGCCATGATCCTCGACCAGTCACCGAGATTTACGCCGTGATCTTTGACTAGTCACGGATATCTCGCCTTTTCGTTATTATGCTATCTTCGATCTTGCTCGATGTCTGTCTCATTTGGCTTCGATCGCTACTAGCCTCGATCTCGACAGGTACCTCGGTTCTGAACTTGGTACCTAGTCCTCGTGATTTAGTCTATTCTGTTACGAGACCGTCCTTCGATGCAATCTCCCGGTCTCGGTCAAATAGTAAAATCGGGTGGGTCCGATTTTAACCGTATACACACATTAACCCTCCAATAACGGATGGGGTGAGTAAAAAATCGGTTGTTAACCATGATCTAAAATCTAAATAGTGTTTTTGTTCCAACACTTTGTTGGTATTTCCCTATCGGCTATGGATGGGGCATTTGATCTCCTTATATGGTGTTGGGCTGAACCAAATTCACCAATACTCTTAATGGTGTGATATTGTCTATTTTTGGACAAATGTTTTCAAAAGGCAACCGTGAAACTCTTTTAGTACACTCAACATACAATTTTGCAAATTATTACCTCATGAGTCAGTTTCTGAAGTTGAGTTAGGACCAAAGTACTATCACACTGTCATGTCGTTTTCTTTGAGAAATATTAGTAACGCCCATCAACCGCTATATATATATATATATATATATATATATATATATATATATATATATATATATATATATATATAGCGGTGTTGATCGGATGACGCCACTTCCACAGTTGTGCATCTGGCCTAGCTATAATTTTGTGTAATTTTGCCTATAAAATTATCGCCAAGATCCTTAAAGAGAGAGACCGTGAAAAACTTTTCTAAAATTATCTGCCATAACCAAAGTAGTTTAGGGAAATTCATTAAGGAAAACTTCCTCCTTCCTCAAACTATGTTGCAAGAAATAAAAAGTACACAAAAGGGATCAACGACATTATCAAATTAAAGATATGCATAAGGCTTTTGCTTTTATTAATTCCTTAGGAAAATGCTTAAATTTGGCTTCAAATATTTATCAATATTAGCATAGCTAGGTGTAACTTCTTTCACTCTGCTAAAGTTCTAAAGCAAACTCATTAATGCTTGTTTTCCATCAAGAAATTTGAATCAACTTACTTATAAGAATGAATACTATTGATTTTTCATTGCCGACCATTCAGCAAATTCAGTTCTATGAGAATTAATGTCTTTCGACAAACCCTTCTTCTCCTCCCAAACTTGAAATAGCTAGGGTATGGGAGTACTTTAGTCTCAACGGACAAGATTATGTGGAGGTCTAACATAAGATAAATTAAGAACAATAGATAGATCTGGTTGTGATATCATGTTAATAAAGAAAAAGGCATTTAAGGCTAACTCAACTCCAAAAAAACTTATGAGATGAGAGATTATCTAAAATTATGCAAGAAAATAGCAATTTACTAACACCCTCTCCCTCCACACGTCCAGGGTTGGACCTGGGACAATATAATATATAGGGGTCCAATATTTGGCAATAAAAAATATGCAAACTATAACATCATGTTAAGAAAAACGGATAAGATTATGTGGAGGTCTAACATAAGACAAATTAAGAACAATAGATAGATCTGGTTGTGATATCATGTTAATAAAGAAAAAAGTATTTAAGGCTAACTCAACTCCAAAAGAACTAACTTATGAGATGAGAGATTATCTAAAATTATGCAAGGAAATAACAATTTACTAACACCCTCTCCCTCCACACGTCCAGGGTTGGACCTGGGACAATATAATATATAGGGGTCCAATATTTGGCAATAAAAAATATGCAAACTATAACATCATGTTAAGGAAAAAAAAAAAAAAATTATATATATATATAGCCTTGGAACTTTTATCCATCTATTGTTGATTCATCTTAATGTTGATCTATAATCCATAGATGATAACTTGAAACCTCTTACGTACGTAATATATTTTCTCTAGGGCTCGCGTCTCATCGGAGAACATCTGAAGTTATTTGCCTGATACGCCTAGGAACAATACTATACTTCAATAACAGTATTTCATAGCATCTCAACGTGATTCATCTTATGGGGGGAGGGGGATACTCTTTTTTTCTTTTCTCTAAAATTCTACGCCTTTAGGTGGTGCCTTCCTTTTATATAATCCCAGTAAAAAGAGCACTTAACAGAGGGGGACATTCCACCTGACCTTTGTTCATTACATCCAAAAGACTATCCTTATAACTGTTAATAGAACAAATACAAAGATAGAGTAGCTTTCTTACCAATATACAAAAAACACATATCAAATGTACGTAAGAAAGTCTACCTATGTATCGGAGGGGATACTCTAATCCCGTGCAATTCAAGAAATCTTTTCTCTTTGAATCATTACTCAATCGAAGGCCTAAACACCATCCTCTTATCATTTATCACAATTACACTCTTATTCTACTATCAGGGTAGCATTCCATCTCATATATATATATATATATATATATATATATATATATAAAAGGAGCCAACGATCTATTCTCTCCACTATTTTGAGGCACTTAATAGTGCTCTTTGAGTAATTAGCGAGGCGAAAGGAGGTCCCCTGAGAAGGTGTCATTTTAGTGGTGCGTTAGTATAAACAAACTTTCACTTAAACTAGCTAGCGAGCTGTGCGCACACTCGAATTTCTAATAGCGTTCTTTTATGACTTTTACCAGTGCTTCAGGTCGGTAACTAATTAACCTTTCTTAACTCTAGGTAAACACCATAGTGAATAAAATTATAGATGAACAAAATTGTATTCTACTTATTCTCATTTTTCCCTTTTGAGGGGAAAGGGAAGGTAAAAGTTGTCCAATGATAGTACCATACCTAACAACAGCAAATACACGCAAAGCCTTAAATGTGTCGAAACTTACACCCCACACGGAGTATGCACACCATATGGAGCATATATTGGCTTCCACTCTAACACTAGCTGAGTAACTGACACCACCCCCTCCCAGATAGTCCCCCCTCCCCCCCCTCAAATCCACCAAAAAAGAATAATATATTTCCTAGTTTGTCTCTTTTTCTTTTGCTGGATTCACCTTTGTGGCTTTTCATTTCAGTTTCTGATAAGATACACACACACACATTACATATATCTACGCAAATGTGGCTGCCTTACCACGTGGGGTTTAGGAATGATCCCAAATAAAGCTAAACCCCCCCCCCCCCCCCCAACCCCCTCTCCTACTCCCAGCCAAAACCTACACTAAAGCCCCGAGACAGAAAATAATAATAATAATAATAATAACAACAATATATGCTTCAATCTCGAGCAAATTAAAATCAATTATATAAATATGTTTTTAATGTTCATGTTGTTTCATTTAAGTTCATCGCTCATTTTTTCATCATACCTGAATGTAGATGTGATGTATGTTTGAATGAATATGTCGGAATGTAATTTGTATCGTAATAAATCATCATAAATTAATTAATGGCGTAATACATACGAAGACACTTAAAGTTGACATCATTTTTTATTTAGACACTTAAACTAGGCCTCTTTCCATCTGAACTTATTTCTTAGTCATATAATATACCAATTAGACACGTTTTGTGCAGGCTTATGAATTCACCAAGCGCGTGTCTGCCATCTCCGTCTACGTGGAACAAATAACCATTAAAATTATGCCACATCATTTAATTATCCACCTCACCTATATAGTCTTATTTCCAATCAAATACACAAATAAACCATAAACAAACGATCTAAACAAAATTAACCCTATTCCTTTTCCATCGATGAAAACAAAGAAAGAAACCACTGTTACATAAGCTTCTTCTTCTTTCCGTCAATGTTGTTGGAATCAATTATTTCTACCGATCTCTTACGGTATTTACAATGCTTAAAGATCCGATCTCTCCTTATTTTCTATTGCTGCAGTTAGGGCTTTTTTTTTAAGTTATTGATAAAGCTAGGGTTTTTTTGGGGTTTTCCTTTATGATGGTCCCTTGGCGTTTTATGTAAGGGAATATTATGGATGACTATATTTTAACTCGTTTTCACCATGGGGTACATTTATCGAAGAACCTGCTCCAATATACAAAGGGGAATTAGATGGCTTTGTTGTTGCTATCGATAAAGACCATTTCAGTATTGTTGAGTTATCCGCTTATGCTAAAGACCTTGGGTATGCAGCTGTCGAAGGGTTTTTTGGTCAAAAAGAAAAAATGGTGAATTTATCAAAGTCGTATATGATTTTCAATTATTTAAATTTGTGAAAGATTTATAACATGGTGATATTTTGGATGTTTATTTGCGTCATGTGGTGAGTCAGCCTGAAGTACTCGAAGAAGTAATTGGTCTTTTATGTGGGACAAAAGTAGGCAGGGGTGGTAATGACCAATTTAAAGCTAGGGCAACACCTGAGAGTAATATAAATACTGAAGAACCTATTGAGCCACCTGAGGAAGAGTTAGAAAATATCTCAGATCTCAATGATGCTCAATCAAATTTGAATGATGCTGAACCAACTCACAATGGTGCTGAACCAACTCATAATGGTTCTGAACCAACTCATAATGGTACTGAACAAGATCATAATGTTGATGAAAATGGAGTGCAATCAGATGTTGACAGTAGTGACTCACAAGCAGATGTTCTTCCTGAAGAAGATGATTCAGAGGTTGATGATGAATTGAAATTTTTAAGAGCTAAAAGGAGGAGCAAGAGGCAGGGTAAGCAGAGGAAAAAATCAATTGCAACAGAGGAGATACCACTAGGAGAAGCAGGTATTGACAGAGAATTTGAGGATATTGAAAGAAACAAGGCTTCCAGATATGTAGGTAATTTAGGTGGGGATGAGCAGTTTATTGATAGTTCAGAGGCTGATAGTGAAGATAGCATAGAAGAGTTAGATCCTGAAGCCATTCCTGGTGTTGATATACCAGCAAGAAGGAGGAGTACAAAAGTCACGTATGATCCTAATTGTGAAGTTGCTATTTGAACTTGGGATGATTTTTGAGAATGCTATAGAGTTTTAGAAAGCATTAGCAAATTATGCAATTGAGTACAAGGTGCAGATTAAATTGAGACCAAATGAACTATATAGGGTGAGGGCTAAGTGTAAATCAAAGAGATGCAAATGGGTGTGCTATGCTTGTATTGATCGAGATTTTGGTGATTTTAAAGTAAAGAACTACTACCCAGTACACAAATATGATACTTCAAACAAGAATAAGTTGTGTACTTCAAAGTTTGTTGCAAAAAAATTCAAAGAGGAAATAACTAAGCAGCCCCACATAAGGATATGGGAAATACAGGAGTTATGCAGGGACAAGCTAGGATTGTATGTTCGCAAGACAATTTATTATAGAGCTAAACTGCATATTCTCAGAGAGTCCATGGGTGATTGGAATATGGAGTTTGCAAGGTTATGTGATTATGCCGATATGATAAAACAGACCAATCCTGGTAGCTCATGTTGGATAAGGATGGACAGTGAAACTGAGCCAGGAAAAAAAAAATTTGTTTACTTTTATGTGTGCTTTGATGCATTGAAGAAAGGTTGATTAGAAGGATGTAGGAGAATCATAGGTTTTGATGGTTGTTTCTTAAAGGGTGCTTGTAAAGGTGAGCTTCTAGTTGCTGTTGGCAAGAATGGAAATCAATAAATATTTCCTATAGCATGGAAAATTGTGGACCAGGAGACAAAGCATAGCTGGAGTTTTTTTATCAACTACTTGAAAGATGATTTGCACTTAGAAACTGGAGAAGGATTGACTGTGATGGCAGATATGCAAAAGGTAATCCCACTCACTTCACTGAATTAATCATTTGATTTGCTGTTAAGTAATCTGACTAATTTGTAAATTGGATGTGTTCACAGCAAGGTAGCCAAAACTTACAAGGACCAAGCCAACCTGCTGCAGCAAGAAGCTCAAGCTAACCTACAACCTCAAACTCTGTTTGTGATTATACAACAAGAGTTAGAAGGGTTCATGAAGCTAGAAGCTCAAGTCAACCACCACCAACTTCAATAGATTCGTGCAGGCCTGCTAGAAGAGAATTAGGTAGTCAACTTCCTCCAAAGGGTAAAGGAACTACTGTCCAAAAAAGAGGAAGGGGTGCAGGTAAAGAAGTTGCTGAAAAAGGAGGAGAAAAAAGGTCCAAAAATGTTGGATTTGGCATCTACACAGCTGCAAGTGGAACTCAAATACTAAATGTATATATTCATACATATTTCATCTATAAAATGACTTAGAATAACTTACTGATTGTGCTTCATTATTTGGCAAAGTGCAGCCGGAACATCAAGCCAAAAAGTTCTTGCAAGTGGTTCAGCTTATAAAAGTGTAACTCCAACAGGAGGAAGGGTCATGATGCTGTCACAACTTCCCAGTTGCAGCAGATGAAGGCAAACTTCAACTAAAGTAGTATCTTAGGAACTTATATTTTGACTATATGATTATGTAGCAGCAAACAATTATCTATAGCCAAGGTCTATTCTTGACTCTAAGGTAGCAGCAACCTATTATAATTTGGGATCTAGTTTTTGAAGAACTAAACTCTTATGGTTCTATTCAGTTGTGTAATCTTCCTGTTCTTATTAAACTTGGTAAGGATCGTTTCTTTGTGTCAATGTTACATAGCAGTAATCAATGATATTGGCTATGCCTTGTTCTGTTTTGGGCAAACACCCTATAATTGGTGCTTTTCTGTAAATGTTACATAGCAGCAATCTTCAACACTTTAACAAAAGTCAGCTGTGCAAAAAAATTAGTGTAGCAACAGCAGCTGAAATATTTATTACTTTCAAAATAGAACATTACATCGCAGTGCTAAGATTACAAAAGTGCAGCATCAACAACACCTAAAGCAACCAAACTAATCTACAAACCACATCAAAACACAAGAACGACATCAGCCCTACAGTTTTCATAAAACGAGCAACAATACAACAACAATGGTCAAAAGGATCAGTCTTCTTTTTGCTCGAACTTTCTCCTCTTCAAAAGCTTTGACTCTCTTTAATAAACCACAAATTATTTTCTTGCTTGAGTAGGCATCTCATCATCATACCAACAGAAATAATCACATCCACCCTTTTTTTACAAAAATCACAAACACATTTGATCAATTTTTATCAAAGAAAATAATTAATAAAACAGAATACAATTAAGAACAAAAAATTTACCTTTCCGATTTTGCAAGCAAAAAACCTACGACCTGGGTTTAGTTGGGTCCAAGAAGTATTCAATTTTGGAGAAATACCACACTTATAAATTCGAGCGGCAACGCAAGGTGACATTGACGAGTTCGTCGATTCCGATAAGTTCGACATTAATGGATATTATCTAAGTTTCGACCTTAATAAACTCGGCAACAACAGAAACGAGAGAAAGAAGAGAAGAAAAGTAAACTCGGCAACAACAGGAACGAGAGAAAGAAGAGGAGAAGAAAAGAATTGACACCAAGAAGAGAAGGAAAAGTGATGAGCAGCAAAATTAGATTTTTAACAATTGGGAAAGGGATTAGGGTTTAAATAGAGAGATATTTACTTCACAGATGTTACCGTTATGTGTCTAATTGGGAAAGAAAAAATTCCTTTTATGCCATCTCCACGCGCTTAAATAGGATGTAAGTCACGCTATATGCCACCTGCACAAAACGTATCTAATTGGTATATTATATGCCTAAGAAATGAGTTCACATGGAAAGAGGCCTAGTTTATCAGTATGTATTCCGCCTTAATTAATTTTATGTTAGATCGTTAACCTTTATTTGAATTTGGGATTGACCATGTGAATAAAAGTTGAAAGAGAAAAGAGGAAAGAAAAATAAAAGCTGTTTAAATATATAGTTAAGCTCAGAAGTCGGAAAGGGCTTGAAGTGTCAGTTAAGTATATGATTGTAATTGCACGTGAACTTTCTAAGAACACCTCAGTAACTCGCTACTTTAAAAAGGTGTGAAGTGAGATTTTGTAGACGTGGGGATGAGGGGATCACACTCACATGAAAAATCCAATTATACCATATAAAATTAAAGACTTGATTCATTTCTTTCTTTCTGTAATACTCCATAGTCAGATTCAAGTAATATATAAATAGTGGTAACAGAGTGCATAGACATTACTTTTCAATGTTGCAAGCAATCTCCTTATGTTACTATTATAAGGGCTCAAATAAATAAATATTACTCCCTCCCGTGACTATACGGTGGTGTTTGACTGGACACTGAATGTAAAATAAAATTTAGAACTTGTGATATTAAATATAATATATTTATGATTATAAAATATGTCATTAAAAGTAAATTAATATATTTAAAATTAAATTGAAGTTAAATATACAAATATGATATTATTCTAATGGTAAGCACCCTCCAATTCCAACCAAGAGGTTGTGAGTTTGAGTCACCCCAAGAGCAAGGTGGGGAGTTTTTGGAGGGAAGAATGCCGAGGGTCTATTGGAAACAGCCTCTCTACCCTAGGGTAGGGGTAAGGTCTGCGTACACACTACCCTCCCAGACCCCAATAGTGGGATTATACTGGATTGTTATTGTATTGTTGTTTTTAAAACATATCAAGAAAGTGCCTCATGAGATGGAACAAATGAATTAGGTGTCATTTTGCTAAGCCTTTAAACTTTTAAGTAACAGTTGGCACGATTAAACAACTCCTTGATCACCTCCAATAGACAAATTGACGAACACGTGAATTAGATATACCACGAAAAATTATGGTGGGATAAATATAATCCCTTTACACTTATTAGAGATCTCTAGTTTAAGCATTGAAAATAAAAAAAAAACTGATATGGAGTATTTTTCCCTTTAATGGCCTCGTACGTGACTCGAATTCAAATTAATCAAAGCTCTAATATAGATACTGTTTGACTAAAAAGTGTGGTTCTTGGCTCAGATAATTAAATATGTGAATTAAGGAGTTAAACCTAGTTAACAAATAAGAGTTGGTTGCTCTAGTGGTGAGCACCCTCCACATCCAACCAATAGGTTGTGAGTTCGAGTCACCCCAAGAGTAAGGTGGGGAGCTCTTGGAGGGAGGGATTAAAAAAAAACTAGTTAACAATCATATTTCTAAATGCGACTTATGAGAGCGTGATTAACATTGAACATATTTGGTAGAAAAATAATAATGGGATGTGACAATCATCCCAAATAACATGAGTAATAAATGAGCATTAAATAACAATGAATAATAATAATTGGCATTTGGGTAAATAAAGAAATAATTCACCCAATATAGGAGAAGATAGATATTATTCCTTCTAATAATGATGAATGACAGACAAATCCTTGAATGTTCGAATTATCCTCGGATCTGGTAAAAAGTATGAAATAATGTGGACAAGAATCTTGATAAAAAGATGTTGTTTATCTCTTGGTAAGAGAGAGAGAATCTTTTTATCAAAGTGTGTTCTTACAAATGAATATCACATTCCCTACATCAGTGTCTCTTTTCCTATATATATGAGACACACCCCTGACAAATCCTAATAGTACAAGTACAAAAAATATCCACTAGAATATTCTCTTTAATATCCTATATTGAAAACTAGCTGTTATAGCTCTGCTAATGGTGCTCCATTTCGACCATTGTTGACATCTTGACCACGAACCTCGTTGTTTCCTGATCGACCTCGACTAACTCTTTCCTTAATACTATATTGCCCTAAATATTCTAGGGCAGATTTTGACCTATACAGTTAGTCCCTCCGCTTATTGAGGTCGGCCTCATACGGCCTTGATGAGCGAATTCTATTTGTCGTGGTCGAGAAGATTGGACGAGTGGGTCGAGTCGTGATGTTTGAGACGAGATGGAGACGCGACCTTTCGTGAGACACAACTTTTGGGGTTACGTCGTTTCTGGATCAAAGTGACGTCATGACCGCATGCGTCATTATGGTGTATTTTCCTGATGCTTTGCATCGTTTCACGTGCATCTGTTGATTAGATCTGCCGCTTCGATACTTGTTATAGGTAATGATGGCATAATATATTTGTTTCGATGCCCGAATTCTTATAAATAGGGATGTGAGGACACACACACGTGTTTTATAGATTTCCCATATTGAAACCTTGTGCCTTCTTCTTCATATTCCATTGTTGTATGTCTTCCTTTCCTGCTCTAGCGATCCTCTTTGCGTTTAACTTTTCGTTACTTGATTACCCTCTCTTTCTTCAGAACTATGGTTAACGTATCATCTGGTCCCAGTGAGGGAAATAACTCGGTTCCCTTGGCCATGGTTTTGCCTCCTCACGCGGAGGGCATCTCTGTTGCCGTGGAGGATGAGAACTTCCCCACGATGGAGAAGATAATTCCTCGTGGTGAGAAAGTCAGGTCTGATTTTACAAAGGCGCCTGAGGCTGAGCACGAGATCTCTGAGTCGGCGATGAAAGAGGCCGATTTATTAGAGCTTAGGGCTAAATTTGACATTCCCGCTCACATCGAGTTGGTCCTTGTAGGGCAGGACGTGGTACAAGTCCACCGCCCCGGGTATTGGGCGTTCTACGCCTACCCCTTTCATGTTAGCTACACTCTTCCCCTTCCCCCCTTGGCAGAAGAGTTCTGTTGTTTCTATGGCGCTTTCCCGGCTCAACTCGTGCCATTTATATACAAGCTCATTAGGATGTTTACTAAGTTTGCAGAATTGGCCGGAGTTGAGATCACGCTTCGGCATTTGATGCATATTTTTGCCCCTAGTTTCTATAAGGGGATAATGCTAAACCTTCTCCATCGAGGGGGCAAGTGCCTTGTGGTGAAGATGGATGATAAGGCGAGACGATAGTTTTGGCACAATTGTTTCTTCGTCAGAACCAAGGACGTGGTGGCTAACGCAGACAGCTTCCCCGAAACTTGGAATTATACTCATAAATGTCTAACTTCTCTTCGTCGAGGCATTTGATTTACTTGCTTAGTCTTGAGTTCTTATCTCTTGCTTATCTCTTATGCATCCAAGACTACGCCCCCTCCTTTAGTCGGGGACATTTATGACTGGGTCGGTTGGCTTCTTCCTCACATCGCGGGAATTTGCGGGTGGCCAGGCTTTTTTAAGAAGTTTGGGCCTGCTCCCTCCTTAACCGGCGAGTCTCTTCGTTTTGGACTTTTAGTCGCTTACCATTTTATAGTTTGTGCTGGTTGACCCTCTTTTCTTTTGCGTTTCTTTTAATTCCAGCCCGAGGACCTTCAAGGAGGCCGAGAGCTCCCCCACCTGTATTTCGTAAGAGGAAAATGCTTCCTCTTCGGCGTTTGCCCCTCTACAACTGCGGCAAGGTCTGCTCGCTCTTTGGTTTCTGCTCTGTGTACGACCGCGGCTAGGTCTGCTCGCTCTTCGGTCCCACTTACTGCTATTTCAACATCAATCTCATCTCCACCAGTGGATATTCCGACGGTGGAGCTTCCGACTTCCCCTTTGAATCATCTTGTGAACGGGGGGGGAGGAGGAATCATCACCAAGTGACGGGCAAATGGTGCCCCATAAGAGGAGGTCAGTGGACATTGGCGAAGGGGCTGCCCGGGCCATGGATTTTGTGATGGATGATTTTACTCTCTGTGAGACGGGGACCATAATTCTTGAAAGTGACGTTAAGCTGGCATCTGAGGTTCCGAGATCGGCGCAGGATGTAGAGAGCGTATCTCTTCTTTCTGTGATGATGGAAGTCATAGGGCCGACTGCTAAGGTTTTTGATACTTTGCAACAAGAGGGGCCATCGACCTCACGGCCAGCTGATGGTTCTTCTTCGCCAACCAATGGGAAAGGCAAAGGAATTACCGAGGATGGCTATGAGAAAGGCTTTTCCTCCAAGCGCGGCCCCAAAACCGATCCCCAAGAGATTTCTTATGCCCGAAACACCTAAGTACAACAGAATAACCGATCCAAACGAGCATGTAACCTCTTATACATGTGCCATCAAAGGAAACGACTTGGAAGACGACGAAATCGAGTCTGTTTTGCTGAAAATATTTGGGGAGACCCTGTCGAATGGAGCCATGATATGGTATCACAACTTACCTCCTAATTTTATTGACTCATTTGCTATGTTTGCAGACTCTTTCGTAAAAGCACATGCTGGTGCCATCAAGGTCGAAACTAAGAAATCAGACCTTTTCAAAGTCAAACAGAAGGAAAACGAGATGCTCAGGGAGTTCGTGTCCCGTTTTCAAATGGAACGATTGGATCTGCCGACGGTCGATGATAACTGGTTTGTTCAGGCTTTCACTCAGAGACTCAATATTCGAAGCTCGATGGCTTCGCAGCAATTAAAGCAAAACCTGATAGAATACCTTGTCGTTACCTGGGACGATGTACACAATCGGTGTCAATCGAATATCAGAGTCGAAGATGATCAACTTGGGGCACCTTCAGAGTCTATATGTCCCGCCAGGACTCTCGATAGAGCGAAGGGGGCATCGATCGTGAACCAGGATCAATCAGGGATCTATATCGGCCCTATAATAGAGAGCGGAGGAACAGTGGGTCCGAGCGAAACCGCATAAGAAATGAAAGAAGAAATGACCAAGGTCGAAACAGCCGAGGGCTAATGACCAAAAACGATTTTGACAGGCCCACGGGGCCTAAAGAAGCGCCAAGGCTATCAGAGTACAACTTTAATATCGACGTCGCTGCCATCGTATCAGCCATCGGGCGAATCAAGGACGCCAAATAGCGTCGACCTCTGCAATCCAATCCAGCTCAAAGAGATCCCAACCAAGTATGCAAATATCATGGAACTCACGGTCATAGAACGGAAGACTGTCGACAACTGAGAGAAAAAGTAGCCCGACTATTCAACGACGGGCACCTTCGAGAGTTCTTGAGCGACCGGGCCAAGAATCATTTTAGGAACAGGGATTCTAACTGAGAAATGGAACAGGAAGATACCAAACTTCAACACGTAATTAATATGATCATCGGTTGAGTCGATATCCCACAGGAGCCAATGTTGAAACACACCAGAATTTCCATCACCAGGGAGAAACAACCTCAAGATTACATACCAGAAGGAGTTTTATCCTTCAGTGATGAGGATGCGAAAGGGATCATACAACCTCACAATGATGTGTTGGTAATATCTATAATCGTAAATAAAAGTAGAATTAAACGTGTGTTAATTGATCTAGGTAGCTCGACCAACATTATTCGGTCTAAGGTCGTAGAACAGCTCGGTCTACAAGACAGGATCATGCCAGCAGTCCGAGTCCTAAACGGGTTCAACATGGCATGTGCAACTACCAAAAGAAAGATAACGTTACCGGTCAATACCGCCGGAATCGTACGAGAGGCTAAGTTTTATATAATCGAAGGGGACATGAGGTACAACGCCCTTCTCGGAAGGTCGTGGATCCACCACATGAGGGCAGTACCCTCAACTCTTCACCAAGTGCTAAAACTCCCTGTCCCAGGGGGCATCAAGACAATCTACGGGGAATAACCGGCAGCAAAAGAGATGTTTGCCATCGAAGAAGTGATTCTGATATCAACGCTCACAACACCGAAGGAACCGAATTATGGCGCCGACCCAAAGGCCAAATAGCAATTACCGATTTCGGTCACGATCCAATCAAATAAGCAAAAGACTTACGAAGATGATGATTAAAGGGTTCCCCGGTCTTTTATAATCCCCGATGACTCTGACGCAACCAAATCGACGGTCGAAGAGCTAGAATGGGTTGTATTAATCGAGCATTTGCTCGATCGAAAGGTATACCTGGGCACGGGACTAACTCCCGAGCTCAGGAAAAAAATTATTCAATTTCTTATAATTAACATAGATTGTTTTGCTTGGTCCCATCTGGATATAACTGGGATCCCACCAGAAGTAACCACTCACAAACTAAGCATGGACTCAAAATTTAATCCGGTCAAGCAGAAGAGGAGACCATAGTCCAAGGTCAAACATACTTTCATCAAGGACGAGGTATCTAAACTCATAAAAATAGGGTCCATTCGAGAGGTTAAATACCCGAATTGTTTAGCAAACGTAGTGGTAGTCCCTAAAAAAGGGAATAAACTAAGAATGTGTATAGATTACAAAGATTTGAATAAAGCATGCCCCAAAGACTCTTTTCCTTTTCCCAACATCGATCGTATGATCGATGCCACGGCAGGCCACGAGACCCTCAATTTTCTCGATGCCTATTCCGGGTACAACAAAATACGGATGGACCCGGGTGATCAGGAAAAAACCTCCTTCATCACTAAAAATGGCACATACTGTTATAATGTAATGCCGTTTGGATTTAAAAATATCGGTGCCACATACCAATGCATAGTAAATAGGATGCTCGAAGAACAAATAGGAAAATTGATGGAAGTTTACATTGACGATATGTTGGGCAATGGTCACAACCCTAGGCTTTTTATCAATTTAGAAAAAACCCAAAAACAATTATCTCTATTCTTCTTTCTTTATTTTGCAATCAATAGAGTAAAATTAGAAATAGAAACCCAATCTTTTGGTGGAAGTGCAATCTAGATAGTTCAATCATGTGCATTGAAATATATACCCCTAACACCTAGGACCAACTAGATGTGTTTCGAGATTTGTATACGACGGGATCTATTTCTGGGACTGCCCATGAAGATGCTCGTGTTAAGGCTCGCGAAGCTCGAGTCGGTTGCGGGTACGACCCTGCTACGCTAGAGGCCGACGAGGATGAGGTGGACGAAGGTGTAGATCAGCTTGATCAGAACACCTGGTATGCCGCTGCATATCCTGAGGGCGAAGGCGAGGGTGTTAAAGGTCAGGGGGACGACGTTGTTAAGGGCCAAGTCAGCGAGGATGTCGCAGACCGTGATGGTGGTGGCCAGTAGTTTTCTTTTTTGACTCTTTATTTATTTTTGTATGTAGCTTGTGGCGTCTTCATGAGCCTTTGTAAAAAATAATCTAAGTATGAAATGCCAACTTCGTTATTTGCATCTGATTCTCTTCTTGTGGTTCGTATTTGTATGTTTTTTAATTATGTCGCTTGGTTGCCTTGATTTTATAGCCGTAATCACTTAGTTTGAACATGGTTGAACATATCCTGAGTTTCATTATGGCCGTGGACCAGTATATGTTAATTTAAACGAGGTCGAATTAAAACCCAGGTTTGACTATGGCCGATGGCTAGTAGGTGTTAGTTCGAACAAGGTCGAACATAACCTATGTTTAATTATGGCCGAGGGCCGGTAAGTGTTAGTTCGAACAAGGTCGAACATAACCTATGTTGAATTATGGCCGAGGGCCGGTAGGTATTAGTTCGAACAAGGTCGAACATAACCTATGTTTAATTATGGCCGAGGGCTGGTAGGTGTTAGTTCGAACAAGGTCAAAAATAACCTATGTTTAGTTATGGCCGATGGTCGGTAGGTGTTAGTTCTAACAAGGTCGAACATAACCTATGTTTAGAAAGATATGCCTCTAGGTGCGGAGCTTGTCGACATCGTAAAATTTAAGGATTGTTGCTTTGGTTTTACACTTGGAAAAATAGAAATAAACTTCATGCATTGCTGCTTTGTTCATACACTTGGAGAAATTTACAAATTTTTGGGCGTTGGTCGGCATTCCAGTCTCAGTCCCAGTTTATCTAGTACCTTCATTAGTCAAACTGGAGAGTGCTTGAGAGGTCGAGCAATGAACTAGTCGTCCCGTGCCTCCGTCTTTGCGTACTTCGACTTAAAGTCTTCCTTCGTTGCCTCGTTAAAAACCTTCTTAAGAAAACCCAATTGGGACAAAACTCAAGTGAGGGAAAAAAGAGTACGACTTGGGGACGCTTTATCTCTTAAAAGTTGAAGTATTTGAGGTGGGTAATATTCTAGTTGTTTGGTAGTAGCTTTCCTTCCATTATTTCTAGTTGAAATGACCTTTTGTTCCCTGTTACCGTGATTTTGTACGGGCCGTCCCAATTTGTTTCTAGTTTTCCTTCTCGTGGGTCTTTGCTTGTTTGTGTGTTAGCTTTAAGCACGTAGTCCCCAACTTTGAGCGGCCTGACCTTTGCCTTCTTGTTGTAATAGCGTTCTGTTTGTTGTTTTTGGGCGATCATTCTTATGTAGGCCATGTCTCTTCATTCTTCGACTTCGTCGAGCTCTTGCCTTATACTTTCATCATTCCTTGGTCTGCTCTCATGGGAATATCTTAGACTGGGCACCCCAGCATCGACCAGTATTACTGCATCAGTCCCATAGACTAAAGATTAGGGCGTCTCTCCTGTGTTTTTCTTCGGCGTTGTTCGGTAGGCCCACAATACTTCTGGTAATATTTTCGGCCACAGCCCCTTGGCGTCTTCAAGTTTTTTCTTCATGATGTTCAGTATCGACTTGTTGGAGGACTCCGCTTTCCCGTTGCCCGCGGGGTGGTATGGCGTCGAAAGTATTCTTTTGATATGCCACTTCTCAAAAAATTCAGCGACCTTCTTCCCCGTGAATTGGGTTCCTTTATCGTAACTGATCTTTTTAGGGAGGCCGAACCGGCATACGATGTTTTTCCATATAAAGGCAATCACTTCCTGTTCATGTATTTGGGCGAATGCTCATGCTTCTACCTACTTAGAGAAATAGTTAGTTAAAACCAGAAGGAATCGTACGTTACCTTGCCCTGCCGGGAGGGGGCCTACGATGTCCATTCCCCATTTGATGAACGGCCAAGGTGAGGTGACCGAGTGGAGGTGTTCGCCTGCTTGGTGAATCATTGGGGTGTACTTTTGGCATTCCTCGCATTTTTTCACAAAGTACGCGGCTTCTATTTTCATAGTGGGCCAGTAATACCCTGCCCGTATGAGACATTTGATCAAAGCCCGATTGCCGGAATGAGCTCCACAATGGCCTTCGTGGACCTTTTCAAGGACGTGCCACGTCTGATTTGGACCCAAGCTTTTGTGGATGATGTTGTACCTAGCCGCTTACATTCTCAGTTTCTTGGCCTCTTTTTTATCATTTGGGAATACGTCGTCCTGCAAGTAGGTGACAATACGGTTGCGCCGGTCCCAAGTCAAGTTTATGGTTCTTACCTCGATTTGTTCTAGCGACGAGTTGAGAAGGTGGACCACACTTCTGTCTCTAGTTGCAATGTTTTTGGTGGCTGCAGCTAGTTTGGAGAGACCGTCCGCCTCGGCATTCTGTGCTCGTGGGATCTGGCCGAGTTGACATTCATCGAACTCGGGCAGCAACTTGCAGATTTCGGTATGATATTTTTGTAACCTTTGTTCCTTGATTTGTAAAGTCCCTGTGCCTTGGTTGACTATGAGTTGAGATTCGTCGTATAGTTTTAACAATTTCGCCCCATACTTGAGTGCTAGCCTTAACCCTGCAATTATGGCCTCATACTCGGCCTCGTTGTTAGTCATATCCGGGAACCTTATGAACTGGCGAATCACTTCGCCGGTTGGGACTTTGAGTACGAGTCCTAGTCCGGACTCTGACGCGCTAGACACGCCGACTGTGTACAGGACCCAGAGGTCCTGTGTTTGGGGAGAAGCATGGGCGGCTTCTCTTTCAACTTCGGGCATTACCTTTGCGTTAAAGTCGGCGATGAAGTCAGCAAGGACTTGTCATTTGGCCAACCTTCCCGATAGCTCGGGTTCATGCAAAATTCACCTTAGAGGAAAAGTCGTGACGACCGAGATGGGGTGGCACTGGAAATATGGTCTAAGCTTTCACGAAGCTATGACTAAGGCCAAGCCCAATTTTTCGAGGTGAGGGTACCTTGTCTCGGCATCGACTGGTGTTTTGCTAATGTAATAGATGGGAGACTGTGTACCTTTATTTTCTCGAACCAGGACTACGCTCACAGCTACTTCGGATTCAGTGAGGTAAACGAGGAGACGTTCCCCTGGTTCCGACTTTGAAAGCAGTGGTGGTGAAGACATGTATGCTTTCAACTCCTTCAGGGCCTGGACGTATTCAGAAGTCCATTGGAGGCCGTTATTCTTCTTGAGTATGCCGAAGAATCTGTGACACTCATTTGATGATCGAGAAATGAATCCTGAAAAGACGCCGATACAGCCTGTCAACCTCTAATCCTGTTTTTGGTGGTCAAGTGTTCTGATATCCCCTCGATGGCTTTGATTTGATCAGGATTGACCTCGATTCCTCGCTGTGATACCAGAAAACCCAAAATATTTCCCGAGGCCACGCCGAACGCATAATTTTCGGGGTTCCGTTTCATTCTGTATCGTCTGAGTATGTCGAAGGTTTCTTATAGATGGTCGATATGATCTTCTTTCCTTTTAGACTTGACTAGCATGTCTTCTATATAGACTTCCGTCGTTTTGCCGAGCTGGTCTTTGAACATCCTTGTCACCAACCTTTGGTAAGTTTCCCCTGTGTTTTTTAGCTCGAAGGGCATGACCCTGTAGCAGTATGTCCCCTGATGGGTGATGAATGTGGTTTTGTCCTGATCTTCTTCTTCCATGAGGATTTGATTGTAGCCTGAATAGGCATCTAAAAAGCTCAGTAATTCATGCCCAGCCATTGAGTCGATGAGTTGGTCGATATGGGATAATGGAAACGAATCCTTGGGGAATGTTTTGTTCAAATCTGTGAAATCCACGCGCATCCGCCATTTCCCATTCTTCTTTTTCACCATCACCATGTTGGCGACCACTAGGGATACTTCGACTCCCTGATGGAACCATTTTCCAATAGTTTTTCCACCTCTTTGCGTACCGCGTCATTAATTGCGAAGTTGAACTTACGCCTGACCTTCCTCATCGGGGGGTGGATTCAGTTTGTGCGTGGCGATTTCCTTTGGGATACCCGGCATATCTGCATGGCTGAAAGCAAACAAATCCGCGTCAGTTGTTAAGAATTGACGGAATTTACCTGGTTCCTAAAGTTTGCAGCTGATGTAAGATATCGTCATATATCGACCTCGACCCAGTTGATTGCTATGTCTCTTTTTCTTTGTCCTTCATTTATTGAGTGACCGTGCAGTCTAGGGCGATGCGGTAGCATTCTCGGGATGTGCGTTGTTCCCCTCGTATGCTAAATATTCCCTATAGAGTCGGGAATTTGATGACCTGGTATAAGCTGGAGGGGATGGCCCTCATGGTGTGTATCCATGTTCGCCCTATTATGGCGTTGTACGCAGTGTATTTGTCCATGATGTGGAACGTGGTATCCAAGTGACGCCACCGGCCAGAAGTGGGAGTGTGATTTCGCCATATATTCGCTCGATTGCATTGTTAAAACCAGTTAGCGTGATGCAACGCGACACTATCTTATCTTAGAGTTTCATTTGTGCAAGTACTTGAGGGTGGATAATGCACACGCATCTCCCATTGTCTACCATAATGCTTCTCATATCGGTATCAAAAATTCGTAAAGCAATACCAATGGCATCATAGTGAGGGAAAACCAAATCGTTGGTATCTGACTTATCGAAGATGATACTTTCTTCGAGTTCGTCATACCGTTCACGGGTGATTGACCATTTCAGCTTGTGAGTACTGGTGAACTTTACGTTATTGATGGAAGCATCTTCGCCGCCACCGATGATCATGTGGACAGTGCGGGTTAGTGAGGCCGGTTTCGGCGGTCCTTAATATTGTTCGCGTCCTCTGGAAAAGTTGGTCCTTCCCTGGTCTCTCAGCAACTCTTTGAGGTATCCCTGTCGTAACATGTTTACGACCTCCTGCCTTAGGGCAATGCAATCTTTGGTTTTATGCCCTCATTCTTGATGGAACTCGCAAAGGGCGTCCGATTTTCTGGTACTCATGTCTGACCTTATCTTTTATGCCCACTTCACCTTTGATCTGAGCTTCTCTAAGGCATAGACTATTTCTGTAGGTGACACATAAAAGTTATGAGCGGATAATAAAGGAAGCATACCTTTTTCGTTCCGGTGAGTCCCTGTCCTTGATCTGGGTGGGCCTTCTTTGTAGCGAGAGGAGGGCGCAACAGCCGCTCTGACATATGGTTGATGTCGTTCCTTGTTGGGTCGTGGAGCTGCGAGGTCCCTTCTGGTATCATTTCTTCGATCTTTTCTGGATTCGGCCTGTACCGAGGTCAGTCGATGAGTTGGTCCATTGAGGTCGTCCTCGTCTGTTCGGACCTCGGCACAATATGCGTTTTGTATTTCATCCCAAGTAGTTGGGGGATACTACATCAGTCGACTCAATAGCTTTCTAGTCGCCCTCGAACCGTCCTTGCTCGGCCCATTCTGGAAGGTTGCGACTGCCATCCCTTCTGACACGTTCGGCAGGGTCATCCTTACTCGGTTGAAACGGGCAAGGATGTCCCTCAGTCCCTCTCCTGGAGACTGCTTAATAGCAAATATGTCGTTCACTCTTGCCTCGGCTTTCTTGGCCCCATCATGGGCCGTTACGAACTTGTCGGCCATCTCTTCGAAAGTTTCAATGGAGCACGCATGTAGTTGTGAATACCATATCAACGCTCCTCCTGTGAGGATTTCACCGAATTTCTTCAACAAAAATGGAGGATACTTGTTCTTTGGCGAGATCATTGCCTTTCACGACGGTGACGTAGTGAGTCACATGATCTTCAGGGTCAGTTGTGCCATCATATATTTTTAGGTAGGGAAGCATTTTGAAGGTTTTCAGTATGGCATGCCGGGCTACATCATCATTGTATGGCTTCTCGACAAACCGGCTGGCGTCTCTCTTTGGCAATAGTTTGGGGGCGCCCGATATTTTATCGACTCTTTCCTGGTGTTCTTTCATTTGATCTCGGAGTACCTTGTTCTCGTTCTCCATTTCCTCCATCCTTTTCAAAATGGCTGCAAGAGCGTTATCACCTGCATTATCATTGACGTTATGAGTAATACCTGTCGTTAGAGGCGGAGGGAGTTGCTTACACTATTCGTCCAACTGTTGTACAGTGCAAATCCTTGCATTTTCTACAGCCGCGTCTCGGGATGACTAGTTGAGGACGCCAGTTAGCGCGCCGATTAGCCATGCTTCGAGGAGCTTTTTTACATCTGGGGGCGTCTCTTCTCCCACAGATGTGGAGGATCCCTTACCGAGGGATTTTGTGATGTTGCAATGAAGGGGTGATCCATCTCGCCTTGGGGAGACATTGGGCATTGCGCCTTCGTCTGCTGTTTCGCAGCTTTTGTTGATGACTTTCATGAGGTTAGTTGGGAGGTCATTGATTATCATCGCCCTTTCTTCCCTGTTACCTGTCATGTTGGGATTTGTGCACACACATAAAAGGAGATCTTGTTCTTGCTTCAGTAATAGATCTAGAAGAAACTAAAAATTTAACTAGAAAATCCTCACAGACGGCGCCAAATTATTTGAACAAAAAGTGTGGTTCTTGGCTCAAATAATTAAATCTATGTACTAAGAGGTTAAACCAAGTTAACAATAATATTTCTAGATGCGGGTTATGAGAGCGTGATTAACGTTGAATAGATCTGGTAGAAAAATAATAATGGGGTGTGACAATCATCCCAAATAACATGAGTAATAAATGAACATTAAATAGCAATGAATAATAATAAAGGGTATTTGGGTAAATAAAAAAATGATTCACCCAATAAAGGAGAAGATGGATATTATTCCTCCTGACAATGATGAATGGTAGACAAATCCTTGAATGTTCGAATTATCCTCGGATCTGGTGGGAAGTATGAAATAATGTGGACAATAATCTTGATAAAAAGGTGTTATTTGTCTCTTGGTAAGAGAGAGAATATCTTTTTATCAAAGTGTGTTCTTACAAATAAATATCACATGTCCTACATCAGTATCTCTTTTCCTATATATATGAGGCATATCTCTAACAAACCTTAATAATACAAGTGTAGAGAATACTCACTAGAACATTCTCTTTAATATCATATTTTGAAAACTAGCACTACTAGAAATCTGGTAAAAACCGACCAACGTTGGTCGGTAATGGCCAAAAACCGACCAAAACGCGACCATTTACGTGTGGACGGTATTTTTGTGGTGGGAAAGGCATACCGACCAAAGTTGGTCGGAAATTACCGACCAACTTTGGTCGGTCAATTAAATTCAAAAAAAAAAATATTGCAAAAAAAAACCGACCAAAGTTGGTCGGTATTTTAATTGTGTAATAAAAAGATTCACCATCTGAGAATCGAACCTGGGTCTGTACTGTGGCAGGATACTATTCTACCACTAGATCATTAGTACATTTTGTTTTAAGACTGTCTTTTATTTGATTTATACTCTTTAATTGTATTTTCGCACGAAAATAACCGACCAAAGTTGGTCGGTTTTATTAAAAAGTAAAATTACCGACCAAAGTTGGTCGATTTTTTTAAATGACCGGCCGAATTAACCGACCAATTTTGGTCGATTTTTTTAATATTAATTTTTATTTATTTTAATTAAAAAACCGATCAAAGTTGGTCGGTTTCTTGAAACATAAATTTCGCGGGACTCAAAAATAGTTTCCCGCATTTTTGCGCCAAAGAAAACCGACCAAAGTTGGTCGGTTTCGTAAAACAAAATTAAAAAAATATATATTTTGAAAAACCGACCAACTTTGGTCAGTTTTTTGGTCGGTTTTTTGACCGACCAAAATTGGTCGGTCGACCTTGATCGGTTTTTGCCGATTTTCTAGTAGTGTAGCCGTTATAGCTCTGCTAATGGTGCTCGATCTTAACCATTGTTGACATCTCGACCACGAACCCCGTTGCTTCCTGGTCGACCTCGACTAACCCTTTCCTTAGTGTTATATTGCCCTAAATATTCTAGGGCATATTTTGACCTATACAGATACAAAAACATCCCGTGAAAAAAGAAAAAGAACAGTCGAAGAGATGAGGTTGACTAGAACGACTAGAAGAGCATCCTTTGCCCTTTCGGAGATTCATCTATATTTCAATCCAATTAATAAATGAAAGATATATACTGCAAAAAATTGATATATATATATATATATATATATTGTAAAAGGGCAAGTCATGATGTCTAAGTTTGATGCCTACAAATGACAAAGAGAGTAAACAATTAAAGAAGCTCCTCTTTATTCAAAACTGTGTATATAACGTCGACCACTTCCTTTGTTCCAATTAGGGCAAACTCTGAATCTGATTTGATAAATCAGAGAGGTATCGTGTAACGTCGGTGCCGTCCTCTCTGCTATCTTGCACAACAAGCCATTTATTCATGCCTTTTTCTTTCTCAACTTCATCAACTTACTACTATTTTTAGGACCCCCTTTGTTGCCATCGACTATTAAATACACCTTCTACGTACATTTATAATGGGTTTATAGTTGTATCAAACTTTTTGTTACCTAGCGAGAGTCGATGAATTATCTTTTTTCCGGAATTTTCAAATAATTTTAAATGTTTAACTATAAATATTGTGTTTTATTCTATATTTATACTTCATTTGCTTACAAATATGTATATTACATGCCAATTAAATACATCAAAAGGTAAAATATCTGACCCATCAATTATTGTGGGACGAACAGATTACCAACGGGTACTCTTTATACTATAAATTCCTTTAGAAACCCTTAGGCAACCGATGAGGATTAGGGAACAAATATAGCATTATCTAACACACTTCCAGGTAACAATATGATGGGCGAACTGCTGTATTTGTAATAATTGTTTCCTCTATTCTGGAGTATATATTTTATCTTCGGTTTTCTTCCATAATTGAGCTTCATACAAACCGCAGCTAACGGCCAAAAATAATTTTATTGAACTGACTGTAGAACCGATTTGACAGCGAAATACCATTTCAAAGTCCAAAAGAACAACACTACAGATAGAAAATTCACTCCTATCTGTTTCTTGCTGTTTAATAAATTGTACTACTACCACTGCTTCCCTTACTCCCACCATATATATTCCTATCCTCAACAAGACAAGATGTAATTATTTTTGGGTTTTGTTTAATATGTACCCCACCCCCGCTGCAAAATGGCAAGTGTAGTTTGCCTTTATTAGTTGGAGTGCAAGAATTAAAAAGCTGCCAATTCTTGGATTTTGCTTTCCTCACATGTAATTGGGTGATTTGACACACTTAAAAGTCCACCCTTTTGCCATATTGAGAATCTTTCTGGTGTTCTTGGGACTCTTAAATACTCCTGTTTTTACTACAGTATTAGATTTTCTTAGTACTTGTGTTATTAGTGTAGATGTGCTCTTGCTGTATCTTGCGTGACTTTTATGTTCTATTCTTTTTCTTCCGATTCCCTCACTTCTTCTTAGTTTTTCAGGTGAGAAATTGATAAAATTCAGGAAGCACTCATCTATATACAACAACAATTGTGACTCAACCTCAAGAAAGTTGGTATTAGCTATCTCAATCTCAATCTCAATCCTTACTGTTAATATCACTCCATTTAAGCGCATATCCGTCCAATATTCTATCTTATATGTACTACAAAAAGAAATTAAGCAATAAGAATATGTAAATATATCGAATACAAAATGTTCTTGGCACGAGGGGTTTACTATTTGGAAACTTAAATTTCTAAATCAACAGCTGATTTCAGAAAGGAGATCTCCGATATAGAAAGAACAGATGTTCTCAAACTAGGCAAGTCTCGCTAACAGTAACAAGAGAATGTTGGTAATTCATAGGCCGACAAACAAGCGTCATTAGTTCATAGGTTCTCTTACGTTTAAACCATTCATTGACATTTGGGCTTGGTGAGTTAAATACTTGAGACGAAAGCAATTTTGGCCCATACCAAAAGGAATTCCACTGGGTATAGAAAGAGATATAGACTAAATATATTTATGAAGGTGAGCAATGGAACTTAGCTCAATGAATCTACCTTTCCTTGAGTTGAACCATACCAAAATTCAAGTTTATTACAAGTAACTCCAAATTCAAAATAGACTACATTAACGCTAAAACACAAATCTTCACTGTTTGGCAAAATCCAAATGCACAAGATAACGTCATTTCTTTCTGAGCCCTCTTAAATGGCGTCATATTCAGATGTGATCATCATTGATAAATATCCTACCAAAAAGCATTGCCAATTTGAATAATCATCATGCACAAAGCTGTTTTACATTCTGGGCAATTTTCTAGTCCATTTGGCTATTTAGCTGCAAGCTATACTACTGCTCCTATCAGGTTTTGATTTACAGAATCTTTGAGAAGAACAGCATCATATACGCAAATACAAATCACTTATATTCGCCATTCCTTGATGTCTTACAACCATTTTCTCCAACTGGCTGACCTTTTGTCACCAGACAAGAATCTAGGAAGACTAAGAAGGCTATTAACCCTTGTAACTCCCTCAAGGGCCGACCATTCCTCATCTTGTGCAGTTGAAAGGCACTCAGCTAGGCTTCTCTTAGACTGGCCAAGACCCTTATCAGCAAGCTGTTCTTCCACTGACTCGTCAACAGGAACTATCTCACTGGAATCTTTTGTAGTACCTGAATGTTCAAGAACAGCAATATGAGAGGCTGAAACAGTATCAATAATATCTGCACTTTCAGCGTTGCCATCTGTAACAATTGTCTCCATTTGCACGTCAGGAGGTTTTGTCAAATCATATTGCGTCTCTGTCACTATGACATCAGGTGCAGATACACCATCCAGGAAAAGGCATACTACAGCACAGTCATCACTCTTTGATGTGGGGTACTTCAGCCTCCAAGCTCTTGTCGCGCAGTCAACAAGAGCTCGGGCAGCTGTAGCGCGACTTGGGGCTGAGGCAACAATATCCACAGCTTCCTTATTAGAAAGGACATCCCATACCTATACATCGCACGAAAATTTATCATCGTGAGACAGTCATAGTGTTAACAAATGGAAACTGAAAAAGGAAAGTCATAAAGTGAAATTTAGTGTGTGTTCCCGCAAGACGAAATAGGATTTTCTTTTTTGGCAAGGAAATAATGTTAGGTGAAAAAGTACCCCATCGGTTGCTAGAACAACAAACTCATCCCTATCAGTGATGCGGTGGTAATACACATCAGGGACAGAGATTAAACCAAAATCCTTGAGACAAAAATCACCAAATGCTCTGGCCATTGCCAAACCAGGAGAGTCACTGTTTGGCAACCAGACACGTGCAACCTCTGGCTCATCTTGCAATGCGAAAACTCTGCCTTTGCATTTCTGTATCCTAGCAGCTTCTCCTACAAGACAAAAAACTTCTAATTCAAACAATTGAAAAACAAAATCTGAGAGAGAGAGAGAGAGAGAGAGAGAGAGAGAGACTTGGAAGATTAGGCTTCAAATCCACTGTCAACTGTACGGCCATTAAATAGTTGTCTTTATCTCTAGTTGCCAATACTGCTCTTGAGTCACCAACATTACCAACTATTATGTCCTGGCCCTGGAAGAAATCACAGAAAGATCAGGTAAAATGCTTTTGAGACGCTTAAGCAGTTAAAAAGAGCTAGCAACCAAATATATGGCAGAATCATGTGCAACCCTCCCACTCAAGCTTAATAATTTTCTAAAACTAGTATGTTTAACCATCATAACAAGTCAAGCAAGCAGTATTCATCAATCAAAATCCACATGACCGGTCAAAAGAGTTGGCATGCACCTAACAACAGAGACGTTGATCGAGAAAGCCTCACAAATGCAAATTTCTCAATGTATCAGGAATTAAACCATTGAAGAAGTCATAAAAGGAAAGAGAGACTTGTCTAATTCTAACAGCATGTGAGGTATGCAACTGTATTTCGAAGTTCACAATAATATTTTTAAACAACCCCAACTGAACATGAACAAATTACAGCATAGATGTATGAATTTTCAAAATATTGGTCCCAAAACATGATTTCGGCAATAGCTAATGTACTTTGGATGACCGACAAAATAAGGAGCCAGGTCAGACACAACTTATTGTGCGGTCATCTTATAGGTGCATGCCACTTTTAGACGGTATACCAATATGATGAGAATTTAGAGTAAGAAGATATCTTGCTAAATTCAGTTTAACTATAGGAAGAAGACAAATATTGTAGACAGAACATCCAGTTGAAAGAGAGAGCAGTCAGTAGAGAACATTTTGTCAAGGTCTCCATCTACCTAGGTATGTAACAAAAGTTTATTGCTGATATTTGAATGGATAGGTAGAAACAGTAAATAAACAACTGTATCATATTTTCATGTTTGATGTAACCCATGTAGTAGTACAGTCAAGGACATCAAAATGTGAAAATCCTTCTGTTAAAGAAATGGACATTGAGCGAAACTCAACTCCACAAGCTAGCTCATGAGATGAGGATTGCCTAAGTCCATATAACGAGACCACTCATCCCCTTCATTGTCGATGTGGGACTCAATACCCCTTCTCACGCCCAGGACTGGATATCTAGAGCGTGGACAATTATGGGAGCCCAATATCAGAAACTTGGGATAGATCCTGCTCTGATACAATGTTAAAGAAATGGACACTGGACCTAACTCAACCCCAAAAGCTAGCTCATGAGGTGAGGATTACCCAAGTCCATATAAAGAGACCACCCGTCCCTTCATTGTTGATATGGGACTCAACGCCTTCAAAAACAAGGACAATGAATAGTTAATAGGCAATGACTGGGAATTTAGAAATAGTCCACTAATTTGCTTCTATAATTACTGCATACCCACCATTCATAAGTACCTGATTTCTTTGAAAGGTTAGGAAAATCAACCTCGCTGTAAAAATAGCTTAACAACTTAAAATTATACCATTATTCAAATCAATTGCAAACAAAACCAACATACCTACCCATATCAAAATTTTACAAGTGTTTAATTGGAATAAAGTACCTATGATTCACTACGGATCAATGGCACCTCTATTCATCCTTTTCACGTGTCTGCTTATCCATGTCACCGTCCTTACCTCTCTACCCCTAATTGTATTGTCTCTTCTTGTCTCTGCTCCTACTCACAGTCAAGATACCCCTATGAGAGCTATGGATGAACAATCTATCATTGCTCTTTTTATATAAGAAACAATTGGACATTAACAACAATTTCCATGTGAGGTAACAAAAAAGAAGTGGAGGAAGGTGATGCTTCATGGTTTGAGGAGCCTCTTGCAGTAGTTTTAGGAGCTAAAGAATGGAGAGGCAGAGAATAGAAGTACGAAAAGAGAAAACAGAAAAACCAATGAAGGATGATGGAGATGCAAAAGACCGTGAGACAGGGAAGGTAAGAAGAAATTATGGGAAAAGAGGGTTAGGTGGGTTTTGCCAACCTATTTTAGGCCTGCACTGAACAAAGCATCAAACAAGGACATTAAAAATGAAGTACAGAATTTTGAGCACCACAAAATACTAGTAGTCTAGTACCACAGGAAAATTGCATGTGTGTTCATTTAATGGAATACACAGGATGGAATTTTCCTGTTTTAAGCTCATAATTCGGCAAGTGAAGTTCTTCCATCTACAAATAAAGGGCAATATAGTGTTCCAACAAATACACTTAGAGCCTGTTTGGAAAGCCACCTAGGAATTGGATTTGGGTGTAATTACACAGTTTGACACGTTTGTCTGGCCAAGTAATTACCTGGTCAATGTGGAATGGGATGTAATTGAGAGGGTGTAGTTACACTCTACTTCTCAAAGGGAAGATGAGAATTTGTGGTAATTACACTGTGTGATTACAAGGTAATGTAACATTTTTAGTTTTTTTAGGTGTTTTTTTTTTCAAATGAGAATTGGTGATAATTACACTGTATGATTACAAGGTAATATAACTTCTTTATGTTTTTAAGTTTTTCTTTTTCGAAGTATATTAAGTACTATTCTTTTTATAATATTTTTTTTTTCATTTTTCTTATTCTCATTTTTAACCGTAAAAATGTTCCTCATGATATGCTTTCATATAATTTTGCAACTTCTCATATTTTGCTTCTTTCTTTTCTATTTTCTTTGTTTTTTTCTAGTTGTTAAATACAAATTCGTATTTTACTAGCTTTGTTTTCTATTCATTAGCACAATTATTAAGAAAAAAAACTTTTTAAACTCATATTTATCTTTTTGTTTTAAAAAGTGTAACAAATCATAAATTTCATATTTACTCATATGAGTTGGTAAAAATTTTAAATTCATAATTGAAACTTTTATTAATTATTTTAAGTTAAGATATTATTTATTTGAAAGATAGTCAAGATACCGATAAAAAATGATAGTATTAGTTACTAATTTATAATTATTTGATACTTGAATAATTTAAATATATAGTTTAAATACCTGATTATAAATAATATCTAGCACATTATATATATATATATATATATATTGAAGAAAATAATGTTTCGTCGAAAGTCGACAAGTTGGGAATGTTATAACATGTACTTTTGGGGTGAGACTAGGGTGCTTAACATGATAAGGAGGTTATGTTATGAGTTATGTTAGTCGTATGACAGTCATGTGCTATGTTTTGAAGTCAAGCGAGTTGTGGAACAAAAGTCGATGAAAGTCATCACAAGTTACGTTCATAAGTTTTACTGAAATTTGGGTCAAATGTAACTATGATTTTCTTCCAATATACTTAGAGTTACGAGGTGTTCCACCCATCCAAATGAAGATCTATGAGTATATTTTCTAACGCATTAAACCGTTTGTCAATACGACATCAGAGTAGAGAGATATATGCGTTTTTGCGAGACTGCGCAAGCTGCTAGGTCAAGTAGGTGTGTCACCTACTTGTTTAAATGAGAGTCCGAAAAAGGGCCAGTTCGGGTCGTCCAAAGAGACCTTTTAAAGGCCTATTTCGTTCATATAATACACTAAGTGTGCACAATAACCAGACCTAAACCCCTGCAAACATCCTCCCAAAAATTACACACAAACCCTAATTGAATTTCTCTCCTTTTCAAGTTCTAGTTGGAGGAAAAACCTTGAGTTTGAAGAACCAAGATAGGAGCTGAGTTATTCAACAAATAAGGTAAGTTTACTGCTCTCTTTCGTCCATTTTTTCTACTGTAGATGTATGGAAAGTCGTTCTATAATTGCAAGAACTCACGGGACGATATATATATATATATATATATATATATATATATGTGTGTGTGTGTGTGTGTGTGTGTGTGTGTATTTACCACACATTAAGTAGTTAGTAAAAAAATTAAATCGTTATTGCAATTTTTATTAATTAATTTAAGTAATAATATTATTTATTTGAAAGATACTTGATACTTTTAAGATATTATTTATCAATTCATAATTATTTAATATATATATTTAATATATTTCAATAGGTTAATCTGAAAACAAGTTTATTTAACAATATAATCATACTTGTCCAACCAAACATGACAGTGAGATTTACACTGTAATTACGTTCCGGCAAACAAACAGGTCATTATAATTACCATACTATGTAATTACCAGGGTGTGTAATTATACAGCCAGGTAATTACACATGACTTTCCAAACAAACGCTTATAGTTCTAACCTTACACTTAACAGATTAAAGGGGTGGCCAAGGGTAGGCTGAATCTTGATTCTGGAGGATCATCACTACGTGTCTCGTGGGAACAAGGAGAAGGTGGATGTTACAGGAAGGTAGCACCTTGCGAACAGAAAGTTGGAGTACTTATGTTTTACGACAGTACTTCATATGAGTTCATTTATGGAACTATCTATTGTTTGGAGCTCGTCTACCAAGGTCCTTTTTTGGGTTTGTGGGGTTGGCAGGAAGAGGATTGACGAAACTGCAGAATGACACCGTCCAAGTTGTGATTGTCGGAAACTGTACAATAAACTGAGGTTTTGAGGGTCTAAGGTGCAAATGTTTCAGATGAGAGACTAACAGAGCACATCATCATCGCTGAAAATTTCAACAATTTTTTCTTTAAATATTGATAAATTTTTCATTTTAGTGGACAGTCATATAGCCTTGTTAGCCCAAACTTGGCACTTTTCTTTCTTAACTTCATCCATTCCAGTAGAACCACATTATGCACAACAAAGTGGCCATGCGAATTGATGAGCTACTCTCCAAAGTAGTGCTAACAATGAACAAGAAGGTACAGGTGGCCCACAAAGTGACAAAGCGACCCAAAGACTAAAAGCATGTAGGAGAACAATTTAAGAGTGCTGATTAAGGAGAGCATTATTCTAGAGTATTTTTGCCAGCAACTATGCCAATAGTCCTTATCGGCATACTTAAAGCTGTGTAGATACTCCAAATGGCAGAGTGATCTAGATAGACTAATAGGTTATCCAGGCTAATAGCTACCAGAGGATCCTTGCCTCTACAACTGATGCCCTTCCTAGAAGGTGAGCAGTTGTAGAGCTTGAAACTGGTATTATTTTTGTCTGATCCTGTCTCTAGAGTCCAATGAGCAGGTGTGCTTGTAAATAATTATACTTGGTTGAATAAAATTCTCCATTTAACCAACAAAAAAAAAAAATTGTGTAGAGTTTACACAGGAATCAAAATATTTTGACTTGAAACACTCCATATAGCAAACTTTGGCTTACTACAGAATACAAAAGATCCTACCACAAATAACAATGATTTTCTTCTTTTGGCACAAGCAAATAAGCAAAAACTTAGACGTTGATAATAATGGTAAAGTTTATTTCTGGATAAGTAATGAAACATAGACCCATTTTTCCAGAAGAAGTTATAGCTAACAGAAAAGCACTAGTATAAGTATTACCTGCATTACCAAGGAAACAGCAGTTGACCCACTACAGAAACAATCAATTGACGGATGTAACTTGAGTTCCTTATCCATTGATCTGAAAGCTTTTAATAGTGACCTCTTAAGGGGAAGATGTATTTCTGGGAACTTTTCGTTGCTCTCAGCTTCCACAGCTTCAATCAAATCATCATCCAAGACATCATCAAGATGTGAACCTCTATTAGCATTTCCATTCTCAGAAGCATTACGTTGATCTCCAACGGACTTAACCTCCCACTCTGAATGCAGCAGAAGTGGAAGGGTATCTCGAACTTTCCTTGCCACCATATGGCCATACGGACCATGTCCATCAAATACTCCACAAAAGGTTGTAGCACTTCGCGAACAAAAATTCTATTGTAGAAACATTCCAACCAAGTCATAAACTGACCCAAATAGATTAGAACAAATTAATTCTTCGTTTGACAAGTTATGTATTTAATCAAAATGCAACATACACTAACTACACTTTCCAACAATCAAAACTTTTTATGCAAAAAATGACATAGTTAATTAGATGAAAGAAGTCTCGCAGACAACAGCTAAATCACCAGAAAACTTAGGGAAAAGGTCTGCTAGAATAGAACTGAAGGAGCAAGATTCCATTTTGTATTAGATCAACAACAGATAAGTCATTTTCTTCCTAAAGAGCAATAGATAAGTCGTTTTGCTTAGACAGCTACCATAATTGATGGATGAGAGGATCATACATATGACTGTGCATAATAAAATTCATTTAATGCATTCAATATTAAGATGATTCACCATAATTAAACTTGCACTGGCCATCAACCTACCCCAACCCTCCCCATTTATCTGGCCATGGAACTGACTATGTGTAGATAAATTAAAAGGTTCACTTTTTTAGATTTCTAAACTCTCATATGCCCAAAGTGATTGAGGAATTGGTTACTTCAGACAGAGAGACATTCAATGCAAAGACAAAACAGGAAAAAAAAAAAAAAAAAAACACGCTCTCCCTCTCTCTCTTACACACACACAAAAACGCAAAGGAAGAGAAAGAGAGAAGTGAGGACCTCCCAAACGATCATGGCATCCTGATTGGTTCCTTTCTTTCCTTGCTGAGTATGCAAGCAAGCAACTGAGGTTGCGCCATTTGCTAAAAGCCGTCCAGGAATATGATGCAGCGCCCGGTCTGCACCTCCTCCTCCACCAACCCCGCCACTTAACTTGCTTAAAAATGTGCCGAAATCGCCACTGTAGCTGCTCTTTCTCAACTTGGAATCAGTCTTTCCGCTTTCACTCTTATTGTCCCATAACCCATCACTGCTCTTGCTTTTACTTGAGGAATAGCAAATCCCCATTCCCGTTCAAATTTTTGTGATTCTTTCTCTCTGGAGCAATTGATCAAACACTTAAACGATCCACCTGAGGTTCAGTACTTTACTGCTCAAACAATTATAAAGTTGCTTGCTGCCGTAGATTCCTCCGATTCACAAATAAAAATGAAAATTTACTAACAAATAAAGTAATTTAGAAGAATTGAGTGCTAAAAAAAACCGATTAATTAGAAGATACTGAAATAGATGGATCCAAGGAAGCTTTTAATCATGTTTTGGTGAAAATTGAACCTCAAAACCCTAGTGATGAGAAAAAGATTGCAGAAAGTAACAGAAGAATCCAGATAAGAAATACTTATAATAGATTGTAGTAATAATCAGGTGAGGGAGGATGAGTAGATGTGGAGTTTATGAGTTACTATTTGTTATAATTCTATTTTGTAGTACTGTGAATTAGTGCAATTAATTAATTAACGTAGGTGGTGTGCGGTGACGGGTACACTGTGTTTGAATTGAATTGAATGCACACTGCAATTTGACTGTTGTCCGTCGGCTCTCCCCAAGTCCCACGCGGCCACGCCATTTCCTTTCTGGCCAATAAGGTCAAATTACCAAATCCTCCCACTTGCTTCGACAAATTGTCGGAACCTTCTTTCACGTGACGCTTTTACCTCCTATACTTTGTAAAACTTAGATTAGCCGCTCCCACCTTATTAGCCATACAACATTTTTGGCCGCCGATGTACAAGGTAAAGTACGATTCGGTTGGATTTAGTAGCTTCAATTCCCATAGTTAGCGGGTTTCCAAGCTTATAAAATTCAAAAATCTAAAACCACCTCTATGTAATTCTCAGAACTAAACTTTAGATAGTCATTGACCATGAAAAAGTCAAGAAAAGGACACAAATTTATTCTTTTCTCCTCCTAAAAAATTGTAATCTATATTCGTTACTTTAATTTTTTTGTGTACTTTGTCTTAAAAGACATAACCAAAGCGGAGTTTGACTATAATACTAGTAGTAGTTTCACATATCGGAAGCATGCTATGTATTCGTTGACTTTCAGATATCTTCGAGTATAACGTTAATTTCTATATTTATTTTTGTCGCAGAAGATCGTGGGTTAACTAGTACACAATTACACACAAAGTAAATAGAGAGAAAAAATCAACATAAGGATTTAACGAGGTTCGGCTAAGCCTAATCCTTAGGGCAGAAGCAGGGAGAGTTTTCCACTATCAATGAGAAGAAAAGCACAATACAATCTATAAAATCCCCAACTACAATCCCTATAGGAGAAATGTTTCCCAATTTGATAAGGACTATAGGTTTTCAGGACAACGAGTTTTTCAAAACCTATAGGTATTATGAATTTCTTAAAAATATAAGGAAATAATTCAAACCACAAAATAACAATTTTGTAGCTAGAGTTTTACTTTTAATTATATTTGAGTTGATTCTTCCTTTTTATGTAGGGATTTATCTAAATGTTAACCATAATATTGTTAGTCTATCCACTTATTTGACATGACAATTATTTGTATAGCATGATCGCAACAAATGAGTGGTAAGATTTTAATGCAATCTCAATCAACTAGCTAAAGATAGTAAAGGGAAGGTGAAACTTTGGGTGGGGGGGGGGGGGGGTTGGGGGTGAGGGGACCAATATTGAAGCCAACATAGTGGGACATCCAATTAATTACTCCATTAGAAGCATCTACGATCTACCATCATGACCTTGGACAAATTTCATTTTTAAAATACAATATAGTCATTATCGGTCTTGATCCTCTTGGAAAATGAAGGTGAAGCCTTTCTAACACGTGTGCCGTTCCCAAATCTTTAGAAGCCCCGAAACAAACGAAGGATAGTAATATAATATGGTAGGTGACTTCAGGAGTTATTTATATTTTAAATACCACTTGTAGACTAGTAGGAACTAGTAAGCAGGCTGGAATATAGTTTCGAAGCTTATGTCTTGGTATTTAAATACTAGGATTTGATTTTGAGTAGTAATTTGATAAATGATGAAAAATACATGATTTTGGGTATAGCTTCATATCATTTTGTATGTGAATTGTGGGATATTATATGTTTATAAATATAAAATATGCTCATTACATGTTTATTGTGTGTAGGAATGAGTCTGGATGAAAGTTGGTGAAAATCGGATGATATGATGTAAAAAGAAGTTGAGAGGTAAGAGCTGGGAGCGTGCCATAATTGGTGCATTGCATGAAAGTAGGCATGAAATGGCCTAGAGAATGAACAAAAAAAATAGTGTAGTATGGAGATTGGCACTGGACCTGGCACGCGAAAGAACAATGAAGAAAAAAATAGTTGGGAGCGTGCTAGGGGTCGCGCGGTGCACCAACCCTAGCACGCGACTCAACTTCTCCTAGCCGAAATAGGAGAGCTCAAGGCGGCCCCATAATAACCCTAAATATAAATACTGTAACACCCCGAAAAATTTCGAAGTACTTAAGTATAAAGCCCCGTAAAAATTTGCAAAAGAAAATAATGTTTCGTGATGCCGAATTGCTTTTACAGCTTGTCGTGACTCGGACTTTTTGGGTTGAACAATGCACCGGAAAGTAAAGAAAATTTTTTGGCGAAAAAGTGCATTTCTGCGATCCGTTATACGACCGCAGAATCACTCTGCAGACTGCATAATGGCCGCAAAGTGAGGCAGTTAATTATGTCAGTTGGAAGCAATTATGCGATCGACTATACGACCGCATAACTGTTATGCGGTGCACTATGCGACCGCATAACAGTTATGCGGACCGCATAGTGACCGCAGACTCAGGTAGATTTTTGGTCATTTCGGACACCAATTATGCGATCGATATGCGGTCCACATAACCATTATGCGGTCGCATATGCGACCACATAACCTGTTCTGGAGCTTCATTTTTGAATTTTTAAAAACCGACCCTACTTCGTTAAATATACATTTTGGGCTATTTTTGAGATATAATCTGACATTTTAGAGTGAGAGAGAGTGCCCTAGAGTGAGAAGGTGTTCTTCAATAATTGTTCTTCAATTCTTGCTTAAGTTTTGAAAGATTAAGAAGGCAAGCTCACAAGGTCTTCATCCTAGAGGTAAGATTCTACACCCTAAACTCTAATTTCAAAATCATCTGAAAATGGGTAATTAGCAAGATAATTTTTGGACATGAGAGTTGATTATTTTACATGCATGTGATATCAAGGGGTGTAGGAAGATTGTTGAACTAAGCATGGTAAAGATTGGGTTGTGGGATGATGGAATCCTCCATAAAGGACCTTGAAACCTTGTGCACACCTAGTGTTTGATAAAATACTCAAATGAGCTAGAACCATGATCATCTTCCTAATTTTGATTCAATTTGTTATATTTATAAAATAGATTGAAGTTGCTAAAAATTGCAGAACGTTTTAGAGTTTAAGGAAGCTCAATTGAGGTATGTTGGCTAAACTTTTCTCTTAGAATTGAATCCCATGATATTCATGTAAATTATGTTAAGTCCTGAGTGATTCATTATGAAATTGGCTATTCCGAGTAAGATTGGGTTGAAAGATATATGTTCAACAAGCATCACAAATGATCTATTCATGTTATGTTACCAATTGAGGATGTGTTAAAATATGGGTTGTGCATTAATAATGTTTTGACTTTAAGTCAAGTTCAAATGAAGGCTATTATGCCAAATTTTATGAAATATATCTATGTGAATTAGACTCTAAATTGCTCACATGTGTACTACACACTTTGATTTGAATTGTGTTTGTTGTTGATGATGAGGATGATATTTGAAATTGATAAAGTGAGCATGAAATACTGAATATGGCCAGCGTGCCAAGAATGATCTTATAATTATGGCCACTAGTGCCAATGAAATGAAAAGATGTGAAAGTATTATGAAATGCGATGATTGATATAAAAAGGTCGATATCTTAAATAAGACAGCCTAGCCGATCGGGTCATGATCGGACACCATGTCGTACACATGGTGGTGATTGTGCTGAAAATTGTAATTGAAATTGTGATTGTGGTCGATGTCCCTAATGGATAGAGATCGGGTCGTGATCGGACTCCGTGTTAAAGACGGTGGTATTGATATTGAGAGTAATTGTGATTGATGTCTCTAATGAGATAGCCTAGCCGATCGAGTCGTGATCGGACTCCGTACTGAGAATATGGTGGTACTGGTATTGTGGACAATGGTATATCGATACTAAAAATCTTCCAATGTGAGATATGAAAATTAATTTGAACACTGTCTTGATCCTAAATTGAGGTTTGATATTAATTAAGGCTTTCATTGATATTATGATAATCTTGTTTGTATTATTTATCATTCTATTGAGAAGGTGTTTAGTTATACATACTAGTGCTATTCGACAGTACTAACGTCCCTTTTGTCGGGGGCGCCGCATTTTTCAACGGATGCAGGTGGTTCCACAGCAGGAGATATTGGTTAGTGATAGCAGTGCACCTTCTTCCCAGCTGACTTGGTGAGCCCCAGTTCATTCTGGGGTCATGAATCTTTTGTACTTTGTATATTCTGTTTGAGGTATAGTCGGGGCCTTGTTGCCGGCATCATAGTGAGCCGTGAAAAAGTGCGAGCTGGCGTAATTCGAAAGAATATGACTAGTACATTATTGTAGTTGCTCGAGAGAGAATTACGATAGGTCGAATGCTCATGGTCAGTAGAGAATACTGTCAAATTGTAGGAAATGTAGCAGGAAGAATTCCTACAATTGGGGAAATCATAACTCTAGGCCTCCTTCATTTTATTTCCAAGCCTTAGTATCTTTAGTTCTTAATTTACTTTTTAAATTTGTTAGTTAATTAGTTGAATATAAGAATCTTAATATTTATAACTTAGAAATTTATTCGAGCTTGTATTCTTAGTGATATTGAGCAGTTATAGCGAAACCTTAGTTCTCTGTAGGATTCGACTCCGGACTCTTAGACCGAATTATATTTGCAGCGACCGCTTATCCTTTTTAGGATTAGAGTTGGGCGTGACCATTATTGTTTTGTATTTTGAGAGTCTTATTTTCAAAAATATATTTGGACCAGAATACTTGGAGTGTAAGTTTAGTGGTGCAACTCAGGTAGTGGACGAAGGCGTGAGGCTTGAATCGCAAGTCATACCTAGGAGATAAAGTTTCAAATACTTTGGGCTAATTATACAAGGGAATGTAGAGATCGACGAGGATGTTACACTTCGTATTGGGGCAGGGTAGATAAAATGAAGGCTCGCTTGCAGTATTTTGTGTGATAAGAATGTGCCACCAAAATTTTAAGGTAAGTTCTACAGAGCGGTGGTCAGACCGACTATGTTGTATGGGGCGGAGTGTTGGCCAGTCAAGGACTCACATATCCAAAATATGAAGGTGGCTGAAATTAGGATGTTGAGATGGATGTGCAGACATACCAGGTTAGATAGAATTAGAAATAAAGTTATTCGGGACAAGGTGGGTGTAGCTCCTGTGGAGAACAAGATGTGGGAGGCGAGACTTAGATGGTTCGGGCATGTGAAGAGGAGATGCACCGATGCACCGATGAGGAGGTGTGAGAGGTTGGCCCTGGAGGGCCTAAGGAAAGGTAGAGACAGGCCAAAGAAGTATTGGAGAGATGTGATTAGGCAAGATATGGCGTTGGTCCAACTTACTTTTGACATGACCATGTATAGGAAGATGCGGAGGTTAAAAATTAAGGTAGAAGGATAGGACAGGTAGCCGAGCATTGTCCTTATCGGTAATAGTAGCTTTAGTACGTGATTTAGTGTTATTTGTGTATTCTCGTATCCATTGACTTCTGTGATTACTTGCTATTGCTTCCGCGTCGGCTTTCTGATTACAGTACCAAGTGTATTTAGCTTTATATTTTTGCTATGCTTGTTGTTGTTGCCCTTCCTTTTACTTATCCTAAGCCGAGGGTCTTCCGGAAATATTCTATTTGACTTCTTGAAGATAGGAGTAAGGTATGCGTACACACTTCCCTCCCTACATTCTATTTATGTGATTACACTAAATTTGTTATTGTTATTATATGTTTGGACCGGAAAACTTCGTGGTTGTTTCGCAAACAATATCTTGTTTTATTATTCGCGAAATGGATATGATTCATGGGATTCCCATTTGGCTTATAAACAATATTTTGTTTTATTTAAACAATTTGCTATCTAACACAAATGTAGTGCTAATAGCTTTGATTTGTTTTTACAATGTAGATGGAATAATGTACAAAGTAGTTGAAGTATAGGTAAAGGGCGGAGTTGTTGGTGGAAGAGAATCCGATGCTACACAATTCTCGTGTGCCCCTCTTGATTTTCTCTTCTCTGATTATGTTGGGATACATCTAGTTTTTACTTTGCAGGCATATCGATTAGTTCGTCGAACATCTTACTACAATCCACAAACACGTGTCGGATAAAACCTATTTGCCGAAATTGGAGTAGATTAGCTCTTGCGGGGTGTTGTAGCTAAGATTCTAACATACATCTTATTTTTAATTAATTTCTTTGATGAATAAGCTTGCACTATCTTGAATGATATTATTATAATCTGAAAACATGTCCTTTGAATGTGATATTTTCAAGTATCTATAAAGTATTTTTTATTAAAATAAATGATTTAGGAGTAGTACGTTTTACACAAGTTCTAAGAATGTATGTTGTAAACAAATAAATTTTCTTAAAAGAAGATAGAAATAAAGATCTAATTAATACCAAAAATTAGGTAATCTAAACCCACCCATTATTTTCTAGTACTTAGTATAGAACTAACAGAAAATGTGCAAAATAAATGTAAGACAACTTTGGGCGGTGCTTGATGATAAAGTTGTGAGTAAGCCATGGTTTCTTTTATTTTTCTTTTGACAGAAATCCATTCGTCGAATGGATTAATTAATTGTCACTTTAAGACAACTAGTCTCCTCGTGCCTCTTTCAGTCTGATGTCAATGTTAACCGACCACCAATCTGCCCACCAACAAATTCATAAATTAGATTGATACCCAATCGAGGAACAGACAGCTACATTTACACCTAATTTAGCTGCGGAGTTTATCCATTTCCGTGGAAATATATGAACCCGTGATAATTTTAAGGGTTTTTTTGGTTCAGAATAATTAATAACACGGTGAATCTTTTAATGGGGTTGTTAATGCAATTAGTGATGTATTTTATCTTGATGGATAAACAGTCGGTTGATTGAGGACTTTGTCGTCTCTGTAGTTTCAGTTCATGTATTGCTAATATTTGTATTTTTATTTCAGTTTTACTCTATAAAACTAATACGTAGATTTTCACATAATCTATGCAACTACTCTATTATTTACAACAACAAAAAAACAAAAAGAAGCAAAATTACAATCAAACAAAGTACAAGTTATGTCGAATTTAATAAGAAAATTAATTCTCCCTATTCAAACAACCGAATAAAGTACATACAAATTATGCTGAATTTGATGAGGGGATTAATTCTCTTTTTATTTGACAACCAAGCTGCTCCTATCTTTAAGTATCATAGGGCCCATTTCATTTGAGTCTCTTATCTTATCTTTTGACGGATCAAGTTCAAATCGGGTCAACTATATTATGCTTATGCTGTTATTGCACAAAGATTGTTTTAGAAAAAAATGTATTTCTTTTTTCAGACACGTTTTATTTTATGTTGTTCTTGAAAAGAAATACACGTCTTAGAACTAATCTATCATATAATATTGACTTAGTTTTTTAGTGAAACTCTATTGAGGAAATAGGAGCAGAACAAAGTCTGCAAGAACGGAAATCCTAGCTCTCGATGATCGTGGCCTAAAAAAGCTTTCTCTTCCTCACTCTCTGAATCACACTGCTCAACCTCTTTTCACGAATATCTTTTCCACAAAAACTAATGCTCCATCTTATAGAGACACTCTTAATTCTCAAAATTCTATTGGGATTTACGCTGCTTCTGATACAGAGAAGTTTCCTACTGTTTAGTCAAAAAATAATTTTTTTGGTCAAAAGTAAATATTGAAATAAATCGGGTTTCTAATAACTAAGTTTACTTCACTTTTTCAAATATTAAAAAATAAAAAGTAATAAAAAGCGAATATTCAATAAACAAAGGAATGAAAATCTTATTGATTGTTGTAACTTTCTTCCAAGAATTAAAAATAAGAATCTTCAATCAAGCAGAGGAGTAAGAAATAAAGACTTACCGCATATATTTGAGAATTCATTGATGATCGTACAAAGTATGGTAAGAAGAGTTTATATAAGGATACAATATGTAACTATTTTTCCTACTTAATTCTTGCACATTACTAATATTAACTACATTAATTATCTGTTACTCAAATTATTTGTAATAGTTATGGCGATAATAGATAACCGCGCATAATCAGGGATTATGCTGATTCCCTTTTCATATTCATAATTGTCAATGAATATTCCTCTTTTGTAGTCTTTATGCATCCTCTGTCTATCTCTTCTTTTCGAGTTGTCTGATACAATATCTTTTGTAAGCAATTCTATGGGTGTTTTAACCGTGCCTCATCATTCTTCTTTTAATGATATCATTCGAATGTCACTTGTCAACACATCATTAATCCACGTGTCATATTTATTTTTTCACCAATACAGATAGCCCTCCACTTTCTGAATATTCTCAATTAAATATTCGAAAAGTGAGAAGTTTATTTATGGCGGGAATGTCTTGCCATCTTTTCCCAATATCATTATATTTTCTTCAGTAGTGAAGAGACGTGAGTTTTCTCCATTTAATGCTTGAGACACGTGTCCTGCTATAAATGGTTCTGCAGTTTATAACGGCTTTTTAGGGTTTTCTGCGGCTGCATCAGTTCAAAGTGACGGTTCCATGATGACGGTTTATAATGACGTTTCTCTCTTATAAATATCGCATTACATATGATCCAAAAACTTCTTCTTCCTTCTTGCATTCCCTTACGAGCTTCTTCTGCAATTTCTCTTCTTCCTTCGTGCTTATACTATTATCGAAAAATGGCTTCCCGTTCATCAAACCCTTCTTCATCATCGGACCCTCGAAAAACTATTATTATAGATGAACTTCCTCTTTCTTTAACTCCGATTAGGAGCAGAAGAGGTGGTAGACTTTATAGTCTAGGTTCCATATCAAGTCATAGCACTGCTCCTTCCCAGAAGAGCCCTTCTAAATATTTTTTTTCTAAAGCTAAAATCTCATCAACCCCTAAATCTTCTTCCCGAGTTAAAGATCAAAACAAACCTTTACTCTTACCTATAATTTCTGAGATTGTTCCTCAGGAATATTCTTTAAATCGGACTATGAAGCATGGAAGAAAGGAGTTTCTTCCATAGCAGAACTTAACCCTGCCGGTCACTACTCTTCTTTAATTACTTTTGGCCTTTTCCCATTAGTTCGTCGTGAATGCTATTGGAAACCCAACTTCCCTGTCATAGCCCCCAATACTAATGATCGAAGGACCTCTTATCGTGAGGGTTATTCATTTGTTTAAACTTATCCTTTTACCTTAGGATTCAAACCCCCTATAGACCCAGTGATTATTGAATTCTGCCATTATTTCAATGTGTGCCTTGGTCAAATAGACCAAATAATGTGAAGGGCAGTAACTTGTCTTAGCCATTTGTCAGGCTTAGTCTCAGTCTCTTTTAATTTTCGTCACCTTCTCCATATATATTCCCTGAAGCTTTTCCGCGAAGGTGTTTTCACACTTGTAGTGAGAAGCAAAGGAGTTTTAGTCAATCCCGAAGATGATCGCGTCCGAAATCGGTATGCTTGGTTCGTACTTGTTCCCACCCGTGCCTTAGTGGGTGATGAAAACATGCCTTTTCCTAAGAAGTGAAACTTTACACGTAAGTATTTTTCTTCACCACTTTCTTTTTAGAATTTTGATTTCCTCATCCTTTTTTTCTTACTTTTTAGCAATCATAAAAGTTTTTGGTGAACTTCCCGACTCTCATGATAGGGTTGAAATAATGCTGTATGTCATCCCTATGGATCAAAGATCTTGGAAATTTCTTTCCTAAAAGTTTGGATGGAAAGTAAAAACCCACAATATTTTATTTTACTTTACCGCAAATTTTTCTTTTTATGACTTCTCTTATTATGACATCTTCCATTTTCCCCAGGATTTGTTGTTCGTGGTATTCGTCCCGCTTCTGTTCCTGCAGCTAGACTTGCCATTAGTGTTGCCCAAGAACAGATTTTAAGCGTGTCCTCTTCAAAGAGGAAAAACAAAGAAATTCGTGCCTCTAACGAGGAAGAAGAAGATAAAGGTTCTTTAGTGAAAAAGCCACGAGTCAGAAGGCGCGTTGTTCTTGATGATGAATCCACCATTCCCCAAGATCAACATTCAATCTCCGTCCCTTTCCAGCTAGTTGACGGGCCTGAAAATGCCACTCTGGATATCTTCGAGGGTGAAGAGGATGCTCCTACTTTGAATCCCTCCTTAAGTCATACTGAAAGGCTCTTTGCCCAAGGATTCGAGGGCGAAAAAGAGGATTTCACCTTTGTTTCAGAAAAGCCACATCTCGCAACTTTACCTATGACTTTTGTTGCTCCTACTGTCACCCTTTTCTGTTACTTCTGCTTCTACACCTGCTGCAACTCCTGTTGTTGTTCCTCGTGGAGAGGCCGACCCTTCCAGTGTAAGAGGCATAAAGCATGTTTGATTGAAGTCTCCGAGGGCACCAATTTGTTGAAGAAGTCTAACCGAGCTGCGGTTTGGTTAAAACTGTTGATTGGCCTTCTTGAGAGAGAAAAAAATGAGTTTCATACCTCCATTACTCTAATGAATGACGTTATTCATTCTGCTCTTAAGGTATATTCGTATTTTTTTTTCTTTTACTTTCCTTTTTTTTAAGTTTGTAATTCTTCCACCTTGCCTTTTTTGCAGATCAATTTGACAGGTACGAAGTTGATGAGGAGGATGGCTTCGACTGAGCATCAGGTTGATGAGCTGCGTACATAAGCCGACAACTAGAAGCTGAAATTTGAAAGCCTTAAGCTTGAGAAAGATGTTCTTGCCGAGGAGAAAGAATCTTTGGGGCAATAACTCAGGATTACTACTGCTAAACTGACGGTTTTGAAAGCTTCTTCCAACTAGGTTGAAAAAGATAAGGATGTAAGCCTCTTTTGCTGAACAATACTCAAGGGCCACTGAGGAAATTAGGAGTTTGAAAGAGCTTCTAAATCAAAAGGAAGTGTACGCAAGTGATCTGGTTCAGACATTGACTCAAGCTCAAAAAGATCTCCGTACTTATTTTTAAAAAGTTATGTTCCTCGAGGCTACCTTTGAACTCTTGAAGGTGTCTTATGAAGTTTCTGAGGCTGAGAAAGAAGACTTGAAGGCTGAAGTGGAGCAATTTAAAAAAGACTATGAGGCTCTTGAAGATAAACTAACACTTGATGCTAGTTGGGCTTTCTTGAACACGCGTCTAAAAACTTTGATCGAGGTTAACCAGGAAGGTTTTGACCTCGAGGCTGAGATTTCCAAAGTTATGGAAATAATTGAAAGTACTCAGCAACGTCAAAGTTTCTCAATACCCGAGGATGAAAGTTTCAAGGGTGATTTGAGTAAAGACGATTCTAAAGCTGACCAAGTTGATGCCCAGCAATCGTCTTCTCCTCAATTTGATCCTTCCACCCCTTCTGATGATGCTCCTTAGCCTCTGTACTTTTAATGATTATCATTTTGGATGTTTTTTTGTTGATGTTTATGAGATATTTTTTTGAAATTGGTCTTGGGATACTTTTTCTCCTTTTTTTTTTTTTAAAATATCAACATCAATATAACTTTGTTGCATATCTTATGTATACTTTTTCTCTTTAATTTTTGAGTTTTTTCTTGCATTATTCAAGTAGATAAATGCTTTAATACACCATGTCTAAGTACACCCGGTCTTATTTATAAAAGAGGGCCCTTTTATATTAACTACACTGATGAAGATGACGTATCATCTTTATATTGGCGTACAGATATGAAATATGAAGTAATTTGAAGAAGTTTTATTTAAATTTTCAAGACAAATATTAATGTACAACATTTTCATAACTGCTTTCTTCACAGTATGTTTACAAGTATGAATTTGACTATCCCCTAACTACATTTGTAGTCTTAACCTAATAGCTCTTGGGAGTTTTCTGCTGAATCTTCCATTCCTTACTTCCTATTCCTTCTGCGAGCTTGAAAATTTAAAATTTTCTTCAAGGTTTTTCCTTTGGCTATTGAGAGCTATGATTTTGTGGTGTATGTTTTATTTCTTTGTGTACTTCTTCCATATGCATATTCCCCCACTATTTGAGCTTTGAAGCATGAAAACTGGAACATTGGATCAACTCATCTCTTTGGTCCTTCCTTGAAAAAGAAAATACATACGGGACTAGGAAGTAACTTTTTAGATGATGATTACTTAACCCTTTTCATCAAAATTGTTGTGACCTAGACTAGGAATAATTAAGTATTTGCCTTTTGGGTCTAATGTCATCATCTGGTACGGGCTAGCTTTTGCCTATCATCTAAAACGGTTAGTAAAATTACTTGAACATAATAAAAAAATAAACTTTTAAGATACTTGACCGTGAGTACTTGCTAAAAAATAGTACTTCTTCAAGTGAACCGCATTCTAATTGGAAGGTAGTACTTTCCCTTCCATGGTCTCCAATTCATACGCTCATTTTTCCAGTTATGCCTTTAACTCTATACGGTCCTTCCCAATTTGGACTCAATTCCCTTGCACTTTCCGCCCGTGTTTATGGAAACACTTTCTTAAGGACAAAGTCCACGATCTTGGCATATTGAAGGTTCACTTTCCTGTTATAATACCGCTCAATCCTTTGGTTTTGTGATGCCATTCGTATCAAAGTTACTTTCCTTCTTTCCTCTGTCAAATCTAAATTTGTACGAAGTTCTTCTCCATTGATTCTTCATTTGTATGCTCGAACCTTGTACTTGGCTCTCCTATCTCCACTGGATTAACGCTTCAGTACCGTAAACAAATAAAAATAGAGTCTCTCCCGTGCTTATTTTTGTCGTTGTCCTATAAGACCATAGCACTCCAAGTAACACTTCAGGCCACCTGCCTTTTGACTCTTCTAACCGTTTCTTTATATTATTGATAATGATTTTATTTGTCGACTATGCTAGCCCATTAGCTACGTGATGATTTCCCTTGGGACTCCACGACAATAACCTTTGCATCCACGAATCATGGCCTATTATCTCAGACGATTTCCCTTGGGACTCCAAATCGACATATTATATTTTTTCAAATGAAGTCGACAACTTCCTTATCTCGTACATGTTTGAAGGCACATGCTTCCACCCACTTCGAAAAATAATCGGTTAAAATTAATTAAAAACGTACATTTCCTGGTGCTTGAGGCAAAGGACCTACGATATCCATTCCCCACTTCATAAACGGCCACAGTGCTATGATTGAATGAAGTAACTCTGTCGGTTAATGCATATTGTTTGCATACCGTTGACATTTATCGCATCTCCTTATAAACTTTTCCGCTTCTTCTTTTATTTTTGGCCAATAATATCCTACTCTTATTAGCATTTTTACTAACGACCTTCCTCCGGCATTATTTACATAATGTCCTTCATGTACTTCTCGCATCACATATATTCAGTTTGTGATGGACCAAGACATCGTGCTAAGGGCCCCCCAAATTGCCTTCTATTAAGCAATAGTGAGCAACTTTCATTCGCAACAAGTGGGATTTGTTCTTAAGCTCAGGTAAAATTTCATACTGCAGATAATTCACAAATTCATTTCTCCAATCCCAAGTTAAATTATTGAAAATTACCTCACTTTTGGTTTGATCATGGCTGAATAAAACAAGTGCACCACGTTTGCATTTTTTACGATTGACACATCAGCCACGGACCCCAGATTTGCTAACACATCATCTTCTGTATTTTCTTCCCTTGGTATTTGAACATCCTTCCATGCTTCCAAATATTATTGCATTCGTGTCTCTCTAGCTACGTAATTCCCTTGCATTTTATTTACCACAAGGTGCGATTCACTTTTGACTTCAACTTGCCAAATCCCCAACTCTCTTGAAAGTTTTAGACCTGCAATTACTGACTCATACTCGGCTTCATTATTAGTAATTGGGGTGCACTTTATTGCTTGCCTAATAATATATCATGTAGGTAAAATTAAAACAATACCCAAACTTGCTCCTTTTTATATTTGAGGACCCATTAGTATATAAGGTACAAGTCCCCATATTAGACCCGGTAAATACTCGTACCTCTTTTTCAGCTTCAGGAAGTAGGTTCGAGCTGAAATCTGCTATGAAACTCGCTAATACCTGAGATTTTATGGCAGTTCTAGGATGATAGATAATATCATATTCACTAAGCTCTATAGACCACTTAGCTAACCTCTTCGATATCTCATATTTATGCAGTATATTCCTTAACAAAAAAGCAATTACAACAGAAATAAGATGACATTGAACATAAGGTTGTAATTTTCTTGATGCCATTACCAATGCTAGTGATAGTTTTTCTAAATGAGGATATCGTATTTCAGCATCCATAAGAGATCCGCCAACATAATAATTGGAGAATGCTTACCTTTATCTTCTCGCACCAATACTACGATTACTGCTACCTCTGATACAACTAAGTAGACAAGTAACCTTTCTCCATTTCTTGGTTTCAATAACATGGCGATTTTGTTAAATATGATTTCAAATCCTTCAAAACTTGTTGACATTTGTCAGTCCATTCAAATTAATTTTATTTTTTTAATATCGAAAATAATTTAAAATACTTCTCTGAGGATTTAGATATAAATCTCCCCAGAGTTGCTACTCTACATATGGATCTTCATTCAATTTATGAGTCATTACCTCCGATGGTATACCTTTCATGTATGAATGCGACCAAGAAAAACAATCAGCATAAACACGTAAGAATTTAATTAATTTACTTTTCATCTCCGAATTCAGATTTGTTTCTATATAAACTTTTCTATCAGGCCAGTGAATAAACAGTATAACAACTTCGAGCTCCTCCATGGTTGTTTTGATATTTTCGTTCTCCTCTGGCTCTTGGATCACATCGGGCCTTGAATCTATATAAGTTTCATTTTTTGGATTTTCAATTGAGGTTGAAGGTAAATTTTCCTCAACCGAATTCTGTTACTTCTATTTATTGTCTCCGTATTTGAGTATTCCACTTGCTATTGCAACTATGTTGATTTCTCGCACCGCTTATTGATCTCCTCTAATTTGACGAATCCCATATTGTGATGGAAATTTGATTATCTAATGCAATGTTGACGCCACTAAATCCATATCATGAATCCACGGCCTTCCTAAAATTATATTATAGGCCATGTATACATCCACCACTTGAAATTAAGTATCCTTGATGACACCTTCTGCAAACGTTGCGACAATAATTTTTGCTTTTATTACAACACTTGAATTATCGAACCCAGACAACGATCGAGCCTTAGGTATGATATGATCGGACGCTTGTATCACATTCACTACTCTTAGTAATATGATATTCACAGAGCTACTTGGGTCAATCAAAACTCACTTGATATTAGTATCATGAACAAGTAAATATATTACTAGTGCATCATTATGAGGGATGATCAGGGCATTTGCATCTTCATCATCAAACGCTATGATGTCTCCTTCCGGAACTTGACGAACCCTCTTCCCATGGGTAATTGAGATCTTGGCTGTCTTTTTTGCTACTGTGTACGCTACTCTGTTAACCTCCTCACCTCTGGTTATAACATTTACCATCATTTTTGGCGATAGGGGTTTTGGTAGTTCTTGATTTTATAATCTCTTATTTTTGATCGGAAATGTTGATCGTTGTTTGTACTTGTATCTTGTTCCTTATTGAACCGGGAAGAAGAACTCGTCCTTTTTCTTAGATCTTGGATCAAACCATGCATGTTCTTGTTTTGATCTAGAATCTCATCTGGCGGGTCCCATGTATAGTTCATACCTATTTTTTCGAGACCTCCTTTCAGTTTCTTAACGTCTAGACCCGAACCTTTCCTCTACCTTTGGTTGAGACACCGTATCTTCTTCTATTCGTAACTTTGTACTGTACGTGTTATATACGTCGTTCCAAGTAGTTGTAGGAAACTCCCACAGGCTTTCTTTTAATCTCCTCATGGTTTCTGAACTTTTCTCATTCAAATTACTTTTGAATGACACAACTTCCCAATTATTTTGTATATGCGGTAACATCATCCCCTCTCGCTGAAATCAATCTATGAATTTCCTAAGCAATTCCGTACTTTCTTGTTTTACTTTGAAGATATCTTCCATTCTCTTTTCTACTTTTTGAGCTTTAGAATGTGCTTTTATAAATGAATCTGCAAGCTCAACAAAAGAATCAATAGAATTTTCAGGTAAGAGTGAATACCATGTCAAAGCTCCTTTTGTGAGAGTTGCACCAAATATTTTCACCAAAACTGATTCAATTTCCTGCTTGGTTAAGTCGTTGCCCTTGATCCCTGTGGTAAATGCAGTAATATGATCTCGTGGGTAAGTAGTCCCATCATACTTAGGGATATCGGGCATTTTGAACTTTTTGAGAATTGGTAATGGCGTTGCACTCGACTTCCAAAGTTGTTGTGAATACTTGTCTATATTTACTCCTTTGATCACGGGTGGTACTTCTGGTATCTGTTATATCCATTCATTTTATTCCTTGAGTTGTTTCTGCAAGGTTAGTACAAAATTTTGTTTGGCATTTGCACACTTTCAGAGTTTTCAAGCCCTAAACGAGGGTTTTCCATGGTTGTAAATAGTGGTGGTGGAGCCTGCACAACACTTGACAGTGCATTTGCAAAAGCATGCAAAGCTTCACCAATCTGCTGAGCAATAAACTGCTTTAAGTTTTCTTGCTCATTTGTTTGCTCATCAATTTATTTTTCAGCATTACAATTAGCAGATCTTTCAGGTGAATTTTCTCGGGAATGCTGTGGAGTAGCTGTGGGTGTATGGTGTGGTGGAGTTCCACCTTGTTTCCTTCCTTGATCTTCATCACCCACATGAATAATTTCGTTAATAGTAGACATATTTCGTTGTTAAAGATACAATACGCAAAGTGAAAAGATTATTAGATTCCTGATAAAGGAACCAATTTGTTTAATCAAAAAATAGTTTTGTGGTCAAAGTAAATATTAAAAAAAATCGGGTTTCTAATAATCAAGTTCACTTCACTTTTCCAAATATAGAAGAACAAAAAGTAATAAAAGCAAATATTCAATAAACAAAGGAAAGAAAATCGTATTGATTGTTGTAGTTTTCTTCTAAGAATTGAGAGTAAGAATCTTCAATCAAGCAGAGAAGTAAGAAATAAAGACTCATTGCATATAATTGAGAATTTCTTGATGATCGTACAAAGTATGGTAAGGATAGTTTATATAAGAATACAATATGTAACTGTTTTTCCTACTTAATTCATGTATGTTACTAACATTAATTATATTAATTGTCCATTACTCAAATTATTCGTAATAGTTATGGCGATAATAGATAACCACGTATAATCGGGGATTATGTTGATTTCCTTTCCATATTCATAACTGTCAATGAATCTTCATCTTTTGTAATCTTCATGCATCCCGGGCCTATCTCTTCTTTCCCAGTTATCTGATATGGTATCTTTTGTAACCAATCCCGTGGATCTTTTAACCGTGCCTTATCATTCTTCTTTTAATGATCTCATTCGAATGTCACCTGTCAACACATCATTAATTCACGTGTCATATCTATTTTTTCTTTTTTACCAATACACCTACTACTTCTGATTATGCTATGGCTGATGTTGATTATGATGATGAGACACATTCTTTTGAACAGGAGAATGATGATGAAGAAATTTCAAGATTATTTTTTCCACGATAAGCAACACTCTTTCACTATGAAAGTGGATGAGGACTTTGAAAAGAAAATTGCATAACCTTGTAGAAATCTGTTGCCGTAAAAATGTTGAGCAAGGAAACTAGTTTCACAAAAAATTTGTGAAAAAGTTAAAAAATTATGGAAGCCGAAGAAAGGATGGAAAGTGATTGATATAGAACAGATGTTCAAGTTGATTCCAAGAATGATTATATGCACGTTTTATTGGATGACCCGTGGATTGTTCTAGGTTATTATTTAGTTATTCAACCATGAAAACCTGATTTTTCTATGTTGGATGATCAGATTAATTCATATGTGGCTTGTGTTCACTTTCCTAGGCTTCCCATTCACTTATACGACAAGAAAATTTTAAGAGCTCTTGTAAATTAAATTGAGCGTCTTGTTAAAATTGAGCACATTACTACGTACTATTTGTTTACCCGAAAAATCAGATAACGTTGAATTTATGTATGATTCTAAGGGCAAATAAATTCCTTTGATATGAAAATAACAATACACGTATTTATAGTGCAAAAATAGAAGATGATGAACAAAGATATTAGGTGAGCTTTAGAAAGATAAACACAATGAATTCTTAATCCCAGTGAAAAAGTGTGTTCTATTACAAACTCTCCTTGCTTTTATAGCCAAGGATCACTACTTTATCTATAGCAATATGATGGAATAAATATTACTAGTGGAGGACCCATGATGGTGTGTCCCCTCCTTAGTTCCCGCAGAGATTCTCTCCTTTGATGCGATTGTAACAGCTTTTTGTCTGTGAGCTCAATACCGACTCGAGCTCGGTATCGGATCGGAACCTCGGCCTTGGTTTCGAGCTAGGTGATCATTTTTGGGCATCGATATTCGGGACCTGTGTCGGTCGATGTTACCATGGTCGATTCAAACGCCCGAGCTCGACGCCCCCATCTCGGAATTCGTTCGGGGTCTCCATGAAGATACCCCTCGATTGAGATATCATCCTCGATCGATCTTCATGACCGAGGATCGGTTTTAACCGTATACAGATAGCCCCCTCATTTCTTGGAAAGAAGATGACGAGAAACGATGTGATTTCCCTAAAGTTCGACCGAATCGATAATGGTGTTTCTATCGGCTTTGACTATGACGTGCGTGATAGCTGTCCCATCGATTTGGTTTTATCGAGGCATTTAATGTGTGTCAGTCGGCGGTCGGCCACTGCTAGAAACGAATGGCCATGCCTTATAAATGGTTTTCACATATAATGTCTTCCACTTTTGTGCTTCCTCTTTTCCCAAATTCTCTTTGATTAGTCTCTCTTATTTCGTTGCTTTAGTGCTGCTTATACCAGAGTTTCGGTGTTGTCCCCTCTTTCACCTTTCTTTGCGACTTTTTCTTCTCGTATTAATGGCGAAAACTTCAAAAATCGTACCTCACAAGGAGAAAGCTTCTTCCTCACGACCGTGTGACAATAAGGCGCCGACCGAGCTGTCTGTTCAAGATTATATTCCCGGCCCGTGTATTTTAAAAGCTGATTTTAAGGTGGAGAATCCTTCGTCCGTTCCGGGTTGGTGTGAGCATGTATTGTTGTATATGTGCTCTATAGCGGAGGTTAACCTTGAGGCCGTCAGGAAAGACTGCGGCTGGGGTTCTGAGGTTGTGATACAAATCCCCTCCTCCGATGAGAGCGTTACTACCTATGTGGAGGGATTTCTAAGTGTTTACACCTATCCCTTTATGTTGGGAGATGTCGATCCCGTGATTTTTGATTTCTGCAGGAGATATCAGGTCACCCTCGGCCAAATTCATCCTTCCTTATGGCGTATAGTCATCTTATTGCGTTTTTTCTCTATCAAAGCCGGAGGGTTGGATATTTCTCTGAGCCACCTTATACGTCTGTATCGGCCTCAGATTTATCGTGGACTTATTAGGCTATATCGTCGGGCATCGAAGGCTTTGATGTCGAGCATTGATGAAGATAAGGATCGAGGCTGGATGTGTCGATATGTTCGAGTGAGGACTCGTGATCTTATCCCGGAGGAAAAGATGCCGTTTTCTGAAAAATGGAACTTCGACCGTAAGTGATCCGTGTTTGCTTTTCATGTCTTTTTCCGTGTTTGCTAATATTATTTTCTGATGTTCAGCTGCACCTTGGATGCCACAAGCTGTGCCTGATCTCGAGGATTGGGTTCGAAAGTTAGCCTCGACTTCATCCTATGCCGAGCGCGCTTGGCGTGATTTGGCTAAAGGTAGATGGGAGGCCAAGAATCATGGTGAGGTTTGGTTCCTGTTTCCCTCGAGGTATATTCTGCGTTCATTTCGTTATAGATTTTTCCCTTGTATATAGGTGTAACTAGGGATGCCGTTCTGCGACCTTCGAGCGGTGATGAAGGCAATAAGCCCCCGGTCCTGGAACAGGGAAAAGAAAAGAAACGAAGGGCTTTCTCTCGGCCGGAGGACCCTAAGCCCAAAACTCGAACGGTGAGGAGAAAAATCATTGCCCTTTCGATCGACTCGGTCCATCGACTGAGGGAGGAAGAAGAAGAAGAAGAAGATAGCTCCTCGGCTTTGGTAGTCCGACCTGCAGAGGCAGTCGAGGTTGTTAGACCTGCTGAGCCGATGGCGGCCGTGCCCATCGGGGTTGGTTCCGAAGACCTAGGTCTCGATCGGAGTACTCCGAGTGATTTGCTCGGGGCAATGGCAATGGGTCATTCATCTTCCCTTCCGTCTTTTTCTGAGGAGGCGTTGAAGGAGGCTCGAGAGCTGAAGACTCCCGATATTGGTGCTGGCTCAGGTGCAGCGGATCCTTTTAAGGACTGTTTTACCAGTGTTGATGACAGTTCCGATATCGGTGATGCTTCTCTTTTGTTAGAGGAAGCTCAGCGTTTTATTACTCGGGTAATGATTCTTTCATACTTGGCTTCTTTGTTCTTTTCCATACTTGGCGGTTTCGATATCGGTGATCCTTTTTTGCTTCATTAGTGTTGATGACAGTTTCTAACTGTGCAGGCCATCGGTAGGTTTCGAGTTGATCTTAGCCAGTGTGAGGCCGAACTCTGGAAGGTCTTAGGTGAAAGAGATGACCTTCGGCTTCTTTGTAGCAAAAAGGAAGAGGCTATCAAGGATCTTCAAGCGGATTTGGCTAAGGTTCGTGAAGAAAGGGTCGAGCTCGATCAGCAGGTGAGCCTTATTCTGTTAAAGTATGGATTCGACTCGACTGTGGAAGTTAACCATCCGTTGTCTCAGTTGCAGCAAAAGATCGAGAGGATCGGGCTACTTCGAGAGGAGGTCGATCAAATCCGGGCCGAATGCAACTAGTGGAAGGAGACTATTGACTGCCTGGCAGCGGAGAAAGAAACCATCTTAACAAAGTTATTATCAGCCGACGTTCAGCTTCGAAACGTCAAGCAAAAGGTGTTGGTTCAGACTAAGAAAATCGATGAGCTTGAGATACGACTTGCTGAGGCTAAGGCGGAGGTTGAGTCGTCGAAAGTTTTGGCGGATAAGTCTATTGCTGTATATCGAGCTGATGCTGAGGCCGCTCAGGTGGAGGCCCGGGAAGCGGCGAAGATTGCTGATGCTCGAGCTCATTGGGTTGCCGAGCTTGTTAAGTGTAGATCTCGGAGGGAGACCCTCGAGGAGATTCATGCTCGAGGTTTCGATCTTACCGAAGAGGTAAGAAAGGCAAAAGAGCTTGAAGCGGAAGCTGAAGCCTTGGCTTCAGATGATGATGACGATGATGGTAGCAAAAGCGGGTCCGAGGGTAGGGAAGAGCCCGACCCAGAAGCTTAGAGTCTAATTCTCATTACCTGTAAATTAATTACGTAGGCAATTTTGTATATATATGACAAGGTTGATTTTGCTTGTTGAGTTGATGATGATGTGGTGGTTAACGTAAACTCTGAGTAAACATAGCTTTTTCAATATTTCAAATTTGATTGGGTCCTTGTTCGAACTTGGCAGCCCATAGGCTCAACGGTCGACTGAGTATTTCGAACATGATATAGGAGTAGCCCGTAGGCTTAATGTTCGAGTGTTTATTACGAACTCGAGATTATGTGGTAGCCCGTAGACTTACTATTCGAATGATTATTTCGAACTTGAGATAATGTGGAAGCCCGTAGGCTTAATATTCGAGTGATTATTTCGAACTCGATGTTGAAGTAACCCGTAGGCTCAACGGTCGACTGAGTATTTCGAACATGATATAGGAGTAGCCCGTAGGCTTAATGTTCGAGTGTTTATTTCGAACTCGAGATTATGTGGTAGCCCGTAGGCTTAATATTCGAATGATTATTTCGAACTCGAGATAATGTGGAATCCCGTAATATTCGAGTGATTGTTAATTCTGGTTGCATAATAAATCTCAAGCCATTGTACATATTTTTTGGGCAATCTAATATGAGCATGGTTTATTTTGACCATTTTGGCTCTTACAATTTTTCCTCTATTGTTGTGAGAAGACTTTGTTGCATCTGAACTCGATGTATTTGAGGACCTGGTGCCCCCCGATATTCGAGGCCGTTCGAGCTAAGGGTCGAAAGCCTCGGATACTATTTTGATAGCGCAGCACGATCGATGGTTGCCTCATTAAAAATCTTGCCGCAAAAAACCCATTTGGGAAAAATCCGGTCTAAGGAAAAAAGAGTGCAACACATGCTTTTGAGTAAAAGAATACTTCTGTTCTTTGTTCGAACTTCTGTACGGGACAATTGAATAAGGTCGGACCTTAGCAGTAGTACCGTTTTAGATGTGATACATTCCAACTGCTTGATAGCTGTTTGCCGTTTATGATGCCGAGCCTGTACGATCCTTTCCCAAAGTGCTCGAGCACCTGGTACGGTCCTTCCCAATTTGGTCCTAGTTTTCCTTCGTTTGGATTCCGAGTATTGATAGTGATTTTCCTTAACACCAAGTCCCCTGGCTTGAAATAGCGAAGTTTAGTTCTTTGATTGTAATACCTTTCAATTCGTTGCTTTTGGGCGGCCAACCGGATGAGGGCAGCTTCTTGTCCTTCGTCCGATAATTCAAGGCTAGTGTTCATAGCCTCGTTATTTGATTCTTCCGTCATGAATCGAAATCTGGGACTAGGCTCTCCGACCTCGACTGGTATCAATGCTTCGGAGCCATATACTAAGGAGAATGGGGTCGCCCCTGTACTGGATTTCGATGTTGTTCGGTATGCCCAAAGGACTTCGGGCAGGATTTCTCTCCATTTTCCCTTAGCATCGTTCAATCTCTTTTTCAGATTTTGAAGAATAGTTTTGTTTGTTGATTCGGCTTGTCCGTTTCCACTGGGGTAGTATGGGGTTGGTAGTATCCTTCTTATTTTGTGGTCTTCGAAGAATTTTGTGATTTTGTTGCCAATGAATTGCTTCCCATTATCACATACTATTTCGGATGGTATCCCGAATCGGCATATGATATGATCCCACAAAAAGTCGATAACCTCTTTTTCTTTTACTTTCTCGAACGCCTGCGCTTCAACCCATTTAGAAAAATAGTCAGTCACAAACAAAATAAATCTGGCTTTACCTGGGGTCGATGGTAGGGGACCGATGATGTCCATTCCCCATTTCATGAATGGCCATGGCGATAGGACCGAGTGAAGTTGTTCTCTGGGCTGATGGATCATTGGAGCAAACCTTTGACATTTATCGCATTTACGAACAAATTCTTTTGCGTCTTTGCCCATGTCGATCCAATAATACCCTGCTCTGATCACTTTTCGAACTAACATGTCGGCACCGGAGTGATTGCCACAAGTGCCCTCGTGTACTTCCCGGAGGATGTAATTGGTATCTCCCGGACCTATGCATACCGCCATTGGTCCATCGAATGTTCTTCGATATAACGTTCCGTCCGTAGTCAAAGTGAATCGAGCAGCTTTAGTTCTAAGGGTCCTGGACTCTTTGTGGTCTGAAGGGAGCTTTCCATTTTTTAAGTATTCAATATACTTGTTTCTCCAATCCCAGGTTAAGCTAGTAGAATTTATTTCGGCGTGCCCTTCTTCGATTACAGATCTTGAAAGTTGAACGACAGTTTCCGAGTTCAAATCATTCACCTCGACCGATGATCCCAAATTAGCAAGCGCATCGGCCTCGTTATTCTGTTCTCGTGGAACATGTCGTAGACTCCATTGTTTGAAATGGTTCAAAGTGACAAGCAGTTTGTCCAAATACCTTTGCATTCTGCCTTCTTGGACTTCGAAGGTTTTGTTTACTTGACTCACCACTAGCAAAGAGTCGCAATTGGCCTCAACGACCTCCACTCCCAGATTTCTAGCTAGCTCGATACCTGCAATTACGGCTTCATACTCGGCCTCGTTGTTAGTTAACCTGATAGTTTTAATAGCTTGCCTAATAATGTTACCCCCGGGAGATTTTAAAACTATGCCTAGCCCGGACCCCTTTACATTCGAAGCTCCGTCTGTAAAGAGGATCCATGCCCTCGTTGATAAATTTGATTTTAACAGTAGTTCTTTTTCGACTTCGGGTACGAGGGTCGGCGTGAAATCGACCACGAAGTCTGCTAAAATTTGAGACTTGATGGCTGTTCGAGACTGATATTCCATATCGTACCCGCTGAGTTCGATGGCCCATTTGGACAATCGGCCCGATAGTTCAGGCCTATGCAAAATATTACGAAGTGGGCAGGTGGTTAATACGCTTATGGGGTGGCATTGGAAGTATGGTCGTAATTTCCTAGAGGCGCTAACCAGCACAAGCGCCAATTTTTCCAAGTACGGATATCTAGTTTTCGCTTCCCCTAAGGTCCGACTTACATAGTAAACAGGAAATTGTGTACCTTCCTCTTCTTGAACCAGGACACTGCTTATGGCGACTTCTGATACTGCCAAGTACAGGTAAAGTTTTTCGTCGGTTTTTGGAGTGTGCAGCAGTGGTGGGTTCGATAGATATCGTTTCAGTTCTTGCAACGCTAGTTGGCATTCCGGTGTCCAAGCGAAGTCATTCTTCTTTTTGAGTAGAGAGAAAAATTTGTGGCTTCGATCCGATGATCTCAAAATGAATCGGCCTAAGGCTGCTATTCTTCCTGTTAACCTTTGTACAGCTTTCACGCTGTTCACGATAGTGATGTCTTCAATGGCCTTGATTTTGTCTGGGTTAATCTCGATTCCCCTATTTGACACCATGAAGCCGAGGAACTTACCCGAACCGACTCCGAAAGCACATTTTTCGGGGTTGAGCCTCATGTTGTATTTCCTCAGAATATCGAACGTTTCCTGCAAATGGGTCAAATGGTCCTCTGCGCGCAGGGACTTGACTAGCATGTCATCAATATAGACTTTCATTGATTTACCTATTTGTTCTTCGAACATTCTTTTTACTAGGCGTTGATAAGTAGCTCCTGCATTTTTTAGCCCGAAGGGCATTACGTTATAACAATATGTTCCATATCTGGTCACAAACGAAGTCTTTTCCTGGTCTTCCGGGTTCATCTGGATTTGATTATACCCGGAATAGGCATCGAGAAAAGTAAGGATCTCGTGGCCGGCCGTGGCATCGATCAAGTGATCGATGTTGGGCAGTGGATAAGAATCTTTGGGGCATGATTTGTTCAAGTCCTTGTAGTCTATACACATTCTAAATTTGTTTCCCTTTTTAGGCACTACGATCACATTGGACAACCATTCGGGGTATTTTATCTCTCTAATGGATCCTATTTTGAGCAGTTTAGTTACCTCATCTTTTATGAATGCGTGCTTCACCTCCGATTGGGGTCTTCTTTTTTGCTTCACCGGTTTGAATCTAGGGGACACACTTAGTCGATGTGTCGTTATGTCCGGCGGGATTCCTGTTATATCTAAATGGGACCAAGCAAAGCAATCGATGTTATCGATAAGAAATTGAATGATTTTCTTCCTGAGTTCGGGTCTCAAACCCCTTCCCAGGTATACCTTTCGTTTGGGCTAGTGATCGATCAAAATGATCTGCTCCAATTCCTCAATAGTTGATTCGGTGGCATCGGAGTCATCGGGGGTCACGGAGGATCGAGGGATCCACTGATCACTATCTTCTTCGATGCTCTGCTTATCTAGCTGGGTCGGGGTCGATGTCTTTGGTTGCTATTTGGCGTTCCTGTCTTCGACTGTGCCTCCTTTTGAACCCGATCCATTCACTGGCGAAGACGAAGATGTTGGTTTTGCTTCTTCGATGGAGAACATTTCCTTTGCGGCTGGTTGTTCTCCGTACACTATTTTGACACCTGTCGGTGTTGGGAATTTGAGGACCTAGTGTAGGGTCGAAGGTACAGCTCTCATGTTGTGGATCCACGGCCTTCCGAAAAGGGTGTTATATCTCATATCGCCTTCGATCACGTGAAACTTTGTTTCCTGAATTGTTCCGGCGACGTTTATCGGTAGGGTTATCTCGCCTTTGGTGGTTTCGCATGCCATATTGAATCCGTTTAAAACCAAAGTAGCGGATACGACCCGGTTTTGTAGGCCGAGCTGTTTTACGACCTTCGATCTGATGATATTGGCCGAGCTACCTGGATCAATTAACACGCTTAATTTTAATTTTATTCATGAGTACGGATATTACCAGTGCATCGTTATGGGGTTGGATGATCCCTTCTACATCTTCATCATTGAACGATAAAGTCCCTGAGGGAGTGTAATCTTGAATTCGAGATCGCGTTTCCCTCACAATCGACGTTTTAGCGCGTTTAAGCATAGGTCCCTGAGGGGTATCGACGCCGCCGATGATCTTGTGAATGATGTGCTGTGGCTCTTCTTCTTCGTTTTGCTTGCCGAAGTCCTTGTTTTTAAAATGGTTCTTCGCCCTATCACTCAAAAATTCCCTGAGGTGTCCTTTGTTAAACAAGCGGGCTACTTCCTCTCTTAATTGTCTGCATTCTTCCGTTTTGTGACCATGGGTGCCATGATACTCGCATATTTGATTGGGATTCCTTTGGGCCAGATCGGTCTGCATGGGTCGAGGCCATCGGGTATCTTTGATGCGTCCGATGGCCGATACGATGGCGGATGCATCTATGTTGAAGTTATATTCCGATAAGCGAGGAACTTCTATAGGATCGACATGTTTATCAAAACCTCTCTTGCTCATAGGTCCCCGAGAAATTTGCCCCCGATCATATCTGCGGTTATTCCTAACTGTCTTATGCGCCGAACTGTGGTTCACCCGATCTGTGACGTACGGTTGATATCGGTCTCTGTTTTGACCTTTGTTCTCTGTTGGTTTCCTTCAGAATTTTAGTGGTTGCGCGGTTCTGACGCGTGGGTTCATACGGAAATCCCAATTGATCATCTTCGACCCTGATTTTCGATTGATACCGATTGTGTATATCCGCCCAAGTTATTGTAGGGTATTCGATCAAGCTTTGTTTCAGCCGACGTGATGCTGTCGAACTCAGTCCGTTCAACCCTTGGGTGAAAGCTTGTACGGCCCAGTCATCTGTGACTGGTGGCAAATCCATGCGTTCCATTTAAAACCGGGATACGAATTCCCTCAGTATTTCGTCACCCCTTTATGTTACTTTGAATAGATCCGATTTCCTCGTTGCGACCTTTACGGCACCAGCATGTGCTTTTATGAACGAATCTGCTAACATGACAAAAGAATCGATAGAATTCGGTGGCAAGTTGTGATACCAGATCATTGCTCCTTTTGCGAGGGTCTCTCTGAACTTTTTCAATAATACGGACTCGATCTCATCGTCTTCCAAATCGTTGCCTTTGATGGCACATGTATAGGAGGTGAGATGTTCGTAAGGATCGGTTGTACCGTTATATTTGGGAATTACGGGCATACGGAACTTTTTTGGGATAGGTTTCGGGGCCGCGCTCGATGGAAAAGGCTTTTGTATGAATTTCTTCGAATCCAGCCCTTTCATCATGGGCAGAGCCCCCGGGATCTGATCGATCCTAGCATCATATGTTTCGAATTTTTTGTCGTTGGCTTCGACTCGCTTTGTGAGTTCCTCGAGCAGTTTAGCAATTTCAGGAGCGGTTCCTGATTTTCGCTCGTTCAGTTTCACTGTGTCGGGCTCCGTTCTGGGGGTTACTTCTCGAAGAAGCGGATTGGAGTTTGGATTACTTCGCATATGAGTTTGGCTCTGCAACTGAGCTATCGCTACTTGTTGGGCTTGTAGCATTTCAAAAATCATGCGCAAGCTGACCCCGATTTCCCCCGTGCTGTGGGTGTCTCGGGCTATGGGTCGAGCGCCACCCTGAACGCTTCTTTCCTGCTCGGAACGTTGATTCGCTTCTAGAGCTATTCGTGAATTGATATCTACTGGTACTTCGGCTCGAATTTCGGGTTCCTCGATTCGAGCCTCGTTGACGTTGTTGGGTAGCCTTTCGGCCACGAGCACCAAGTTGTTGGTTTCATCCTGAAGGCCGGCTTCGAGGTCGATTGGCAGAGCCATTGCTGACATGAAGTTGTAAGCTGGAGTGTGCTGTATATTTGTATCAAATAATCACTTGCTATCCTTAGCTCCACAGTGGACGCCAAACTGTTTACCCGAAAAATCGGATAACGTTAAATTTATGTATGGTTCTAAGGGCAAGTAGATTCCTTTGATATGAAAATAACAATACACGTATTTATAGTGCAAAAATAGAAGATGATGAACAAAGATATTATGTGAGCTTTAGAAAGATAAACACAATGAATTCTTAATCCCAGTGAAAAAATGTGTTCTATTACAAACTCTCCTTGCTTTTATAGCCAAGGATCACTACTTTATCTATAGCAACATGATGGAATAAATATTACTAGTGGAGGACCCATGATGGTGTGTCCCCTCCTTAGTTCCCGCAGAGATTCTCTTCTTTGGTGCGGTTGTAACAGCTTTTTGTCTGTGAGCTCGATACCGACTCGAGCTCGGTATCGGATCCCCGGCCTTGGTTTCGAGCTAGGTGATCACTTTTGGGCATCGATGTTCAGGACCTGAGTCGGTCGATGTTACCATGGTCGATTCGAACGCCCGAGCTCGACGCCCCCATCTCGAAATTCGTTCGGGGTCTCCATGAAGATACCCCTCGATTGAGATGCCATCCTCGATCGATCTTCATGACCGAGGATCGGTTTTAACCGTATAAAATATGATAGAGCATGTTTTGCCAAGATTGCAGTGGAGGTGGATCTAACTAAACCCTTAATCTCTATTTTTGAGTTCAAGGGAAAATATCAAAAGGTTTCTTACGAGAGACTGCCAGAAATATTTTTTAATGTGATAAATATCGGGCATAATATTAGTTATTGTAGGGATAATCCTGCAAATGTGAACACTCCGCCAAGTGAATTAGTCAAAGTCGTTAATTCTGAGGGAGGTGATGGCAAAAATAATAAAAGACATGCAACAAACAAAAAAAATAGCTCAATATGACCCTAATACCTCTTGATTTGCAGCAGTGGATGATTTGTAGATAGAAACTCAAGTTATTGAGAATTCAATCTTTGAAAGTGAATTTTCTTATTACGGTACAAATGATTCTAAAGTGAAATCTTAGTCCTTTCAGTATTTGCAAAAGGCATCAAAATGCAATAAAAAATCCTCTTCCAAGTCTACTTAGAGTGGTTGATGAACTTAATAAAATGGTTCCCTCTAATATTGAAGTAAATGAAAATATTGTTGACATCGATATTTCTGATTCTAATTTTAATATGGTGGACATCAATCAATATCTTTATAATAGCTCTAATACTTTCTCCAGATCCTCCTTAATATCAAATTTGGTTTCTTCGGTCTTAGACTCCTCAGTACACAAAGTTGGGATAACTCTGCATCCCAAATTGCCTCAGTCAAAGAATACCTCTATTGATATTCGTGATAGAGGTATTAATAAACCTAGTAAAATTGAATCTCCAAATTTAATGGTGATAAACCTCCTGATCCGCAACTTAAAATGTCTTGTCAGTCCCACAAGACTTGGCCTCCTAATTTTTTTTATTTGGAGAATGCTTACAACAACAACAATCCAGTATAATCTCACTAGTGGGGTCTGGGGAGGGTAGTGTGTACGCAAACCTTACCCCTATCCTAGGGTATCCTAGGGTAGAGAGCAGTGACGGACCCAGGATTTTATGCAAGCGAGTTCAATTTTAGATGTACATAACTTTAATCGTAAAATAGTAGTTGTCAAGTGGGTTCAAATAAAATATTTATACAAAATTTACACAATTTTAATTCTAATTTATATATATACACAGTATTTTTTTGGCGAAGCGGGTTCAGTTGAACCCGCTAGTCACCACCTGGGTCCGCCACTGGTAGAGAGGCTGTTTCCGATAGACCCTCGGCTTCCTCCTTCCAAGAACTCCCCACCTTGCCCTTGGGGTGACTCGAACTCAAAACCTCTTGGTTGGAAGTGGAGGGTACTCACCACTAGAGCAACCCACTCTTATCGATTTGGAGAATGCTTCAATAGCCAAAATTATGCAGTCTCGGATTGATATGGTTTTTGAGGATGTTGCTGCTCCTGGAGGATCATAATCTGGAAGCAAAGGCTCTTCTAAACTGTTTATTGCACAAGAGTGCTTGTTCTTTTTCTTATTATTTATATAGATTTTAAGTCCTTTAATTAAAATTGTCAAGGCTAAGGCTCAACTAAAAAGATTTGTTATCTTAGTTATATAATTAATCAGCACTATACTTTTTTTTTGTTCTCTCAGAAAACAAAATTAGTGGCGTTCAACCAGATAAAGTCATTAAAAGAAATAGTTTTTCTCGCTGTGTTGAGGTGGAGGAATTTTCTGGTGGATATAGATTTTTTGGTGGGATTGCTTGGATATTAAAGTTTTATCTCTCTTTTCAGTATATTAATTTGAAGATTTTTAGTCAGGCTTGTCAAATTTTATTTTTTACGGCTATTTATGCAAGCCGAATGGCTGGTATTCGTAGAATATTTTGGGATAAGCTTACTTGTCTTTCTAATTATATTTCTTTGTCGTGATTTTTAGCTGGAGTTTTTGATATTTTTTGGTTTTCTCATGAGGAAACTGGTGGGGTTGTTCGAGGGAGTAGTCCTTGCTCTTACTTCCAAAATTTTATTAATTCTTCTAGCTTGATTGACATGAGATTTCAGGGACCTATTTGAACTTGACAGAGAATTAGTCGAAGAGAGATTTGATTAATGTCTTTGCAGCCTAAACTAGCATTTGATATTGAGTTAATTTCACTGATGGTCATTGAACTATTTTTGAATTTTACTAAAGTCATATAACTATTTTTTGTCACTTAAAATTAACTAAACTTTATCATTGTCACTTAAAAGTCATTTTGCCTCAAACTACTACCATAAATATGACATGACATTAAATTTTATGATAAAAATCCAAAAATAAATGCCACATAAGCTAATATGAGTCATACCCATTTTAGATCCATTTATCTTTTAATGCGATTTGATCCATAATCCAAATGAGTTTCGATAAAAAAAAAATTAATTTCACATTAGTTTAAAATGATTATCCTATACTATAAAGTTTTGCCTTTTCTGTCTCAGCACATTCATAATTATTCAATACTAAAATAACTATGCTAGAAAATTCTTATTTTGTTTGTATGCCCCCTCCGAGTCATTCATAATACTATTGTATACAATAGTATTTTAGCTTCAATAGAGTTATAAAATGACTCAGATGGGGCATACAAACAAGATAAGAATTTTCTAGCATAGATTATTTTAGTATAGAATAATTATGAATGTGTTGTGACAGAAAATACAAAACTTTGTAATATAGGATAATCATTTTAAACTAATATGGAATTAATATTTTTTTTTTATCAAAACTCATTTGGATTATGGATCAAATCACATTAAAGGATAAATGGATCTAAAATGGGTATGACCCATATTAGTTTATGTGGTATTTATTTTTGGATTTTTATCATAAAATTTAATGCCATATCATATTTATGATAGGGGTTTTGAGGAAAAATGACTTTTAAGTGACAATGATAAAATTTAGTTATTTTTAAGTAAAATAAAATAATTATATAACTTTAATGAAATTGAAAGATAGTTGATCATATTTGATCTTGCTTTAGTTATTCACTTGTCCAAAATTTTATTTGATCACTGGCCCCTTCTAATGCAAGTGGACGTTGTCCAATCTTATTCTAGGCATGTTTCTTTCCGTTTTTAACTCTTTGGCTTCTTCTTCTATGGATATGGTTAAAGCACTCTTCTTTTGCTAGCAAAATTTTAGATTGAAACAAAAATATGGTCGAAAATATTTTCAAATGAAGAAGCACAACTTAGCTCGCCTTCAAGGTACTAAGAGCTTCTTGGTTGTTAAGGATTCAAGGTATCTTTTTAATCTTGAAACTAAGTTTCTTCTTAAATATGAAATTATTCTGAATCAAGAGAAAGAAAAATTTCAGAAGCAAATATCTCATGCTGACGGGTTAGTCTCTGGTGACCGAAATACATCTCAATTTCACGATCGTTTTAAAGGATGACGTAGAAAGTTATTGTCGATTGTTTGCAGACTGGTGGCTCAGAGTGGTGCTTTGATAAAATTTGTCTCAGAGGAGTATGATGTGGATATTTTTAGTGCACTTTATAATTCAAACTCGACTAGTCACAATCCTAATTTCCCTCCGTATGATGTCGTGATGACACCTACTCTCTACAACTAGGTAAGTCTAACAGTTAATAATAACCTGACATGAATAATTTAACAAATACTAAAACAAGGCTGAATAACTCATATAAACTCCTGAAATAGAATCTCAACAAATATTTTTTCAAAACCGGTGAAACTGAGTCATAAACACTACAGAGTAAAATTAGAATATTACTACATTATTGTCTGAAAGAAATAAAACAAGAAGTAAAGATAGGGAAGGTGACGCCGAGGCCTGCGGACGTAGAGCAGGTATACTTTGAAATCTCCAAAAATAACTACTCAAATCAACTCTAGCGTCCGACACAAGCAGACATAACTGGATCTGCACAAAAAGAAGTACAAAAGCGTACTATGAGTACACCACAATGATACTTAGTAAGTATCAAGTATAACCTCGGTAGAGTAGTGAAGAGGTTAAGTCAAGCCGCCTACTAGGATATAAATAAATAGTATGAAAACATAAGAACGAATAATAATAGAAAGCGGAGAAATAACTTATGCGAAAACAAGTTAATAGCATGAACTAATACCTAAATTTAAGCATAGAAATAACATAAAAGAAGCAACTAAAGAGAACCACAATGATCATATACGAACAACAACTGCTATAACAAGGAAGAACAAAACAAAAAGAAAATGTTCCCACCAAAACTCTTTGCAACATGAGATAAACAACAAGAATCACAAAGAGGTTCTGTCTCGTATAAAATAAGAATCACAAACGAGGTACCGCCTCGTATAAATCAAGAATCACAACTGAGGTACCGCCTCGTATTCGCATTTCTCAATTTCAATCATAATCTTTCCTTATACCGCTGCGTGAGCCTTACATTTAAATGAGTTTTGAAAATAGTTTTTTACGAAATAGCTACATGCACTTTAGCCACCTTATGATGCCGCGTGGCTTTACACAGTTCCCCTACAAGCAACACGCATATGAGTCCCACATTATACCGCCATATGCACATTAACCCCAAGCCTTATACCGCCGCATGCGCTTCAAGATCACATCACACTAACAACTCGCACCACAAGTGCCCATATATTACAACTTGCCAACAATTAACAATATCAATCTCCACCATAACATGTACAAGAATAAAAACAATAACAATGAATATAAAATTCTCAACAAGAAAGATATCTCAACAATTATCAACTTTGCCTCAAAGTGATACGGCTTTCACAACTTCAACACCAATAACTCAACAATAAGAAAAATAATGTGTAACCACCAACTAAATACAAATAACTCACAATGGAAGAGATAACATGGATTCAAATGAGAATAATAGCAAAGAAGGAGATAACTTGTAACAATGACTTCAAATAATGATAATCAACAGTATAAGAGATAACATGTAACAATAAAAGAGGCAACAAGTTCAACTAAAGCATGAGAGCAATTTATCAATTAGGATGCAGAACAAGTGCTAACGAAATCATTTAAGGCATGAAGAATAGACTAACACAAGTAAGAAAAATTGACTATGAGAATTTAGAACATGATATGACAATTAAATTAAGGCATGGAAAGAGTCTAAGTATCCTAAATCGGTAAAATATCACGTACAACCCATGTACCCACTCGTTATCTTGCGTACACGGCTTTTACATAATACAATAAATTAATCAATACCAATCCTAAGGGGTAGTTCCCCCACATAAAGTTAGGTAAGATACTTACCTCAACTAGGCCAATTCAACCCTCGAAAATAGTTTTTCTCCTAAAATTTCCCTCTACACGGCTCAAATCTGACCAAAATCGACTTAATATCATCAAATAATGCTAGAGAATTCAATTACAATAGAAAAAGCTATGATCTTTACACTTTTTCAAAAAGTCAACAAAAGTCAACCTGTGGCCCGTCCACTCAAAACTCGGGTCCAATGGTAGATTTCGAATACTCATGACCCCACGAGTTCATATATGTGATTAGTTTTAAAATCTGAGTCCAAATCGACTCTCAAAACTAAAATTCTTATTTTTTAAAAACTTGATAAATGTTTGCTTTGGTTCATGATTTTAATGTTAAAATATAAGATATATTGATGGAATATGATTAAAAATATAATAGAATCACTTACCCAAAGTTTTTAGGTGAAAATCCTCTCTCCAAATTGCCTCCTACCGAGTCTAGGGTTAAAAAATGAGAGAATATTTTCAAAAATCCCATCTCCCAGCCCTTTGTACCAGTTGCAAATGTCGCATTTGCGACACATGGTTCATATTTGCGAACCCTCGCAATTGCGGATTAAGGCTCACATTTCTGAACCTTGACAACCTCAGAAATCATCGCAATTGCGATAGAGGCTTCACAATTATGAAGTTGGATCTAACCGCAAAAGTGAACAATTGTTCGCAAATGCGAACATAGCCAAAATCATGTTGCCTTCTCAAATGCGAAGGGGAAGTCTCAATTGCGACATTTGTTCCCCCACTGTCACCTTCGCAATTGCGTTGTTGCTACTCGCAATTGTGATAACTGAGCACCAGCAACACCAGCAGTTCAATTTCAGTTCAAAACCATTCTGAAGCATGTCCAAAACTCAACCGAGCCCTCGGGCCTCCAAACCACACATCCACACAAGTCTAAAAATATCATACGAACTCGCTCGCGTGATCAAAACACAAAAATAACATCTAAAGCTACGAATCGAATACTAAAACGCATGAATTTCAAAGTAAAGTTCAAGAATTTCTAAAATTACAACTAAACGTCTGAATCTTTCCAAATCAACTCCACACGACCCCAAATTTTGCAGACAAGTTTTAATACCATAATGGACCTATTCCAAATCTCAAAATCAAATCCTAAGCTCGATAGCTAAAAGTCAACCTACGATCAAACTTTCCAACTTTAAATTGCCAAATTTTGGCAAAATTCAACACAAATCAAGCTATAGACTTCCGAAATCAATTACGGGCATACGCCTAAGTCTGAAATCACAATACGAAGCTATTGGAGCCATAAAAATATTGTTCTGGGGTCGTTTTCACAAAATTCAAAGTTTGGCCAAGTTTTCTAATTTAAACTTCTAAGTCAAGAATCAAAGGGTCCAAATCAACCTGAAAGCGTCCTGGAATGAAACTTACTAACCCCATAAGTCATAAAATCAAAAACACACATGTGTGAAGCATATAAAGGGGTAACGAGATGCAATTACATAAAACGGTCAGTCGGGTCGTTACACTACCTCCCCTATTCTATGAGGAAATATTTTTATCCTGTCTCTAATGAGAATATGTTGTTGCTTAATAAAGAGGTTTTCAATTGATGAAATTCACAAGGCTTTTTTGAGATAAAGTCGTTCAAGGCAGCGAGATTTGATGGCTATTTTGTCGTCTTCTTCCAATCTAGATGTGTAACGACCCGGCCAGTCGTTTTGAGAGTAATAGTTCCGATCCCCTATTAAATGCTTTTCCCATATCCATTTCTGCTATTGTGACTTACCGGGATAATTAGTTTTGAGTTTCGGAGTATTTTAGGACACTTAATCCCTAAATGAGAGCTTAAACTTTAGGATTTGGACCGTAGTTGAAACTGTATGAAGACGACTATAGAATGGAATTCCGTTGGTTTCCTTAGCTCTATTAGGTGATTTTGGGTTTAGGGGCGTGTACGGATTGTGTTTTGGATGTTCGTAGCTCATTTAAGCTTGAAATGACGAAAGTCGAATTTTTAGAGTTTTGGGCCGGTAGTGAAATTTTTGATATCGGGGTCAGAATATGATTTCGGAAGTTGGAATAGGTCTATAATATCAAATATGACTTGCGTGCAAAATTTGGGGTCAATCGGACGTGGTTTGATAGGTTTCGGCATCGGTTGTAGAATTTTGAAGTTTCAAGTTCTTTAAGTTTGAATTGGAAGGTGATTCGTGATTTTAGCATTTTTTAGATGTGATTTGAGAGCTCAACTAAGTTTGTATGGTGTTTTAGGGCTTGTTGGTATATTTGGTTGAGGTCCTGGGGGCCTCGGGTGAGTTTCAGATGCTTAACGGATCACTTTTGGACTTTGGAAGATAGCAGATTTTTAGTGTTCTGTTGCAGGCATTTTCTTCACCGCATTCGCGAGGGAGTCCTCGCGTTCGCGTAAGGTATCTGGGAAGGGCAGTTGAATTACTCTTCGCGTCCGCGATGTCGCTCTCGTGTTCGCGAAGGTGTGGAACATCGAAGCTACGCATTCGCGACATGGTCCTCGCGTTCGTGAAGAAGAACTGGAGGCAGGCGAGATTTCGTGCTTTGCGTTCGCGATGGAGATCTTGCGTTCGTGAAGGGTCAAGATGAGTGGTCTTCACGTTCGCGACATGTGCATCGCGTTCTCGATGGAGGATTTTTGGGCCGAAGTAAATTGTACTTCGCGAACGCGAGGGTGTGGCCGTGTTCGCGAAGAAGGACGCGTCTGGGCAGTATTAAAGTTTTCAAAAACTGGGATTATGCCATTTTTATCAAAAACTTGAGTTGGGAGCTCGTATTTTAGATGAGGGATTGAGGAATTTTCAGAGATATCGACTGGGTAATGATTCTTAACTCCTTTATGGTTATAGTCCACTAATCTATGTTTGAGTTCATCGTTTAATTTCGGATTTGGGGTAAAAATTTGAGAAAAGTTCTCAGGCCGAATTTTGGGAATTTGATCGAGATTTTGGTATCGGATTTGAACAATTTTGGTACGAGTAAACTCGGGAGTGAATGGGTGTTCGTATTTTGTGACTTTTACTCGATTCCGAGACGTGAGCCCCACGAGCGATTTTTGAGTTAATCTCGAAATTTGTGTTAAAATATTGATTTCATTAATTAGATGAGTCTATTATGGTTATATTTATGATATGTAATTGATTTTGGCTAGATTTGGGCCATTCGGAGCCGAATATTCGTGGGAAAGGCATTATGACCAATTGATTGAGGTTGGTTCGAGGTATGTGGTTTGCCTAACTTTGTAGGGGGGGGGAGGAACCCCTTAAGATTTGGAACTATTGTGCTATGTGAGTGCCGTGTACGTGAGGTGATGAGTATCTACACGGGCTAGTTGTGGAAAACCCGATTTTCTTACTGAGCATCAACATGTTTTCCTGTTATTTTGAGTTATACCATTTTAATGAGTACTAATCTATTTTCAGTTCTTAATTGAGTTATTCCAATATGTGTAGCTATCATGTTTAGTCTAATACAACATGTCTACGTATTTTAATTGTTTATGTGAATTATGTGCAGCATGCTTAATGAATTTCTTACTTCTTCCCTGACTAGTACTTAGTCTAAATTGTAAGAATTTCGTGATATAGTTGTATTTCTATCATTCGCGCTGCATATTTATTTTGGGACTACGGAACGGTATTCTGGGAGATCCCTCTGTTCTGCATATTTACTTTGGGACAACGGAACGGTATTCCAGGAGATCCCCCTGCACATTTACTTTGGGACTACGGAACGGTATTCCGGGAGATCCCCCTGCACGTTTACTTTGGGACTACGGAACGGTATTCCGATAGATCCCCATGCACATTTACTTTGGGATTACGGAATGATATTCCGGGAGATCCCCCTGCACATTTATTTTGGGACTACGGAACAGTATTCCGGTAGATCCCCGTACACATTTACATTTGGAACTACGGGACGGTATCTCGGGAGATCCCCTGTTGTGTTTCTGTGTACTAAGTTGTTACCTTCTATGATTTTATTGTTGTTAAATTTCAGGTTTTATTTTATTGCGGTATTACACTCTATATTGTTCTATTATATATTTGCCAGTGGGGCCTTGACTTGACTTCGTCCCTACTAGACCAAGGTTAGGCTTGGCACTTACTGGGTACCGATTATGATGTACTTATGCTTCTCTCTGCATATGTTTTTCGTGTGCATATCTAGGTGTACCTTATCAGCCGCACTATCAGTAAGTCGTGACAGCTTTGGAGACTTCAATATATATCTGCCACGTCCGTAGACCTTAGAGTCCCTTCTACTCTTTCTCATGTCCATTATCTTCTGTATTTTTCTTTGTTAGATTCTGATGTATAGAGACACTAGATTTTTCCTTCTGTAGTTTGTGATTCACGATGATCCGAGTTTTGGAATTTGTTGTGTATTTTTGAATACTTGGTTAAATTTATATTTTTATTTCATTATTCCGCAAATGTTAGGCTTACCTAGTTGTAGAGACTAGGTGCCGTCACGACGTTACACGGAGAGAAAATTGGATCGTGACAAGTTGGTATCAGAACTCTAGGTTCATAGGTGTCGTGAGTCACAAACCGGTTTAGTAGAGTCTCGCGGATCGGTACGGAGACGTCTGTACTTATTTTTGGGAAGCTATGGAACTGTTAGGAAAAATTTCACAACTTTGATTCCTTATCATGTGAAAATTTGTTGACTTCAGAAATTCTAAATTTCTGTATTCTATTCTCTCACAGATGATGAGGTCACGTACAGGCGGATCTGATGAACAGACACCCGCGCCCCCTGCTAGAGCCGCGAGAGGCCGGGGCCGGGGCCGGGGTAGAGGCCGAAGACGTCCACGTGGTGCAACCAGAGCACCCGCACGAGCTGCTACAGAGGAGACCCAGTAGCTCAAGCTGGAGGGCAGACACCTCAGATACATATTGCTGCACCAGCCCTCCAAGAGACTCTAGCCAAGTTTCTGAGCATGTTCAGCACCTTAGCTCAGGTTGGATTGATTCCACTTGCTCCTGCCACATCTCAGGCCGGGGGAGAAGCGCAGACTCCCATTGCCGGTACTCCAGAGTAGAGGGTTCAGGTCGACCAGGTTCAAGAGATGGTACCAATGCAGCCGGTAGCTCTAGCTCAGCCCGAGGTTAGGGTAGCAACTTCTGAGGCGGAGCAGCTCAGACTTGAGAGGTATAAGAAGTACCACCCACCTATTTTCAGCGGATTGGCTACAGATGATGCTCAGGGTTTTCTTTAGGAGTGTCATCGTATTCTCCGTACTATGGGCATAGCGGAGATGAGCGGGATTTCTTTTACCACATTCCAGCTTAGAGGAGCAGCCTATCAGTGGTGGTGTGCTTATGAGTTGAATAGTTCGGTTGAGGCAGCTTCACTTACATGGACTCAGTTCTCGGACATGTTTTTGAGAGAGTATGTCCCTCAAAGCCTGAGGGACTCATGGCGCGTGGAGTTTGAGCAGCTGCGCTAGGGTGCTATGACTGTGTCAGAGTATGTAGTTCGCTTCAGTAATTTAGCGCGACATGCACCGGGCTTAGTTATCACAGTTCGAGAGAGGGCTCGATGGTTTATTAAGGGTCTCCATCCTACCATCTTGAGTAGTATGGCCAGGGAATTGGAGTTGGATATTTCTTATCAGCAGGTTGTGGGTATTGCCAGGAGATTTGAGGGCATGTTTGCCCGGGAAAGAGAGGAGAGGGAGGCCAAGAGGTCTTAAGAGGCTGGTTATTATTCTGGAGCTCGTGCCCCAGCAGCTCGCCATGGTAGGGGTTATATGAGCCGCCCCATTCATTCAGCTCTTCCAGCCTCCAGTGGTGTTCCAGCTCCTTCTAGATCCCAGGAGCCTTATTATGCACCACCAGTATCTAGTGTGCCTCCTGCATGGGGTGTTCCTAGCGGCCAATCCAGCAGGCCTGGCCAAAGCCAGTCACAGCAGCCACGCCCTCCCAGAGCTTGTTTTGAGTGTGGCGACACTCGCCACATGGTGAGGGATTGCCCCAGGATTAGGAGTGGTGCACCTCCATAGACTTTTCAGCCACCGCATGCTCCACCGGGTCCTCAGGCTATGATTACAGCACCAGTTACCACCCTACCTGCTCAACCAGCTCGAGGTGGAGGTCGGGGAGGTAGAGGTCGCCCTAGAGGGGGAGGCCAGGCCAGATAATATGCACTTCGTGCTCGTACAGAGGCAGTTGCTTCTGATTCTGTCATTATAGGTATTGTTCCGGTCAGTCATAGAGATGCGTCAGTATTATTTGACCCAGGCTCTACATATTCTTATGTGTCCTCTTATTTTGCTCTATATTTGGGCGTATCTCGGGATTCTTTGAGTTACCCTATTTATGTATCTACTCATGTGGGAGATTCTCTTGTTATGGACCGCGTGTATTGGTCGTTTTTTATTGCTCTTAGTGGTTTTGAGACCAGAGCCTATTTATTATTGCTCAGCACGGTGGACTTTGATATTATTTTGGGCATGGACTGGTTGTCGCCCCATTATGCTATTCTTGATTGTCACGCTAAAACCGTGACGCTGGCTATGCTAGGTTTACCGCAATTAGAGTGGAGAGGTACCTTAGAGTAGACTCCCAGCAGAGTTATTTCTTTTCTTAAAGCTCAACGAATGGTTGAGATGGGGTGTGACGCGTATCTAGCTTATGTGAGAGATGTCAGTATTGATACACCTACAGTTGAGTCAGTTCCAGTAGTGAGGGACTTTCCAGATATGTTTCGAGCTGATCTTCCTGGCATGCCTCCCGACAAAGATATTGATTTTGGCATTGATTTGTTGCTGGGCACTCAGCCCATCTCTATTCCTCCATATCATTTGGCTCCTCCTAAAATGAAGGAGTTGAAAGAGCAGTTACAAGAATTGCTTGATAAAGGCTTCATTCGGCCCAGTGTGTCACCTTGGGGTGCTACTGTTATATTTGTGAAGAAGAAGGATGGTTCTATACGGACGTGTATTGATTATCGCCAGTTGAACAAAGTCACAGTGAAGAACAGGTACCCATTGCCTCGTATTGATGACTTATTTGATCAGTTACAGGGTGCCAGGGTGTTTTCCAAGATTGACTTGCGTTCTGGCTATCATCAGTTGAAGATTCGGGAGCCGGACGTCTCGAAGACTACTTTCAGGACCAGATATGGTCACTATGAGTTTCTTGTCATGTCATTTGGGTTGACCAATACCCCATCAACCTTTATGAATTTGATGAATAGTATGCTCCGGCCTTATCTTGATTCCTTCATCATTGTGTTTATTGACGACATCCTGGTATATTCCTGGTCTCGGGAAGATCATGAGCAGCACCTAAGGACCGTGCTTCAAACTTTGAGGGAGAAGATGTTATATGCAAAATTTTCTAAGCGTGAATTCTGGCTTGATTCAGTGGCATTCTTGGGCCACATAGTGTCTTGTAATGGGATCAAGGTAGATCCAAAGAAGATTAAAGCAGTGCAGAGTTGGCCTAGACCATCCTCAGCTATAGAGATCCGGAGTTTTCTTGGTTTGGCGGGGTATTACCGCCGATTCGTAGAGGGTTTCTCATCTATTGCAGCACCTATGACCAGGTTGACCCAGAAGGATGCTCCGTTTAGGTGGACTGAGGAGTGTGAGGAGAGCCTTCAGAAGCTCAAGACAGCTTTGACTACATCCCCAATATTGGTATTGCCTTCAGGTTCAGGGTCTTATACAGTTTATTGTGATGCGTCGCGAGTTGGCCTAGGCTCGGTGTTGATGCAGGACCATAGGGTGATTTCCTACGCGTCCAGACAGCTGAAGGTGAATGAAAAGAACTATCATGTCCACAACCTTGAGCTAGAATCTATTGTTTATGCCTTGAAGATTTGGAGGCATTATTTGTATGGAGTTTCTTGTGAGATTTACACTGATCACCGGAGTTTGCAGCACTTGTTCGGGCAGAAGGACCTTAATTTGCATCATCGGAGGAGGTTGGAGCTACTTAAGACTATGATATCACTATATTGTACCACCCGGGGAAGGCCAACGTAGTGGCCAATGCCTTGAGTCGCCGAGAAGACAGTTTGGGGAGTTTGGCATATCTTTCAGCAGCCGAGAGGCCCTTAGCCTTGGATGTTTAGGCCTTAGTCAGCCAGTTCGTGATATTGGATATTTCAGATCCTAGCCGGGTATTAGCTTGTGTGGTTTCTCGGTCTTCTCTTTATGACCGTATCAGGGAGCGCCAGTATGATGATCCTCATCTTCTAGTTCTTTAGGACAGGGTTTGGCGAGGTGATGCCAGAAATGTGTCTATTGGTGAAGACAGTGTGATGAGGATGCAGGGCCGGATCTGTGTGTCCAATGTAGATGGGCTTTGGGAGTTGATTCTCGAGGAGGCCCACAGCTCGCGGTACTCCATTCATCCCGGTGCCGCGAAGATGTACCAGGATTTGAGACATTGGTGGATGAGGATGAAGAAGGACATAGTTGGGTTTGTGGCCAAGTGTCTAAACTGTCAGCAGGTCAAATATGAGCACTAGAGGCCGGGTGGATTACTTCTGAGGTTAGAGATCACATAGTGGAAGTGGGAGCAGATCACCATGGACTTTGTAGTTGGACTTCCACGGACTTTGAGAAAGTTCGATGCTATTTGGGTGATCGTGGATCGGCTGACCAAGTCAGCTTATTTTATTCCACTATTGACCACTTATTCTTCTGAGAGGTTGGCTGAGATTTATATCAGAGAGATTGTCCACCTTCATGGTATTCCAGTATCCATTATTTTAGACAGAGGTACACAGTTCACATCACGGTTTTGAAGAGCCGTACAATGGGAGTTGGGTACTAGGGTGGAGCTGAGCACAACCTTTCACCCTCAGACGGACGGGCAGTCCGAGTGTATAATTTAGATTCTTGAGGATATGCTCTGTGCCTGTGTGATGGAGTTCGGAGGGTCATGGGATCAATACTTGCCACTTGCAGAGTTTGGTTACAACAACAGTTACCAGTCAAGCATTCAGATGGTACCGTATGAGGCTTTGTATGGTAGGCGGTGCCGGTCCCCAGTGGGATGGTTTGAGCAGGGCGAGGCCCGATTGTTGGGTACAGACTTGGTCCAGGATGTCCTGGATAAGGTGAAGGTGATTCAGGAGAGACTTCGCACAACCCAGTCTGGGCAGAAGAGTTATGCTGACCGAAAAGTTCGTGATTTGGCATTTATGGTTGGTGAGCGGGTCTTGCTTTGGGTATCTCCTATGAAGGGCATCATGAGGTTCGGGAAGACGGGCAAGCTGAGCCCGAGGTTTATTGGTCCTTTTGAGATATTACGGCGAGTTAGGGAGGTTGCTTATGAGCTTGCCTTGCCTCCCAGCCTAGTAGGAGTTCACCTGGTATTCCACGTGTCTATGCTCCGAAAATATCATGGTGATCCGACTCATGTATTGGATTTCAACTCAGTCCAGTTGGACAAGGATCTATCTTATGTTAAGGAGCCAGTAGTCATTTTGGACAGGTAGGTCAGAAAGCTCAGGTCAATGAATATTGCTTCAATAAAGGTCCAGTGGAGAGGTCAGCCGATCGAGGAGGCGACTTGGGAGACCGAGCAGGATATGCGCAGACAGTACCCTCATCTTTTCACAGTTTCAGGTATGTCTTTATACTCGTTCGAGGACGAACGATTGTTTTAAGAGGGAGAGGATGTAACGACTCGGCCAGTCGTTTTGAGAGTAATAGCCCCGATCCCCTATTAACTGCTTTCTCCATATCCATTTCTGCTATTGTGACTTGCCGGGATGATTAGTTTTGAGTTTCGGAGTATTTTGGGACACTTAATCCCTAAATGAGAGCATAAGCTTTAATATTTGGATCGTAGTCAGAATTGTGTGAAGACGACTCCGGAATAGAATTTCGTCGATTCCGTTAGCTCCGTTAGGTGATTTTGGATATAGGGGCGTGTCCAGATTGTATTTTGGAGGTCCGTAGCTCATTTAGGCTTGAAATGGCGAAGGTTAAATTTTTGGAGATTTGGGCCGGTAGGAAAATTTTTGATATCGAGGTCGGAATCCGATTCCGGAAGTTGGAATAGGTCTGTAACATTGAATATGACTTGCGTGCAAAATTTGGGGTCAATTGGACGTGGTTTGATAGGTTTTGGCATCGGTTGTAGAATTTTAAAGTTTCAAGTTCTTTAAGTTTGAATTGGAAGGTGATTCGTGATTTTAGCATTTTTTTGATGTGATTTGAGAGCTCGACTAAGTTAGTATGGTGTTTTAGGACTTGTTGGTATGTTTGGTTGAGGTCTCGGGGGCCTCGGGTGAGTTTCGGATGCTTAACAGATCATTTTTGGACTTTTAAAGATAGCAGATTTCTGTTGTTCTGTTGCAGGCATTTTCTGGGTGAGTCCTCGCGTTCGCGTAAGGTATCTGGGAAGGGCAGCTGAATTACTCTTCGTGTTCGTGATGTCTCTCTTATATTCGCGAAGGTGTGGAACCTTGAAGCTACGTGTTCGCGACATGGTCCTCGCGTTCGCGAAGAAGAACTGGAGGCAGGCGAGATTTCGTGCTTCGCGTTCGCGATGGAGATCCCGCATTCGCGAAGGGTCAAGCTGAGTGGTCTTCGCATTCGCGACATGTGCATCGCGTTCGCGATGGAGGATTTTTGGGCTGAAATAAATTGTACTTCGCGAACGCGAGGGTGTGGCCGCGTTCGCGAAGAAGAACGCGTCTAGGCAGTATTAAAGTTTCCAAAAACGGGGGTTATGCCATTTTTATCAAAAACTTTAGTTGGGTGCTCAGATTTTGGATGAGGGATTGAGGGATTTTCAGAGATATCGATTAGGTAATGATTCTTAACTCTTTTATGGTTATATTCCACTAATCTATGCTTGAGTTCATCGTTTAATTTCGGATTTGGGGTGAAAAATTGAGAAAAGTTCTTAGGCCGAATTTTGGGGATTTGATCAAGATTTTAGTATCGGATTTGAACAATTTTGGTACGAGTAAACTCGGGAGTGAATGGGTGTTCGTATTTTGCGACTTTTACTCGATTCCGAGACGTGGTCCCCACGGCGATTTATGAGTTAATTTTGGAATTTTTGTTGAAATATTTATTTCATTAATTATATGAGTCTATTATGGTTGTATTTATGATATGTAATTGCTTTTGGCTAGATTTGGGCCATTCGGAGCCGAATATTCGTGGGAAAGTCATTGTGACCGATTTATTGAGCTTGGTTCGAGGTAAGTGTCTTGCCTAACTTTGTGTGGGAGAAATCCCCTTAAGATTTGGAACTATTGTGCTATGTGAGCGCCGTGTACATGAGGTGACGAGTACGTACACGGGCTAGTTGTGGAAAACCCGATTTTCTTGCTGAGTAGCAACATATTTTCCTGTTATTTTGAGTTATACCATTTTAATGAATACTAATCTATTTTCAGTTCTTAATTGAGTTATTCCAATATGTGTAGCTATCATGTTTAGTCTAATACAACATGTCTACGTGTTTTAATTGTTTATGTGAATTATGTGCAACATGCTTAATGAATTTTCTGCTTCTTCCCTGACTAGTACTTAGTCTAAATTATATGAACTTCGTGATGTAGTTGTATTTCTATCATTCGCGCTGCATATTTATTTTGGGACTATGGAACGGTATTCCGGGAGATCCCCCTGTGCTGCATATTTACTTTGGGACTACGGAACGGTATTCCGGGAGATCCCCCTGCACATTTACTTTGGGACTACGGAACGGTATTTCAGGAGATCCCCCTGCACATTTATTTTGGGACTATGGAACGGTATTCCGAGAGATCCCCTGCACAATTATTTTGGGACTACGGAATGGTATTCCGGGAGATCCCCCTACACATTTACATTTGGGACTACGGGACGGTATCTCGGAAGATCCCCTGTTGTATTTTTGTGTACTAAGCTGTTACCTTATATGCTTTCATTGTTGTTAAATTTCAGCTTTTATTTTATTGCGATATTACACTCTATATTGTTTTATTATATATTTGCCAGTGGGGCCTTGACTTGACCTCGTCCCTACTCGACCGAGGTTAGGCTTGGTGCTTACTGGGTACCGATTGTGGTATACTCATACTACTCTCTGCACATATTTTTCGTGTGCAGATCCAGGTGTACCTTATCAGCCGCACTATCAGTGAGTCGGGACAACTTTGGAGACTTCAAGGTATATCTGACGCGTCCGCAAACCTCGGAGTCCCCTTCTACTCTTTCTCATGTCCATTATCTTATGTATTTTTCTTTGTTAGATTCTGATGTATAGAGACACTAGATTTTTCCTTCTGTAGTTTGTGATTTACGATGTTCCGGGTTTTGGGATTTGTTGTGTATTTTTGAATACTTGGTTAAATTTATATTTTTATTTTATTATTCTGCAAATGTTAGGCTTATCTAGTTGTAGAGACTAGGTGCCGTCACGACGTCACACGGAAGGGAAATTGGGTCGTGACAAGATGAGAGATTATTAAAAACTCTATTTTTAAGTTTATTCAAGAGGCTTTAGATAAAAAGAAATTTGAGGAGAAAATATGTAAGGCTATCATTACTCTTATCCCTAAGATATATAATCCTTTTTTGATTTCTAATTTTAGACCTATTAGTCTGCTACCTGTCATCTAAATTTTTCTGATGAAATTCCTCACTAATCGATTGTAAGTTTGTCTTTCCACTTTTATTGGTGGAACTCAAACTAGCTTTGTTTTTAGGGGCCAACTTATGGATAACAACGTCATTATTCAGGAAGTGGTTTACTCTATGAGGAGAAAGCATGGTAATAAAGGGTGGATAATGATTAAATTGAATTTAGAAAAAAACCTATGTTGAGTTTGGGCTACATAATGCCACGGTTAATGTGATTGTTAAAAGTGTGGCTACAAGTAACTCGAATTTAATTTGGAAGGGCTAACTCACAGAATTTTTTAAGCCTTCAAGAGGAGTTAGACAAGGTGACCCCCTGTCACCTTGCCTTTTTGTGCTTTGCATGAAATATGGTATTAACAAAGCGATTGTAGATGGTCTTTGGCGTCATATTCATTTGGATAGACATGAGCCCTATTTGTCTCATTTGTTCTTTATAAACGATCTTTTCTTGTTTGTTGAGGCCTTTTTGAATCAGTTATAATTAATCTCGGGTGTATTATAAGACTTTTCTACTTGTTCTTGTAAGAAGATAAATATGGAGAAGATGGATTTTTGTATTTCTAATAATTTCACTCTTGAGCTTATTTTAGATCTTCAATGACTCTATGGCTCTAACTACTATGATTATATGAGTTATCACTTAGGTGTACCTATTCTTTATGGTCGAATTGGTTGTAGGTATTTTAACTAGCGGTGTCACGGTCCCAAAATCCCACCTAAGGTAGTCGTGATGGCACCTAGTCGCTAAAACTAGGTAAGCCTAACATTCATGAATAACTTAACATATTTAACAACTAGATAATAAGATAATTCGATAAAACTCATAATAACTTCAAAGTGGAACTTTTGTAACAAGATTTCCAAAACCGGTGGAATTGAGTCATAAGCTCTACAGGAATACACTAAAAATCTCTAGTACAACATTGTCTAGATAAAGAGTAAACAGTAGCAAAAGTAAGGACAGAAGGTGACTCTGAGGCCTACGAGCGCCGAGCAGGTATACCTTGAAGTCTCTGAAGTGTATAGTCAAATCACTAATGCCTAGCCTGAGCCGAAGTACCTAGATCTGCACAAAAATATGCAGAAACGTAGTATGAGTACATCACAACGGTACCCAGTAAGCATCAAATCTAACCTCGGTAGAGTAGTGACGAGGCCAGGTCAAGACACCTACTAGGATAAGAAAGAAAAAAAACTGAACAAAAAATTAAATAGTATAGTCTAATAATAAAAACGAGAAAATAGTGACGATAAAACAATAAAATAAGGTAAGCTAACAACGGAATTTAAAGCAATGAAGGCAATAAGGAGGGAACACATGATAAAAATATCAAAAAATCAATGCGGACAAATACAAGTGAGGTAAATAAAGAGATGCCAACAAGAACCGTTTAACCAACAAGCCTTTTTAACATAGAATGTATAACAAGAATCACAACTGAGGTACCGCCTCATAACCTCATTTTACAATCACATTCACAGTCTTTCCTTATACCTCCACGTGAGCCTTACATTAAGATAGTTTTGAAAATATTTTTTTCGAAATAGCTACACACACTTTAGCCCACCTTATGTCGCCGCGCGACTTCAAGTAATTTTCTTAATAGCAACACACACATAAATCCCACTTGTTTCCGCCGCATGCACATTAACCCCTATCCTTATACTGTCGCATGTGCATCAATATCACAACACAATAACAACTCATACCATAAGTACCCATATGACACACCTTGCCAAAAATCAACAATACTAAAGTTTTCACAACATATAGCCCCAGACTCAACCACAATATGAACAGGAATCTCAACAATAACTAAATGAATAAGAATTACTCAACAAGGAGAGATGTCTCAATAATCAATAATTTCAACCTCAATGTAAGACTAGCTTTCATAACTTCAACTTCAATGACTCAAAATGAAGGTATCGCCACAAGATGACAATTTTCAATTCAAATGTACAACATTAGCTTAACAATGAAGAGATGATATGAATTAGTATCTACATCTAAATGCATGGAATAACTCAACACGAAAAGACATCATTGAACAACAACTCCAAATAAGAATAACTCGACAATTAAAGAGGTAGCACGGCAATAAGAGAGATAACAAAGTCAATTAAGGCGTATGAGAGCATGTTTGACAATAAGGAATGGAGCATGTGATAACACATCAAGTAAAGCATGTAAGAGTAATTTAACAATGAAAGATATAACATGATATTGCAATCTCTAATTAAATGCATGAAGGAGTCTAAAAGTCTAGTCCGGTCAAAATACCACACATAAACCCGTGTACATACTCGTCACCTCGTGTACATGTCTTTCACATAACTCAAACAATACAAATCAACCCAATTCCTAAAGGGTAGTCCCCTCCCCCCCATAAAGTTAGGCAAGATACTTATCTCAAACAAGCTAAATCAATGCCCTAATAAGTCTTTCCCGGGAAAATCCAACTCCGAACGGTTCGAATCTAGCCAAAATAACCTAATACCATAAATACAAACCATATGAAGCAATTCCGGATAATAAAATTTTAATCTTTAAGGAAAATCAAAAAGTCAGCTAAAACAGTCAACCCTAGGCCCGTACCTCGGAACCCGACCAAACTTAAGAAATTCAAACACCCATTCCGATATAAGTCCAACCATACTAAAATTATCCAATACCGACATTAAATCAACCTTCAAATCCTCAATTTTCACTTTTGGAAATTTTTACAAAAACCTCTCATTTCTTCACTTTAATTCAATAAATAAATGATAAAAACTAAGAGGGAATCATGAAAAAGATGAACAAATCCGATCCAAAAATACTTACTTCGATCCAAACCGTAAAAATTCCCTCAAAAATTGCTCAAAACCGAGCTCTACAACTCAAAATATGTTAAAATGAAACAAACACTCGAAATAGAGTACTATATAATCTGCCCAGTTATTACTCTTCGCGATCGCGGAAAGGCCTTCGCGATTGCGAAGAACAAATTCCACCAGCTCACCAAACCTCTTACGTGAACGCGAGGCTACAGACGCGAACGCAATGACCAGACATCCCCAGGTTTCGCGATCGCGGACCAGTCCACGCGAATGCGCTGAACAATGCATGCCACCATACAACCTCACCTTCCTTCTACGCGAACGCGATCTCTCACCCGCGTTTGCGATGCACAAATACTTCAACCCTTCGCAAACGCGTCCCAGTCTTCCCGAATGCAAAAAGCAAAATTCATCTGCCAGCAAGGACTCTACGCGATCGTGACCAATTCTTCGCGAACGCGAATACGGAAAACAGAAGCACAGAAACCAACAGTCCCAACACATGAATGAACAGTCCGTACTCATTCTGAAACACACCCGGGGACTCTAGTACCTCGTTCGAACATACCATCAAGTTCTAAAATACAACACGAATCTACTCGATACCTTAAGTCACATCAAACAACATCAAAACTACAAATCGCACCCTAATTCAAGCGTAATGAACTAATGAACATTCAACTTCTAAAACTAATGTTGAATCACATCAAACCAACTCCGAATGAGCTTAAATTATGCATGCAAGTCCCAAATGGCACAACGGACCTATACGAACTCCGGGAACCATAATCCGATCCCGATATCAATAAGGTCAACTCTTGGTCAAACCTATCAACCTTCCAAACCTTCAACTTCTCAACTTTTGCCAAAAAGGCCTCAAAATCAATATTCGGAAATACGCCTAAGTCCAAAATCATCATACGAAGCTATTGGAACCATCGAAACTCCATTTCGGAGCTGCCTGCACAAAAGTCATACTCTGGTCAACTCTTTCAACTTAAGCTTTCAACTTTGGGACTAAGTATCCCAATTCACTCCGAAACTCACCCGAAATCAAACCGACCACCCTGACAAGCCACATAACCACAATTGAATATAGAGGAGGCAATAAATAGGGTAACAAAGCTAAAATACTCAAAACGAACGGCCAGATCGTTACAGGTGGATAGAGTTAAAAGGCGATTAAGTGCTTGGAAGTCTCATTCCCTCACTTTGATATGGTGTATCATACTTGTAAATTCGGTCCTTATAATAGTTCCTTTTTATGCCATGCAAACTTGTGTCATCCGAAAGATATTTTATCCAAAATTAAAAAGTTATGTAGGGATTTTATCTGAAAAAGTAATGAGGATTTTCACGAAGTACATCATGTTAATTGGAACCAACTCCATTTAAAAAAGGGCAAATATCCAAATATGCCCTTGTACTATACGCAATTGAGCACATTTGCCCTTCGTTAATACTTTAGCTCAAATATGCCCTTACCGTCACATAGTTGGTTCATATATGACCTTAGAGTTATACAGTTGGCCCATATATGCCCTTTTCGAAACGGAATTCACCCAAACTAATTAGTTCTTTCTTTAATTGTATTAAAGTGTATTACAAACACTATTTCCTTTTATTAGTACTTTTTCTCTTTACCTTTCTCTTTTCTTTCTTCTTTTTTCTTTTATTCTCTTTATTTTTCCTTTTTTTTAATCCCTTATCCGTTTCCTCCATTACTGATGTCTTCTCCATTTTCATCACCAATTTTTTTTGACAAAACTCATGAATTTCAATTACTAAGAAAATTCTCCCATAAGGTAACCAAGTTCCAATTTCACTTACCCTCTAAATAAATGAAATTAAATTATTCCAAAAATTATGGTTTAAACTTTAAAATAATAAAAATATCTCAACCTTTAACAATACTCAAAAGATTAAAATATTTAAATTATTTCCAGAAAGATAATTTAATAATTAAAAGCCTAGAGTTCAAGTTGTAGTGTTATAAATTTGAGTTGTTAGTCTTTTTTCAGGTGGACATTTTCTATTTTTTTTATTAACTATGTAAATTATGGGTGTACATAGAACGAGTTGGTTCAATTTTTATCAAAATCAAATCAAACCAATTATATCGGTTTGGATTATTCGGTTTTGTTGGATTTTCGAATTTTTTATTACATAAATATTATTTCAATCTTACTTTGTTAAATTTTTTAGAACTAAATATATGTTCAGTAAAAATTAAAAAATATATGATCTATAAAAATATTCTTATGGGAGAATTTTCTTAGTAATTGAAATTTATGAGTTTTGTCAAGTGAAATTGGTGATGAAAATGGAGAAAACATCATTAATGGAGGAAATCGGATAAGGGAGAAAGAAAAAGAAGAAAAAAAGAGAAGAAAAGAAGAAAGAAAAGAGAAAAGAGAAAGGTAAAGAAAAAAATGTACTAATAAAAAGGAAATAGTGTTTGTAATACACTTTAATACAATTAACGAAAGAGCTAATTAGTTTGGGTGGATTCCGTTTCGAAAAGGGCATATATGGGCCAACTGTGTAACTCTAAGGGCATATATGGACCAACTATGTGACGATAAGGACATTTTTGAGCTAAATTATTAACGAAGGGCAAATATGTTCAATTTCGTATAGTATAAGGGCATATTTGGACCTTTTCCGTTTAAAAAAGGAGAAATGAAGCCTCGACATTAAGAACTTAAGCATATCTAATGATGTTTTTTGTCAAATTTTGTTGGAGATTACTTTGGACCTAAATGCTCTATATCTCGGTCTAAAAAGAAAAATATATGATCAAAAGTAAGCATCTTTCTTTGTCTTTTTTTTCTTCTTCCCGTGGTACAATTTTATGTAGTCATATGTGCAAGTTTAGGCCACTTATCCGTCATAATAGTTGTTGGTCAATTGCTTATGGTAAACTTACTTTTTAGTATGATATTTGGTTGATGGATAAGCCTTTAATTGAGAGAGTTGATATTTCTGTTCCTGATCATATTTTGCACTAAAATTTATTGGATGTTATTGGTCATAATGGAGACTAAAATTTGCAGCTCCTTTCTCATTATGTCCCGTAACGAACAGTGGAGTTACTTGATAATTTTTCACCTCCTTGTCAACGGCTTGAAGAGGATGAATTTTTCTAAAAACATAGCGCGAGTGGCTCCTTCATGGTTGATTTGATGCATGCGGATCTTATCAATTCTATCTAGCTTTTATATGATAAAGTTTAGAAGTTAATTTGGGGCTGGTGTGGGCCTGAAAAAATTTGAGCTTTTCTTTGATTATATGAAAAAGGTAATTCATTTTTTCTTGAAACTGAGTGCTCTTTATTGATCATATCTATAAGGAGGCTAATTCGGTAGCTGATGGTTTAGCCTTTGGTCTTTAGTCAAGATCTTCATTTTGAATGGCATGCGATTGTATCTTCTAGTATTTATTCGCGTGTTGCGGAAGATGTTGTTGGGATTTCATTCACTCACCTGATTTCTAGCTAGTTTTCTTTTATTGCTTTGTTTCTCTTGCCATAGAAAAAAATAATATTAATTTAAAGTCAATGATATTGTTAATTACTTTTCAAGTGTAAATCTGAAAGTGAAATCATTTTCTAAAAGATTGTCTTCCTAGCCAACATATCTCCTTCCCTAATGCTTTATCATGTACTATATATTTGTCTATTATTAATTCATCGCCTAGTGATGTATATTACGACAGTACTAACTAGGTACTGTGAGTTTTAATATTGCGCATTTTTTTAACCGTTTCTCTTTTTAGTGATTAGGTACTGTGAGTTTTAATCTGTTCACCTGAACTGATTGTACAGTTTATTTCAGATCTTTAACGACTCTTTGGCTTTAAATATCGTGATTACATAGGTTATTACTTAAGTGTACCTATTTTTTTATGGTCGAGCTGGTTGTAGGTATTTTAACTACTTGGTGGATAGAGTTAAAAGCCAATTAAGTATTTGGAAGTCTCATTCCCTTACTTTGGCAGGGCGTATCACGTTTGTAAATTCGGTCCTTATAACAGTGTCTTCTTATACCATGCAAACTTGTGTCATTCCAAAGATATTTTTTCAAAATTTAAAAGTTCCATATGAATTTTATTTGGGGAAGTAACGAGGATTTTCTTTAAAAGTTCCACTGTTGGAGATTTATTTTAGAACCTAATGCTCTATATCTCGGTCTTAGAAGAAAATTATCTGATAAAAAATACTTCTTTTTGGTCTTTTCCTTCTTTCCGTGTATCACATGGTCAAATTTTTCGCAAAATGACACTACGCGACAGCAACCTGACACTCAAGTTACTCAGCCTTTTCCAACACTTGGCCAACTTTTCAGCAAGTTCGGCCCTTAACAAAATTCGGCAGCAACATAAAAGAGAACACAATCAAGTATGGGAAAATCCCAACCTTTGTATTAATATGAAAATATACAAAAGAACCCTCACTTTGCTATGAACACAAGTCGTTCATAGCCCACTTCGACTAGCCAAGATCACAAGTCGATCTTGTCACACTAAGACCTGCCCAATGCCTAGCCTTAACCCACTTTTGAAACACTCAGAAACTCTCGCGTTTCTTTCTTGTTTCCCACTTGGAAGTCTCACAACTGAACTTCCTTTTGAAGACACTCTTGTTCTTTGAAGACCCTCTTCTTACTTCTCTCTTCTTTAATTCCACACGAAATTCCCACCTATTTTATAAGTATAGGTGCTGTCACTGGCATATTTGAAGGGACAACTTACAAAGGGGCAATCCATTCTAGTGCTTGTCCCACTTCAAGCACTAAATCAGCACTTAACCACTTAATGGGATATTACCCACGAAATGGCCCTCATCAGCATGCATTGTGGAGCACTTGACCCTGTTTTGTGGAGCACTTAGCTCTTTGGTGGAGCATTGGTCCCACCTTCCATTGAAACCTGCCTTGTACACAGCTTTGTTAAATCTGTCCTAACTTGTAGTTGACTTCCCCAACTACTTAGGCTATTTTCCTACACAAAATGATACTACATACAAGCATTAAACACACATGGATACAAGTCATTAGAAAAATATAACGGCCCACTGCTTTGGCATGTGCACTGTATATGCCTATTTTCTTGGTCAGCTATTGCACGCCCAAGGCTGACATTGCACCCAGCCTTGGCTGATTTTGACATTGCTCCTCGCCAATGCCTTTGTCCGCAACCTGCTGCGCATGATTTTGCCGCACACGCCCGACACTCTTGTCGCCCGCACATTGCCTTAGCCGTATTTCTGCCTTGTCTTTGTCAACACTTGTTTCACCCATGCCATTGCTTGTATTTTGTCTCACATAGCTTTGCCTTAGCTATTGAAACCCTTTGCTATCATTTAGCACCATCTTGATTTAGCTTAGCTTGTACTTGGCGCTCCCACAACCCGAACTGCCCGTACTTTTGTCTTTGGTGCGCATGCTATGCCATGCCACCCAACTTGCCCACGCTGCCTCATCAAGCCTTTGCCAAACTTGTCTTGCATGTCCCAAGACTTTGGCCAATACTTGTTCCCCTGACAATATTTTTTGTCCATTGTCCCGCATGATCGTTTTGCTCCCGTATAGGCCAATGGCAAGGCCATCACGCCCCAATCCTTGCCACAGCCGCTCCACGTCCGATGTCAATGAATTAGGTCCTAACACCGTGGGACAACTTTATGTAATCGTGTCTGCAAGCTTAGGTCACTTGTCAATGACATATTAGTTGTTGGTAAATTGCTAATGGTAAAACGTGTTCTTTTTGGTATAATATTATGTTAATGGATAAGCCTTTAATTGTGAGAGTGGATATTTCTGTTAATGATCATAATTTGCATTAAAATTTATTGGATGTTGTAGGGCATAATGGAGACTAGAATTTGCAGCTCCTTTCTCATTATGTCCCGTAACAAATAGTGGAGTTACTTGATAACTTTTCACCTCCTATTCAACAACTTGGAGAAGATAATTTATCTAGAAACATAGCGCGAGTGGATCTTCCAGGGATGCGTTAATGCATATGGTCCTTATCAATTCTGACTAGGTTCTGTCTCATAAAGTTTGAAAGTTACTTGGGGGTGGTGCGGTCCTGAAAAAAATCGAGTTTTTCTTTGATAATGTGGCAAAGGTAAAACTCTTTAACTTTAGAAAGATTTCATCGCCATCTTACTATGGAGGGTACTTGCACGACTTATGGAGTAGAGGATTAATTTGTATGGTATGTCTTGCGAGATTGTATTTATGCTCAAGCTGTTTGGGATCGCCATCTTGCTGCAGAAGACAGGTCTAGCTTTTTTGCTCTTGATCTCCATGGTTGGCTTACCGCTAATTTAATGTCTGAATTCAAGGGAGTTACAGATAATGATTGGAGAATTTGTTTTGGGTACACATTGAAAAATATGTATTTGGTGTAATAATGCTATGTCTGAAACGAGCAGCTTTCGATTAACACCCATTTTTAACTTGGTTAGAGCTTGTGTTACTTCTTGGCTTTCATTGAATAATATTGGGGAGATTTAAAATACTAAGCAGGTAGCCTCGCTGGGTTGGTCACCTCCTAGGATAGGCGGGTGGCTTTAAATAACATCGTGATTATGATGGCAGATGGCTTGGACAAAATTTGGGTCTGTACTTCCTTTAGAGCTGAGGCATGGGGAGTGCTCACTAGTCTTCAAGAATCCTGGAACGGGGGGTGGCATCGAGTTACCATGCAAATTGATAATTCGAGTGTGGTTCATGTATTACAGTCGGGAGGGTCTATGCCTCGTCGAAGTGGTGATGTTGTCAACCGCATTCGTATTTATCACGATCCAAAATCTAACTAGTCGTAATGGCATCTAACTCAACTCATTAGATAAGTCAACTATTCACTATCCACTTCCAATGTAATTTAACCAGACAATTATTAAAAAAAATATATGAAACTATTACATCTCCCCAAGAACTGGTAGTACAAATTATGAGTTTCTAAGAATAGAGTATACAAAGCGGAAATGAAATAAATACATAGTCTATTTGAATAATACATAAACAGAGCTTTTATAAATCTAAGGCTACCCTGAACAAGAGGCAGCTACAACAGGAACGCAGGTACATCTTCAAATCCTGCAACCATCGAGCACAATAACAACAGCAGCCAACATCTGCACGCAATGTGCAGAAGTGTAGTATCAGTACAACCGACCCCATGTACTGAGTAAGTAACAAACCTAGACGTAGGTTGAAAGTAGTAGCTTCTACCAAGATCGGGTCCAAAACTATTAGTCCACAACAATTCATAACAACATAAAACAAATAATACCATAAGTAACTCAGAGATAAAATCTTCAGCCAAATCATGATTTCAAAAATAATAGTTCTTCCTTTCAAATTCACATGTATGTCATGTGTGCATGCCAATGCTATACAACTCAGTGATAAAATCATAAACAACCCCTCGGGCTTATCTCACAATCACTCGTAAACAGCCCCTCGGGCATACCTCACAATCACTCGTAAATAGCCCCTCGGGCATACCTCACAATCACTCGTAAATAACCCCTCGGGCATACCTCACAATCACTCATGCCTTCCAGTCACTCATCACTCGACACTCGGCGCTCATTAGGTACCTGCGCTCAATGGGGGTGTGTACAGACTCTAGAGGGGCTCCTTCAGCCCAAGCGCTAATAATCTGCACAGACAACTCACGTGTTATAATAATAAAGTATATAAAGCATGCTGCAGGCGGGCAGCCCCGATCCACATAATAATCCTCACAATGAGGCCCTCGGCCTCACTTAGTCATCAATCTCTCCAGCCTCTCGGGCTCACAATGTCATGAAAATAGCCCAAAAATGATGATATGATATATCAATAAATAACAACAGAGACTAAGATATGATATGCAATGAAATGCATATGATTAAATATAAATTTTTAATTTATACTAAGTAAAATGATGATATGATGTATTAATAAATAACAACAGAGACTAAGATATGATATGCAATGAAATGCATATGACTAAGTATAAATTTTTAATTTAAATAAATAATTCACAGCAATATGACCTTTGTGGGTCCCAATAATACTGCCACATAGCCTCAACATGATTTTTAATATGTTTTTCAGCTCAATTTCATTATGTCCCCTTGTGTGCATGTTTGGTTTGGAGCCCCGAGGGCTCGGGAGAGTTTCGGACAGGCTACGAGATGATTTTGGACTTAAGAAATCTGGTTTTCTGCAGACTTCAGGCTTCTGGTATGTTTTTCTTTGCATTCGCGAAGGTACTCTCGCGAACGCGAAGAGCAAATTGGGGCTGGCACGTTTTGTGCTTCGCGTTCGCGACATAGTGACCGCGTTCGCGAAGGCTTGAGATTCAAAGCTTTGCCTTCGCGATAGAAGCCTCGCGTTCGCGAGGTAGCCCTCGCGTTCGCGAAGAGTAAAATTTGACAGCACATAATTGTGCTTCGCGAACGCGAGGCACTGACCGCGTTTGCGAAGGGTAAAAATATGAGAAACAGAACTTAAGTTCTGGAAATGGGGTTTCGACCCATTTTCAACTCTTTTCCATTTTTGAGCTCGTGTAAGGCGATTTTTGGACGTTTTTCACGGAAAAATATTGGGGAAAGTGTTCCTTATCTTATATTGATTATATTTCATGATTTCATACTCATTTTTATCATGAATCCATAAAATTTTGGAAGAAAAAACAGATTTTTATAAAATCTTCCAAAAACGAAAAATTAAGATTTGAAGGTCCATTTGATATCGGAATTGGACAAATTTTATATGGTTGAACTCGTATCGGAACGAGTGTTCGGATTTAGCGAGTTTTTTTGGGATTTGAGATATGAGTCCCACTGCCAAATATTTTAATGAATTTCGGATTTTTATCCGAAAAATTTGTAAATTCATAAGGAATTAATTCCTATGATTAGTATTGAATATATTAAATTGTTTGTGAATAGATTTGAAGCTTTCAGAGACAAGTTTAAAAGGAAAAGTTGTGGTTGAATAATTAATTTGGAATTTGCAAAGCGTGGTAAGTGTCGGGGTTAACCTTGACTTGAGAGAATAGAACCCTTAAATTATTTGTTATGTGAAATGCATGTGAACGACGTATAGGTGAGGTGACGAGTGTCTATACGTCGTCAAATTAATTGTTTGTTTGCTTACTTGAAAAATCATAAATTATTTTTAATCATAAATTAATTATTATAATAATTGTTTCTCTCTTATTCTTTGTCAAATATTAATTTTTAAATTCCTGCATTAATTGTTACATGCTATTTGAATTATGTGATTTAATTGTTATTTGATATTTAGCATATTAAATATTAAACTGCCTATTTTCTCCCTGATTTCTATAATAATTTACTTTTGTCATTGTTTGTTTCATAATTAAATCATAATTGTTGTATACTTGTTGTCTTATAATTTTATATTAATTGTTGAATTTATTGGAAAAATTTCTTCTATAAGAATTGATTGAAATGGATATATTGGAGGATCGGGTTGCACGCCGTAACAGACTTATTAAAAGTTAATATTGGAGGATCGGGTTGCACGCCGCAACAGACTTATTAAAAAATCAATATTAGGGGATCGGATTGCACGCCGCAATAGACATATTGAAAAATCAATATTGGGTGATCGGATTGCACGCCGCAACAAACTTATTTAAAAGTCTATATATATACTTGATTGAAATAAATATATGACAGACTTGATTAAAATGAATATATTGTGAGAGCGGGTTGCACGCTGCAACAGAACCGAATGTGAATATATTGTGAGAGCGGATTGCACGCTGCAACAGAATTGATGGAAATGATAATTGGTTATGACTGTTGAGTTGGCTTTAATTATTATAAATGAGTTACCTGATTTATTTCTATTATTTGTTGTTGTTATTAATATTGCGTACAGGTTAATGTAAGTGAACTGCCTTAGCCTCGTCACTACTTCGTCGAGGTTAGGCTCAGCACTTACCAGTACATGGGGTCGGTTGTACTGATACTACACTCTGCACTTCTTGTGAAGATTTTGGAGTTGGTCCCAGCGGCGTATCATAGACTTGCTCGGATTTCAGCTACTAGAGGAGACTTGAGGTATAACTGCATGGCGTCCGCAGTTCTGAAGTCCCCGTCTATTGTACTTTAGCTATGTGTTTATTTTCAGACAGTTTTATTTTATTCAGACCTTTATTTGTATTTATTCTAGAAGTTCATGCACTTGTGACACCTATTCTGGGATGGTACTTAGACACCGTTGTTTTTATAGATTATTTCAAAATTTCTTCCGTACTTGCTTCCTTGTTATTAATAAATTTAAAATTGTTTTAAAAATGAATAATATTATTCTAACGTTGGCTTGCCTAGCAAGTGAAATGTTAGGCGCCATCACGGTCCGAAGGTGAAAATTTCGGGTCGTGACAGAGTCATCCTCGATCTAAACTTCTGCAAGTCATAACTGATCCACAAGTATGCCTCAGACCAAAACTAAAATTTAATATACAATCACAAAATTGAATTATCAACAGCAGGTTCCCCCACTTGGCTCAAAGCCATATATTAAAACACTCCATAATTCACAATACCTATACCCTATTATTGTCATAATACAGTAGTCAGTGCCACAAAATTCTTCTCAAGCTCATACAACACCAACCATAAAATACTCCAAATCATCTGCTAAGCTTGCAATCATTCACTTGACACTCAAGTTGACTTTCTCAGCCAGATTCAAATTCAATCTCCACACATACGCCCCACTGGCATAAAAAAACCCTCCATTCATATTACAAGGAACACACATACGTAGATTACTTTTCAGGAGATAACCCACCTCCCTAGCCTCAAATTGGCATCTTGTTATATCTTTTCGCAGTCACAATTACTACGCAAACACTTAATTGTTCGAATTTCAAACTTATTAACAAGACATGAGAATTTAGTTTTACCCCAAAATTTAACAATGTGAAAGATCCTTCAAAACATTCATACTCATCACAAAGCCATTCCAACACTCGTCGAGCCACAAATTCCACTCGTATGGACATTACCGGACATACGAGTCCAAATGTACAAGTTCTCACAACAGAAACTACCGAGCCTAAGCTGCGGTATAACCCCGGCCTCAAGTGCTCCAGACTGGCCCATCACCAAAACACGTAGTACACATCTCGAACCTCGTTCATAGAATCATAAGCCGGTGATGCACAATTGATACCGAGCGCTCATGTGTGCATACGAATACGTGGAAGGAATTCAAAAAGTTATGTCTCAAGCTGAATCAATCTCACATGATAAGGAAAGAAAGATGGGAAGTATATATCCTAAATGCCCCGTAGCCTCTCGAAGATAAGTATGGACGTCATCATACCGATCCGCAAGACTCTATTGGACACTTACTCATGACTTATAGAACTTATGAACCTAGAGCTCTGATACGACCTCGTCACGACCCAAAATCTAACTAGTCGTGATGGTACCTAACCCAACCCGTTAGGTAAGCCAACTATTCACTATCCCCTTCCAATGTAATTTAACCAGACAATTATTAAAGAAAATATATGAAATCATTATATCTCTCCAAGAACTGGTAGTACAAATTATGAGCTTCTAAGAATAGAGTATACAAAGTAGAAATGAAATAAATATATAGTCTGTTTGAATAATACATAAACAAAGCTTTTATAAATCTAAGGCTACCCTGAACAAGAGGCAGCTACAACAGGAACGCATGTACATATTCAAATCCCGCAACCATCGAGCACAATAATAACAACAGCCAACATCTGTACGCAATGTGCAGAAGTATAGTATCAGTACAACCGACCCCATGTACTTAGTAAGTAACAAACCTAGTCGTAGGTTGAAAGTAGTGACGAGCTTCTACCAAGATCGGGTCCAAAACCACTAGTCCATAACAATTCATAACAACATAAAGCAAATAATACAAGAAGTAACTTAGAGATAAAATGCTCAGCCAAATCATGATTTCAAAAATAATAGTTCTTCCTTTCAAATTCATCAGTGAAAACCCAAATCGTTAGCCGAAGTTGCCAAAAATATGAATAGTTTGAAAACAATAAATTTCTCCCAAAATCTTTTCAATAATAAATAAGATATTTCATTTTCCTTCCGGATAACCCGTGTAAAACAAATGCATCACTATGCCCATATGTCAAAATGTGTAAGAAATCATGAATGATGTGATGCTGTACAATATGAAGAAAATACATCTCTATGCCTGTATGTCATGTGTGCATGCCAATGCTATACAACTCAGTGATAAAATCATAAACAACCCCTCTGGCTTACCTCGCAATTACTCGTAAACATCCCCTCGGGCATACCTCACAATCACTCGTAAATAGCCCCTCGGGCATACCTCACAATCACTCGTAAACAACCCCTCGGGCATACCTCACAATCACTCATGCCTTCCAGTCACTCATCACTTGGCACTCGGCACTCGCACTCATTAGGTACCTGCGCTCACTAGGGGTGTGTACAGACTCCGGAGGGGCTCCTTCAGCCCAAGCGCTAATAAACTGCGCGGACAACTCACATGGTGCACGGACAACTCACGTGCTATAATAATAATAAAGTATATAAAGCATGCTGCAGGCGGGCAGCCCCGATCGACATAATAATTCTCACAATCAGGCCCTCGGCCTCACTTAGTCATCAATCTCTCCAGCCTCTCGGGCTCACAATGTCATAAAAATATCCCAAAAATGATGATATGATGTATCAATAAATAACAACAGAGACTGAGATATGATATGCAATAAAATAAATATGACTGAGTATAAATTTTCAATTTAAACAAATAATTTACTGTAATATGACCTCTGTGGGTCCCAATAATACTGGCACATAGCCTTAACATAATTTTTAATATGTTTTTCAACTCAATTTCATTAACACATAAAACCGCACGAAAAATGCCAAGATCATTTAACTATAAAATTCCACAGAAATAATTATGTCACAATTTTTATAGTGCACGCCCGTCACTTAGCATGTGCGTCACCTCCCAACAATTCACGAAATACATATATTCAGGGTTCATACCCTCAACTCCAAGATTAGAAGAGTTACTTACCTCAAACAAATCGAATCCAATGTCGAGCAATCTAAGTAATGCTCCAGAAATTTCATTCTGCGCGTATCAACTCTCGAACGACTCGAATCTACCACAATTAATTTGATTCAGCTCACAAAAATTATAGAAATTATTTCCATATCAATATACTAATATTTTCCAAAAAACAATCTGAAATTACTCCCCAAAAACCACCCGTGGGCCCATATTTTGAAATCCGACGAAACTCACAAAATACGACAACTCATCCAATTACAAGTTCAACCATACTAATTTCACTCAATTCCGATTCCAAATCGGTATTCAAACTCGAAGAATTCGTTTTGTAACATTATAGAAATTTCCTTCTATTTCTCTTGAAGATTCAATAATCTTACACCAAAAATGAAGATTAATTCATGAAATATAATAATAAGGGATTCAAGAACACTTATCCCAAGTTGTGTGGAAAAATCCTCTCCAAAAATCGCCCAAACCGTGCTTCAAAATCCGAAAATGGTGAAAAACCACGAACCCTCGAACTTAAAGGCTCTGCCCCAGTGATTTTCGCATCTGCGGACAAGGGGTCGCACCTGCGACCTTTACTTCTGTGGGAAAAATCTCGCTTCTGCCAGAACAGCTTGGCCAGCCATCATCGCTTCTGCGATGCCAAGGACCGCACCTGCCGTCGCGCGTTGGGCCGCTCCTGCGCCCTGGCGTCCGCTTATACGATGCCTTCCCAGCCAGCTCTCTCTCGCTTTTGCGACTTGAGTGTCACTTCTGCGACTTGAGTGTCGCTTTTGCGACCATCGCACCTACGAGTCCATTTCCATAGGTGCGAAAATACCAGAACCAGCATACCTCCAATAGTGCAACATGACACAAAAATAATCTGAATCTCATCTGAAACTCACACGGGCCACCCGGGACCCCGTCCAAGTATACCAAAAGCTCCATAATATAACATGGGCCTACTCGACGCCTCAAATCACATCAAACAATATCAAAACGACGAATCGCACCTCAAATCAAAATCTATGAACTTTGAACTTTCAAATTCTAAATTTTGTGCCGAAACATGTCAAATCAATTCGAAATGACTTCAAATATTTCACACAAATCACATTTCACATTACATACCTATTTCAATTTCAAGAATCGGATTCTGACCCCGATATCAAAAAGTCAACCCCCAGGTCTAACTTCCAAAAATTCATCTTTCGGCATTTCAAGCCTAATTCCACTATGGACCTCCAAAAAAAATTTCGGACGCGCTCCTAAATCCAAAATCACCATACAGAGCTATTGAAATTATCAGAATTCGAATCTGAGGTCGTTTACACATAAGTCCACATCTAGTCACTATTTTAACTTAAACTTTAAATCTTGGAACTAAGTGTTCCAATTCATTCCAAAACCTCACTGGACCCGAACCAATTACCCCGACAATTCACACAACAACTGTAAAGTACAATTTGAGTAGTAAATGGGAAAATGAGGTTGTAATACTCAAAACGACCAGTCGGGTCGTTACATTATTATCTTGGCTAGGAACCGAGTGGTCTCTATTGCTCATATATATATAGGGGGATAATTCGGTAGCTAATGGTTTAACCTTTTGTCTTTAGTCAAGAGTTTCGTTTTGAATAGCATGCGCTTGTTTATTCTAGTATTTATTGGCGTGTTGCGGGAGATGTTGGGGTTTCATTCCCTAGCTAACTTTCTTTTGTTGCTTTGTTTTTTATCGTAGGAAAAAATAATATTAATTTAAAGTCAATGATATTGTTAATTAATTTTCAAGTGCAAAATTGAAAGTGAAATCATTTTCTAAAAAATTGTCTTCCTAGCCAACATATCTCCGATCCTTCCCTAATGCTTTATCATGTATATATTTGTCTAGTATTTATTCATCGCCTAGGGATGCATATTACGACACACATGATATACTGACTAGGTCCTGTGAGTTTTAATGTTGCTAAATTTTTTTAGTCGTTTCTCTTTTTAGTGATGGACTATATGAAATTTTGAAAAAGAAAAAGAATGTATTACAAAAGTGCAACACAAAAAGAAAAGTAACAAAGGCTCTTCCAAAAATTTCAACTAAGCATCTATGCTATATAGTATAAATAAAAAAATATATGAATGTGGAAAATGTCTTTATTCTGTAAAATAAATTTCATGTGGAAGTCTACGTCAACCCCGCCACTCCACCTTGGAGGGCAGTTGTGACCAGGGCGGAGCTACAATAGTAGGTACGGGTTCGGGCTAACCCAGTGACTTTTTTCGTAACTCTGTATTTGTATTAAAAATTTTACTAAATGTATATAAATATATGCTGCCGAACCCAGTAACAAAAAGGGTCTTGGTTCAATGGTAAGGGCTGTGGGTTCGCTGAAAAAGATGGCGATTCGATACCCACTGAAAACAATATTTTATTTTAAAATTTAGAACTCACATACTTAAATCCCTAGCTCCACCTCTGGTTGTGACAAAGGAGAATGAATCATCTGTGATTGTAAATATATGTAATCCATGGAATGACTATTCTGAAGGATTATGTTTCCACCTAAAAGAGATAAAACAAAATGCTTTTCCATTCCCATGTTAGGCTCAAATACATAGAGTCATTCCAGATAAAAAGGTCAAGAAAGAGTTACGAGTGAGAATAAATAATGGAAATAGGAAAATTTCATAGTGTTTTCATGAAGTTGCTGAAATTCCAATGCATTTTTACATTAGAAACAAATCAGTAGAAAGAAAAAGAAAATGATTCCACTTCTGTTGATTCCACAAAGCAAATCCAGTTAGATTTTTTAGATTTGGAGACAATGTGAGAGAATATTTGGAGGGTTTAAAATATTGCTGAAATTAGGAGTGAAAAACTATAGTTTTAGACTTATAGTATAATGGTGAGATAGAAGATTAATAGATTGATGGATCAAAACTGATCCCTTGATTTGTGGGCAAGTCATTAATGTTTAATTTTTGAACATTTGTTCTATTTGTATATAAATCTGCTATATTTGGAAAAATGCTTTCCTTTAGATAAATAATCTCAAAAAAGTGATCTACGGTCTAAATATTCCCATAAAGGAACTGATAACTAACAAAGTGAGCATCTATAAGCCCATAGATTAACTGAGCTATATTTCATCTAAAATCGAACAATAGAGGCAAATTTGATTATCATCCCTTTATAAAATGATAATAGATTGTTCGAAAAAGGGCTAACAATATCCCTAACATATTGAAAACGGTTCAAAAATATTCTCTGCTAACCTTTTGGTCCGTAAATGCCCCTAACATTTATTTTTGGGCTCAAACTTACCCTTATATCTAACCGAACTAACATGGTCAGTTTTTTGACTTTAACTTCGCCATGTGGCATTTTCTTAACCCGCCACGTATATTATTTATATTAAATAAAATCCACATGTATCTTTTAAAATACCCAACGACCCTGATCCGCTCCTATTTATTTGGATGGTCTGCTAAAAATAATTATATTCGCTAGTTAAATATATAAAAAATATATACATTGATTATATTTAAAAATATGTATATTATACATTAATATTTTAATATATATATTGTACATGATATTATTTTTAGGAGAAATTATATGGTGTAGTTTTTCCTATTAATTATGATCTATAACTCGAATTTCTTAAGCAAATCTGACAATGGAACGACAGTTTTTGCTAATATTTTAGCTCTATCGTTATATATTAAAACACTATTAGTTTCCATTGAAAAGATCAAGCGAAGTCCATTAATGTGTTAAGCAGTTGGATATGTATATAATTAAAGGTTTTAAAATTTTTTCTTTCCATCTGTTTCTTTGCCTCTCCTTTAGAAGGTCATATAAATAGAACATTATCATTTATATGTTTGCAAATTAAAATTTATATTTGTTAAACTTGTTAAGATTTGCAAAATTTAAAGGAAAAACTACACCGTATAATTTCTCCTAAAAATAATATCATGTAAATGTCACGACCCAAAATCCTAACATGTCGTGATGGCGCCTATCTCAATACTAGGCAAGCCGACAACCTCAATAAACCACAATTTCTTTTAAGTTTGAAAACATAATATTTGAATTTCATAGAGAATCTCACAAATCTCTAACATAAAATACATTCCCAAAACCCGGTGTCAATGAGTACATGAGCATCTAAATGATAATCAGTCTGACTGATAAAAATATTGTCTGAAAAATGTAAAACAATACAACAACTGAAAAGAAAAGTGTCAAGGTATGCGGATGCCAAACAGCTACCTTGATAGTCTCCATAGATAAAGCTCCGAATAACTAGCAATCGTCGTGTCCAGGGGTACCTGGATCTGCACACGAGGTGCAGGGTGTAGTATGAGTACAACCAACTCATCAAGTAACAATACTAAATAAAGAGCTGAAGATAGTGACGAGTTTCACAGCTAAGTCAAATTACAGTAATTTCCAACATAAGAAGATAGGCATGCTTTCATGTTCAACATTTAAAACTCAACAGAAATTTCATACCAAGTTCGACTTAAAAAGAAGATAATATCTTTCAGAAATTTCCAACATAGTATTATATATGACAACTGCAGTGCAATAAGAATGAAATCAAATGCATCCTCTCAGGACCACAGTCACTCAGTCGTTTCATTCACAGCACTCAGCACTCGCACTCAGTAGGTGTCTGCACTCACTGGGGGTGTGTACAGACTCCGGAGGGGCTCCTACAACCCAAGTACTATAATCTGCACGGACAACTCACGTGCTATAATAACAATATCTGGATCCGCACGGATAATTCACGTGTTGTACGGATAACTCCCATGCTATAGTATAATATCTAAATCCGCACGGACAACTCACGTGCTATAGTATAATATCTGGATCCGCACGGACAACTCACGTGTTGCACAGACAACTCACGTGCTATAGTATAATATATTGATCAGCACGGAAAACTCACGTGTTGTACGGACAACTCAAGTGCTATAATATAATATCTCACAATCAGTACCTCGGCCTCACTTAGTCATAAATCTCTCCAGTCTCTCGGGCTCTCAATGATCATGAAAATCAACCCAAACAACAATAAATATGATGCATCAATAATGAACAGTAGAGACTGAGATAAAATAAACAAGTAAACTGTGTTTGAGTACAAAACAATAATTTAGCAGATAATTCAACATGTGCACGACCTCTGTGGGTCCCTACAATACCAACACATAATCTAAACATCATTTGTGTTTTAATTTCTCTACTACATGGAGAATGTACAGATAACCACAGATTATTCAACTACATAGTTCCATGAAATTTGACCAAGTCACAATTTCTACGGTGCACGCCCACACGCTTGTCACCTAACATGTGTGTCACCTCCAAAACCAATCATATAACACATAATCGGGGGTTTCATACCCTCGGGACCAAATTTAGAACTGTTACTTATCTCAAACCGTAAAATTCTTTACTCTGTTATGCCTTTGCCTCGCAAATCGGCCTCCGAATTCCTCAAGTCTAGTCACAAATAATTCGTTTCTGTAAATAAAAATTACAGGAATTAATTCCATATGAAAATACTAATTTTCCAATAAAAATCCAAAATTGCTCCCGAGAGTCACCCGTGGGGCCCACGTCTCGAAATCCGACGAAACTCACAAAATCCGATAACCCATTTAGTTACGAGTCCAACCATACTAGTTTCACTCAAATCCGACTTTGAATCGACATTCAAATCCCAAAAATTTATTTTATGAAATTTCTATAATTTTTCCCAAATTTTCATCTCCAAATACTGATTAAATGATGAAAATAATGATATATTAGTGTATGTTAACCAAATCCAAGTTAGAATCACTTACCTCAATGAATTTCTTGAAAATCCCACGAAAAATCGCCACAAACCGAGCTCCCAAAGTCCAAAACTGCAAAATGAGATGAAACCCTCATTCATATAGTACAAAATCTGATCCCCATTATGCTGATCGCACATTTTCTTGTGCGGTCACACATTCCAGGTGTTGCGGTCGCACTCCAAATTGTACGGCCACACTTCAGCAGCTCTGCACTACCAGGTTTCAGTAAATTGATCATAACTTTTTCTACAAGTGCCCAAATAATTTATGCCATACCTTTCTGGAAACTAGATTCACAGGGCTACGAATTTTGTGTTTGAATCAACTCCAAATTTCTTGTATATTATAAGATATAAGCTTTCGAAATCAGACCATCGAATTTGCGAAATCACCTTTCTGCGGCCACGAGAAGAATTCTGCGGAACGCACAATTTCAAGTGCGGTCCACAAATCTTCAAGTGCGGTCCGCACATCTTCAAGTGCAGTCTGCACAATTTTTACTGATACAACACTTTGGAAGTTTGTGGCCGCACTTCTGCACTCTAAAATGTGCCCTCCGCACTTTAACTGTACCATAACATCGTCAGAGTGTCGAAATGCCTGGACTCGCTCAAAACTCACCCCGGAACTCATTCGAGCCACTCGGGACCTCGTCCGAATGTCCCAACAAGTCTTAAAATATGATACGAACTTAGTCGAGCCCTCAAAGCACATCAAACAACATCAAAAACATAAATCGCACTCCAATTCAAGCCTAATGTTACTAACAATTTCCAACTTCTACCTTCAATGCCGAAACCTATCAAATCAAGTCCGATTGACCTCAAATTTTGTACACAAGTTATAAATGACATAATGGAGGTATTCCAATTTTCAGAATCGGATTTCGGCCCCGATATCAAAAAGTCAACTCTCCGGTCAAACTTCTAAACTTAAATTTCTATTCTAGTCATTTCAAGCCTAATTTAGCTACGGGGTTCCAAATAATTTTTCGGACATACTACTAAGTCCAAGATTACCATACAAAGCTATTTGAATTATTAAAACTCTATTCCGGGGTCGTTTACACATAAGTCGACATCCGGTCACTATTTAACCTAAGCTTTAATCCTTGGAACTAAGTGTTCCAATTCATTCCAAAACCTCACCGGACCCGAACCAATCACCCTGACGAGTCACATAACAACTGTAAAGCACAAATTGAACAGTAGATTTGGAAACGGGGTTATAATACTTAAAATGACCGGTCGGGTCGTTACATTCTCCCCCACTTAAACATATGTTCGTCCTAGAACATGCCAAGAGTTATTTTCGAGCCATCACATCACTATTGTCATGACCTAAATTTCCCCTCCGTATGACGTCGTGATGTCACCTAGTCTCTACGACTAGGTAAGCCTAACATCTGCGGAATAATGAAAATAAAAACATAATTTTTAACAACTAACTGTTCAACTATACACAGCAATCCCAAAAGAAAATATAGAAGATAATAGACATAGGGAAGAGTAGAAGGGGAATCCGAGGTCTGCGGACGCGGAAAATATACCTTGAAGTCTCCAAAGCCATCTCGGCTCACTTATAATGCGGCTGATAAGGAGCACCTGAATCTGCACACGAAAAATATGTGCAAAAAAGTAGCATGAGTACACTACAATCGGTACCCAATAAGTGCCAAGCCTAACCTCGGTAGAGTAGTGACAAGGTCAGGTCCGGGCCCTACTGGAATATAATAATAAAGCAAGGCAAAAATGAAATATCGCAGTAAAATTAAGACTGTAATTTAACAAGAAAGACTTCATAGAAGGTAACAACTCAATACACAGAGATAACAACAGGGGATCTCCCGAGATACCGTCTCGCAGTCCCAAACGTAAATTTGCAGAGGGGGATCTCCCGGAATACCGTTCCGTAGTCCCAAAGTAAATATGCAAGACAGGGAAGATCTTCCAGAATACCGTTCCGTAGTCCCAAAGTAAATATGCAGTACATGGGGATCTCCCGGAATACCGTTCCGTAGTCCCAAAGTAAATATGCAGTACAGAGAGATCTCCCGGAATACCATTCCGTAGACCCAAAGTAAATTTGCAGTATAGGGGGATTTCCCGAAATACCGTTTCGTAGTCCCAAAGTAAATATGCAGCGCAAAAATAGAGATACAACTACATCATGGAATCTTACGATTTAGACTAAGTACCAGTCAAGGAAGAAGCAGAAAATTAACTAAGCATGCTGCACAGAGTTCACATAAGCAATTAAGACACGTAGACATGTTGTATTAGACTAAACATGATAGCTACATATATTGGAATAACTCAATTAAGAATGAAAATAGATTAATACTCATTAAAATGGTGTAATTCAAAATAAAAGGAAAACAGGTTGCTGCTCAGTAAGAAAATCGGATTTTTCCACAACTAGCATGTGTATGTATTCGTCACCTCACGAACACGGCACCCACATATCATAATAGTTCCAAATCTTAAGGGGATTTCCACCACACAAAGTTAGGCAAGCCATAATAGACTCATCTAATTGATGAAATTAATGAAATCTAGCCAAAAGCAATTACATATCATAAATACAACCATAATAGACTCATCTAATTAATGAAATCAACACTTTAACAAAAATTCCGAAATTAACTCAAAAATCGCTCATGGGTCCTACGTAGCGGGATCGGGTAAAAGTCACAAAATACGAACATATATTCACTCACGAGTCTAACCAAATAAAAATTACTCAAATTCGAACACAAATCCCCTTTCAAAACTCGAAATCTTTGTTGAAGAAGTTCTTCCATTTTTCTCCCAATTTCAACCCCAAAATCCAAAATTAAAAAGGAAATTAATGATAGATTAGTGGAATATAACCAAACTGGAGTTAGGAATCGTTACCCAATGACTCCCTCTGAAAATCTCTCGAAATTTCGTCTTCTACCGAGCTCCCAACTCAAGTTTTTGATAAAAATTGCAAAACCCCCATTTTTGGAATGTTTAAATACTGCCCAAGTAAATCCTTCTTCGCGAACGCGTCCATCTCCTCGTGTTCGCGTAGAACAAAAATCCACTGATCGAAATTCCTCTTTCGCGAACGCGTAGCTTCACCTGCCAGATCCTTCGTGAATGCGTTCTCCTCTACGCGAACGCGTAGAACAAATCCTTGGGGTCCCAACTATTTCATTTTTCCTCTATGTGAACGCGTCCTTCGTTCGCGATGCTTCCACTGGCCACACCTTCGCGAACGCGAGCTCTTCTTCACGAATGCGAAGAACACACTTCCGCAACAAAAACCAGAAAATCGGCTATCTTTCCAAAGTCCAAAAATGATCCGTTGAGCATCCGAAACACACCCGAGGCCCCCGGGACCTCAACCAAATATACCAACAAGTCCTAAAACACCATACGAACTTAGTCGAGCCCTCAAATCATATCAAACAACGCTAAAATCACGAATCACCCTCTAATTCAAACTTAAAGAAACTTGAAACTTCCAAATTCGACAACCGATGCCGAAACCAACCAAACCACGTCCGATTGACCTCAAATTTTGAACACAAGTCATATTCAACACTACAGACCTACTCCAACTTTCGAAATCGGAATCCGACCCCGATATCAAAATTTCCACTACCGGTCCAATCTCCAAAAATTCGACTTTCGCCATTTCAAGCCTAAATAAGCTACGGACTTCCAAAACACAATCCGGACACGCTCCTAAGTCAAAAATCACCTAACGGAGCTAACAGAATTGATGGAATTCCATTCCGGAGTCGTCTTCACACAGTTTCGACTACGATCCAAATCCTAAGGCTTAAACCTCCATTTAGGGACTAAGTGTCCCAAAACACTCCAAAAACCAAAATGAAATCTCTCGGCAAGTCACAATAGCAGAAATAGATATGGGAGAAGTAGTAAATAGGGGATCGGGGCTATTACTCTCAAAACGACCGGTCGGGTCATTACATCCTCCCCCTCTTAAAATAATCGTTCGTCCTCGAACGAGCATAGAGACATACCTAAAGTGGTGAAAAGATGAGGATAACAGCTGCGCATATCCTGCTCGGCCTCCCAAGTCGTCTCCTCGACCGGCTGTCCTCTACTGAACCTTCACAGAAACAATATTCTTAAACCTTAGCTTTCTGACTTGCCTGTCTAAAATCGCCACTGGCTCTTTAACATAAGCTAGATCCTTGTCCAATTGGACTGAGCTGAAATCCAATACGTGAGCCGGATCACCGTGATACTTTCGGAGCATTGAAACATGAAATACCGGATGAACTCCTACTAGGCTGGGAGGTAAGGCAAGCTCATAAGCAGCCTCCCCAACACGCCGCAACACCTCAACAGGACCAATGAACCTTGGGCTCAGCTTGCCCTTCTTTCTGAATCTCATAACGCCCTTCATAGGTGAAACCCGGAGCAAGACCCGCTCTCCAACCATGAATGCAATATCGTGAACCTTCCGATCTGCATAACTCTTCTGTCTGGACTGGGCTGTGCGAAGTCTATCCTGAATCACCATAACCTTTTCTAAGGCATCCTGAACCAAGTCTGTACCCAATAGTCTGGCCTCGCGCAGCTCGAGCTAACCTACTGGGGACCGACACCGCCTACCATACAGAGCCTCATACGGTGCCATCTGAATTCTGGACTGATAACTATTGTTGTAAGCAAACTCCGCAAGTGGCAAGAACTGATCCCAAGCACCCCCCCCAAAAGCTATCACACAAGCACGGAGCATATCCTCGAGTATCTGAATAGTGTGCTCGGATTGTCCGTCCGTCTGAGGGTGAAATGTTGTGCTCAACTCAACCCGAGTACCCAACTCATGTTGTACAGCTCTCCAAAACCATGATGTAAACTGCATACCCCGGTCAGAGATAATAGATACCGGTACGCCATGAAGCCTGACATCTCACGGATGTAGATTCGAGCTAGTTGCTTGGAAGAATATGTAGTCATCATAGGAATAAAATGAGCCGAGTTGGCCAGCCTATCCACAATCACCCAAGTTGCATCAAACCTTCGTTGGGTCCGTGGGAGTCCAACAATGAAATCCATAGTGATCCGCTCTTATTTCCATTTCGGAATCTCCAATTTCTGAAGCAACCCACCTGGTCGTTGATGCTCATACTTTACTTGATGGAAATTTAGGCACCGAGCCACATACTCCACTATGTCCTTCTTCATCCTCCTCCACCAATAATTCTTCCCCAAGTCCTGATATATCTCCGCGGCACCCGAATAAATAGAGTACCGCGAACTTTGACCCTCCTAAAGAATCAACTCATGCAAACCATCTGCATTGGGCACACAAAGTCTTCCCTGCATCCTCAATGCACCATTATCTCTAATAGTGACGTCTTTAGCATCACCGTGTTGGACCGTGTCCTTAAGAACAAGCAGACGGGGGTCATCATACTGATGCTCCCTAATACAATCATAAAGAGAAGACCGAGAGATCACACAAGCCAATACTCGACTCGGCTCAGAAATATCTAATATCACAAACTGCCTGGATTAAGCCTGAACATCCAATGCCATGGGCCTCTCTGCTACCGGTAGATATGCTAAGCTCCCCAAACTCTCTACCCGGCGACTCAAAGCATCGGCCACCACATTGGCTTTCTCAGGGTAGTATAAAATGGTGATATCATAATCCTTAAGCAGCTCCAACCACCTCCTCTGACGCAAATTAAGATCCTTCTGCTTGAACAGATGTAGCAAACTCCGGTGATCGGTGTAAATCTCATAAGGAACACCGTACAAATAATGCCGCCAAATCTTCAAGGCAGGAACAATAGCCGCTAACTCAAGGTCTTGGATAGGATAGTTCTTTTCATGCACCTTCAGTTGACTGGATGCGTAGGCAATCACCCTACCGTCCTGCATCAACACCGCGCCAAGACCAATCTGTGACGCATCACAATATACAGTATAAGACCCCGAATCTGTAGGCAATACCAATATTGGGGCTGTAGTCAAAGCTGTCTTGAGCTTCTGAAAGCTCTCCTCACACTCCTCTATCCACCTGCACGGAGCACCCTTCTGGGTCAACCTGGTCATAGGTGTTGCAATAGAAGAAAATCCCTCAACAAACCGACGGTAATACCCCGCCAAACCAAGAAAACTCCAAATCTCTGTAGCTGAGGACGGTCTGGGCCAACTCTGCACTGCTTCAATCTTCTTCGAATCCACCTGGATCCCATCACTTGATACTATATCAACCAAGAATGCCACTAAGTCTAGCCAAAACTCACACTTTGATAATTTTGCATATAACTTCTTTTCTCTCAAGGTCTAGAGAGCAGTCCTCAGGTGCTGCTCATGATCTTCCCGAGTCCGGGAGTACACCAGAATGTCATCAATAAACACAATGATGAATGAGTCAAGATAAGGCTGGAACACACTGTGCATCAAGTGCATAAAAGTTATTGGGTCATTGGTCAGCCCAAACGACATAACAAGAAACTCATAGTGACTATATCTGGTCCTGAAAGCAGTCTTCGGGATATCTGGCTCCCGAATCTTCAACTGATGATATCCTAAATGTAAGTCAATCTTGGAAAATACTCTGGCACCCTGTAACTAATCAAATAAGTCATCAATACGAGGCAATAGATACATGTTCTTCACTATGACTTTGTTCAACTGGCGGTAATCAATACAAATCCGCATAGAACCATCCTTCTTATTCACAAATAAGATAGAAGCACCCCAAGGTGACACACTAGGCCGAATGAAGCCCTTATCAAGCAATTCCTATAACTGCTCCATCAACTCATTTAACTCAGGAGGAGACATACGATATGGAGGAATAGAGATGGGCTAAGTGCCCAGCAATAAATCAATGCCAAAATCAATATCTCTATCGGGCGTCATGCCCGAAAGATCAGCTGGGAACACATCTGGAAAGTCCCTCACTATTGGAGCTGACTCAACAGTAGGTGTATCAATACTGACGTCTCTCAAATAAGCTAGATACGCATCACACCCCTTCTCAACCATTCGTTGAGCTTTAAGTAATAAAATAACTCTGTTGGGAGTATACTCTAAGGTACCTCTCCACTCTAATTGCGGAAATCTTGGCATAGTCAGCATCACGATCTTAGCATGACAATCAAGAATAGCATAATGGGGTGACAACCAGTCCATGCCCAAAATAATATCAAAGTCCACCATGCTGAGCAATAATAAATTGGCTCTGGTCTCAAAACCACTAAGAGCAATCAAACACGACTGATACACGCAGTCTACAATAAGAGAATCTCCCACATAAGTATACACATAAATAAGGGAACTCAAAGAATACTGAGATACGCCCAAATACGGGGTAAAATAAGAGAACACATAAGAATATGTAGAGTCTGGGTCAAATAATACCGACACATCTCTATGGCAGACCAGGACAATACCTGTAATGACAGAATCAGAAGCGACTTCCTCTGTATGAGCAGGAAGAGCATAATATCTGGCCTGGCCTCCCCCTCTAGGGCGACCTCTACCTTCCCGACCTCCACCTCGGGTTGGCTGAGCAGGTGGGGTGGCAATTGGTGCTGTAATCATAGCCTGAGGACCCGATGGAGCACGATGTGGCTGAGAAGTCTGTGGAGGTGCACCCCTCCTAAATCTGGGGCAATCCTTCACCATATGGTGAGTGTCGCCACACTAAAAACAAGCCCTGTGAGGGCGTGGCTGCTGTGACTGGCTCGGGCCAGGTCTGCTGGACTGGCCACTAGAAACACCCCGTGCAGGAGGCACGCTAGATACCAGCGGTCCATAATAAGGCTCCTGGGGCCTAGAAGGGGCTGGAACACCACTGGCGGCTGGAAGAGCTGAATGAATGAGACGACTCACATAACCCCTACCATGGCAAACTGCTGGGACACGAGCTCCAGAATAATAACCAGTCTCTCGAGACCTCTTGTCCTCCCTCTCCTCTCTATCCCGGGCAAGCATGCCCTCTAATTTCCTGGCAATACTCACCACCTGCTGATAAGAAATATCCATCTCCAACTCCCTGGCCATACTAATCCGGATGCTGGGGTGGAGTCTCTCAATAAACCATCGAACCCTCTCTCGAACTGTGGCAACCAAGGCCGGTGCATGTCGGGCCAAATCACTGAAGCGAACTGCATACTCTGACACAGTTATTGTACCCTGGTGCAACTGCTCAAACACTGCGCGTCATGAGTCCTTGAGGCTCTGAGGGACATACTCTCTCAAAAACATGTGCGAGAACTGAGTCCATGTAAGTGAAGCTGCCTCAGCCGGACTACTCAACTCATAAGCACGCCACCACTGATATGCTGCTTCTCTAAGTTGGAATATAGTAAAATAAACCCCGCTCGTCTCCGCTATGCCCATAGTACGGAGAATACGATGACACTCCTCCAGAAAACCCTGGGCATCATCTGTAGCCAATCCGCTGAAGGTAGGTGGGTGGTACTTCTTCTACCTCTCAAGTCTGAGTTGCTCCACCTCAGAAGTTGTTGTCTTAACCTCGGGCTGAGCTGGACCTACCGGCTGCATTGGTACAATCTCTGGAACCTGGTCGACCTGAACCCGCTGCTTTGGAGTACCGGCTACGGGAGTCTGTGCTCCTCCCCCGGCCTGAGATGTGGCAGGAGTAAGTGGAATCAAACTAGCCTAAGCTAAGTTTCTAAACATGCTCAGAAACTGGGCTAAAGTCTTCTGGAGAGCTGGTGCAGGAACAGGTGCCTCAGGTGTCTGCTCTCCAGCTGGAGCTACTGGGGGCTCCTCTGTAGCAGCTCGTGCGGGTGCTCTGGCTGCACCACATAGACGTACTCGGCCTCTACCCCGGCTCCGACCTCTCGTAGCTCTAGTAGGGGGCGCGGGTGCCTGGTCATCAGATCTGCTTGTACGTGTCCTCACCATCTGTTAGAGAATAGAATACAAAAGTTTAGAATTTTTTTTTTGAAGTCAACAATTTTCGCACGACAGGGAATCAAAGTAGTGAAATTTTCCTAATAGTTCCATATCCTCCCGAAGATAAGTACAGAAGTCTCCGTACCGATCCGCGAGACTCTAATAAATTGGCTTATGACTCACGACACCTACGAACCTAGAGCTCTGATACCAACTTGTCACGACCTAAATTTTCCCTCCGTATGACGTCGTGACGGCACCTAGTCTCTATGACTAGGTAAGCCTAACATTTACGGAATAATGAAATGAATAACATAATTTTTAACAACTAACTGTTCGCCAATATACAACAATCCCAAAACCCGGAACATCATGAATCACAAACTACAGAAGGAAAATCTAGTGTCTCTATACATCAGAGTCTATCAAAAGAAAATACAGAAGATAATGGACATGGGGAAGAGTAGAAGGGGACTCCGAGGTCTGAGGATGTGGTAGATATACCTTGAAGACTCCAAAGTTGTCCTGACTCACTTATAGTGCGGCTGATAAGGAGCACCTGGATCTGCACACGAAAACCTTGTGCAGATGAGTAGCATGAGTACACCACAATCGATACCTAGTAAGTGCCAAGCCTAACCTCGGTAGAGTAGTGATGAGGTGAGGTCCGGGCCCTACTGGAATATGATAATAAATCAAGGCAAAAATGAAATATCGTAGTAAAATTAAGACTGAAATTTAACAAGAAAGACTTCATAGAAGGTAACAGCTCAATACACAGAGATAATAACAGGGAATCTCCCGAGATACCGTCTCGTAGTCTCAAACGTAAATGTGCAGTGGGAATCTCCCGAAATACCGTTCCGTAGTCCCAAAGTAAATATGCAAGATAGAAGGGATCTCCCGGAATACCGTTCCGTAGTCCCAAAATAAATATGCAAGATAGAAGGGATCTCCCGGAATACCATTTCGTAGTCCCAAAGTATTACAGTACAGGGGGATCTCCTAGAATACCGTTCCGTAGTCCCAAAGTAAATATGCAGAGCAAAAAGAGAGATACAACTATATCATGAAATCTTACGATTTAGACTAAGTACCAGTCAAGGAAGAAGTAGGAAATTCACTAAGCATGTTGCACAGAGTTCACATAAGCAATTAAGACACATAGACATGATGTATTAGACTAAACAAGATAGCTACACATATTGGAATAATTCAATTAAGAATGAAAATATATTAATACTCATTAAAATGGTATAACTCAAAATAAAAGGAAAACAAGTTGCTGCTCAGAATACACGGCGCTCACATATCACAATAGTTCCAAATCTTAAGGGGACTCCCCCCACACAAAGTTAGGCAAGCCACTTACCTCAAACCAAGCTCAGTCAATCGGTCACAATACCTTTCCCACGAATATCTGGCTCCGAATGGCCCAAATCTAGCCAAAAGCAATTACATATCATAAATACAACCATAATAGACTCATCTAGTTAATGAAATCAACACTTTAACAAAAATTCCGAAATTAACTCAAATATTGCTCGTGGGTCCCACGTCTTGGGATCGGGTAAAAGTCACAAAATACGAACACACATTCACTCATGAGTCTAACCATATAAAAATTACTCATATCCGACCACAAATCCCCTTTCAAAACTCGAAATCTTTCTTGAAGAAGTTCTTCCATTTTTCTCCAATTTCAACCCCAAAATCCGAAATTAAAAAGAAAATTAATGATAGATTAGTGGAATATAACCAAAATGGAGTTAGAAATCGTTACCCAATGACTCCCTCTGAAAATCTCTCGAAATTTCGTCTTCTACCAAGCTCCAACTCAAGGTTTTGATAAAAATTGCAAAACCCCCATTTTTGGAATGTTAAATACTGTCCCAGGTAAATCCTTCTTCACGAACGCGTCCATCTCCTCGCATTCGGGTAGAGCAAAAACCCACTGATCGAAAATCCTCTATCGCGAATGCGTAGCTTCACTTGCCAGACCCTTCGCGAATGCGTTCTCCTCTACGCGAACGCGTAGAAAAAATCCTTGGGGTCCCAGCTGTTCCATTTTTCCTCTATGTGAACGCGTCCTACTCCTCACGTTCGCGATGCTTCCACTAGCCACACCTTCGCCAATGCGAGCTCTTCTTCGCGAACATGAAGAACAAACTTCTGCAACAAAAACTAGAAATATCTGCTATCTTTCCAAAGTCTAAAAATGATTTGTTGAGCATCTGAAATACACCCGAGGCACCCGGAACCTCAACCAAACATATCAACAAGTCCTAAAATACCATACGAACTTAGTCGATTTCTCAAATCACATCAAACAATGCTAAAATCACGAATCACTCAAACTTAAAGAAACTTGAAACTTCCAAATTCGACAACCGATGCCGAAACCAACCAAACCACGTCTGATTGACCTTATATTTTTCACACAAGTCATATTTAACACTACGGACCTACTCCAACTTTCGAAATCGGAATCTGACCCCGATATCAAAATTTCCACTACCGGTCCAATCTCCAAAAATTTGAGTTTCGTCATTTCAAGCCTAAATAAGCTACGGACCTCCAAAACACAATCCGGACACGCTCCTAAGTCCAAAATCACCTAACGGAGCTAACGGAATTGACGAAATTCTATTCCAGAGTCATCTTCACATAGTTCTGACTACGGTCCAAATCCCAAGGCTTAAACCTCCATTTAGGGACTAAGTGTCCCAAAACACTCCAAAAACCAAAACGAAACCTCCCGGCAAGTTACAAAAGTATAAATAGATATGGGAAAGCAGTAAATAGGGGATCAGGGCTATTACTCTTAAAATTATTGGCCGAGTCATTACAACTATTCCATCTTACCACGCACTTACCTGGGGGTGATCCCACTTCATCCTATTCCATATAGGCCTTACAATACAACATAATTGAAGATCCTTACTTTAACTTTACTCCGTAAAACTTAAAACCCAAATTTCCAACATCCAGAATTCTTTTCAAGACACGAATCTCACATCTACACATTGTATAAGTCTGAACAAGAAGTATCAAGCCATAACCACAACCCCAAATATAGTCACATAACATACTACACAACTCGCATACTCGCAGCACCATTTAGGATCACAGTAACTACTCAAAAGTAACCCGATACTAGTATTAAACCCCATACCAAACAAAAATTCATTCCAAAACCTTCGTACACTGTTGATAATGAAATAAACACGTGGAATCTCATAACTACTCATCGGGTCAACAAGTCATGGAGCTCTCTCGCCCCAACCAAAATCATAATCACCTTCTAAGATGACTTTTAATTTTATCCTCCCAATATACCGTAGTAAAAATCTGATAGTACCCATTATAGGTCCAATGACCATATATTATTAAACACAACTATCCCACTGACATGCCACACCAATGCAACTCAAGCCACAACTGCGCAACCTTGTACCCAAAATGGAAGATGTCTCAAAGTAGAGAACTGTATTGTGAGTTCTACAAGTACCACCACAACTGCAATGCTATAAGCTTATTATATATAGAAGAACCAAGGCATACAAATTTAATAACAGTAACCAGCTCTTCTAGAGCTCACATTAACATCACTCGCACGGATAACTCACGTGCTATAATATCATCCGCCTGGCATGGTCACAGGCCTCCAGTCCAAGCATATCATACATGAGCAATCAAATAAGTACACATGTATATAATAAATAAAATAATATTCATATGCTCCTGGAATGGTATAAATAACATGCCATAGGGTAGGCATGTGCAAAGTGTGCTATCATAACTCAAATCGGTAAGTTAATGAAGAATTAGTAACTACCCGATTTATCCAGGGTATCAGCCTCTTTGTAACCTCAAGTATAGCCCAGATAGTTCTCAACAAAGGTACGAATACGAAAAATGTTATAACTTTACGCTCAACCGTCAACTCTAGGCATATCATAGCCTAAACATTTTCTCGAGTCTGAATACTTGCCCCGATGCCCGCACATGGGCTCAAACCTTATATATATATATATATATATATATATATATATATATATATATATATATATATATATATATATATATACGCACTCATAGCGCGTAGTCATCACAAATAATTAATGAAACTAATGCCTCCACTAAGTTTAAATAAAACACTCACCTCAAACAGGCCGCAACCCTGAAAAAATATGCTTCGGAGAACTCCAGTCTCCAAATTCATAGAACACATGAACCACCGTAAACTGATCCCAACTCCAGCACTCGAATGATAACACATCTTTCATGCACGATCATCCCACGAGGAATACTTTCATAATTCTTCCGTGCCACATAACAATAATTTGAATATCAGCATGCTATCAACCAGGTGCGTTATGCAATACCAATGAACATCCGTAAGTCAAAACACAATGCGCCTTTTGAAATGCTCACCCTTCTACGGGATTATCGAGCAGTTATAACATTCATCTAAATATCTGAAACTGACCATTTTGTCCAAAATTCTTGATCTTCCTTTCAAGAATGAATTGCCACTTTCTACATGTAAATCTAAATCCCGCACAACACACCACATCTATCATGTGAAAAGCACGAGAATCTCATTATAAACTCTGAGTCACCAACAAATTACATACCCTATTAGTTAGAAACCTTTCTCTTACTTCTTTCTGGAAGAAAATCACAATACACAACATGTTCCCCACACCAAAAGAAAATATCCGGCTCAAACCAGGGTAGAAACCATCAAGTAACACTTTAAAATCCATTGGCACATAACCAAGCTATCAAAACTGAATTCCTTTAACTCGACCAAGCCACACAAGTTGCCAAATCTGAGAGCAGTGCCAAAAAAAAAACTCGTAAAGCTCCACCTCATCATAAGAACCAACAGAACCCAACATACCATTACCATACTGATCCAGCATGTTACCCATTTGTCCTATTTTCTCCGAGTTTCTTTTGAATTACCCTCAAGATGACATTTCTCCTTGTCAGAACACTACTATCATTACCCACAACTCACTACAAAGACATCCTAATATAAAACCATACCACCCTAAGGCCCAAAAGCCATTGTATTCTTCTTAAGCACCACAAAAGCACCACAACCGAGACCCTCACACTGAAAAGACCTTATGTGGACTTAAAATTGTTCCTTTTTACCTTTCTTGCACTGAAATGTAGAATCCATAGTCATACAGAATTACCTTAAGTCCCGGCACCATCCAGCGTAAATAACCGATTCTAGCAATATACAAATTTCAAAAAAATTCAATTGATACATATACATTTTGAATCCATTAGAAACATTTTGAAAGTCACCCACTATGCTCAAATCTAAATTGCACCGCTCAAATGGGCCGAAAGACACAAGCCCCATTAGCACAACATCCCCCAAAGAAGTAACCCTGCCTTAACACCACCAATCAAATTCATACTTCGTGCGCACTACATCCTTCAAAATAACAATTTAATTATTTCATGATTTTTCATATTTTCATAAAGTGCAATATAACCCGCATTCAAGAAGTTTTCTTACTCAAGTCATCCCCGATATCAACCTCTGCAAGTCATAACTAATCAACAAGTAAGCCTCGAACCAAAACCAATACCGCACATAATCGTGCAATCAAATCGTAGATAGCAGACTCCCCCACTTGGCTCAAATCCATATAACAAAACATCTGATAACTCACCATACCCATACTCTACTATTGTCATAATCCCGCAGTCAATTCCGCGAAAATTCTTCACAAGCTCAGGTAACACAAACCATAAAATACCTCAAATCATCTACTAAGCTCGCCTTCATCCCCGTGACGGTCAAGTCAACTTTCTCAACTAATCCAAACTCAAGTCTCAACACATGTACCCCATTGGGAGAAAATAAACCATCCACTCAACACTATAAGGAACACACATACGTAGATTACTCCGCAAGAGATAACCCACATGTTTAACCTCAAATTGGCATCTTGCTATACCCTTTTGCAATCACAATTACTACGGAATCACTTAATATTTCTGAGTTTGAACTCATCAACATGACATGAGAATTTAATTTGTCCCACAATTTAACAACGTGAAAGATCCTTCAACACATTCATACTCGAGACTATACGTCAAATCGAGACAGACACCAAGCACCCTTTTTTTCATCAAAAGGAAAACACTTCTCATCACATTCAAACCATTTTAACACATCCCACAATCACATCATAGTTATTATATAGCCATTTAACCCCTCATCGAGTCACGAATTATTTTTGTAAGGAAATTACCGGACATATGAGTCCAAATGTACAAGTTCTCACAACCAAAATTATCGAGTCTAAGTTGTGGTCTAAACCTGGCCTCAAGTCCTCTAGACTGGTCCATCACCAAAACACAAAATACACATCTTGAACCTTGTTCATAGAATCACAAGCCAACGATGCACAGCTGATACTGAGCGCCCACATACGCACACGAATGTGTGGAAGGAATTCAAAAAGTTATGTTTCAAGCTGAATCAATTCCGCACGATATAATACAAGAAAGTGAATTTTTTTCTAAGGGTTCGGCAGCCTCTCGAAGATAAGTACAGACGTCTCCGTACCGATCCGCAAGACTCTACTAAACCTACTCATGACTCGTGAGACCTATGTAAGCCTGGGCTCTCATACCAACTTGTCACGACCCAAAATTCTAACCTGTCGTAATGGAGCCTATCTCAATACTAGGCAAGCCAACAACCTCAATAAACCACAATTTCTTTTAAGTTTGAAAACATAATATTTGAATTTAAATCTCACAAATCTCTGACATAAAATACATTTCCAAATTCCGGTCACTGAGTACATGAGCATCTAAATGATAACCGGTCTAACTGATAAAAACATTGTCTGAAAAATATAGAAAAGTACAACAACTGAAAAGAAGAGATTCAAGGTATGCGGATGCCAAGCAGCTACCTTGATAGTCTCCATAGATAAAGCTCTAAATAACTAGCAATCGCCATGTCCGGAGGTACCTGGATCTGCACACGAGGTACATGGTGTAGTATGAGTACAACCAACTCATCAAGTAATAATACTAAATAAAGAACTGAAGATAGTGACGAGTTTCACAGCTAAGTCAAATTACAGTAATTTCCAACATAAGAAGATAGGCATGCTTTCATGTTCAACATTTAACACTCAACAGAAATTTCATATCAAGTTCGACTGAAAAAGAAGATAATATCTTTCAGAAATTTCCAACACAGTATTATTTATGAAAACTGCAGTGCAATAAGAATGAAATCAAATGCATACTCTCAGGACCACAGTCACTCAGCCGTTTCATTCACTCAGCACTCGCACTCAGTAGGTGCTTGCGCTCACTGGGGGTGTGTACAGACTCCGGAGGGGCTCCTACAGCCCAACGCTATAATCCGCACGGACAACTCACGTGTTATAGTATCAGTATTTGGATCCGCACAGATAACTCATGTGTTGCACGGATAACTCACGTGCTATAGTATAATATCTGGATCCGCACGGATAACTCACATGATGCACGGACAACTCATGTGCTATAGTATAATATCTAGATCCGCACGGACAACTCACGTGTTGTACAGACAACTCACGTGCTATAGTATAATATATGGATCCGCATGGAGAACTCACGTGTTGCACGGACAACTCACGTGCTATAATATAATATCTCACAATCAGGCCCTCGGCCTCACTCAATCATAAATCTCTTCAGTGTCTCTGGCTCTCAATGATCATGCAAATCAACCCAAACAACAATAATATGATGCATCAATAATGAATAATAGAGACTGAGATAAAATAAATAAGTAAACTGTGACTTAGTACAAAACAACAACTTAGCAGATAATTCAACATGTGCACGACCTCTGTGGGTCCTTACAGTGCTAGCACATAATCTAAACACTATTTGTGTTTTAATTTCTCTACTACATGAAGAATGTATAGATAACCACAGATTATTCAACTACATAGTTCCATGAAATTTGACCAAGTCACAATTTCTACGGTGCACGCCCACACGCCCGTCACCTAGTATGCGTGTCACCTCCAAAACCGATCATATAACACATAATCCGGGGTTTCATACCTCAGGACCAAATTTAGAACTGTTACTTACCTTAAATCGTGAAATTCTTTACTCTGCTATGCCTTTTCCTCACAAATCGGCCTCTGAATGCCTCGAGTCTAATCACAAATAATTATTTTCGATCAATACAAATTACAGGAATTAATTTCATATGAAAATACTAATTTTCCAATAAAAATTCAAAATTGCACCCAAAAGTCGCCCGTGGGGCTCACATCTCTTAGTCAGACGAAACTCACAAAATCTGATAACCTATTCATTTACGAGTCCAACCATACTAGTTTCACTCAAATCCAACTTCGAATCGACATTCAAATCCCAAAAATTCATTTTATGAAATTTCTAAAAATTTTCCCAAATTTCCATCTCCAAATACTGATTAAATTATGAAAACAATGATATATTCATGTTTGTTAACCAAATCCGAGTTAGAATCACTTACCTCGATGAATTTCTTGAAAATTTCATGAAAAATCGTCACAAACCGAGCTCCCAAAGTCCAAAAATAAAAAATGAGATGAAACCCTCGTTCATATAGTACAAAATATGATCCCCATTGTGCTGACCGTATATTTTCTTGTACGGTCACACATCCCAGGTGTTGCGGTCGCACTCCAAATTGTGCGGCCACACTTCAGCAGCTCTATACTACCAGGCTTCAGTAAATTGATCATAACTTTCTCTACAAGTGTTCAGATGATTAATGACATACCTTGAAACTAGATTCAAAGGGATAAAATTTTCGTGTTTGAATCAACTCCAAATTCCTTGTAGATTAAAAAATATAAACTTCCGAAATTGGACCATCGAATCTGCGAAATCACCTTTCTGCGGCCGCGAGAAGAATTATGCGGACCGCACAATTTCAACTGCGGCCCGCACATCTTCAAGTGCGGTCTGCATAATTCCTACTGCTACAGCACTTTGGGAGTTTGTGGTCGCACTTCAACTGTTCCATAACATCGTCAGAGTGCCGAAATGCCCGGACTCGCTCAAACCTCACCCCGGAATTCATTCGACCCACTCGGGATCCGTCCGAATGTATAAACAAGTCCTAAAATATGATACGAACTTAGTCGAGCCCTCAAATCATATCAAAAAATATCAAAAATACAAATCGCACTCCAATTCAAGCCTAATGAAAAACTAACAATTTCCAACTTCTAAATGCTGAAACCTATCAAATCAAGTTCGATTGACCTCAAATTTTGCACACAAGTCATAAATAACATAACGGAGGTATTCTAATTTTCAGAATCGGATCCCGGCCCCGAAATCAAAAAGTCAACTCCCCGGTCAAACTTCCAAACTTAAATTTCTATTTTAGCCATTTCAAGCCTAATTTAGCTACGGGCTTCTAAATAATTTTCCGGACACGCTCGTTAAGTCTAAAATCACCATACAGGGCTATTGGAATTATCAAAACTCTATTCCGGGGTCGTTTACACATAAGTCGACATCCGCTCACTATTTTAACCTAAGTTTTAAACCTTAAAACTAAGTGTTCCAATTCATTCCAAAACCTCACCGGACCCGAACCAATCACCCCTGCGAGTCACATAATAACTGTAAAGCATAAATTGAGCAGTAGATGTGAAAACGGGGTTGTAATACTCAAAACAACCGGCTGAGTCGTTATAGTAAAATATATACTCCCTTCGTTTCAATTTATATGAACCTATTTGACTGGGCACGGAGTTTAAGAAAAGAGAGAAGACTTTTAAACTTGTGATGTAAAATGAGGCACATATATTTTGTATGGCTATAAATCATTGCATAAAGGTAAATTATTTTCAAATAAGGAAAGAGGTCATTCTTTTTGGCACGGACTAAAAAGAAAATAGGTTCATATAAATTGAAACGGAGGGAGTATTAAAATATTAATGTATAATATACATATTTTTATATATAATCAACAATAAAAAATAACAACAACAACAACAAACCCAGTTTAATCCTATATGTGGGGTTTGGGAGGGTAGTGTGTACGCAGCTTTACCCATATCCTATAAAGGCAGAGAGGTTGTTTCCGATAGACCTCCGGCTAAAGAAACGGTAAAAATAAAGCAACAAACAATAACAACAATAATATAATAAGTAATGGAAGCGAGTGACATAGCAAAGTAATAAAGAACTAAGAGTAATCGAATACAAGAATAGTAGTAGTAGTACTGGTAAACTCACAACTACCTTTCAACCCACCACCTTAATTCTCGACCTCCACACCTTTCTATCGCTAGTCATGTCCTCGGTTAGGTGAATCAATGTCATGTCCTGCCTAATCACCCCTCCCCAATACTTCTTTGGCCTACCTCTGCCCTTCCTCAAGCCCGCCATGGTCAACCTCTCACACCTCCTGACCGGGGCATCTATATCTCTCTCTTCACATGCCCAAACCATCGCAACCTCGATTCCCGCAACTTGTCTTCCACAAATGCCTCTCCCACCTTGTCCTTAATAACTTCATTCCTAATCTTGTCTTTCCTGGTATGCCCGCATATCTATCTCAACATCCTTATTTCAACTACTTTCATATTCTGGACATGGGACTTCTTGATGGGTCAACACTCAGCTCCATACAACATAGTCGATCTAACCACCACCCTGTAGAATTTGCTTTTAAGTCTAGGCGGCACTTTCTTATCGCATAAAACCCCCGAAGCTAGCCTCCATCTCATCCACCCCGCTCCAATGCGGTGAGTAACATCCTCGTCAATCTCCATGTTGCCTTGGATTATAGACCCAAGATACTTAAAACTATCTCTCTTGGGAATGACTTGAGTATCAATCTTCACTTCCACTTCTTTTTCATGCCTCTCATCACTGAACTTGCACTCCATGTATTCAGTTTTCGACCTACTCAACTTGAAACCTTTGGACTCCAGCGTCTGTCTCTAAACTTCCAACCTAACGTTAACACCCCCTCGCGTCTCATCAATCAGTACTATGTCATCAGCAAATAACGTACTTTATTTTTTATATATAATCAATGTATATTTTTTATATATTTTTAACTAGCGAATATAATTATTTTTAGCCGACCGTCCAAATATATAGGAGTGGGTCAGGATCGTTGGGTATTTTAAAAAATACAAGTGGGTTTTATTTAATACAAATAATATGCATGGCGGGTTAAGAAAATATCACATGGCGAAGTTAAAATAAAAAAATTGATCATGTTAGTTCTGTTAGATATATGGGTAAGTTTGAGTCCAAAAATAAACGTTAGAAGTATTTACGGACCAAAAATTTAACGGATGGTATTTTTGAGTCATTTTCAATATGTTAGAGGTATTGTTTGACCGTTGATTGTTCAATATTGCAGATTCTTTAAAACTCATTTTTAATTAGTTATGTTCTTATTATTGGGGAGTCGGACTGGTGTTAAAATATCCGCAACAAGGGAGAGAGTTGCGACTCGCGAGAGAGTTGGAAGAGATGAGGTCGAGCTTCATTCGACCCATCTCATGTTGCGCTGTTTCTTCATGTCCATCAACCTCAGTCAAACTTCAAACGCCGCTATTTCTGAGGCCATCCACCTTCAAAACAACCTTATCAGACCTCAAGGAATGGCACCTTTGGGCTAAATCCCTAGCTTCTTCTGTGGGTTCCACTTTCTTGGACCTAGACAATGGTCCAGACTCCGACCTGTTACTCAGAGAGCTAAATTGGCTCGTTGAAGATGCACTCGAACAACCCAAATCACTCTCACACCAAACCCACAACAATTATTACGATAATGCCACCCCAGTTTCAATCAGAACATCTTTAGAAGAACTATATATGTTGTGGAAACAAAGGGTACAAGAAAGAAGGCCGTTTCAATATGTGGTGGGTTGTGAGCATTGGAGGGATTTGGTTTTGAGTGTACAAGAAGGGGTTTTAATACCAAGGCCTGAGACCGAGCTGATTGTGAACCTTGTGGAAGATGCTGTTAAGGAGAATGAGGAGTTAAGGGAAGGCCTATGGGCTGATTTAGGGACGGGAAGTGGTGCACTTGCTATTGGGATTGCAAGGATTTTGGCTACTTGTGGTAGAGTTGTTGCTACTGACTTAAGCCCTGTTGCTGCTGCTGTTGCATCTTATAATGCGCAGAGGTACGGTTTGGAGGTTAGTGTTTTGTTCAATTTTGTTTACCGGCTCTTAACATGCTTCTTGTTTGAGACTTTAATTCGAATTTCTCAAGCTGGTTGATCTTTAAAGCTAATTGAATCAATTTCGACTTTTAAAAGTCTGCAGTATTGGTTAGTCTTGCAAATGTATGATGTTGGCCTCAGATTGAATCTAAAGTTTGAGAATTCATATAGCCTGACCCCGACTTGTTTGGGACTATGGACTAGTTGTTGTGGTTAGTATAGCATAAGTGGTGATTCTTAAAATCTTTGTGGCTGAAGAAAGATGAGAATTTGGGTTTTATTGATAAAAAAATCAGATTTTTATACATACTTAGAGAATTAGTGAAATAGAAGGTTTTAACTTTTGAAATGTGCGTTGTGTTGTATTGTGTATGCCAGGAAAAAGTGTTGGTAAAGCAAGGATCCTGGTTTGAGCCATTGAGAGATGATGAAGGAGAATTTGTGGGACTGGTTAGTAACCCACCATATATTCCAAGCAAAGATATTGGTGGGCTACAAGCTGAAGTTGCTAGACATGAACCTAGACTAGCGTTGGATGGCGGAGTAAGTGGTATGAATGACCTTATCCATCTTTGTGATGGGACTGTTTCAATGTTGAAACCTGGTGGTTTCTTTGCATTTGAGGTAACCAACCACTCATATCCTGAATCAAGCTTCTTGGATGATTATTTACTGTTTCATGTTTTACCTGTCACCTTATTGATTCACAATGAAAATCTGTATGAACTTCCCAATCATAATGTCTTTCCTCTTTTACCTGAAGGAAGTCCCCTTTATGTATCTATGATTTGAATAAAGCGAGGTTGATATATGAGTGAAAATGATTTTGAGCATGTCTTCTTTGATACTTCCATTGCAAAAGTATCTCTCTTTTTATTTGCGCTTTATTAATGCTCTTCATCATGGTGCTGCAGACAAATGGGGAAGAACAGAGCAAATTCTTAGTCCACTATATTGAGACTAAGAAACAAGACAGCTTTTCTAAAGTGAAGATGATATCAGATTTTGCTGGCATTCACAGATTTATAACTGGATTTAGAGGAAGATGATCTGTAACAGAAAGAGCCAAAGAAATTAAGAGGAAGGATGTGGGGGGACGAATTCTCTTCTCTTGGGTCTGAAAATGTCAACTATGATACTTGGACTTTGCTGAATGATATTAATTTTTTTATTATCTCTGATCTTGTGCAAAGAATTTTTTACTTCTCTCAATTACACACTAAGAAAAAGACACTGCTAGTTACCAAATAGCATATCACACTTAATACTAGAAAATAGTCTGAACAATGTGACAAAATACACTGCTTTCTGCTTGCAACTAATGAAACTAGGATTAGATTTAACATGATGATCGATTATTTCAGTTTTGTTGGAAGATGATCGTGATCTAACTATGTGCAGCGGCAGGAAAAAAATTGTACATCTCGCGTCTAAATATGTGGATAATGCAGTAGGATCAATAATATGAGTTGTCCTACAATTGCACAAAAAGTACATTATCTTCTCTGAAATTTATTGTACCTCAAATAGTACAAGTCCAGGCAGGATCATCTGATTTTACTCAGTTTTGTCCAAAAGGATCTTGATCAAAACCGAGAAGTGCAGCAGATAAATGCTGCCACATAATTAGGATGCTATATACAAATGGATCAGCTAAACCAGCATGTTTATACTCCTTAGCCAAGCCAATGGATGGCTTCTCCCTTGATGAGAAGCTCAGTCATCTTCGCGTAATGCATAAGGAAACCTTAAAGATATCGCATCGTGTGTTATTATCCTCATTTTTTGTTTTGTCCTGATTTTAGGGGCAGTGGATGTTGAACCGTCAAAAGAGTGGCATGCATGAATTCATAGCCAATTTTGATGCATGTACTTATGAAGACCTTCTCCATTGCTTCTTTCCTTTCATCTGATTCAACTTGAAAGGACTCCAAGTCTTTCTGCGTTTCGGAGTCTCGCAAAAAAGTCCAGAAGCTAGAGCTTGTTGGAGCCACAGCTCGAATTCTTCATCTTCATCCGTCATCTCAGCATCCAAATCCCAGGGATACCTGCTTGAGTTGGATCTCTGGTTTGATTTCTCTAATCCAACCATGTTTACGTGGAAACTCGGCCTATGCGTATTCGGTCTACAGGCCATACCCTGCACAGAGGAGATTGGTAAACACAAGTACTAGCAGAAAAGGTCATTTTCCTATCTTTTTTTACAATAATGGTTTTTCTTTTTTCATAACAATAGTTTTGATGCTGGGATTATTCTATTATTTCCACAGGAGCAATAACTACCAGTTCTTGCAAAATAAGTTGCACAGAGACCACAACATGGAAGCCAAACATATTTGATATTTTATGTTTTTCAACAGGTTGAACAATCAATTTCTTGTGCATCCTACATATAAGTTTAAACCTATATCTGACTTGGTACGAGTAATAACAGAGAACACTGACCTGACATATGGCCCATTCTGACACATCGAATATCTTGCCCTCGGCACAGACGAATGCACGAGGTATCTCCGCCTGAATGACAAGTAAATTGCGGAACATTATGAAGAATGAGCATTTTATTGGTGCACATAGAGAACGGACAAATGTGAAAAGATATAACAAGCATGAGGGAAAAATGTGGTCATCATAAGAAAAATTACATCGCTAAATGCTGACTTCAAATCTTCGGATTTGACCTTTGTCTAGTACTGGCATACCAGTTGGCCAAAGTTTTAACCGTTCGATTGAAATCCTCTAGGCATATGAAAACACAACTCATAAAGAGTTAATAACTATGTTGCGCGGACTCTCCAAAATGCGGCCGCACCCGTGTCGGATCCTCCAAAAATACACTACTTTTGGAGGGATACGGCGCGCACCCAGTGACATTTTTGGAGAGTTTGAGCAACATAGGCTAAAAAGACCAAACACCCCTGTATATCATAGCTTGATCACATAAAACATGTTAAGATATGACCAAACCAAAGGAAAGTTGCAGACAAAGAATAAGATATGACCAAACCAAAAGAAAATTCCAGACAAAGATGATGGATTTACTTATTTGCAACATTAACAACTCGCAGCTTTGTAATAAAGGTGAAGTGACAATTAAGTACATGACTACCCAAGGAAATTGAATGGTTATTTTTTGATAAATTGATTCCTATATTATCTATTGAAAATCTAAATAGACAAATAATGATCAAGTATAAGATGCCATTAAGATTTTCACCTTGCTTTGAGAACCCGTAATTAAAAAATATACTTCCAAGATATTCAGGATAATTTCTTCCTAAATGACAGTATCAACTGAACGAGAAAAAGAACCAAATGGAACACTATTCTGCATCAATCCTTCAGCACAAAGAAATTACTCTGAAAATTAATACCTTTTGTGGTCGATTAAAAACCAATGATCCTTTGTATTCTACCCATCCATCTCCATCTTTGGCTTGATGATATTGACAACAATCCTGAACACCAATAGCTTCTTTAATATTTGAACAAGTGAAAGAGAGGAAAAGCAATCATAACAGACAATTCCGACGCTGACCAACCTGGCACCATCTTGCCTTGACCTTTGTCCTATTGGTGCAGATCCAAATGTGCGAGTTGCCACATTTTGTGCAATGGATACGCCTCGACTCTTCTGCGCAGTAGTTAGAGGACTCCTGAACCATACCGAATAAGTCATTTTGAAATATTTAGTCTTCCTGTTAAAAGATCTGAAGATAAACTTTGGCAGCTTATTTATGACATGACAGAACTCGACGTAGAACTGGTGGCTTGCAAGAAAGACATCCTTTGTTTTTTAAAGATCAATCCATAACTATTTGCATCAACTTCCCTCGGTAAACATTACAAACCTAACAGGCTCTTTATTAAAATCCAAGTTTCATATATCAGTCTTAGACTTGTACCATAAAAACTTATTATTCCAGTAAAATTTCTTTCTTCCGATAATTCCAGGATATCTTACAATTTCTGCATACTCCCAGAAATTGTCGTTTCATCTTAAAAGCTTTAACGTGGATCTTTTTGGTTGGGCAACAAGTATTGCATGATATAATTTGGTGTCATCATATCAAGAATACGATGGTTCAAATGAAGGACGGCAGACACTGAATCTACTCTTTCCCAGTTAAACTGATAACACTAGTTCATTGAAACCTTTCCTGCTTTAATCATTTTATTTCAGGAAAAGATGTTGAATTCCGTTCAAATCAAGCAGTAGTAAAATTGTTAGGCGACATACTAGTGTCTGGGTCACCGGAGGTAAATAAAGTTCAGTCAGATACTTGTACCTGGTTAGAAGTGCTAGCTGATCTTTGCATTACACTCTTAGACTCTTCCTTTCTGAGTTGCTCATCATAGTCTCGCTTCTTGACTGCATCAGAAAGAACCTGAAAGCAAATGAAAGTATCAGAAAACCATAACGGTCAGTTTGCATCTCAAACAAATATGAAGCAACAATACTTTGATAATAACAATTACCAGATAAATAAAATTTTAAAATAATAATCACCTCATATGCACATTGAAGTTTCTTAAATGATTCACTGGCAAGTGAACTTCCCATGTTTTTGTCCGGGTGCACAAGCATTGCCTGAAGCATTACATAAATATGAAATTAACATCAAACTGAAGGTAAATGACATCATTGGATCAAACATGAGATTTTAATATTCTGCGTCAAAGAATGTCATAGACATTTTGAAGCCTAACTCAAATCCATCAAACTAATTACAAGGTTTAAAATCTCTTTGTTCATATCATTGTATACATTATTTCCAGAACCCCAAGTTAGTATCAATCTGACATGTAACGAGATCAGAAAGACGGCATGAGCAACCAACATCAATATGATGCATTGTAATTCGTTAAGAGGCAATTTGGATAAGGAACTCCGGTATATGTCTCTCGTACTCATCACTTGGCTTTAAATACCTCTCACACAAAGAAGATAAAATTAAACTCAGATTGACCCTAGGCTTAATGCGCTCAAGTCTATCTGGCAACACTTTGATTTGTTAGAAGGTAGATTAATCTTGATAACTTTCTAACCGAGAAATTGTACCTTTGCAAGACAAACTTAAGGAAACAAAGACAAAAAAATGATGACTTCCCACTGACAATAAGTTAATAATGTATAGATTAGTTACGTCAATATATCCATAAGAGAACACATTTGCACACATGCATCCTCATTTGCCTTTTTCCACTACGTTACTAGTCATAAATGCATATTAAACCAAAAATAGTTTATTGTCCACAAAAAAAGGTCATGACCAGGTCCTTAGTTTCCTGACTTCAATTGCTCACGTCTATTTGCACAAAATAGCTCGCAACAATACAAGGCAGATGGCAATTTTATTATCATCAGTAATATAAAACAGATAATAGTTGAAGATTTCGCTAAAAAGGTGTTATAGTTCTGAAATTCGGGGGAATAACACTAAAGGAAAGAAGAGGAGTCTGCTCTAGCAGTTTTAGATCCCACTGGAAGTCTTTCCAATTGATAATAGCTGTCATTGAACAGCATTGACCTCTTCTGTAGGCATCAGGGAGGAATCAACTACATTTAGCAACCAAGTACCAGTCACTCTAACGGAGAGGCAGCTAAGATTTCTAAGTGAATGAATGAACAGAAAGATAATACATAGTGCGTGAAAAAAAATAACACACCTTTTTCCGATATTCTTTTTTCAACAGCACAGCATCAATTTTCTTTTGCCGAGAAACCCCTAGTGCTTCATAATGATCTGCACTATCTAATATCCGCTTCATCTCGATAAGCGAATTTCCATCTTCTCTAACTACTAGCTTAACAGGGGGTTCTTTCTGTTTGGTTACAACTGATGAAGTAGAAGCTGCATCGCTGAATGTTTTGCTTTTGCAAGCGTGAACCTTTTCAGGTTCATCCACAGGAACAGATGATTCATAATCTGTGGAGAAGTCATCCTCAGTAAATGATTCAGACTCTTTATAATCTTCAACGTGTGGGCGTTCACTCAAACTGTCACACCACTGGAGTAAGTAGTTCATTAAGTCATTGGAAAGGAACGCGAGGTTTATTGAGACACCAACTCCAAGCCATCCAACTCGAACTTTAACACAATACATAGCATATATGGTAGCCATTAGTACCACAAGTCTTGCATGGTTTAAAGAAAATAGATAACCTACAAAGCCACAAAAATAAGGATCAAAGGTTGCATAACTTCTGAGAATACGGTATATCATACATACAAATTTTCCCATGGAAAAGTAAATAACTGTCGAAATTTAGCATATGGAAGCAATACCATAAGGAATGTGAAAAGAAGTTCAAAAAGTAGGATTACTCCATAGTATCTCTTTTCTATCTTAATTTAAATTTTTTAAGTTACATGTGTTCCCGGAACAGGAAAATTCCAAACAACATCCATCCAGCCCACACATCGAATAGTCCAGATCCTATATCTGCAGCCGAATCCAGCTGGCTGAGCAGGGATAATACAATTGAATATCCAAAATTAAGCATGAGTTTTAATGCAATGTAATCCATCTAAATTTTATTGCTCGCCTAACCCCCAGGTTAATAGTAGACAAATGTCTTGCCGTGTTTTCATCTTCATGGGGAATGTTGTAGAGCAAAGAAACTAAAGCTATATTTACTTTGGGTTGCATAAAAGATTCAATAAAATCTCAAGTAATGAAGAGATTCAAGTAAGCAATAATGTCACCCTTTTAGTGATATCACACTATCTAGTCGCATGTCCATTTATTAGGTCTCACTTTTTACTGAATAAGAATGGTTTCACCCATGAATGAAAAGAATACATGCACATGAAGTTAAGCAATTTGGTCAAACTAGTTGCATTAGACGGAACAAACTTACCTCCAACTATGAACAATACACCAGTAATCCAAAAGTTGGCATACATCCACAAAACTAGAATAGCAAAGAGCCCCACAATGAAAAGCCCAGGAGTGCAACCCAAATACTGAACAGCAGCCCCTGCAGCACCCTGAAAAGCAAATCAGTATAAGATATCATCAGCACCTCATTATTGAAGAGGGAAATGAAACAAGTAGGATAGCATACTGTATTTTTTCACCAAAAGGAAAGGCCAATGAGTAGTAGTGGCACAAGACTAAAGAAGAAGCTAGAAGAGACATTTTTCAGTAACCATCTATATTTTTCCTTTCTCATTCAAGAACTAGAGATGAAGTTGAAGATCATGCACTCTAATTGACCTATAAATTATAAATACCCATGACGGAAAGTTTTGAATTTTAATACATACTTCATACATTCGCATGGACATCCGTATGGCCTAAACACAGGGAAAAGAGTGGTACTTTGCTTTATGTCTAATACAACCTTCATCGAGTTGGATTTCTAAGTAATACTACAATATAATAATCTTGAATATCGCCAAGCAATATATAATTGCTCGTGTGACAAAAGAAAAAGTGAACTTATTAAGCATATAACATATATGAAAGAATCATTACAAGAACCAAAAACTGTAGTACTTGCTCATAGAATCCCCTGCGAAAGATACTTGTGAGCAAAGTCCCTACACAAGCACTTTTGGACACTACTGCAGCATTAATTTAAACAAACCAGTCGATATGTTCAAATCTTATTTCGTATGTCATTAAATGCCTTAACAAGTACAATGCATATGCAATAAAACCAGAATCAAGCTGATTGATCGACCAATTAATGAAGAGGAAGCAGATCCTACCAATTTTCACAAATCAGACAAAAATAGTAGAAAGCTACAGATAAAGAAAGCATCTAGCAAAATCACAAACAGAAATGGAGTAGAAGCATACCATGCTAAGGAGCACGTAGACCAGACATGACATCGATGTTAAACTTAGAAAACAGCTCCACATAATAACCAGCAGCGCGGCGGATCCAAGCCCGACAAACGATCGACATCCCCGTACTAAACAATCCTTCCAGTATCTGAACAAGATAAAGAGCCCTTTTCCTAGTTTTGCACACCCACAGCAAACGATTGGCCAATGCCGCTCAATAAAAATTGCAATTTTATCCCTAAAACAGCCAGCAGCTGTCCTCACAACAGAGTAACAATCCTTTTTTGATTGCAACCACATCCAAGCTTGTTTAAATAACCCAATATCCTCCATTACTAAACTAATATACACACAACTAACTTAAAAACTACAATACCCAAAAACCCCAAAAATTTCAAAATGTTCCAAACCCCAGCTATTGGTAATCATCATTTTGATATGAGAACAACTCATATGACCAAACCTGTGAAATCATAGCATTAATAACAGACATATCTGCTAACCACAAGATCAGCTCTCTAATTGAGGCACATAGAACAAAACTCAGATCATAAATTCATTAAATCCAAGCACCCAAGTAGCAGAAACAAGTAAAGACAAGATCCACAAGATTCCATCTTCACGCAGCAAAAAGTAGTATTAGATGGAGAGTGGCAGTTGGTACATGAGATAAGAACCAAAAAGACAAAAAAAACAGTAATTTGCTTCACATGTACGTTTCCAAAAAAGTAACCCCCAATAAATATAAGCACAAGACTTGGTACTTTTTTGACTTGAACAATCACAAAGTTTCCATCTTTAGCTGGGTTACAAGCGAATGTGTGTTGAATGTATTGTCAAAAAACGAATCTTGATTCTTCTTCACCTTTTCTCTAAGAGTGTGATTTTCTTATTTTGGGTGAAGAAACCCTAGGCTTTTTCAGGGAATCCTTGTGAAAAAGGTGCTAAACATAAGGTTAAAAAGTTTCAAAAAGAAAAGAAGCTGAGAAAGAGAATGTGTGTGTGTGTGAGAGAAAGAGACAAGAGTGATGATGATAGAGAGAATGTGTCTGATGACTTGTTTTTTAGTGTGTGTGTGTGTGAGAGAGAGAGAGAAGTTTAGTTTAAGGAAATCTATGGCATTTACTTGTAAATTTAGGTTAACAAATAACAGGGGATAATAATCATGATGATTGGACCCCATTTTCCACTGTTTCTCTTTTTCATTTTATTTTGTTTCTTTTTTCACTTTATCCGGTTACTTATAATTTTTGCAAGAGGTCGTGAGTTTGAGTCACCCCAAGAGCAAGGTAGGGAGTTCTTGGAAGGAAGGATGCCGAGGGTCTATTGGAAACAGTCTCTCTACCTTATGGTAGGGTTAAGGTCTGCATACACACTACCCTTTTCAGACCCCACTAGTGAATTATACTGGGTTGTTGTTGTTGTAATGTGATAGTAGAAGTTGACTCATGACACAAGAAGGTATATTTACATGTGCTCGATATATCTAACTAAATAATCCAATGTCAGTTGTTGAAAATAAAATTATATATATCGCTTACTTATGATTAAAGTAATTAATATATATATGCTGAAAACTATTTATTTTGTAGTCATTGATTGATAGTGAACGCGAATAAATTTTACTTCAAACTCGTTCATCTTTATGGACAGGAATTAGAAACCAATCCTAAACCTTTAAATGTTTTTTTTAATCTGTCACAGCTCCTATTTTAGTGTAATGTACTATGATTAGGTAAAGTTTGGTAATATCCAGAACAAATAAAGAGAGAGTAGGGTCAATAAATTATACAAGTAATTGATCCAGATCCGAAAGGAAGAAAAAAAAAAGCCATTTATGTAAGTAAACAAAGCTCGGCTGGTTATAATTCATTGTCTTCTCCATTAGTACTACAAAGTGCAGCTGGCATTACTTCAAATTGCTTGTCCCCATTTTTTTTATATATAGTTTCCATTTCATCATTTCTTTTTCTACATTTCCAAATGTCAAACTAAGCTAGCTCCTCTAATCATAATGATTGTATTCGAATAACATTTCCAAAATGTCAAACTAAGCTAACTCCTTCAAGTCTTTAATTATGGTTGTATTCGTAGTCAAAGATCTAATGTGATATATTGGGTAAATTTTACAAATGATCATATAATTATGACTTTTTTTCACCAAAGTCATATAACATTATTTTTCACACAAAAATCATAAAACTTTTATTAATTCACACAAAAATTATAGTGACCGAAAAATATAACTTTTCAGTATTATTTTCTTATTCTATTATTTTTTTGTTTTTTATTTCTGTCTAATAAATAATAACCCAATTAAAATAGGAATGACCCAACCCGACCACCCGACCTAATACACATATATATAAATTAAAATAATACTAAAAGTGAATCCTTCAAAACATGACACTTATATCTTTTATTTTTCTTTTGAAGATTTTCACTCAAATTTATAGCATTTTTGTTTCAAGTACTCTCTAATTATAGTACTTTTTATTTTTTTATTTTTTGTCTGAATCTCATGCATTCCAAACTAAATTTTTTTGTGGGGGAATAATTCATTTTTAGTATTATTTTAATACATGTATATGGGTGTTGGGGCGGGTTGGGTTGGGTCATTCGTATTTTAAAGAAAAAAATACAAAAATGACCAGTCGGCCGAAACTAATTGCATTCGCTAAATAAAAAATATATATAATATGTATATAATACACACACACATACATACATATACACATATATATATTTGGAGCGGCTAAAAAAAAAATATATATTTCTCTTATTTTAATTGGATTATTATTTATTAGACTGAAAATAAAAAACGAAAAAAAATGTGAAATAAGAAAATACTACTTGAAAATTATGTTTTGGTCACTATGATTTTTATGTGAGTTGGTGAAAGTTTTATGATTTTTGCGTGAGAAAACAAAGTTATATGAGTTTGGTGAAAAAAATCATAGTTATATGACTATTTGTGAAATTTACCGCATATATAGCTCAAAGGATGTAATTATTCATACTTAAAGTGTATTATCTCGGCATTGCTCTGACTCCGTGTTCCATAAAGGAAATTTTACCTCCTATATAGCAAATATTTACACCCTATTTATTATAAATAAAAACCCTTTTAAAATATTATTTTCTATAGCTACCGTTTATTTTTTATAGCAAAATATGTATTTATGGTATACACTACAGTTAAGGCATTAAATACATTGTCTAATATTTTTCTCTCTCATTCTTTCAGTTATTATCTTCCAAAATCACCGCATAGTATATCTAATTTCTCTCTCCACGATCTCTCTCTCTCACAGCATGTTTGTTGTCACGATCCAAAATCTACTATAGGTCATGATGGCACCTAACGCCGTCGTCAGGCAAGTCAACAGTGGTTTACCAATTTAATTGCTCATTTTAGTATTTTAAAATCATAATTTTCCTTAATTGAATAATATAAAATAGAATTTACAAAGTGAATACAAATATTTACACGAACGTCAATAATGAATAACCTGAAGGAACCCCCGAAATTCAGTGTCACAAGTGCATGAGCATTTTCTAAAGAGTACAGTAATAATACAATATTTGTCCCGAATGTAGTAAGACAGAATAAAATAAATAGTACAATGGAGATTCGGTGGACTGCGATGCGTAGCCTGGAATGCAGCTCACATGAAGTCTCCCCAACAGGTGCGCTTACGTGCCAAGGTGGTCATCAATGAACCTGTCAGATCCTGCACATTTAGTGCAGAAGTATAGCATGAGTACGTAAATCAACGCGTACCCAGTAAGTATTTAGCCTAACCCCGGAGGAGTAGTGACGAGGGGTCGACATCGATACTTACTTGAGGTCCAAGCAAATAATATAATAATCCATAACAGGTATGAAGTGCACAACAATAGTGGAGTAAGTCTGAAATCCCATAATTTTCCAATTATTTCCTTTAAAGCATAAAATTCTCAATCTTGTATTCTACCTTAATATCCCCGAAAATGTCAAGTGTCAATATCAAATAAATAAATGATACCATAAAATGTCGAGCATCAGTGGGAGATTTATCTCATGATCATTCGGACTACTAGCGATATAACGCACAATTTTCGCCAAGGTCGTTCGGCCCGATCCATAATAATGTGTACACTGTCGAGGGACGTGCGGCACGATCCATAGATGCATCTATATATTGTCGAGGCGTTCGGCCCGCTCCACAAGAAAATGAAGAAAGTTACCGAATTACGAGACACGTATTTACAATACCGTACATGGGTACAAAATGAATATAATCTTTACCGTTTCTCAAATAACGTGACCACATCTCTAAGTGTTAAGGATGGGCCTGGTATGCATATATTTATTTCTAAATCAAATTCAATTATAACTTTAATTAATTAAGCTAGCAGAACGAGTTTAAATGATTCAATTAAATATGAAAAAGTCCTAAGTCTACCCCGGACATAAACATGCTTTAGCTACGTACGGACGCTCGTCACCTCGTGCGTACGTAGCACCCACAACTAGTTGCACATAACAATAAATATCACCTAGGGGCGGTGTCACGCCCCAAACTTGGGGAGCGCGACCGGCGCTCAACCGAGAGAACCCGGCCGAGCAAGCCTATTAGATTTCCTTCTACCGAAACTCATCCATGAATAAAGAGGAGATGTACTCAATTAATCATTCACTGAAAAGATTTTATTAACAACTTCCTTTTTCATTCTCATTAGCATCTTCATTCATAATTTCCAAAATATTACGAGTTTATAGAATTAATGAAAAACATGATTTCCAAATACCAGCATTTCTAGTTCAATTCCCAACTTCAACCACAACCCACAACCTGTCTACGGAGCCTCTAAATACAATAGAAGAGTAATATGAAAATGCTAGCAACAAGGTCCCGGCTACACCTCAAAATACAGTACATGAGAAATAAAAGATACATGACCCCGAAATAAAGTGGGGCTCACCAAATCAGCTGAAAAGAGTGCACTGCTATCACTGATCAATGTCGCATGTTGTTGAACCACCTGCATCCATTAAAGATGCAGCGCCCCCGGCAAAAGGGACGTTAGTACTGTCGAATAGCACTAGTATGCATAGCTAAAAGTCCTCTTTCAAAATAGAATGTCCACATAAGAAAAGGCAACATATAGAAACAACAAGTCATAATCAACAATATCCAAATCTTTAGTTAAAACATAATAATTTTCAAAATACGAACTTCATATACAATTTTGGTTGGGAGATCATTAGCATCGATATACCACCGTATTTGTTAGCACGGAGTCCGATCACGCCCGATCGGCTAGGACATATCCCCACGAACAATGTGGTTTGATATGTGATGCGAAAGAGAGTTGTTACCAAGAGTAATACCACCATATGCGCAATATGGCGTCTAATCTCCACCCCATCAGCTAGGCCGCCTTACCACATATGTCGTGCGGGTTGACTTTTTCAATCCACAAAGGTTCCAGTTTCATCCCAATTAAGGGGAGTAATATCACAATTTCCCAAAGGTTCCAATTTCATCCCAAATAAGGGGAATAATCACAATCTATCCCTACACCGGCACGTGTAGTTTCAGGTGTGGGCCTTATGACCCACCCTTCCTCGGTTTTGCTAATGATGCTCCCAAAAATATTTTTGATTTGATTTGCAAATAGAAATATCATAAAGACAATTGTACTCACCTCAACATCTTTCACATTGTATAAATTCTCATTAGTATTCCCAGTCATTCACAATGATAATATTTCCTTGGCTCATTAGGACATTCACAAGATTCTTTATTCCTGGCACGATGACCGTATTTCATATTCCACACTTTCATCTCTTTCAATTTCAAAGATCTCCATCAAGTATCAACATAAAGGATATTTCAGAAAATCATATACTTCAAATCCATTTGAAATGGAAACTTCAAACACAAATGGTTTCTTCCCAAAGAATGAGGCATACCATCCAACAATAGAAACACACATGAAAATCATAAACAATCAATACACCATTTATTCTTACAATGCTCATCCCTAGCAATGACAATGTACCAGTTCAACACATGAGTATATAGAACTCGAATCACAATAGATATATTTATAAAGCAAAGCATTAGTTAAAGCAACCACTAATGGGCATGAATTGAGTGCAAAAGTTTTTAGGTAATTCTATCTTCGAAGTCATTTTTAAACAATTAAGTTGAGGCTCATTTCATATTCTTTATCGCATCTTCTCAAATCATTTGCACTGCTAAACATAATCATAACTTAAATTCTTGGCATGTTGGCCACACCCTATATCCCCAATTAACTTATTTCACTTCCAACCATCTTTATAGATTATCAACAATAAGACAATTCCAAATCAAGACTTTAGGTACACATATGAGCAATTAAGAGTCTTAAGAATATTGAGATTTTCTCACACAATTTGGCATACTATCTTTCATTGAAACACGACTCAAAGCCATAACCTTTTAATACGCAACCCATACTTTGAAACTTACGGAAACATTATGGAATTAAATTCCAAGAGAGAAAGTTTAGCCAACATACCTCAATCGAGCTTCCTTAACTCTAGAATGATTCGGAATTCTTAGCAATCCAGATCTATTTTGAGACATAACAAAATTGAACCATAATTAGGAAGATATTCATGGTCTCAGCTCATTTGAGCATTTTATCAAACACTAGGTGTGCAAATTTAACCACAAGGTTCTTCTACTAGATTTCCTTTACTCCACAACCCAATCCTTACTTATTTCAGCTCAACAATCTTCCCACAATTCTTATTGGTACATGCATGTATAAATAATAATCTCATACCCATGAATCATACTCCTAATCAACCATCTTCTACCCAAATTCGAAATTGAAAACTAGGGTATGGAACCTTACCTCTTAGATGAAGAACTTGTGGTTTTCCTTGTTAATCTTCCAAGATTTGAGCAAGACTTGATGAATAATTAGCCTAGGGTTTTCCTCTCTCTCTCTCTCTCTCTCTCTCTCTCTCTCTCTCTCTAAAACACTCTCCTTTCTCTCTAAATATTAGAATGTTTGCTCAAAAATGACCTTTTGCGTGTATTTAACGAAGTAGGGTCGGGTTGTAAGAACCCAAAAATGGAGCTCCGGAACAGGTTCTGCGATCACATATGCTACCACATAATGGATATGCGGATCGCATATCGGTCGCATAATTACAGACCAAAACGATCAAAAATCTGTCTCTGTATGCGATCACTATGCGGTTCGCATAACTGTTATGCGATCGTATAATGCACCGCATAACAGTTATGCGGTCGCATAGTCGACCACATAATTGCCCCCAGACTGACCCTTCTCCTGCTCACTTCTGCAGCCATTATGTGGCCCGCAGAGTGGTTTTGCGGTCGCATAATGGACCGCAGAAATGCATTTTCCGCCAAAAATTTTCCTTTACTTTCCGGTGCATTGTTCAACCCAAAAAGTATGAATCGCGGCTCGCAAGCTCGCTGCGAAGATTTTATACCATCCTCAAACACATAAGCCTACTCCGGCACCACGAAACCTTGAATTCACTTGCGAAATTTACGGGGCTTTACATTGAAATACTTCAAACTTTTCCGGGGTGTTACAGGTGGTTTCCCCCTCACAAAGTTAGACAAGAGACTAACCTCGCTCCGAAGTTCCATAATCGGCTCCCATGCCTCTCTAACGCCTCAAACCAATGCCCGTCTCTCCAAAACTAGTCAAACAAGGTGCAAAACAATCAAAATATACTCTAATACCCACAATTAATCAATTTAAATAATTTTCAACTCCGCTCGGAAAGTCAATAAAATCAACCCTCGGGCTCACGTGCCCGAATTCCGAAAGTGTTTGAAGATAAACTTTACCTATAACACCACGAACTAAAATATATTACTTATTCTAAATTCCATGTCCAATTTCGTGGTCAAATTCTAGGTTTTCTACCAAAACCCCCACAATTTCTACTAATTTTCATGTTTAAATCCTTATACAAACCGTGTATTTAACTTGTAATAGGTAAAAATCACTTACCTTGTGTTTCTTGATGAAAATCCCCCCTTGAAACTCTCCAAAATTTCCCTAACCAAGTGAGAAAATGAGGAAAATGAGCAAAACCCCGATTTTAAAATAATCTGCCCAACCGACTTTCCGCACCTGTGGAACACCACTAGCACCTGCGGAAAATCCATCGCAGGTGCGGTTCCCTCCATTCCAGGCGAAATACGCTTCTGCGGACCACTTTTCGTTTCTGTGGTCCACCACGCGCTCCTGCGCTCCCGCACGTGCGGATATCCCTCCACTTCTGCGACCCAGCTGCCCCTGTCGTTTTCCGCTTCTGTGAAGCACCCTTCGCATATGCGGGCTCGCAGATACGGAAATACACTCGCATCTGCGGCCATCCCAACTTAGTCCAAATGTTGCTTCTGCAGCCACAGTGCCGCTTTTGCGGCTCCGCACTTGCGAAAAATCCATCGCAGGTGCGGTTACAGCAGATGCTAGATGCTTCAGCATTCCTCCCAAGTCCAAACTCGATCCGTTTTCATTCCAATTCACACCCAAGGCCCCCCGGGATCCCGTCCAAACATACCAACACATATCAAAGTATAGTATACACTTAGTCGAAGCCTTAAACCACGTCAAACAACATCTAAATTACAAATCGACGGCCGACCCTTTCTTCGACTTTCCAACCTTCAAACTTCGACGAACGTGTCTGATTCTTATCAAAACATTCCGGAATGATGCCAAACTTTGTGTGCAAGTCATAAATCATAATACGAACCTATTTCAAGGCTCGAAATCCCAAATGGACATCAATAACATTAAAATCCCCTTCATGTCAAACTTAAGAATTTCTTAAACTTTTAAAATACCAACCTTCCATAATAAGCGCTGAAATGCTCCCGGGTGGTCCTATACTCAACCCGAACATACGCCTAAGTCCAAAATCATCATATGAACCTATTGGAACCTTCAAATTACGATTCTGAAGTCGTTTACTCAAAAGTCAAACCTTAGCCAATTCTTCCAACTTAAAGCTTCAGAAATTAGAATTTTTTTTCCAAATCGATCCCGAACTTCACGAAATTCAATTCCGACCACACGTACAAGTCATAATACCTGAAGTGAAGCTACTCAAGCCTTCAAACTGCCGAACGACGCGCTAGAGCTCAAAACAATAGGTCGGGTCGTTACATTCTCCCCGCTTAAACATACGTTTGTCCTCGTACGTGATAAGGACTGCTCCGGAGTTATCCAAAATCACTGTTTAACACCTCGTGCACCTACCCGTGCTACCACATTTCAGTTGATTACTTTAGCTCGAGCCAGACTGAAAATCCTCCCTATAACCTTATCTAACAAGCTTTAGAACCAAGTTCCAACTTTCGAATTTCTTTACAAGGCATGATTCTAACACACGGACACCATACCAATCACCACACGCTGTACCAAAACATGATCATGCATCTATGCTGAAATCACACCATGCACCATATAAGTCTTGTTCCAACTCTCGCAATACTGCCACAACGAAAGAGACGTGTAGAAACTCATAACCACCTACCGAATCAATAATTCATGGAGTTTCTCCTCCTGACTAGAACTATTACCTCATTTGGAATTGAATAACGATATTTTCTCTTTAATGTACCTTATATAAATCTGATTGCACTAATTTCAGGTCCAATAATCTCGTCTCACCTAGCACGAGCTGTTCAGGTAATAAGCCATCCCAGAAACTACCAAAAACTTATATGACACCCACAACGCACCAATAAGCTACAACTCGAATGTGATGCATAAGGAAAAATGAACTCTAGAAAAGGACTACCTAGCCCTCGTAACGAATGAATCAGCTGAATAGATGCTGTGAACCTACCTTTGGGATGAAAAAAGGCACACAAAATATGTGTAAGGAGTTATGCTCAACATCTCATTGTGGCGGTGTGTAACCCGATCCGACCTAATACTGTGGCGGCGTGTAACCCGATCTACATAACATTCCCGTGGCGGCGTGAAACCCAATCCGCATATAACAATCATGATGAAAACATACATATTAAGTCGTAACACTCATACTTATGAAATGACCGAATATCGACCACAAGCACGCCAAGTGCATAATACAAATCATGGGGAGACGGATAGCGTCGTACACTACGAAACCCAAGCACAACTAAGGTGAAATTAATGACCTGCATTTCGAGAACCATCCTGCTCACATAACACCACAAGCTACACGGGACCTCAACACATGTGCGAATGATCAAGCCGTCTCGCACCCACATGGCACAATAGAGATTTACGTTGAATAGGTGATGACGGGAATAACATCCCATGCCCGACGACTCCTCCGTAAGCAATGCTATGACGAACGAACACATCCGACCTGACGCAGAGCACACACTCACCTTAGTCCCACCAACGGACCTCACACCGATTCTGATCATACCATACAGGGCCAATAACCTTCCAAAGACCCACAATGGCCCTATTCATGACACATAAGAACAATCGTCACATCCGAATTAAACTCACACGACCACAAGTCAAGGAATAGGACGTCTGTCAGGCATAAACTGTCCCATTTGCGATATTACTATAACCTCCATACTTGGTTTTAATCTTTAACAATCAAGTGACTAACATGCCACACTTATACAAATCTTCATGTGGTGTACGCTCCCACGACTTTCCGCTCGGTAGCAAAGTCCGCACATCCATACCGCCAACTGTACTAACTCCGTAAGGCAAATCACAATTCGCAAACCAATACACAATGCCTCTTCCACAGAACACTATTCTCAGGCGACACTAAGATAATGCTGGCTTACTCTAAACATCTGAATTCTTCCCTGCTCCTACGAGCTCGTGACTTTCTTATCAACACCGAACCACAGCCTTGATCCTCAACTTCCAATTCCCATGCCGCTCACTGCACCCATCACACCGCTATACAAGAGTACAAGAATTCATCATAAATCATAACCCCTGAACTACTAGAAGAATGAACATTTCATTGGCTAGAAACCTTTCACTTAACTCATTTCATAAAAACCAATGCAACACGCAACTGAATTTCCAAACCGCAGAAAACACAAACCTCAAGTCGTGATCTAAGCTGTCATGACTCTTCCGGAGCCCATTTACACCACAAGGCCATTTGAATCAAATACCTCCCAAATCAATCAAGTTACGGTGAATGTTGAGCCCGCACGCATAACCACAAACCACATGTGTAACTTCACACACCGAAGGAACTGATCATTGCCATAATCATACCGATTCAACCATTACTAACTGACCCAACTTCTTTCAATTTACTCTTGACCTAACTTAGAAATATAATAGCCCCATTCATAACATAACGAACTCGATCCGCACTCATCCCGAGTGACCCGAATCGCGAGACCACATCGTCTCAATACCCATGAATCATCTCATACCTTTTTCAAGTGCATAATAACATCTCCAACTGGTACACTCATTTTGCAAGACCTTCAGCGAATCCGAAGCTATTTCTTCCTTTACTCCAATACTGCCCCGCATACCCAATGATGACATAGAATATTCCAAGTTCCGTTCGCAATTCGCTGTGAAGACTCGGTCCTTAACCACACGACGTACCCGAAATCCTTAGGCACCATACTTAAATTCTTGAATCCACTAGGACTCTTGTTGCCAGTCAACCACTTTGACCCGATCTCGAACATAACCAAACTCCTATGCTATGCTAGCGCACGAACACCCTCTCGAAGAAGAAACCGGCTGAATTCTTTCCCTTGTACGTCACATCCATAAAGCATAAACTCTGAGTCTTTCCAAAACCTGCACATGAATCGATAGGGCGGAATATAGCACACATTTATCAATTTCTCTGCTCGAATTACCCTTGACGTTTCCCTTTCTTAGTCACAAATAATCCCCCAATGCACCGATAACCAGAAGCTGCACAAGCCGACAACCACACAATCCAATCGTAGACGGTGGGGGCTCCCCTACTTAGCTTTAAGCTACCATCACATAATGTAGAGCCCATAACGATTCCTCCTCCTCATTTACCATGATCCCGTACCATTAACTAGACAAATTTCTTGAAGTCTTTTGTTAAGCCTTTCATGAACATTCTGAATAATCAGTCACAATCATATATTCGACCTCATACCAAGTAGTATTCTTTGCAGAAGCTTCATCAACATCACGCAACCGCTAACCTGCTCATAGGAGATAACCCACCTGTGGAATTCCTTACCGACATCCTTCAACGATGCTGCACTGGCTACAACTACCACGGGTTTAATAAACCCTCCTGAGCCCATGCTGGTCCACCAGTTGTACAAGTCTGTTCCTTCCCCGTTGACATCAACTGAAAGTTCAACAATACCTTTCGAACTCAAGTCATATTGCAGCTGAAACGGTAATCAAATCTTCACACCCCTCTTCATTTCAAACAAACTCCTTTATGCCATATTCAATCTCTCTTCGTACAGTAACCATCACTCCAAATAAAATCCATAGGCTAAATCACCTTCCATCACGATTCCCAAACCGTTCTACACTTTCTCAAGGCACACATCTATCCTACCACAGAATCCATATGCTAATCTGCCACTCTTACTTCGGTTAAACCATCTCCTTTAAGCAACTTCTCAACCTCTGCTTCTTATACTTGACCTGCTAGTACTTCAACCACCGCGAAACACTTTCCGCCATGTCTTCCCTCATACTTTGCTGCCCAAATGTTGCATCAAATCAAAATGCATCTCTGTAGCACTTGGACCAATAAATTGTTACCAACTCTAAGCCTCTTCGAAGATCACCTCTCTCAAGCCATCAACATTAGGAATACCAATTAGATTCTGAACCGCCGCACATCGCTATCTTTGACAACTGCCCCTCATGCACCATTTCACAACACCCGGCCCCGAATGCAAAATCAAAGGAGACCATAACATCGGTGAACCGTAATGCGTTCAGACAAGGACGACGACACCGCATCATAATGAAAATTCCACCACACTCGAAAATACCAAGTCTCGTTACTCCATCGACCAAAACCTGAACATCCATAGCCCGATTGCCTTTCCTTTGCTGGAATTAAATGCTGAACCTCTAAATGATTCACTGAAAAATCCTCCTTCCAAGTCATTCATTGCCTCAACGCATAAGCGAGCACCCTACCATTATACCAACATCGTGGTATAACAACGTGTGAACATCATAGCAATATGCGGATAGCTTCAAAACCATCAAAAATACAGTTGCTGAGCTGAAATGACAGAACATCCTTCTGCAAGGCGATGACAATAGCATGTCCGAACATGCCGGAAAAACATCATACACTACGTATGCAGTACCACCACAACTATTCGACATCCATTTGATAACAAGCGCTTCACGTCGCATAAGATTGAGTATGAAGGAAATAAAGTCCAAGCCTCAATGGAATCAAACCGCACAATGAGGAAATCAAGAAGGGAAGTGCTCCTAACAGCCCTATAACTTCTCTAAGATACGTACAGACGTCTCCGTACCGATCCACAAGACTCTACTAGACTTGCTCATGACTCATGAGACCTAAGTGAACCTAACGCTCTGATACCAAGCTGTCACGACCCAAAGTCTACTATAGGCCGTGATGGCGCCTAACACCGCCGTCAGGCAAGCCAACAGTGGTTTACCAATTTAATTACTCATTTTAGTATTTTGAAAATATAATTTTCCATAATTGAACAATATAAAATAGAATTTACAAAGTGAATACAAATATTTACACGAACCTCAATAATGAATAACCTGAAGGAAAACCCAAAACCCGGTGTCACAAGTGCATGAGCATTTTCTAAAGAGTACAGTAATAATACAACATTTGTCTCGAATATAGTAAGACAAAATAAAATAATAGTACAATGGAGACTCGTTGTACTGCGATGCTAGTATGGAATGCAACTCACATGAAGTTTCCCTAACAGGTGCGCCTACGCGTCAAGGTGGTCATCAATGAACTTGTCAGATCCTGCACATTTAGTGCAGAAGTGCAGCATGAATACGTAAATCAACGCGTACCCAGTAAGTATCTAGCCTAACCCCGGAGGAGTAGTGATGAGGGGTTGACATTGACACTTACTAGAGGTCCAAGTAAATAATATAATAATCCATAACAGGTATGAAGTGCGCAACAATAGTAGAGTAAGTCTGAAATCCCATAATTTTCTAATTATTTCCTTTAATGCATAAATTTCCCAATCTTGTATTCTACCTTAATATCCCCGAAATTGTCAAGTGTCAATATCAAATAAATAAGTGATACCATAAAATGCCAGGCATCAGTGGGGGGTTTATCTCGTGATCATTCGGACTACTAGCGATATAACGCATAATTTTTGCAGAGATCGTTCGGCCCGATCTAGAATAACGTGTACACTATCGAGGGACGTGCGGCACGATCCATAAATGTATCTATTTAATATCGAGGCGTTCGTCCCGCTCCACAGAAAAATGAAGAAAGTTGCCGAATTACGAGACATGTATTTACAATAACGCACATGGGTTACAAAATGAATATAATCCTTACCGTTTCTCAAATAACTTGTCCACAACTCAAAGTGTTAAGGCTGGACCTATTATGCATATATTTATTTCTAAATCAAATTCAGTTATAACTTTAATTAATTAAGCTAGCAGAACGAGTTCAAATGATTCAATTATACATGATAAAGTCCTAAGTCTACCCCGGACATAAACATACTTTAGCTACGTACGGACTCTCGTTACCTCGTGCGTACGTAGCACCCACAACTAGTTGCACATAACAATAAATATCACGTAGGGGTGGTTTCTTCCTCACTAGGTTAGACATGAGACTTACCTCACTCCGAAGTTCCATAACCGGCTCCCAGGCCTCTCGAACGCCTCAAACCAATGCCTGTCTCTTCAAAACTAGTCAAACAAGGTGCAAACCAATCAAAATATACTCTAATACCCACAAGTAATCAATTTAAACAATTCCCAACTCCGCTCGGAAAGTCAATAAAATCAACCCTCGGGCCCACGTGCCCGGATTTCGAAATTTTCGAAGATAAACTTTACTCATAATACCACGAACTAAAATATATAACTTATTCCAAATTCCATGTCCAATTTCGTGGTCAAATTCCAAAAATACCAAATTCTATATTTTCTACCAAAATCCCACAATTTCTACTAATTTGCATATTTAAATCCTTATACAAACCATATATTTAACTTGTAATAGGTGGGAATCACTTACCTTGTGTTGCTTGATGAAAATCTCCCCTTGAAGCTCTCCAAAATCGCCCCAACCAAGTGAGAAAATGAGGGAAATGAGCAAAACCCAGATTTTAAAAGAATCTGCCCAGCTGGCTTTCTGCACCTGCGGAACACCAGCCGTACATTCGGTTCTGCACCTGTGGAAAATCCATCGCAAGTGCGGTTCCCTCCAATCCAGGCGAAATCCGCTTCTGCGGACCACATTTCTCTTCTGCATGACCGCTTCTGCGATCAACCACGCGCTCCCGCACGTATGGATATCCCTCCGCTTCTGTGACCCAGCTACCCCTCTCATTTTTCGCTTCTGCGGAGCACCCTTCGTAGTTCGCATATGCGGGATCGCAGATGCGCAAATACACTCGCATCTATGGCCATCCCAGCTTAGTCCAAATGTCGCTTCTGCGGCCACAGTGCCGCTTCTGCGGCTACGTACCTACGGAAAATCCATCGTAGGTGCGGTTACACTAGATGCCAGCTGCTTTAGCATTCCTCCCAAGTCTAAAGTCGATCCATTTTCAATCTGATTTGCACCCGAGGTGTCTGAGACCCCGTCCAAACATACCAACACATCCCAAAGTACAGTACGGACTTAGTTGAAGCCTTAAACTACGTCAAACTACATCAAAACTACAAATCGACGGCCGACCCTTTCTTCAATTTTCCAACCTTCAAACTTCGAGGAACGCGTCCGATTCTTATCAAAACATTTCGGAATGACGCCAAAATTTACGCGCAAGTCATAAATCACAATACAAACCTATTCCAAGGCTCGAAATCCCAAATGAATATCGATAACATCAAAATCCACTTCAAGTCAAACTTAAAAATTTCTTAAGCTTTTAAAATAGCAACCTTTCATAATAAGCGCCGAAATGCTCTCGGGTGGTCCGATACTCAACCCGAACATATGCCCAAGTCCAAAATTATCATACGAACCAATTGGAACCTTCAAATTACGATTCCGAGGTTGTTTACTCAAAAGTCAAACCTTAGTCAATTCTTCCAACTTAAAGCTTCAGAAATTAGAATTTTCTTTCCTAATTGATGTCGAACTTCATGAAATTCAATTTCAACCACACGTACAAGTCATAATACCTGAAGTGAAGCTACTCAAGGTCTCAAAACACTGAACGACGTGCTAGATCTCAAAACGATCGGTCAGGTTATTACATTTGTCTTCCCCATTGTTGAACCACGATTCTCCCCATTGTCTTCCCCAAGATTATAGTTCTCTCATAGCGCTATTGTCTCTCTCAATTTTTAACTTTTTTTCTCCAAAAAGTTGTGGTAAGTGTGAATTGTTTTAGATTTTTGGCATGTTAAAGCTTCTTCTTTTTCTCTTCAACATTATTTTTAAAAATATTCACCATTGTTAGGTTTTCTGCAGAATACTTTAAATTTCCTCTTCAATGGCTGATTCAACAACTCCGAAGAGGGTTACCCGAGGTATACCCACTAAAGCACTCAATTTCGAAGAGCCATCTTTCGATTTGCAAATCACTCAAGAGGAACTTGTATTTTCAGGTTCATCAGCAACCATTGAAACCGAAAGGAGAACAAAAATATGTAATGACCCTATGAAACAAGGTCAAGATGAGAAATCTTCGAAAGAATCAACACTTCCGGATGTGGAAAAGAGAAAAAAACTTATGGATGATGCTTCTGGGAGCAAGGGAAAAGAGGTCGCTAAAGGAAGTAGCTCGGAAACACAGAACGACAAGGTAATTGTAGATGTATTTATATGTATTCGAGCAGCATTCAATTTAGTAATCTAAACTTAAATAATTCATGTCATGACCCAAACTTCCTCCGTGTAACGTCGTGACGGCACCTAGTCTCTACGACTAGGTAAGCCTAACAAATTGCGGAATATAACAAAAACGAAAGTAAAATTTGGCAACTAACAGCAGTGGATAACTAAATAACTAATAACAATGTTGCTCGACTTGTGCAATAACCAATACACTATAATACACAGTCTTCCCAAAACCTGAAACATCATAAGTCACAAGCTACAAAAGGAAACTAGTATCTCTATACACCAGAGTCTAGCAAAAGAAGTACGGAAGGTAAATGACATAGGAGAGAATAGAGGGGGACTCTGAGGTCTACAGACGCGGAAGATATACCTTGAAGTCTCCGTACAACAGCAAGCACTCTCAGCTAGTAGCGGGGATGATAAGAAGCACCTGGATCTGCACACAAAAACATGTGCAGAAGAGTAGCATGAGTACACCACAATGGTACCCAGTAAGTGCCAAGCCTAACCTCGGTAGAGTAGTGACGAGGTCAGGTCAGGCCCACTAGTATATAATAAATAAAGCAGGAAAATATAACAATATAATAAGAGACTGGAATTTAACAAAAAGAAAACACATCGATATAACAATGCAACACACAAGAATAAACAACAGGGGATTTCCCAAGATACCGTCTCGTAGTCCCAAAATAAATATGCAGGGAGAACTCCCGAGGTAACGCATCGTAGTCTCAAAAGTAAATATACAGGGAGAACTCCCAAGGAACTGCCTCGTAGTATCAAAAGTAAATATGCAAGGAGAACTCCCGAGGAACCGCCTCGTATTCTCAAAAGTAAATATGCAGGGAGAACTCCCGAGGAACCACCTCGTAGTCTCAAAAGTAAATATACAGGGAGAATTCCCGAGGAACCGCCTCGTAGTCTCAAAAGTAAACACACAGCTCAATTGAGAAAATCCCATAGTTAACAGCAAGAATTCTACAGTTAAGACTGATAAAGAACAAGGAAAAATGGGAAAATCAACTAGGCATGCTTCAGAGAGTTCAAATAAGCAGTTAAAACACGTAGACATGCGATATCAGGCTAATCAGGATAATTACGCATGTTGGAATAGCTCAATTAAGAATGAAAACAGACTAATACTCATTTAAACGGTATAACTCAAATTAAAGGAAAAACATATTACTACTCTGTAAAATAAATCGGGGTTTTCAACAAATAGCCCGTGTACGTACTCGTCACCTCATGTACATGGTGCTCACATATCACAACAGTACTAAATCCTAAGGGGATTTCCCCCACACAAGGTTAGGCAAGACACTTACCTCGAACCAAGCTCAATCAATCAGTGACAATGCCTTTTCCACGAATTTCCGACTCCGAATGGCCCAAATCTAGCCAAAATAAATTACATAACATAAATATAACTACAAGGAACTAATCTAGCTAATGAAATCAAAGCTAAAGAAAGAAATTAGAAAATCGCCCTAAAAAGCCTCCCCGGCCCCACGTCTCGGAATCGAAAAAAAGTCACAAAATATGAACACCCATTCACTCACGAGTTTACTCTTGCCAACATTATCCAAATCCGACGCAAAAATCTTGATCAAAATCCAAAAACTCGGCCTAAGAACTTTTCTCAAAATTTCCTCAATTTTCCACCCCAAATCACTAATTAAATGATGAAATTAAAGACTTAATCATGGGAATTAACCAAAACTAGGTAAGAATCACTTACCCCAAACACCCACGTGAAAATCTCTCCAAATATCGCCTAATTCCGAGCTCTCAAGTCCAAATGGTGAAAAATGACATAAACCCTCGATTTTGAACTTTTAAATCTGCTGAGGTGTTCCCTTCTTCGCGAACGCGGCCACTCTCTCGTGTTCGCATATAACAAAAATTCCACTGACCAAATTTACTCCTTCGTGAATGTGAGGGACCTCGCACGAACGCGTACCTTTCACTTCCTGGTCCTTTGCAAATGCGATACCCACTACGCGAATGCGTAGACCAAATGCCTGGGGTCCCCAGCTGCCTCACTTCCTCTACGCGAACGCGTGCCACTCTTCGCGTTCGCGATGCTTTCATTGACCATACCTTCGCGAACGTGGGCTCCTTTGTGCAAACGCGAAAAACATACTTGAGCTGGCCTCTCAGATGCCCTACGTGATCGCGAGACCTCTCTCACGAACGTGATGAAGAAATGTCTGCAACAAAAACACCAGAAATCTGCTATCTTTTCTTAAGTTCAAAAGGTCCGTTAACCATCCGAAATCAACCCGAGGCCCCCGGGACTGCAACCAAACATACCAACAAGTCCTAAAATACCATACAAACTTAGTCGAGCCTTCAAACCACATTAAACAATGCTAAAATCACGAATCATCCTCCGATTCAAACTTAAAGAACTTGAAACTTCCAAATTCGACAACCGATGCCGAAACCAACCAAACCACGTTCGATTGACCCCAAATTTTGCACACAAGTCGTATTCAACCCTACGGACCTATTCCAACTTCCAGAATCAGAATTCGACCCCGATATCTAAAATTCCACTACCGGTCAAAATCTCCAAAACTTTAACTTTCGCTATTTCAAGCGTAAATGAGTTACGGACCTCCAACACAATCCGGACATGCCCCTAAGTCCAAAATCACCTAACGGGGATAACAAAACCAACGAAACTCCATTCCCGTCTTCACATTGTTTCGACTACGGTCCAAAACGTAAGGCTTAAGCCTCGGTTTAGGGACTAAGTGTCCCAAAACACTCCAAAAACCAAAATGAAACCTCCCGGTAAGTCACAATAGCAGAAATAGGCATAGGGGAAGCAATTAATAGGGGATCGGGTTATAACTCTCAAAACGACCAGTCGGGTCATCACATCCTCCCCCTCTTAAAACAATCGTTCATCCTCGAATGAGTATAGAGAAATACTTGAAGCTGTGAAAAGATGAGGATAACGGCTGTGCATATGCTGCTCGATCTCCCAAGCTGCCTCCTCGACCGGCTGACCCTTCCACTGAACCTTTAGTGAAGCAATGTTCTTTGACCTTAGCTTTCTGACCTGCCTTTCCAAAATAGCCACTGGCTCCTCAACATAAGATAGTCCTTGTCCAACTGGACTGAGCTGGAATCCAATACATGAGCCAAATTATCGTGATACTTTCGGAGCATAGAAACGTGGAATACCGGATGAACCCCTGCAAGACTGGGAGGCAAGGCAAGCTCATAATCAACTTCCCCAACTCGCCACAACACCTCAAATGGGCTGATAAACCTTGGGCTCAGCTTGCCCTTCTTCCCGAAGCTCATAACACCCTTCATAAGCAAAACCCAGAGCAAGACCCGATCTCCAACCATGAATGCAACATCACGAACCTTCCGATCCGCATAACTCTTCTGTCTGGACTGGGCTGTGCGAAGTCGATCCTGAATCACCTTCACCTTATCCAAGGCATCCTGAACCAAGTCCGGACCCAATAATCTAGCCTCGCCCAGCTCGAACCAACCCACTGGAGACCGACAAATCCTACCATACAGAGCCTCATACGGTGCCATCTGGATGCTCGACTGATAGCTGCTGTTGTAGGCAAATTCCGCAAGTGGCAAGAACTGGTCCCATGACCCTCCAAACTCCATCACACACGCACAGAGCATATTCTCTAATATTTGAATAGTGTGCTCTGACTGTCCGTCTGTCCGAGGGTGAAATACTGTGCTCAGCTCCATTCTAGTACCCAACTCATACTGTACGGCTCTCCAGAACCGTGACGTAAACTGCGTACCCCGATCAGAGATAATAAATACCGGTACGCCGTGAAGCCTGACGATATCATAGATATAAATTCGAGCCAACTGCTCAGAAGAATAGGTAGTCATCACAAGAATGAAATGAGCTGACTTGGTCAGTCTATCCACAATCACCCAAACCGCATCAAACCTCCGCTGAGTCTGTGGGAGTCCAATAATGAAATCCATAGTGATCCGCTCCTATTTCCATTCTGGAATCTCTAACTTCTGAAGCAACCCACCCGACCGCTGATAATCATACTTCACCTGCTGGAAATTTAGGCACCGAGCCACATACTCCACTATCTCCTTCTTCATTCTACTCCACCAGTAATGCTGCCTCAAGTCCTGATACCTCTTTGCGGCACCCGGATGAATGGAGTACCATGAGCTATGAGCCTCCTGAAGAATCAACTCACACAAACCATCTATATTAGGCACACATAGCCTGCCCTGCATCCTCAATGCGCCATCATCCCCAATAGTGACCTTCTTAGCATCACCCTATTAGACCGTGTCCTTAAGGACAAGTAGGTGGGGGTCATCATACTGACGCTCCCTGATACGATCATAAAGAGAAGACCGAGAGACCACACAAGCCAACACTCGACTCGGCTTAGAAATATCCAATCTCACAAACTGGCTGGCTAAGGCCTAAACATCCAATGCTAAGGGTCTCTCTGCTGCTGGAAGATATGCTAAACTCCCCAAACTCTCCGCCCGGTGACTCAAAGCATCGGCCACCACATTGGCCTTCCCCGGGTGGTACAAAATGGTGATATCATAGTTCTTAAGTAGCTCCAACCACCTCCGCTGACGCAAATTAAGATCCTTTTGCTTGAACAGATGTTGCAAACTCTGATGATCGGTGTAAATCTCACAAAGAACACCGTACAAGTAGTGGCACCAAATCTTCAGGGCATGAACAATAGTTGCTAACTCATGGCTGTGTATAGGATAGTTCTTCTCATGCACCTTCAGCTGTCTGGACGCGTAGGCAATCACCCTACCGTCCTTCATCAACACCGCGCCAAGACCAATCCGCGATGCATCATAATATATAGTGTAGGACCCCGAACCTGTAGGCAATACCAAAACTGGGTGTAGTTAAAGCTGTCTTGAGCTTCTGAAAGCTCTCCTCATACTCCTCTGTCCACCTGAACGGAGCACCCTTCTGGGTCAGTCTGGTCATAGGTGCTGTAATAGATGAGAATCTCTCTACAAAACGACGGTAATACCTCGCCAAACTAAGGAAACTCCGGATATCCGTAGCTGATGATGGTCTAGGCCAACTCTGCACTGCTTCCACCTTCTTTGGATCCACCTGGATCCTATCACTTGATACTACATGACCCAAGAATGCCACCGAGTCTAGCCAAAACTCACACTTTGAAATTTTTGCATATAACTTCTTTTCTCTCAAGGTCTGAAGCACAGTCATCAGGTGTTGCTCATGATCCTCCCGAGTTTGGGAGTACACCAGAGTGTCATCAATAAACACGATGACGAAGGAGTCAAGATAAGGCAGGAACACACTGTGCATCAAATGCATAAAAGCTGGTGGGTCATTGGTCAGCCCAAAAGACATAACAAGAAACTCATAGTGACCATACCGAGTCATGAAAGCAGTCTTCGGGATATCTGGCTCCCAAATCTTCAACTGATGATAGCCGGAACGTAAATCAATCTTGGAAAATACCCTAGCACCCTGTAGCTGATCAAATAAATCATCAATACGAGGCAATGGATACATGTTCTTCACTGTAACTTTGTTCAACTGTCGGTAATCAATACACATCCGCATAGAACCATCCTTCTTCTTTACAAATGAGATAGGAGCACACCAAGGTGACACACTAGGCCGAATAAAGCCCTTATCAAGCAATTCTTGTAACTGTTCCTTCAACTACTTCAACTCAGGAGGATCCATACGATACGGAGGAATAGAGATGGATTGAGTGCCGGGCAAAAAATCAATGCCAAAATCAATATCTCTGTCGGGCGGCATGCTCGGAGAATCAGCTGGAAATACATCTCGAAAGTACCTCATTACTTTGACTGACTCAACTGTAGAGGTATCAATACTGACATCTCTCACATAAGCTAGATACACGTCACACCCCTTCTCAACCATTCGTTGATCTTTAAGAAATGAAATAACTCTGCTGGGAGTATACTCTAAAGTACCTCTCCACTCAAATCGCATTAAACCTAGCATAGCTAGCGTCACAGTCTTAGCATGACAATCAAGAATAGCATGATGGGGTGACAACCAGTCCATGCCCAAGATAACATCAAAGTCTACCATGCTGAGTAATAATAAATCTGCTCTGGTCTCAAAACCACTAAGAGTAATCAAACACGACCGATACACGCAGTTCACAATAAGAGAATCTCCCACAGGAGTAGACACATAAATAAGGGAACTCAAAGAATCCCGAGATACGCCCAAATACGGGGCAATATAAGAGGACATATAGGAATATGTAGAGCTTGGGTCAAATAATACCGACACATCTCTATGACAGACCAGAACAATACCTGTAATGACAGAGTCAGAAGCAACTGCCTCTGTACGAGCCGAAAGAGCATAATATCTGGCCTGGCCTCCCCCTCTAAGGCAACCTCCACCTCGAGTTGGTTGAGTAGGTGAGGCGGTAGTTGGTGTTGGAATCATAGCCCGAGGACCCGGTGGAGCACGTGGTGGCTGAGAAGTCTGTGGAGGTGCAACCCTCCTAAATCTGGGGCAATCCCTCACCATATGGCGAGTGTCGTCACACTCAAAACAAGTTCTCGGAGAGCATGACTGCTGTGACTAGCTCGGGCCAGCTTTGCTGGACTGGCCGCTAAAAGCACCTCGTGCAGGAGGCATACTAGACACTGGCGGTGCATAATAAGGCTCCTGGGACCTAGAAGGGACCGGAATACCACTGGCGACTGGAAGAGCTAAATGAATGGGGCAACTCACATAACCCCTACCATGGCGAGCTGCTGGGGCACGAGCTCCAGAATAAACACCAGTCTCTCGAGACCTCTTGGCCTCTCTCTCATCTCTGTCCCAGGCAAGCATGCCCTCCAATCTCCTGTCAATACTCACAACCTGCTGATAAGAGATATCCATCTCCAACTCCCTAGCCATACTGATCTTGATGTCAGGGTAGAGTCCTTCAATAAAGCGACGAACCTTTTCCGAAACTATAGCAACCAAGGCCGGTGCATGCCGGGCCAAATCACTGAAATAGACTGCATACTCTGGCACAGTCATAGAACCCTGGCGCAACTGCTCAAACTCCACGCACCATGCATCCCTAAGGCTCTGAGGGACATACTCTCTCAAAAATATATCCGAGAACTAAATCCATATGAGTGAGGCTGCCTCGTCCGGACTACTCAACTCATAAGCACGCCACCACTGATAGCTTGCTCCTCTAAGCTGGAAAGTAGTAAAAGAAACTCCACTCGTCTCCACTACGCCCATAGTACAGAGAATACGATGACACTCCTCCAGAAAACCCTGAGCATCATTTGTAGCTGATCCACTGAAGGTAGGTGGGTGGTACTTCTTGTACCTCTCAAGTCTGAGCTACTCCGCCTCAGAAGTGGCTGTCCTAGTCTCGTGCTGAACTGGAGCTACCAGCTACATCAGTATAATCTCTGGAACCTGGTCGGCCTGAACCCGCTGCTCTGGAGTATCGGCGATGAGAGTCTGTGCTCCTCCCCCGGCCTGAGATGTGGCAGGACCAAGTGGAATCAATACATCTTGAGCTAAGGTGCTAAACATGCTCAGAAACTGGGCTAGGGTCTCCTGGAGAGCTGGTGCAGCAACAGGTGCCTCAGGTGTCTGCCCTCCAACTGGAACTACTGGGGGCTCCTTTGTGGCAGCTCGTGCGGGTGCCCTGGCTGCACCGCGTGGACGTCCTCGGTCTTTACCCCGACCCCGGCCTATCGCGGCTCTAGTAGGGATCACGGGTGCATGTCATCAGATCCGCCTGTACGTGTCCTCATCATCTCTGAGAGAATAGAATACAAAAGTTTAGAATTTTGTTTTTTGATGTCGACAAATTTCCCATGACAAGGAATCAAAGAAGTATAACTTTTCCTAATAGTTCCATAGCCTCCCGAAGATAAGTACAGACGTCTTCGTACTGATCCGCAAGACTCTAATAAACAGGCTTGTGACTCACGACACCTATGAACCTAGAGCTTTGATACCAACTTGTCACGACCCGAACTCCCTCCGTGTAACGTCATGACGACACCTAGTCTCTACGACTTGGTAAGCCTAACAAATTGTGGAATATAACAAAAACGAAAGTAAAACTTGGCAAATAACAGTAGTGGATAACTAAATAACTAATAACAATGTCGCTCAGCATGTGCAATAACCAATACACTATAATACACAGTCTTCTCAAAACCCGAAACATCATAAGTCACAAGCTACAAAAGGAAACTAGTATCTCTATACACCAGAGTCTAACAAAAGAAGTACGGAAGGTAAATGACATAGGAGAGAATAGAGGGGGACTCCGAGGTCTGCGGACGCGGCAGATGTACCTTAAATCTCCGTACAACAGCAAGCACTCTCAGCTAGTAGCGGGGCTGATAAGAAGCACCTGGATCTGCACACAATAACATGTGCAGAAGAGTAGCATGAGTATACCACAATGGTATCTAGTAAGTGCCAAGCCTAACCTCGGTAGAGTAGTGACGAGGTCAGGTCAAGCCTACTGGTGTATAATAAATAAAGCAGGAAAATATAGCAATATAATAAGGGAATGGAATTTAACAAAAAGAAAACACATTGATATAACAATGCAACACACAGGAATAAACAACAGGGAATTTCCCGAGATACCGTCTCGTAGTCCCAAAATAAATATTCAGGGAGAACTCCCGAGATACCGCCTCGTAGTCTCAAAAGTAAATATAAAGAGAGAACTCCCGAGGAACCGCCTCGTAGTCTCAAAAGTAAATGTGTAGGGAGAACTCCCGAGGAACCGCCTCATAGTCTCAAAAGTAAATATGCAGAGAGAACTCCCGAGGAACTGCCTCGTAGTCTCAAAAGTAAATATGCAGGGAGAACTCCCGAGGAACCGCCTCGTAGTCTCAAAAGTAAACACACAGCTCAACCAATAAATACCATAGTTAACATCAAGAATTCTATAGTTAAGACTGATAAAGAACAAGGAAAAATAGGAAAATCAACTAGGCATGCTTCACAGAGTTCAAATAAGCAGTTAAAACACGTAGACATGCAATATCAGGCTAATCAGGATAACTACGCATATTGGAATAACTCAATTAAAAATGAAAACAGACTAATACTCATTTAAACGGTATAACTCAAATTAAAGGAAAAACATATTACTACTTAGTAAAATAAATCAGGGTTTTTCAAAACATAGCCCGTGTATGTACTCGTCACCTCACGTACATGGCGCTCACATATAACGACAATACCAAATCCTAAGGGGATTTCCCCCACACAAGGTTAAGCAAACCACTTACCTCGAACCAAGCTCAATCAATCGATGACAATTCCTTTTTCATGAATATCCGACTCCGAATGGCCCAAATATAGCCAAAATCAATTACATAACATAAATATAACTACAAGGAACTAATCTATCTAATGAAATCAAAGCTAAATCAAGAAATTGGAAAATCGCCCTAAAAAGCCTCCTCGGGCCCACGTCTCTAAATCGGGTAAAAGTCATAAAATACGAACACCCATTTACTCACGAGTTCATTCGTGCCAAAATTATCCGAATCCAATGCCAAAATCTTGATCAAAATCCAAAAACTCAGCCTAAGAACTTTTCTCATATTTTCCCCAATTTTCCATCCCAAATCACTAATTAAATGATGAAATTAAAGACATAATCATGAAAATTAACCAAAACTAGGTAAGAATCACTTACCCCAAACACCTACGTGAAAATCCCTCCAAAATCGCCTAATTCCGAGCTCTCAAGTCCAAGTGGTGAAAAATGACATAAACCCTCGATTTTGAACTTTTAAATCTGCCCATGTGTTCCCTTATTCACGAACGCGGCCACTCTCTCGCGTTCGTGTATAACAAAAATTCCATTGACCAAATTTCCTCTTTCGCGAACATGAGGGACCTCTCGCGAACGCATACCTTTCACTTCCTGGTCCTTCGCGAATGCGATACCCACTACGCGAAAGCATAGACCAAATGAATGGGGTCCCCAGCTGTTTCACTTCCTCTACGCGAACGCATTCCACTCTTTGCATTCATGATGCTTCTACTGACCATACCTTCACGAACGCGGGCTCCTTTGCGCGAACGCAAAGAACAAACTTGAGATGGACTCCAAGATGCCCTATGCGATCGCGAGACCTCTCTCGCGAACGCGATGAAGAAATATCTGCAACAAAAACACCAGAAATCTACTATCTTTTCTTAAGTTCAAAAGGCCCGTTAACCATCCGAAATCAACCCGAGGCCCTCGGAACCTCAACCAAACATACCAACAAGTTCTAAAATAGCATACGAATTTAGTCGAGCCCTCAAAACATATTAAACAATGCTAAAATTACGAAACATCCTCCGATTCAAACTAAAAAACTTGAAACTTTAAAATTCGACAACCGATGCTGAAACCAACCAAACCATGTTTGATTGAATCCAAATTTTTCACACAAGTCATATTCAACCCTACGGACCTATTCCAACTTCCAGAATCAGAATTTGACCCCGATATAAAAAATTCTACTACCAGTCAAAATCTCCAAAACTTCGGCTTTTGCCATTTCAAGCCTAAATGAGTTATAGACCTCCAAAACACAATCCAGACATGCCCCTAAGTCCAAAATCACCTAACGGAGCTAATAGAACCGACAGAACTCCATTCTGGAGTCGTTTTCATATAGTTCCGACTACGGTCCAAAACCTAAGACTTAAACCTCTATTTAGGGACTAAGTGTCCTAAAATACTCCAAAAACTAAAACGAAACCTTCCGGCAAGTCACAATAGCAGAAATAGGTACGGGGGAAATAGTTAATAGGAGATCGGGGCTATAACTTTAAAAACGACAGTTCGGGTCATCACAATTCATCCAGTAACAATTCAATACACCAAGAAATCAATATTGAATGTATATCACCAGGTTAATTACTACTATGTATTGAAATCAATCTTTTTGATTATATCACCAAGTTAATTGTTGCTATATACTGAAGCAGCAAGAGCATGATCGAGGGAAGACTGGTGTGCAGTTAAGCTTCTGCTCATCTTTCTAGAAGCTTAACATTGAATGTTATGTTCCTAGTTGTGAATTGATAATGGCATAATTTTCTTCCGGTAAATTGACATAGTTTTATTCTCCATTTCTCTGTTTTGTCTGAGATGCGAATTTAGGCGGCCCCAGGAAGTGCACTTCAGTTTTAAACTCTGGACAATTTTCAACTTACTGTTACAAGCAAATAATTAGTATTGAATGTATTGCATATTTACAACATAGTATTGCATATTTACTAATTGAGAACATCGTGAAGATAAATACCATTTGAATATGTTTTCTGAAAAAAAATATCATTTGGTTCATTATTTGAGTTATTCACAATTTTTATATTCCTATTCAATCCTTTTTCTAATGCTTGTATCATTTATAATCTTATATATATGCATTGTGTTTAACTGTTGTCAATATACTTTTTCAGGGATTGTGGTTTGTATGTCGCAACATATGCAGAGTATTTGAGCACTTTTGGATTGGTTCCACAAACAACCTTTGATGCTAATTTACTCTGTCAAATATATGGTGCCCTCCTTTAGGACTATGCTATGCGGAAGTTAGACGCCGATGCGATAAGCGACAATAAATCACCCACAAAGATTGTTAGAAAAATCACAGAATACTTCTGTGAAGATAGTTTTAGAATAATTTTCTGTTATACATATTGTATTTTCAACGTATTGCTGAATTGATCATGGTTTTATGCAACCTTTTTGGTTTTGAATACATGAATGTCTTCTTGTCTTAATGCAACTATCACTCGGAATACATTCAATTTATTTTTTATATGCCTATGTATTTAAATTCTCATGATTCAATACTCATTTTTAACTTTAATGTTTTTTCAAAAGTTCTGCCAATAATGTAATAAAACGTAGTTATGTTAGTAGTATGTAAGTTATGCTGTTAATACATGTATTTTGCTGTATTTATGTATTAGTATGATCATGTACATAGTTGTATTGTGTATTCTGCTGCTAATACATATTACTGCTATATTGAGTTTAATTCAGTGGTTGTTCTCACTGTTTTTCTGGTTGTATTCACCGTATTTTACTGTGTTTACTATATTTCAAACTTAACTAGATTCAATTATTATATTCTGTTTTATTTCCTATGTTTGTATTCTGTTGTATTTATGTATTAGTATAATCATGTACATAGTTGTATTATGTATTCAAAAGTTATATTAAGAGTATGTAAGATATGCTGTAAATACATATATTCTGCTGTATTTATGTATTAGTATGATCATATACATAGTTTGTATTATGTATTCTGCTGCTAAATATTACTGCTATATTGAGTTTAATTCAGTGGTTGGTTTCACTATTTTTCTAGTTGTATTCACCGTATTTTGCTGTATTTACTATATTTCAAACTTAGTTAGATTCAATTATTATATTCTATTTTATTTTCTATGTTTGTATTCTGATGTTTTAACTTTAATTCGTGCAATCACTGTTTTAAATTCTCATTGTTGTATTATGTATTCAAAAGTATTTTGAATTGAATTACATACGTATTCAAATTCTTTTATACACTTATGTATTATATGTATACATGTCATGCTATACCTCATTTTATACATGTCATGCTATACCTCATTTTGAATCGAATTATAACACGATACATGTCATGCTACACCTCATTTTGAATCGAATTTTAGCACATGCATATATATATATATATATATATATATATATATATATATATATATATATATATATATGTATAACTTGAACAAATCAAAAAACAGTGATTGCACGAATTAAAATCAGAACACCAACTAATTCCTACATGGAGCATTTGTACAAGTATGCTTATTATGTTCACCCTGACCACATATACTACACGAATGTTGATTTTTCTTCTGAAGCATTTCACTTAACGGCTTATCTCGCTTCTTCTTTGGCCTTCCAGGAGGTCTTTTTCATTTGAGTGGTAAGACAACTTCCTCTGATATATGTGTTGGTATATTCCATCCACTACGGTCAGGCAAAGGATACATGGGCACCTTGTATGTCATTACAACAAACTTTGATTTGTAATAGTCCGAGCAATAATCTTCCGGCATTAGGAACTTGCTTTTCAAGACAGCCCAAGCATGTGGGCATGGTAACTCGTCAACTTGGAACCTGCCACAACTGTAATTTTTATTTAGGAGGCAAATGGTGCAATGCCTTCCTTCATCATTCACCATGTGCAAGTGTTCAGCCGATGGTACAACCTACATTAAACTGAGAAATATTAGTTTTGGACATTTGTACAAAATATGTACCTATCAATGAATACATGGATTACATACAATATACATGAATACAAGAAAAAAACAATTGAAATACATTGAATTCAAACAGGTATTTATTGAAAAGAATATAAAAAGTGAATAACATTATTTGTGAAATACAGTAATATACTCTCAATACAAATATAAAATCAATGAATACAACCAATGAAATATACGCAATACAACAATAATACCATGTATTAGTGTCATGCCCCGAAATTCTCACATTCGGACCGTGATGGCGCCTAACATTTCACTTGCTAGGCAAGCCAATGCTAGAATAATATTATCCATTTTAAAATAAATTTTAAATTTATTAATAATAATTAAAACAAATGCGGAAGTAAAGTCTAAAATGTAGTGATTAATCCATAAAAATAACGGTGTCTAAATACCATCCCAGAATTGGTGTCTGTCACGACCCAAAACTTAACCCGTAGTGATGGCGCCTATCGTGGTACTAGGCAAGCCGATCTTTCCAAATTTAACAGAAGTAAATTAAGACATTTAAAATAACTGGAATTTCTCATAAATACGGGGTAAAACCCAAAATAAAATATAAGTGCGGAAAAATAGCCCGACATCAGTGTGTTATTTAGTCATGAGCGTCTAAGTATTTAAAACTATTACAGCAAATGTTTACATATCAATACAAAACAGAAAGAAATATGGAAGGAGTAACAAGGTCCTGTAGACGCTGGCAGCTACCTTGTAGTCTCCGAAACTCAACATGCTTGGACTCAACAATCTCCGTGCTCAGACACACCTAGATCTGCACATGTAGTGCAGGGTATAGTATGAGTACAACCAACTCAGCAAGTAACAGAAATAAATAAGGAATCGAGAAGTAGTGACGAGCTATACAGAACAATTTAGTTGATAATTTTCACAGTTAAGAGTAAACATGAGTAAAAGATCAGTTGCATAATTACCAATTCCAACCAGAATATTTTCAGCTAAATGCAGCAACAAAGTGAAATAGATGAAACCTCACAGACACTGTCACTCAGACCCTCAATTACTCAACGCTCAACTCTCAGCCCTCAATGCACACGCTCAATAGGTACCTGCGCTCACTGGGGGTGTTCAGACTCATGAGGGGCTCCTACAGCCCAATAGGTACCTGCGCTCACCTGGATCTGCACATGTAGTGCAGGGTGTAGTATGAGTACAACCAACTCAGCAAGTAACAGAAATAAATAAGGAATCGAGAAGTAGTGACGAGCTATACAGAACAATTCAGTTGATAATTTTCACAGTTAAGAGTAAACATGAGTAAAAGATCAGTTGCATAATTACCAATTCCAACCAGAATATTTTCAGCTAAATGCAGCAACAAAGTGAAATAGATGAAACCTCACAGACACTGTCACTCAGACCCTCAATTACTCAACGCTCAACTCTCAGCCCTCAATGCACACGCTCAATAGGTACCTGCGCTCACTGGGGGTGTTCAGACTCATGAGGGGCTCCTACAGCCCAAGCGCTATAATCTGCACGGATAACTCACGTGCTACACGGACAACTCACGTGCCATAGTATAAATATCTGGATCAGCACGGATAACTTACGTGCTATAGTATAATATAAGGATCCGCACGAACAACTCACGTGTTGCACGGATAACTCACGTGCTATAGTATAGTATCTCACAAATAGGCCCTCGGCCTTACTCAGTCATGAACCTCTCTAGTCTCATAGCTCTCAATAAAGAAAAGGAAAATAACCCAAATCAAAGTGTTACAGTATATCATACGGAAAAATAACAGAGACTGAGGTAAACATGTACAAGAATCACTATGACTGAATATAACTACCATGAGTAGGAATATAGCCTAAGCATGAATTCTAATATGAAAGGCAGTCAAGTTCTAGTAGACATGAATGCATATAAACACAAATAAAAGGCTATTAGACTTCACAGTCTCCCGTGACGGACCAAGTCTCAATCCCTCATGGCGTACAACCACACGTCTGTCACCTAGCATGGGTGCCGCCTCCAAACAGTCACATTATACCAATCTATGGGTTTCATACCCTCATGACCAGATTTAAAATTGTTACTTACCTCAACAGTGTATAACTCATACTCTGGAATGCTCTTTCCTCTCGAATCGGCCTCCAAATGACCCGAATCTAGCCACAAGCAATAAAATACGATCAATATGAGCTAAAGTAGTGACGTTTACAGCTTCAAATCCAGTCCCCACCATGCACAGCAACATCACCATCCAACATCTACACACAAGGGGCAGAAGTGTAGTATGAGTACAATTGATCCCATGTACTAAATAAGTAACAAACCTAACCTTAGATTGAAAGTAGTGACGAGCTAGAACAAAGGTTGGAGTATAACACCACTAGCCAACAACAGTTCATAACAACATAATAAAAGTGATAAAAGAAGTAACTCAGAGATATAGTGCTTAGCTCGTTCACCATTCCGGAAAATAGGAATGTTTTTCAAGTATATCAGTGAAAACCCAAATCTTTTTACCGAAATCACCAAAATATGAGTATGTTTATAAAATTGTGATTTTCCCCAAAACTTTCAACAGGTAAATATTTTATTTTCAAATGGCATGAGGAAAGTACATCTCTATTCCTATATGTCAATGTGTTTGTGAAGTCATGAATGATGCAATGTCGTACAATATGAGGAAAATACATCTCTATGCATGTATGTCAAGTGTGCATGTCGAATGCAATGCAACTCAGTTATAAAATCATATGCATACTCTTAGAGTATCAATTCACTCAGTCCTCCCAGTCACCCAGTCCTCACAGTCACTCGGCACTCGCACTCGCACTCGCACTCGCATTCAGTAGGTACCTATGCTCACTGGGGTGTACAGACTCCGGAGGGGCTCCTTCAACCCAAGCACTATAACAAGTCAATCATGGCATAAAATAATAAAACATGATGCGGCGTGCAACCCGATCCCATCATAAATCAATAATACCTATTGCGGCGCGTTGCCTGATCCCATCAATATCCTCACCATCAAGCCTTCGGCCTCACTCAATCATCAATCTCTCCAGTCTCTCGGGATCACAATATCGTGAAAATCAGACCAAAATGATGATGTGATGTATCATAAATGGTAACAGATACTGAAATATGATATGCAAATGAATGCGTATGACTGAGTCTGTAATTGCAATGTAAGCAAATAACTCAACATCAGAAATTACCTTAGTGGGTTCCAACAGGATAATCATATAGCCTAGACTTGGTTTGTAACATGGATCACAACTCAATTACTCTAGCACATAGAGATTTCATAGATACAAATAAGATTAGGTAAATACACAGTACCACAGAAATAACTGACTCACAATTCACACGGTGCACGCCCACACGCCCGTCACCTCAACACCAAACACATAACACGTATAATAAGGGTTCATACCCTCAGCTCCAAGTTTAGAAGTATTACTTACCTTGAACAAGTCAAATCCAATACCGAGCAAGTCGAGCGATGCTCCAAAAATGCCATATCGCGCATACCGACCTCCGAACAGCTCGAAACTAGCCAAAAGCAACTCAAATACATCAAATAAAGTCTAAGGAAGCAATTCCAATTGATAAGGTCGAATCTTTACTCGAAAGACCAAAATCAACCAAAAAACAAACTCGAGCCCGTACCTCGAAACCCGACAAAACTCACAAAATCCGACAACCGATTAAATTTCGAGTCCAACTATACTAGTTTCACTCCAATCCGACTCCAAATCGATGTTAAAAACTCGAAAATTTGCTTTATGAAACTTTAGGCTAAAACCCCCAATTTCTCTTTAAAATTCATAATCCAAATATAATCACGAAATATAATCAAAACCGAGTGTAGAAAACTTAACCCAATCCTTGTGATGAAATTTGCTTCAAAAGTCGTCTCAATCTGAGCCCCAAATCTCAAAATATGATAAAAGAACCAAAAACCTCGATATATAGCTTCTGCCAAGGCATTGCCGCATCTGCGATGCACTTAGCCGATTCTGCAGCGTCGCTTTTGCGACAAACGTTCCGCTTATGCAGAGATGCACTGGAGAAATGGCCCTAGCACCTACGGAGAAACATCCGCTCCTGCGACATCGCAGGTGCGACACGAGGACCAACATCTGCGCCAACTCCCGCTACTGCGCTCAAAATCTCGTATCTACGAGCACGCAGGTGCGCTACAAAAATCCGCTTCTGCAGTCTTCCTCACCAGCTCTCACCTCGCTTCTGTGATGGACAGCCCGTATCTGCGAATTCGCTTCTACAGCCAAGATTCCGCAGATGCGGCTACTCCAGTACCAACAACTCTTCAACAAGGCAACAAGAGGAAAAATAGTCCGAACCATGTCTGTAACTCACTCGAGCCACTCAGGACCCTGACCAAATATATCAACAAGACCCATAACATAATACGGGCCTACTCGAGGCCTCAAATCACATATAACAACATCGAAACGACGAATCTCACCTCAATTCGAACTTGAATGAACTTTGAACATTCAACTTCCAAAACTCGCGCCGAAACCTATCAAATCAACCCGGAATGAACCCAAATTTTGCACATAAGTCCCAAATGACATAACGAAGCTATTCCAATTCTCGGAACCACAATCCGAACCCGGTCAAACTTATGAACTTTTCAAATCTTCAAATTTTCAACTTTTGCCAATTAGCACCGAATTCTTCTAGAAATATCCAAATACAAATTCGGGCATACACCCAAGTCCAAAATTACCATCCGAACCTAACGGAGTCCTCAAAACTTCATTCCGAGGTCAAATTCACAAAAGTCAACTTGGTCAACTCTTCCAACTTAAAGTTTAAATCATGAAATTCATTCATCCAAATTGATTTCGATTAACCTGAAAATCAAAACCGACGATTCAGACAAGTCATAATACATCATACGGGGTTACTCATGCCCTCAAACTACCGAGCAAAGTGCAAATGATCAAAACGACTGGTCGGGTCATTACAATCCTCTCTCACTTGAACATACGTTCGTCCTCGAACGTGCCGAGAGTCGTTCCAAAGCCATCAAACCGCTGTGTAACCTTACCATGCACATATCCGGGGGTGATACCATGTCACCCTATTCCATATAGGCCCGACAACACAACATAACTGGAGATCATTACTTCAACCTTAGCCCGTAAACCACAAAATCCAATTTTCAATATCCGAAATTTCCTATAAGAACTGAATCTCGCATCTACACACTGTATAAGTCTGATCCAGCTGCATCAAGTCATAACCATCACCCAATACAAAATCACATGATATACCACATAACGCAAATACTCATAGCAATAACTTTCGATCACAGTTGCTGCTCAAAATGAACCCGGTTCCGACAATAAACCTCATATCAAACAAAACCTCGCTCTAAAACCTTCGTACACTGCCAATGATGAAATAAACACGCATAAATTCATCACTACTTATCATATCAACAGGCCATAAAGCTCCCTCTCATTTGACAAGAACTAAAGCCAATTTCTAAGCCGATCAACGACATTATCCTTGCAAATATACCGCAAAAAAATCCGATAGCACCCAATTCTAGGTCAAATGACCTTACTTTATCTAATACAGCCGCCCTACTGACATTCTACACTAATTCAACCTAGAGCCATAAACCGTGCAATCCGTGCACCAATAAGTAACAATTCATATGTACCCAAAAATGGAAAATGACTCAAACGATAGAACCATCCTGCAAGTTCAACAAGTACCACCACAACCGCAATGCTACAAAGCTATCTTACATAGTAGAACCAAGAAACACAAATATAACACAAAGGATCATATCCCAACATAACCCAACTGCAATGCATGACCCCATCCAAACACTGGTCCACATGAAATACCTCAAGACACAATGCTCAAAATCAACAACCACGTGCAATTTGACGCCTAGTACCAAAAGTGCATGACAATAACCACCGAGAAGAAAACAACACCATACCTCATAACTAGACAAAGGCCATAACCAAGGCACAATTAACCATTCCGCACCCCAATAACCATTCCGCTCGAATTCCGCTATAAGGCCCAAACAGAACTGCACCATATGTGCATATAACCAACAAATCATAACCCCTCGTAGCATAGAGGATCAACACATAGATCATATCAGAACACGAATAAGCTCCACTCTAACTGAATGTCACATCCCTCAACAATAGCAGTACGGAGTCAACCAATCCGACCCGGTGTAGAATACACATCCTCATTAGGCCTACCAATGAACCCCAAATCAACTCTGGTCACCCACAAATAGATAAATAACCCTCTGAAAGTCCACAATGACAAAATCATAACACACAATATTCTCTAGCTAGCCTTGGCCACATTTTTCACAGTCCACAACCACGAAACAATTTGCTCGTGAGAACTCCTGGTCTCCAAATTCGTAGAACACACGAATCACCATATCTGGTCCCAACTCCACCACCCGAATGTCTAACACATCTATCATACACGATCATCCCACGAGGAATACTTCTATAATTCTTCCGTGCTATATAGCAAAATCTGAATATCAGTAGTCGATCAACTAGGCGAGTAGCGCAAAACCAATGAAGCATCCGTAAGTCAACACACAGTGCGCCTTCTGAAATGCACACCCTTCTCAGGAATTACCAAGTAATTATAGCATCCATCTAAACATCGAAAACCATCCATGTCGTATAAGAATTCATGACCTTCCTTTCAAAACTGAACCGTGACCTTGCACACGAATATCTTAATTCCACACAACACACCGCATCATTCATGCCATCATATGAAAAGTAAGAGGATCTCATAATCAACTCTGAGTCACCAGCAGAACACATACCCGGTCATTCAAAAACCTTCCATTTGATCCCATCCAGGAGAAAATCACAATACGTAACATGCTCCTCATGCCGGTAGGAAATATCCATCTCAAACTGTTGTAGAAACCATCTAGAACTCTTCGAAACCCATTAACACGTAACCAAGCCATCAGAACTGATCCTCTCTAACTCAACCAAGCCACACAAGTCGCCAAACCCTAGAGTATTTACACCAATCACATGTAGAGACTCACCACATCATAAGAACCAAAAGAACCGATCATATCCATTACCGTGCTGATTCAACCTACTACCAGACTATCCTATTTCTCCGAGTTTCTTTTGAATTGCCTTCAAGTTGATACTTATTCTTGCCATAATACCACGATCCTCAACCCAAAACTCACCACACGAGATCCTAGAATAAAACCACACACCCTAAATTCCATAAGTCACTGTATTCCCTCTTAAGCACCCCAAAAGTACCACAACCGAGATACTCTCTCTGAAGATACCTTCTGTGAATCTAAAGTCGTTTCCTCCACCTTTCTGATACCAAGATGTAAAATCCATAATGATATAGAAATACCGCAAGCCTCAACACCATCCAATGCAAATCTCAGATTTTAGCCATATACAAATCTACAAAATTCTCAGTTGCTACATGAAAATCTTGAATCCATTAGAACTTTCTCAAGCGTCAACCACCCTGATAAAATCTCAACTGCAGCGACCAAACGGACCGAACGACCTGTGCCCCATTAGCACAACATCACCCAAAGAAGTGACTCCGCCTTAGCGCAACCGAGCAAATTTCTACAACATTCGCACTACATCCATCATGAATAACAACTCAAATCATTCCATGATTCCCATATACCCATAAAGTGTAACATATCCCGTATCCAGAAATTCCTTTACTCGAGTCATCCTCGATCTCAACCTCTACAAGTCATAACCGATCCACAAGTATGCCTCAGACCAAAACCAATACAACACGTAACCATGCAATCAAATTGTCGATAACAGACTCCGCCACTTAGCTCAATGCCATAAAATAGAACCTTTGATAACTCATCCTACCCATACTCTATTACTTCAATAATACCTTAGGGAGATTCAACTAAATCCTTCATAGACTCACATAACACAAATCATATAGTACCTCAAATCATCTACTAAGCTCGCATACATCCACATGACGATTGGGTCGACTTTCTCAACCAAAATCAAATTCAAATCTTAACATATATACCCCGCTGGTAGAAAGGAAACTCTACACACAACATTATAAGGATCACACCCCCGTAAATTACTCCCAAGAAGATAACCCACCTGCTTAGCCTCAAATTGACATCTTGCTATACCCTTTCGCAGACACGATTACTACGCCATCACTTAATCTTTCTGAGTCTAAACTCACAACAAGACATGAAAATCTACTTTGTTCCACAATTAAACAGCATGAAAAATATTTCAACACACTCATAATTCGAGACTATACATCACATCAGGACAATAATCTAGCACCCAATAGTCCTTTTTACATCTCAAGCGAACTATTCTCGTCATATTTAACCCATCTGAACACATCACGCAGTTAAATAATACACATAATATATCCATCCAACCACTCATTGAGTCACAAATTCCACTCATAGGGACGTTATCGGACATATAAGTCCAAAAACACGTACTCACACAACCAAAATCCCCGTGCTCAAGCTACGGTCAAAACGCGATCTCAAGTCCTCCAGGCTAGCCTATCATCAGCATGCTAAAATCATATCTCATACCTCATCCATGGAATCACAAGACATCGATGCATAACCGATATCGAGCGCTCATATGCGCATACGAATGCGTGGAAGGAATTAAAAAAGTTACACTTCAAGCTGAATCAATGTCGCACGATAAGTAAATAAAGATGGAAAATTTATCCTAAATGCCCTGTAGCCTCTCAAATATAGGTATGGACGTCATCATACCGATCCTCAAGACTCTACTAGACACTTGCTCATGACTTGTAGAACCTATGAACCTAGAGCTCTGATACCAACTTGTCACGACCCAAAATCCAACTAGTCGTGATGACACCTAACCCAACCCGTCAGGTAAGCCAATTAGCAACTAACCAATTTAATGAGATTTATAAAGAAAAGAAATGATAATACAACTGCTTTTATACAAGAATTTCCCAAGGACTGGTAGTACAAACCATGAGCTTCTAAGATTTAGAATTTACAAAGATGGTATGAAATAAAGTACATCATGTGTTTGAAACATACATGAACAGATTAAAATTCTAAAGCTACCAAGATCAAGAGGCAGCTATGACCGAAACGCAAGTACATCTTCAAATACAGCTCTCGCCGTGCACAACAACATCACCATGCAACATCTGTACGCAAGGTGCAGAAGTGTAGTATTAGTACAACCGACCCCATGTACTCAATAAGTAACAAACCTAACCTTAGGTTGAAAGTAGTGACGAGCTGGAACAAAGGTCGGAGTACAACACCAATAGTCAACAACAGTTCATAACAACATAATAAAAGTGATAAAAGAAGTAACTCAGATATATAGTGCTCGGCTCATTCATAGTGCCAGAAAATAGGCATACTTTTCAAGTATGTTAGTGAAAATCCAAATCTTTTACCGAAATCATCAAAATATGAGTACGTTTGTAAAACTGTGATTTTCCCAAAACATTCAATAGGTAAATATTTCATTTTCAAATGGCATGAGGAAAGTACATCTCTATGCCTATATGTCAATGTGTATGTGAAGTCATGAATGACGCAATATCGTACAACATAAGGAAAATGTATCTCTATGCCTGCATGTCAAGTGTGCATGTAGAATGCAATGCAACTCAGTGATAGAATCATATGCATACTCTCTGTCATGATCCAAAATCCATTAAAGGTCATGATGGCGCCAGACACCGCTGTAAGGCAAGCCAAAAATAAATACTTAATTTGGTTCTCATTTTAATATTTTTGAAATCATATTTTCCTTAGATTAAATAGTAAAATATGGAATTCACAGTGTAAATAATAATATTCTTAACAATTTCAACACTGAACAACCCATAATCACCCAAAAACTTGGTGTCACAAGTACATGAGCATCAACTAAGAAGTAAAAATGAAGTACAACATCTGTCCGGAATACAACTTAGACAGGAAAAATACAAATAACTCTGAAGGAGACTCTGCTGGCTGCGGGTCGTAATATGGAATGCAACTCACGTAAGTCCCCATATGCATACACGCCTCTGCTCTTAAAAGGACACTAGTCACATATGTACATGCACAAAAATATGCAGCAATTGTAGTATGAGTACGTAATCAACGTATACCCAGTAAGTATCTAGCCTAACCCCGGAGAAGTAGTGACTAAGGGTCGACATCGACACTCACTATTGGTCCAATAATATCCAGTATAGTAAGGAGGTGAGCAAATATGAGGCAAAGTAAATAAATGTAATAAGCAAGTATAAATCACGTGGTACAAATCCCCCTCTTTACTAGGAACTCAAGCTCTTTATTAGAAATTCCCTCCTTAACCGGAGCATATATATAGATATAGCGGATCTCATCCTATAGATTGTCATAACTCAAAGCGGGAAAACTCACAGATACACTGGCTTCTTGCCAAATATTATGCACGATTCCATGAGGATATGATATAGGAAATGCCGAGGCGTACGACTCGATCCAACATAAATATTTAAGCTGTGCACTGCCGAGGGTCGAACGGCACGAAGCATAGATGCATCTATTATACTGCCGAGGCGAATGGCCTGCTCCCATGAGAGTGTGGTACATAAATCCTGTCGAGACGATCGGCCCAATCCCATAAGAGTGAAATACATAATCCTGCAGAGGCGAACGACCCGATCCCATTAGAATAAGAAGCTTTGACGGGTCCTTGACCCCACTCACGAATAAACGTGTGAGTTGTAATTTCTTTAACAATAACCTTTTAATGAAGTATATATGTCACGGAAACATTCTGGAAGAGGAGTAAAGTTATTCGGTGACTAATTATGAACTCGTGAAGTCTCTACAATAGCAAGTCTAGTCTCAAGTAGAAATATAAAATAGAGGAATTTAATAAGCGAGGAAATGCTCAAACAGTGCATCAACATCATGATATGAACCTAAGCCTTCCCGAACAATAACATGAACATAGATATGTACGAGCTCTCGTCACCTCGCGCGTACGTAGCCCCCATAACAAGTAGCACACATTAACATATAACACCTAGGGGTATTTTGCCCCTCAGAAAGTTAGACAGGAGACTTACCTCATCTCAAAGCTTACTTTCCGGTCCAAAATTGTGCTTTAAATCCTCAACTCGGTGCCAAACGATCGAAGCGAGTCAAATGTTATATAAAATAGTCAATACATGCTCAAGAGTTCACATCTTAGCTATTAAAGTGATTTTTCCAACAAAAATTGAAGAATTCCTAAAATTCACCCCGGGCCCACATGCCCGGTTTTCGAAATTTTTTGAAGATAACCACTACCCATAACATCATGAACTCAAATATATGATTTGTTCTCAATTCCATGTCCTAATTCGTGGTCGAAATCCAAAAATATAAATTTCTAGGTTTCTTTCAAAATCCAACATTCTATCAATTTTCATGCCTGAATCCATGTATAAATCTTGTATTTAACTCACAATACGCGGGAATCGCTTACCTTGACATAGATGATGAAAATCCCTCCTTGAAGTTCTCCAAAATCACCCCAACCAAGTGAAAAATGAGAGAAGAAGAGCCAAATTCCGCTCTTAAAATGATTTTGCCCAGCGATTTTCGCACCTGTGGTGCCTTGGCCGCATCTGCGATCCCACACCTTTGATAAAATCCTCGCAGGTGCGCATTTACCTTACCTGGCTAAGCTCCGCATCTGTAGACAAAAGGGACCGCTTCTGCGAGCCCATCCGCTCCCGCGACTATTGCTCTCGCACCTGCGGTCACACAGGTGCGCCAAAACTTCCACACCTGTGGTGGCTGGGCTCCCCTCACTCTTTCGCTTCTGCGACTCGTAGCTCACACCTGCGCCTGGCCAAGCGTAGGTGCGATTATGATAGCAACTGGGAGCTTCGGCTATTGCTCCTAATTTCCAACTTGGTCCGAGCCTCGTCCGATTTCCACCCAGGGTCCCCGGGGCAGCGCCCGAATATACCGACAAGTTTGGAATCATAAAACGGACTTGCTCGAACCCTCAAATCACGCCAAACAACATCGAAATCATGAATCACACCCCAATTCAAGCTTAATGAACTTTAGAATTTCAAACTTCTACATTCGATGCCAAAACCTTTCAAATCACGTCCGATTGACCTCAAATTTTGTACACACGTCACATTCGACATTACGGACCTACTTCAACTTCCAGAATCGAATTCCGACTCCGATATCATAAATTCCACTCCCGGTCAAACTTTCAAAAAACCTTCAAATCCCGATTCCGAGGTTGTTCACTCAAAAATCACCCTTTAGTCAATTCCTCCAACTTAAGGCTTCCGAAATTAGAATTTTCTTTCCAAATCAACTCCGAACTTCCCAAAATTAAATTCCGATCACGCATACAAGTTATAATACCTGAAGTGAAGCTGCTCAGGGTCTCAAACTACTGAATGACATGCTAGAGCTCAAAATGATCGGTCGGGTCGTTATACGCTCAGAGTATCAATTCACTCAGTCCTCACAATCACTCAGTCCTCACAGTCACTCAGCACTCGCTCTCGATACTCTCACTCAGTAGGTACCTACGCTTATTAGGGTGTACAGACTCCGCAGGTACTTGCGTTTACTAGGTGCCTGCGGCGTGCAGCCCGATCCCATCATAAATAAATAATACTTGTTGCGGCGCACATCCCGATCCCATCAATATCCTCATCATCAAGCCCTCGGCCTCACTCAGTCATCAATCTCTCCAATATCTAGGGATCACAATGTAATGAAAATCAACCCAAAATTATGATGTGATGTATCAATAAATGGTACCATAGACTAAGATATGATATGCAAATGAATGCGTATGATTGAGTATGTAATTGCAATGTAAGCAAATAAATCAACAACAAAAATGACCTCAGTTGGTCCCAGCAAGATAAGCATATAGCCTAGACATAGTTTCTAACATGGATCACAACCCAATTACTCTAGCACATAGAGATTTCATAGATACAAATAAGATTAGGTTACTACATAGTACCACAGAAATAGCCGAGTCACAATTCACACGATGCATGCCAACACGTCCGTCACCTCAACACCAAACACATAACACGTATAATCAGGGTTCATACCCTCAACTCCAGGTTTAGAAGTGTTACTTACCTCGAACAAGCCAAATCCAATACCGAACAAGCCAAGCGATGCTCCAAAAATGCCATCTCACGCGTACCAACCTCCGAACGGCTCAAAACTAGTCAAAAGCAACTCAAATACATCAAATAAAGTCTAAGGAAGCAATTCCAATTGATAAAGGTCGAATCTTTACTCAAAAGCCCAAAATCAACCAAAAATCAAACTCGGGCCCGCACCTCGGAACCTGACAAAACTCACAAAATCCAATAACCCATTAAATTTTGATTCCAACCATACTAGTTCACTCAAATCCGATTCCAAATCGATGTTCAAAACTCAAAAATTCGCTTTATGAAACTTTAGGCTAAAACCCCAAATATCTCTTTAAAATTCATAATCCAAATAGAATCACAAAATATAATCAAAACCGAGTGTAGAACACTTACCCCAATACTTGTGATGCAATTTTCTTGAAAGATCGTCTCAATCCGAGCTCCAAATCTCAAAATATGATAAAAGAACCAAAAACCTCGATATATAGCTTCTGCCCAGGCATCGTCGCATTTGCGACGCGCTTAGCTGCTTTTGAGGCGTCGCTTTTGCGACAAAAGTTCCGCTTCTGCGGAGAGGCACTGGAGAAATGGACCTAGTACCTACGGAGAAACATCCGCCCCTACGACATCGCAGGTGCGACACAAGGAGCCGCATCTGCGCCAACTCCTACTCTTGTGCTAAAAATCTCACATCTGCGCGCTCGCAAGTGCGATACAAAAATGCGCTTCTGTGGTCTTCCTCACAAGCTCTCACCTCGCTTCTATGATGGACAACCCATATCTGCAAAGTTGCTTATGTGGCCAAGACTCCGCAGATGCAGCTACACCAGTACTAGCAACTCTTCAACAAGGCAACAAGAGGAAAAATGATCCGAACCACGTTCGTAACTCACCCGAGCCACTCAGGACCCCGACCAAATATACCAACAAGACCCATAACATAATACAGACCTACTCGAGGCCTCAAATCACACATAAAGACATCGAAATGACGAATCACACCTCAATTCAAACTTGAATGAACTTTGAACTTTGAACTTCCAAAACTCGGGCCGAAACCTATCAAATCATCCCGGAATGAACACAAATTTTGCACACAAGTCCCAAATGACATAACGAAGCTATTCCAATTCCCGAAATCACAATCTGAACCCGATTTCATCAAAGTTAACTCCCGATCAAACTTATGAACTTTCCAAACCTTTAAATTTCCAACTTTCGCCAATTAGCACCGAATCCTTCTAGAAATATCCAAATGCAAATTCGGGCAAGTCCAAAATAAGCATCCGGACCTAACGGAGCCCTCAAAACTTCATTCTAGGGTCAAATTTACAAAAGTCAAACTTAGTCAACTCTTCCAACTTAAAGCTTAAATCATGAGATTCATTCTTCCAAATCGATTCCGATTAACCTAAAAACCAAAATCGACGATTCACACAAGTCATAATACATAATATAGTGCTACTCATGTCCTCAAACTACTGAGTGAAATACAAATGCTCAAAATGACCGGTCGGGTCGTTACATAATCATTCCCCCAATCAACCTACTGGTTGCTTGACGTTGCTCATACACCTTATGTAATGACCTGATCGGTCGTTTTGAGATCTAGCATGTCATTCGGTGGTTTGAGGCCTTGAGTAGCTTCACTTCGGGTATTATGACTTGTACGTGTGGTCAAAATTCAAATTCGAGAAGTTCGGAGTTGAATTGGAGAGTAAATTCTAATTTCAGAAGCTTTAAGTTGGAGGAGTTGGCTCAGGGTTGATTATTGAGTAAACAACCTCAGAATTAAGATGTGAAGGTTCCAACAGGTTCGTATGATGATTTTGGACTTAGGCGTATGCCCGTAGCGGGTTTTGGATGACCCGGGAGCGTTTCAGCGCATATTGTGGAAGTTGGCATTTTTGGAAGAATTTTCTAAATTTGGGTTGAAGTGCATTTCAATGTTATTGATGTACGTTTGGGATTCTGAGTTTGGGAGTAGCTCCGTAAGATGATTATGGTATTGGGAGAGCATCCGGATGTGGATTTGGAGATCCGTAGGATATTTGGCAAAATTTGGAATTTGAAGGTTTTTGGAAGTTTCACCGGGAGTGGACTTTTTGATACCGGGGTCTAATTCCGGTTCCGGAAGCTGGAGTAGGTCCGTAATATCAATTATGACTTGTGTGCAAAATTTGAGGTCAATCGGACGTGATTTGATAGGTTTCGGCATCGATTGTAGAAGTTTGAAATTTCAAAGTTCATTAAGTTTGAATTGAAGGGTTATTCATAGTTTTGATGTTGTTTGGCATGATTCGAGGCCTCGACTAAGTTCTTAATGTGTTTTGGGACGTGTTGGTATATTTGGTTAAGGTTCGGAGGGCTTCAAAGTGGTTTCGGGTGGTCAACGGATCAACTTGAAGTTTTGTTGTGTTGCTGAAGGGCTTGAGTTCTGGTGTAATCGCACCTGCGAAAAAAGGGCTGCAGGTGCGACGCCACAAAAGCGGCAAGGCAAGCGTAGAAGCAAAGTTGGCCAAAAGGTCTGGGGTCGCAGAAGCGGGCACAAACACACAGGTGCGCGCGCGCAGATGCGCACCATGGGGCGTAGATGCGTGGGCTGTTGGGTCGAGCTTGAACCGCACCTGCGATGGAATTTCCGCAGGTGCGGAGCCACAAGAGCGGATGGTGAACTGCAAAAGCGGAAATCGTGGCTGGGCAGTGTTTTCTTTAAAATGAGAGTTGGGTTCAATTTCACTTCATTGTTTCCATAGGAGCCGATTTTGGAGCAGGTATGGATTGCCATCTTCTTCCTCTATTATGGGGTAAGTGACTTCTTCTCATTTTGGGTTAAATACATGGTTTATATATGGATTTAAACATGGAAATTAGTAGAAATTTGGGATTTTGAAGAAAAACCTAGAAATTTGTATTCTTGGATTTTGATCACGAATTTGTGTATGAAATTGAGAATAAATTATATATTTGAGTTCATAGTGCTATGTGTAGTGTTTGTCTTGGAAAATTTTGGAATCCGGGCACGTGGGCCCGAGGGTTTCTTTATCGACTTTTCGAGCGGAGCTGGAAATTGTTATAAAGCAATTAATTATGAGTATTAGAGTATATTTTGATTAGGTTACATCTTATTTGACTAGCTTTGGATCGGCGGTCACCGGTTTGAGATGTGAGGGCGGTGTTGGAGCCGGTTTTGGAACGTCAGAGTGAGGTAAGTCTCCTGTCTAGCTCTGTGAGGAGGAAACTACCCCTAGGTGGTATATTTGATGTGTACAACTTGTTGCGGGGACTACATACGCACAAGGTGACGAGAGTCCGTACGTAGTTAGATTCATGTTATTATCCAGGTAGACTTAGGTTCAAACCATGTTGTACTTGTACTATAGGGATTATATTTGCTTGTTTAATTCCTTATTTTACGTTTCTACTTGAGACTAGACTTGCTATTGTAGAGACTTCACAATTTGTCACTGAATAACTTTACTCTTCCTACGACATGTTTTCGTGATATATATATATATATATATATATATATATATATATATATACACACACACACACACACACACTTCATTGAAAGGTTTTTCTTAAAGAAATTACAACTCACACGTTTATTCGTGAGTGGGGTCAAGGACCCGTGAAAGCTTCTTATTCTAATGGAATCGGGCCGTTCGCCTCGACAGGATTATGTATTTCACTCTTATGGGATCGGGTCGTTCGCCTCAGGAGGATTTATGTACCACACTCTCATGGGAGCGGGCCGTTCGCCTTCGCAATTTAATAGATGTATCTATGGTTTGGGCCGTTCGACCCTCAGTAGTGCACAATTTAAGTTCTTATGTTCGATCGGGTCGTACGCCTCGGCATTTCCTATATCATATCCTCATGGATTCGTGCGTAATATTTGGAAAAAACCAGTATATCTGTGAGTTTTCCGATTTGAGTTATGACAATGTATCTGATGAGATCCACTATATATATATGCTCTGGTTAAGGAGGGAATTTGTAATGGAGAGCTTGAGTTCCTCGTAAAGAGGGGGAATTTGTACAATGTGATTTAATACTTGTTTACCTCATTTATTTATTCTGCCTCATATTTACTTATCTCTTTACTATACCTGATGTTATTGGACCACTAGTGAGTGTCTATGTCAACCCCTCGTCACTACTCCTCTGGGGTTAGGCTAGATACTTACTGGGTATACGTTGATTACGTACTCATGCTACACTTGCTGCACAGTTTTTGTGCAGGTACATATGTGACTAATGGCCTTGTGAGAGCAGAGGCGTGTATGCATGCGAGGACTACGTGAGCTGCATTCCACATTATGACCCGCAGCCGGCAGAGTCTCCTTCAGAGTATTTATATTTTTCCTGTCCAAATTTGTATTTGCAGACATATGCTGTATTTTATTTTACATTCCTAGTTGATGCTCATGCACTTTTGACACCGGGTTTTGGGGTAATTATGAGTTGTTCTGTATAGAAGTTTTAAAAATATTATCATTTACTCTGTAAATTCCATCTTCTAATATTTAATGGAAGAAAAAAAAATAAAAAAAGTAAAAAATAAATATGATTTCAAAATATTAAAACGAGAACCAAATTGAGTATTTATTGTTGGCTTGCTTGACAGCGGTGTCCGGCACCATCATGACCTTTACTAGATTTTGGGTTGTGACAACATGGTATCAGAGCGCTAGGTTTACTTAGGTCTCACGAGTCATGAGCGAGTCTAGTAGAGTCTTGCGGATCGGTACGGAGACGTCTGTACTTATGCTCGAGAGGCTACAAGGCTGTTAGGAGCACTTCCCTTCTTGATTCCTCATCGTGCGAATTGATTCTTTTGAGGCTTGTACATTTATTTCTTTCCTATTCAATCTTATACTACGTGAAGCACCTTTTATAGATTGAGAATCGAGGAATTTTCATGGTACTACGGAGGTGGTGCAGGATGTCTCTGCCTGCGTGTTTGATTGGACTATTACCGTGGCCTTGCGGAAGGCCGTCCTGTCGTTTCAGCTCAGCATCAGTTTTTCCTATGGTTTTGAGATTTGGCATTGATTGTCATGATGATTCGTGCGTTGTTATCTCACAGTATTGATGTAATGGTAGGATGCTTGTCTATGCATCGAGGCAGTGAATGACTTGAAAAGAGGTTTTACTTAGTGCATGATTCAAAGGCTCAGTGTTGTACTTCCAGCGGAGGAAAGGCAATCAGACTATATATGTTTGGGTTGATGGAGTAACGAGACTTGGTATTTTGAGCGTGGTGGAATTTTCATCTGTGATGTGGTGTCGTCATCCTTGTTGAACGCGTTAAGGTTTGCCGATGTTATGGTCTTCTTCAATTTGCCTTCGGGGCAGGGTGTTGTGAAATGGTGCTTGAGATGCGGTTGTCAGAGATAATAGAGTGTAGCGGTTTCAGAATCGAATTGGTACTTCTAGTATTGATGGCTCGAGAAAGATGATCTTTTAAGAGGTTTAGAGTTGGTGGCGACTCATGTGTTCGGATATTACAGAGATGGATTCAGGTTTGGAGCAATAATTGGGTAGTGAAGAACGCAGAAGGACATGTGGGAGGTGCCTTGCAGTGGTTGAATTATTAGGAGGTCAAGTGTGAAAAGTAGAAGTCGAGGAGCTGCTTAAAGGAGAGGGTTTGACCAAAGTGGGAGAGTGGCATGGTAGCATATGGGTTCTGTGGTAGGATAGCCACACGCCTTGAGGGAAGCTTAGAGCAATTTGGGAATCATGATGGGCAGTGACTAGGACCATGGATTTTATTTGGATGCAATATGACTTCGAGTTTGGAATGCGTTATTGGACTTTTAGCTGATGTCAATGGGGATGAAGGAACCTTGGCGGGTCCCAGGGTTATGTAATTGTAGCTTCAAGCTAAGTGGGAGAGCCCCACCGTCTATGATTAGATTGCGTAGTTGTCGACTTGTGTTGTTTCTGGGTATCAGAGTATTGATGGGTTATTACGACTAAGGAAAGAAAACATCAGTGGTAATTTGAGCAAAGGAGTTGAGGAATGTGTGCCATCTTTGACCTTATCGGTTCATGTTTAGGTTTTGGGAAGACCCAAAGTTTATGCTTCGTGTGGATGTGATTTATAAGGAGAGGAATTCGGCCGGTTGCTTCTTTGAGAGGGTGTTCATATGCTAGCAGGGCCTTGGAGTTTGATTATATTCGGGGATAAGTCAGAGTGGGTGACTCTCAACAATGGTCCTAGTAGGTTCAAAATTTAAGGTGCAGTGCCTAAGGATTTCGAGTCTGTGGTATGGTTAAGTATCGAGTTTTGGCAGCGGATTATGGAAAAGGGGGCTTGGAAAGTCTATGTTATCGTCGGTCTACTGTGTGGCATTTGAAGAATGGGAGAAAATAACTTCGGATTCATAGAGGGGTTTTCAGAATGGGTGTACCAGTTGAAGATGCAAATACGCACATAAGGAGGGTATGAGATGATTCATGGGTTTTGGAGACAACGTGGTCTCGTGAAATAAGGTCACTCAAGATGAGTGCAGATTTGCAGTTGATGTCGACAAGAATGTCACGAGCTCGGATAAGCAGGGAAGAATTCAGATGTTTAGAGTAAGCTGGTATTGTCCTTAGTGTCACCTGAGATCGGTGTCTTGTGTAAGAGTCTTTGTGTACTGATTTGCAGCTTCTTGATTTGCTTTACAACATTAGTGTGACTGGTGGTATGGATGTGTAGACTTGTTACCTGGTGCAGAGGGTCGTGGGAGTGTATCCCACGGGAAGATTATATAGGTGTGAGATGTAGTCACTTTATTGGTTAAAGATTTAAAACCAAGAATGGAGATTTTGGTACTATCGCTAATGTGAGAATTTATGCCAGAAGGGCGCTCGGTTCATTTGGTTGTGGAATGTGAAAGTTGTTCCAGATTTGACGGCTGTTCTTATGTGTCGTGAATAAGTCATTATGGGTCCTTGAGAGGCTATTTAGCCAAGCATGGTATGATGAGAATCAGTTTGAGGTCCGTGTATGGATCTAAATGTGAATGTGGGCTCTATATCAGGCCGGATATGCTCATCTCAGCATAGCGTTGTTTTCGGAAGGGTCTTCGGGCCTTGGATGTTATTTTTGTCGTCAACTATTCCGTGTAATATAAATTATACCAGGTGGGTTGTGAGATGGTTTGATTATTCACACTCGTATTGAGGTCCCACATAGTTTGTGGTATTATGTGAGCAGGATGGCTCTCGTGGTGCAGATCATATATCGCACCTTAGTTGTGCATGAGTTTTGTAGAGCGTGACGCTACCCGTCTCCCCAGGATTTGTATTATGCACATGGCGTGCTTATGGTTGATATTTGGGCATTTCGTGAGTATAAGCATTACGGCTGGATGTGTGTTTTCTTTAGATTATTATATGTGGATCGGGTGGCACGCCGCCACGGGTATATGGTTGGATCGGGTGGCACGTCGCCACGGATATGTTGTTTGGATCGGGTGGCATGCCGCCATAGGTGTCATGGTTGGATCGGGTTGCACGCCACAACGGTATCATGTGTGGATCGGGTTGTACGCTGCAACAACGTGATATTGAGTACAGTTTCCCATATCTATCATTGTGTGTTTTGCTTCTCGTTTCTTGAGGAAGGTTCATAACATCTTTTCGGTTGTTTAAATTAGTTACGTGGGTTTAGTAGATCTTTCCAGAGTTCGTTTCCTTATGTATCACCTTCGAGTTTGTAGCTTGTTGGCACATTGTGGCAGCATGTGAGATTTCTAGTAGTATCTGAGGTGGTTTATTGCCTGAGCAGCCTATACTGGGTGAGACGAGATTATTGGACCTGGGATCAGTGCGATCAGATTTATATGAAGCATATTAAAGAGTAAATATTGTTATTCAGTCCATAATGAGGTAATGGTTCTTGTCGGGAGGAGAGACTCCATAAAGTGTAATTCGGCAGGTGGTTATGAGTTTTACACATCTTCTCTGTCGTGGCAGTATTGCGAATGTTAAAGCAAGGCTTAATTGGTCATGAGGTACACCACAGGCTTCGGGTCAGTGGAAAGGTTGCCTTAGGTAAATGAGTTATGCGGTGCATGGTAAGAATTCAGTAAGGGTATGAAATCATGTGTTGGTACATCATGTAGTGATGAATACGATGTTCGTATGTTGGAAACAGACCTGGTAGAAAATTTCAGATGTTGGAATTTGGCTCTAAGGCTTATTTGACTTGAATGAAAGGGGGGATTTTCAGGTTTGCTCGAGCAAGTGTGCTCAACTAGGTTGTGGTAGCACGGGTAGGTGCACGAGGTGTTAAATAATGATTTCGGACAAATTCCAGAGCAGTTATTAGCACGTTCGAGGACGAACGCATGTTTAAGTGAGAGTGAATGTAACGACCCGACCAGTCGTTTTGATGTCTAGCACGTCATTCGGCGGTTTGAGGCCTTGAGTACCTTCACTTCGGGTATTATGACTTGTTCGTGTGGTCAAAATTGAAATTCGGGAAGTTCGGAGTTGAATTGGAGAGAAAATTCTAATTTCATAAGCTTTAAGTTGGAGGTGTTGGCTCAGGGTTGATTTCTGAATAAACGACCTCAGAATCGGGATTTGAAGGTTCCAACAGGTTTGTATGATGATTTTGAACTTAGGCGTATTCCCGGAGCGGGTTTTGGATTACCCGGGAGCGTTTTGGCGCCTATTATGGAAGTTGGCATTTTTGGAAAAATTTCCTAAATTTGGGTTGAAGTGCATTTCAATGTTATTGATGTCCGTTTGGGATTCCGAGTCTGGCAATAGCTCCGTATGGTGATTCTGGTATTGATAGCACGTCCGGATGTGGATTTGGAGGTCCGTAGGTCATTTGGAGATCATTTGGCGAAAGTTGGAATTTGAAGGTTTTTGAAAGTTTGACCGGGAGTGGACTTTTTGATATCGGGGTTGGATTCCGATTTCGGAAGTTGGAATAGGTCCGTAATGTTAATTATGACTTGTTTGCAAAATTTGAGGTCAATCGGACATGATTTGATAGGTTTCGGCATCGATTATAGAATTTTCAAATTTCAAAGTTCATTAAGTTTGAATTGAAGGGTGATTCATAGTTTCGATATTGTTTGGCGCGATTCGAGGCCTCGGCTAAGTTCGTAATGTGTTTTGGGACGTGTTGGTATATTTGGTTAAGGTATGGAGGGCCTCGAGGTGGTTTCGGGTGGTTAACATATCAACTTGGAGTTTTGTTGTGTTGCTAAAGGGCCTGAGTTCTGGTGTGATTGACGAGCCCAATGTGTATAGGATTTTCCTACTCGTGCTTTGTCAAATTCTAGTATAGTTTATGATATCGTCCCAAAGAGATTGGAATATCTATGCTACAGACTTTTAATATTTCAACTACTATTTGAGAGAATCAGTTTGATGAAAAGTGAGTGAGGTTTAAAGCTTATTAATTACTTAAACAAAAACCAAGAACCTTCGGAAGATTTATAATTTAAAAGAGTTGGGAATCGTTGAATTCACTTGATAATATATTACAATAAAATCTCAATTTTTACATGTATTTCTCTGAGGAATAATTGCTTATTGCTAATACAATTATATTTAGCTCACTAAGAAGTAGTCAATTAATAGCACTCCGTGAGGTTATGTGATTAATTGAGTTAAAACTAGTGACGATGAAACCGAAATATTTTTCTTGCTTGAATTGTGCTAAGGGGTAGTAAAAACTTCGTGAGAATAGTTTTACTAAAAAAATCAATAATCTTGCCTACAACAGTTCCTCCGTGAGAATTAAAACTGAGGCAAGCAAGATTACGAACTTGGAATAATAGATTACTAAAAATTACTCTCACTCTACTATTTATTCATTGGTTATTATATATCAATTTTGCTTCGTGAGAATTACAAAATCAATATAAGAATAACTTAGAGATGAACTATGTAGAAGTGATAAAAATGATTAATTAAAACTATTATTACGGCACAGTACAAAATATAAAAAGAAAGTTTCAAGCCAATGATGTATTAAACTTAGATAGTATTATAAATATATATATCAAGCTTCATCAACTATCCCATCAAAAGAAGTTACTCCATTACGAAGTAAGAAAAACTAATTTAGGAATAAAGAATTTATGAAGAAATATTATTCTTCTAAATGAAAAACAACTAGTAGGAAATACTAAAGACAAAAGAGAGAGACCAAAGAGTAGTTTTCTCCCACAAGATTCAATGTCTTCTTTCCAAAATTCACTCTCTATTTATAGAGTTTTATGCCAAAGGTTCTCCATAGTTGCAACTATGAAAATTGTAGGTGCAACTATGAACTTGCCAATTGAGTTTTATTTTACAGAGAAAGGCTATAGTTTCAGCTATAGTTCTCTATTTGCAACTATGTGATTTCCTTCATGATTTCCAATTGCTATCGTCACAACTATGGTGCTTTAGTCCATTTGCTTCTTAATTCCCAGTTGGCTACTCAATTCCCACTTTTTTGCTTCTTTTCTTTAATTTTCAGATGCTCTTCCTCCTGCGAAATATGTTAGAAAATATGGGAGAACATGACATATTTATTCATATTTTATTTAAAATATTTAATATTTAACATATAAAAATATATGAATAAATTATATCCATAAAATTCCCCCACACTTGAATCTTTGCTCGTCCTCGAGGAAAAAAAACATTTCTAATGATAAAATTCTTTTTGTAACATTTTCTTCAAAACTTTTGGTCTTTGTAGGATAGAAAATTTATTCAAAATAATTTCCTCCATCATGCCAAGTGATTAATCTTTTAAGCTTCACCAAATCTTTTACCTTGCTTCTGATTTCATTTTTGAAAAAACAAAATTTGCATTCTTTTTCTCTTGAATCTTTCGGAATTGATAACTTTATTATCACACGTCTCGAATATCATAATTCTTCGTCCATAGGCTTGATCTTCATGTTAATCTCCACTAATATAGATTCAACCTGATTTTTGAAATCTATTTAGGACTTTTTCTTCGCTTATAATGTCAGACTTCAGGCTGGTAGGATAAAGATATTTTTATAGTGACTTTTCTTCTTCCAACTTGGGGCAAATGTTCCTTGATACTAATTATTCCATCTACTTTTTTTCCCCAATATTTTTGCATTTTTTTTCTTTTTGTATATATGCTTTCATCAACATAAAGAGATATAAGAATATACACACACACTTATATATTATATCTTTCTCTTTTTTTTTTCTTTTCTGTTTCGTGCCTTGCACAATCTTTCTTCTCTTTTTCTAACAAACATTACTTATCATGGCTGGAAGACGTAATAACTGTAATAGTAATATACATTTTTTTTGTTTTTGTTTTTGGGTTATAGACTATGGTGTTTTTTTTAAAAAAAGGATAAAGGCTCAAAGATAGGTTCTAAGAGGTAAAAGTTTTTTTTTCTTGGAGAGAATAAACTAAAAGAGGCTAAAAGGTGTATCAAAGAAAGCCTAATTTCATCCTTCAAGAATCAGTTTCATCCATTATTTCGCCTCGAAGAACATTTAGAGCAAGTTCTAGAAACATTATTGAGTCTACCTTCTTGTGATAATAACTTTTCTCAATTCCTTTGATCTTGCGAGTTGGAGACGCTAGTTTTGCCTTCATAAAATTAAAATCATAGGCATGGAACTGATATGATAATGAAGAAAAGACTTGATATTTGAGCACAATAGAAAGAATTTATTTTAATAACTAAAAACCTACAGTGACACAAACATTAAGAAGAAAAAACTTATTATATCATTATAGAATAAATAAATAAATATATATTTTATTAATTATTTATTATTATTATTATTAATTTTATTTTTTTAGAAAGGAAAAAAGAAAAGGTTTACACAACCACATATGCGTTTAGTTGTTACGACCCAAAATCCAACTAGTCGTGATGGCACCTAACCCAACCCGTTAGGTAAGCCAATTACCAACTATCTGATTTCAATGAAATTAACGAGGCAATTAATTAAAAGAAAATATCTAAAACCAATACTTTTCCCCAAAATTGGTAGTACAAATCATGAGCTTCTAAGAATAGAGTATACAAAGCGGAAATAAAATAAATACATAGTCTATTTGAATAATACATAAACAGAGCTTTTATAAATCTAAGGCTACCCTGAACAAGAGGCAGCTACAACAGGAACGCAGGTACATCTTCAAATCCGGCAACCATCGAATACAGCCACAACGACAACCAATATCTGCACGCAATGTGTAGAAGTGCAGTATCAGTACAACCGACCCCATGTACTGATTAAGTAACAAACCTAGCCTTAGGTTGAAAGTAGTGACGAGCTTCTACCAAGGTCAGAGTCCAAATTCCATAACCAACAATAGTTCATAGCAATATTAAACAAGTAATACCAGAAGTAACTCAAGAATAAATGTTCAGCTAAATCATGAGTTCTGAAATTAGTTCTGCCTTTCAAGTACATCAATGAAAACCCGAATCGTTTACCGAAGTTACCAAAAATATGAATTAGTTTGAGAACAGTAATTTTTTCAAAATCCTTTCAATAATAAATAAAATATCTCATTTTCTTTCCCAGATAACCAGTGTAAAACAAATGCATCACTATGCTCATCTGTCAACATGTGCAAGAAATCATGAATAATGTGATATCGTACAACATGAGGAAAATACATTTCTATGCATATATGTCATGTGTGCATGTCAATGCAATGTATCTCAGAGATTGTACTCATGTACTCACACTCTCAGAGTACTCAATCTCATTGTCTCGCATTCTCTCTCACTGTGCTCAGCACACTCAATCACTCGGCGCTATACAATACCTGCTGCGGCGTGCAGCCCGATCCCTGTTTATAGTCGACTGCGCTCATTGGGGGTGTGTACAGACTCATGAGGGGCTCCTACAGCCCAAGCGCTATAAGCACGGACAACTCACGTGCAATAGTAAAATATAAGGATATGCACCGCCAACTCACGTGCAATAGTATAATATATATAAAGCCAACATGGCCTGCTGCGGCGTGCAACCCGATCCCAAAAATATCCTCATAATCAGGCCCTCGGCCTCCCTCAGTCATCAATCTCTCCAGTCTCTCTCTCTCTGTCACAAAGAAATCAATATTTTATCAATGATTACTTTCACAGTTTAACATCTCAACCTCGAGTCAATATTCACAATTTTTTCAACCTTGGTGGAACCGGATACAAGTCTCCCAACATTTCAACAACAACAATAAGCATGGATAACAAGATTTAAGACTACAAATTTGCAAGAATGGAATTTCACTCGCATGCTATGACTCGACCACAACGCATAGATGCTCGTCACCTCAACTATACATCGTATTCAACAACAAAACACGTAGCAAATACTCACACAATACCTATTCCCTCAAGCCAAAGTTAGACACAACACTTACCTTGCTCCGAAGACCACTAAATTCTCAATCACAGTTTTTTCTTTGGAATTCACCTCCAAACCACTCGTATCTATTCAAAAATGACTCAATAGCATCAAATATTACTAAAGGAATCAATTATATTTCATAAATTAAATTTTCCAAATTTTCCTCCAAAAGGTTAAAAATTCAACCCCGGGCCCGCTTGGTCAAAACCCGAGGTTCGGACCAAAATCCTTTTACCTATTCACCCCCGAGCTCGAATATGTAATTAGTTTTGGAATCCGACCTCAAATTGAGGTCTAAATCCTCAAATTTCGAAATTCCTAAGTTCTACCCAAAAATCCTAATTTTACCATAAAATTTTTAGATTCTAGGTTGAAATCTTGTTATAAGATGTAAAAGATTGAAAGAAAAGAGTTAGGAATCACTTACCTATGATTTGGGGAATATTTGGTCTTTGGAAAATCGCTTCTTAAGGTTTAGGGTTTTGAAAATATGAAAAATGGATGAAAAATCCCGTCTAAGTCCCTTTTACTCAGCTGCAGGTGTTGCAATTGCGACCTGAGCTTCGCAAATGCGAAGGATCACTCGCAATTGCGATGCCCTTCACAGTCCCACTGCCTTCGCAAATGCGAGGAAAGTGTCGCATTTGCGACCACTATATCTTCGCAAATGCGACTAAATGATCGCATTTGCGATCACTGCCCTTCCCCGACTCCCTTCGCAAATGCGAACGAAAACTCGCAAATGAGAAAACTATTGGCCTAGCTTCTCTTATCTCAGAGGTCGAAATTGCGATGCCTGATCTCGCAAATACGAGATCAGAGGTCTGCAATAATATCAGATGCCCAACAGTGTTTTCCAAGCCAAATCTCACTCTGTAGCCTATCTGAAACTCACCCGAGCCATCGGGGCTCCAAACCAAACATGCACACAAGTCTAAAAACATCATACGAACTTGCTCGCGCAATCAAATCGTCAAAATAACACCTAGAACTACGAATTTAGTACCAAATAAAATGAAATTTTCAAGAACACTTTAAAATTTCTATTTTCTCAACTGGACGTCCGAATCACGTCAAATCAACTCCGTTTCTCACCAAATTTCACAGACAAGTCTTAAATATCATAATGAACATGTACTGGGCTCCGGAACCAAAATACAGACCCGATACTAACAATGCCAAATATCAATCAATTCTTGAAAATAAATAAATTTCTAGACTTTTAATTTTCATCAAAAATTTATAACTCAAGCTAGGGACCTCCGAATTCAATTCCGGGCATTCGCCCAGGTCCCATAATTCGATACGGACCTACCGGGACTGTCAAAATATGGATCCAGTCCCGCTTACCAAAAATATTGACCGAAGTCAACTAAAATCATCTTTAAAGGCAAAAATTCTTATTTTCATTAGTTTTCAACATAAAAGCTTTTTGGAAACCTGCCCGGACTGCGCACACAAATCGAATAGGGTAAAAATGAGATTTTAAGGCTTAAGAGCACAAATTCGAGTTCTAAGACTTAAGATGACCTTTTGGGTCATCACATTCTCCACCTCTAAAATAATTGTTCGTCCTCGAACGGACATAGAAAAGTACCCGAGCTAGTGAAAAGGTAGGGATATTTATTCCGCATATCGGACTCAAACTCCCAAGTAGGTGCCTCAATAGGCTGACCTCTCCACTGCACTCGAACTGAATGTTAACTCTTTGATCTCAACTGGCGAACTTGCCGGGCTAGAATTGCCACCGGCTCCTCCTCGTAAGTCAAATCCTTGTCCAACTGGACAGAGCTGAAATCTAACACGTGGGACGGGTCACCATGATATTTCCGGAGCATAGACATATGGAATACCAGATGAACTGAGGATAACCATAGAGGCAACGCAAGTCTATAGGCTGCCTCCCCCACTCTCTCGAGGATCTCAAATGGCCCGATATACCTAGGGCTCAACTTGCCCTTCTTCCCAACTCTCATAGCACCCTTCATGGGCGATACCCAAAGTAATATTCTTCCTCCAACCATGAATGCAATATCACGAACTTTACGGTCGGCATAACTCCTTTTCCTAGACTGAGCTGTGCGAAGTCGATCCTGAATAATCTTGACCTTAACCAAGGCATCTTGTACCAAATCGGTACCTAATAACCGAGCCTCTCCCGGTTCAAACCAACCAACTGGCGAATGGAATCACCTTCCGAATAATGCCTCATATGGAGCCATCTGAATGCTCGATTGGTAGCTGTTATTGTAGGCAAACTCCGCTAACGGCAAGAACTGATCCCAAGAACCTCCAAAGTCAATAACATAGGCACAAAGCATATACTCTAAGATCTGAATAGTACACTCGGACTGCCTGTCTGTCTGAGGATGAAATGCTGTGCTCAACTCAACCCGCGTACCCAACTCACGTTGTACTGCCTTCCAAAAGTACGAGGTAAACTGCGTACCTCGATCAGAAATGATAGACACGGGCACACCATGAGGACGGACGATCTCACGAATGTAAATCTCTGCCAATCGCTCCGAGGAATAGGTAACTACCACATGAATGAAATGTGCTGACTTAGTCAGCCTGTCCACAATAACCCAAACTGCATCGAACTTCCTCTGAGTCCGTGGGAGTCCAACAACAAAATCTATAGTGATACGCTCCCAGTTCCACTCAGGAATATCTAACCTCTGAAGCAATCTACCAAGTCTCTGATGCTCGTATTTAACTTGCTGACAATTCAGACACCGAGCAACATATGCAACTATATCTTTTTTCATTCTCCTTCACCAATAATGTTGCCGCAAATCTTGATACATTTTGGCGATACCTGGATGAATAGAATACCTGGAACTGTGTGCCTCATCAAGAATTAATTCATGAAGCCCATCCACATTACACACACAAATACGACCCTGCATTCGCAGAACTCCATCTTCCCCCACAGCAACCCGTTTGGCATCATCGTGCCGCACAATGTCCTTAAGGACAAGTAAATGAGGATCATCATACTGCCTCTCTTTGATGCGCTCATATAAAGAAGACCGAGCGACTGTGCAAGCTAGAACCCGACTGGGTTCTGAAATATCTAAACTCACAAACTAATTAGACAAAGTCTGAAAATCTGTAGCTAATGGCCTCTCACCAACCGGAATATACGCAAGACTACCCATACTCACAGCCTTTCTACTCAAAGCATCGGCCACCACATTGTCCTTTCCGGGGTGATACAAAATGGTGATATCATAGTCTTTCAACAACTCCAACCATCTTCTCTACCTCAAATTAAGATCCTTTTATTTGAACAGATACTGAAGGCTACGATGATCAGTAAATACCACACACGAGACACCGTAGAGGTAATGCCTCCAAATCTTTAGCGCATGAATAATGGCTGCCGATTCTAAGTCATGAACATGATAATTCTTCTCGTGAAATTTCAATTGCCGCGACGCATAAGCAATTACCTTGCCATCTTGCATTAATACTGCACCAAGACCAATGTGAGAGGCGTCACAATATACCGTATACGATCCTGAACCTGTGGGTAATACCAACACTAGCGTTGTAGTCAAAGCGGTCTTGAGCTTTTGAAAGCTCAACTCACACTCGTCTGACCATCTAAATGGGGCACCCTTCTAGGTCAATCTGGTCTTAATAGTTGTTCATAATCTATTACAGAATCGTCAATTAACTTCATGTTAAAAAGAATCTTGTTTCAAACCTTCACAATACTAATAACGAGATGCGAGGCATGAAGACCTCATAATTATTTACCCGAATTAATGAGTCACATTTAACGTCACTTGGGCGGGCACCTTCCTCGTAGGTTAAAACTTAATATTACAACACAAATTTGGCAAGTATGCACAGAGAATTTCATACAAATATTTTTAAATAAGCCTAGCAGGCATGCCTCCCTATTAATACTATCGTACAAATTTAATTTCACATGGGAGAATTTAAACACAAGAAATTTTTTATCACAAGGATCTCGTCCTTATATAACTTCCACCGCATCTCATAGTCCGGTTTAAATATATCAATTTATTTTAAAATACGAGGACCTCGTCCTCAGTTTTGAATCACACGTAATATTCACATCTTGCCAATCGAAACTTTGCATTTTCTCCTTTTAAATAACTTTCGTTAAACAAAATCACAACACATAATGAACCCCACACCGGTAGGGTATATAATTCATAATTTGTAATAAATTATGCGGAAATACATCAAAACATACCGAAATAAGTACCAGAAAGGCACATTTAGCCTCACAGATCTTATTAAAGTCCATCATGGAATGATAGGTGTAGTTATCTCCATAAAACCTCCCAACAGAAGTAAACACACAAGTAGATTATAGAATTACGAAGCTCACTCATAAGTGGAGCACGATAGGAGGATTCGTCTTGATACTCACAACCGAATCAAGTTAAGGAAATTATATCTTTATTTTAAATCGAGGTCGTACCTATAACGACACCATCTGATGTAACGACCTCCACCATACCATAAAACAAATATAATAACGGCTGGGTCTCTACCTCTAGGACGCCTTCTACCCGCCTGTCCTCCACCCTTAACTGATCGTGTGGGTGGTGTAGTAACTGCAATGGGGCACGTAGCCTGAGTGCTTTGATGAAATATACCTCTCCCAAGTTTGGGACAATTTTCTCATGATGTTCCTAGTATCACCGTATTCATAACAACCCCTTTGCGGGTTTGGCTGCTCATATTAAATTTGTGCCAGATAACTGGAATAACCATTGTAGGAAACTCATGCCACTGGTGCATTAAAAGAACTTACTGGAGCACCTCGATTAATCCTATGTGCGAACTGGGCTGGCCAACTACCCGAGCCCCTGCCATAATGATTTATACTCGCAGAGTAGAATCCACTGAATCCCCCAGAACCTCGAGACGTCTTGGTCTCCTTAGTTTCCTTTTTTCTCCTCACCCCGAACATGTTCTAATATCTTGGCAATTTCTACCATTAGTGGAAATGAAGTATCAGCCTGCAGCTCCCGAGTCATACAAAATTTTACGATCATAATTAAGTCCTTTAATGAGTCTGTGGACTCACTCTCTGACTGTAGGAAGCAAAGTAGGGATATGACGGGCTAACTTATTGAACCCGATGGCATATTATGACACCGTCATGGTGACCTGATGCAATCATTCAAACCCTATACGCCATGCATTACGGAGAGTCTGGGAAACAAACTCTTTCAAAAGCATTTCTGAGAATCGAGCCAAGTGGGCAGTGTTGTATTGACTGGCCTACCCTCTTCATAGGCTTGCCACAGACACATGTGGAGAATTATCTCTCCCAAGGTCAATTTCTTCTCTTGTTATGGTGACTCAACACTGTCGAGCTGGCCCATTTCTTATCATACTCTTCGATTCTTCTTTGGCGTAACCCTTACCCCTATTTATACACAACGATCACACCAGTAGAGCTCCATACAGGCAAATCTTAGCCCAAAATCTTGTCAACCACTGTACTTCCTACGAAGCACCCCAAAATCCGCAACCGTGATGTCCACGCTGAGTAGATCTTCTATAAATTTAAAGTTGTTTCTCTAACTCCTTTGGTACTGAAGTATAAGATTATTTCGAAGGCGGGCATACCGCAAGTACCAACCTTATCCTCTACAAAATCTCAGGCCTTAAACATGTGTAAATTTTTGGGGAACCTTTCAGTACCACATATATACATTTCAGGCCAAAACTGATATAACACATGACCCCGCAATCCATCCATTGATAGTGGACTCCCCCCCACTCGGTGCGAAGTCATAGTTCACCATATCCGATGGTTCACAATATTAACCTTCACAGCTTGTATAAATCAACCAGATACCAAGGTCCGTTGCATCCCCCACCTGATTCACTGGGTGATCTCTTAATACGTCCGCATCTTCAGTCGAAATCACACGTTGAGGCAATGTTTGAGCATCTCTGGCTCCCTCGTAGTTCATCTGCGGCATCATGAACCGTTGATGCACAACTGATACCAAGTGCACAATGTCATACATGAGTGGATACAAAGGAATACGAGATATAGGTTTTAAGAAAAGATCAATGCCGCAAGATAAGGAATGAAAGAAATGGCATTGTTCCAAAACTTTATAACCTCTGAGAGATAAGTACAGACGTCTCCGTACCGATTCTTCAGACTCTACTAAGCTTGCTCGTAACTCGTGAGACCTAGGCAACCTAGTGCTCTGATACCAACTATCACGACCGAGATTTCCTACCAACGGGACCGTGAAGGCGCCTAACATTTCACTTGCTAGGCAAGCCAACGTTAGAGAATCTTTAACAAAATTCCTAATTTCACCATAAAAATTCTAGATTCTAGGTTGAAATCTTGTTATAAGATGTAAAAGATTGAAGAAAAGAGTTAGGAATCACTTACCAATGATTTGGGGAAGATTTGGTCTTTGGAAAATCGTCTCTTAAGGTTTAGGGTTTTGAAAATATGAAAAATCCCGTCTAAGTCCCTTTTACTCAGCTGCAGGTGTCGCAATTGCGACCTGAGCTTCGCAAATGCGAAGGAACACTCGCAATTGCGATGCCCTTCACAGTCCCGCTACCTTCGCAAATGCGAGGAAAGTGTCGCATTTGTGACCAGTGTATCTTCGCAAATGCGACTAAATGATCGCATTTGCGATCACTGCCCTTCCTCGACTCCCTTCGCAAATGCGAACGAAAACTTGCAAATGCGAAAACTATTGGCCCAACTTCTCTTCACATTTGGATGAGAAGCTCGCAAATGCGAACCTCTCAGAGGTCGAAATTGGGATGCCTGATCTCGCAAATGCGAGATCAGAGGTCTGCAATAATAACAGATGCCCAACAGTGTTTTCCAAGCCAAATCTCACTCCGTAGCCTATCCGAAACTCATCCGAGCCCTCGGGGCTCCAAACTAAAGATGCACACAACTCTAAAAACATCATACGAACTTGCTCGCACAATCAAATTGCCAAAATAACACCTAGAACTACGAATTTAGTATGAAATAAAATAAAATTCTCAAGAACACTTTAAAATTTCTATTTTCTCAACTAGACGTCCGAATCACGTCAAATCAACTCCGTTTCTCACCAAATTTCACAGACAAGTCTTAAATATCATAATGAACCTGTACCGGACTTCGAAACCAAAATACGAACCCGATACTAACAATGCCAAATATCAATCAATTCTTGAAAACAAATAAATTTTCAAACTTTTAATTTTTATCAAAATTTCATAACTCAAGATAGGGACCTCCAAATTCAATTCTGGGCATATGCCCAGGTCCCATAATTTAATACAGACCTACCAGGACCGTCAAAACATGGATCTGGACCCGTTTACCAAAAATGTTGACCGAAGTGAACTAAAATCAACTTTTAAGGCAAAAATTCTTATTTTCATTAATTTTCAACATAAAAGGTTTCCAGAAACCTGCCCGAATTGCGCACAGATTCGAGTTCTAAAACATAAGATGACCTTTTGGGTCATCACACTCTCATGGGCTCACAATGTCATGAGAATAGCCCAAAATGATGATATGATGTATCAATAAAAAATAATAGAGACTATGATATGCACTAAAATGAATATGACTGAGTATGAATTTTCAATATAAAATAAATAATTCACAATAATATGACCTCTATGGGTCCCAATAATACTGTAACATAGCCTCAACATGATTTTTAATATACTTTTCAGCTCAATTTCATTAACACATAAAACTGCGTGGAAAATGCCAAGATTATTTACTACACAATTTCACAGAAACAATTATGTCACAATTTCTATAGTGCACGCCCACACGCCCGTTACCTAGCATATGCGTCACCTCCCAACAATTCACGAAATACATATATTCAGGGTTCATACCCTCAACTCCAAGATTAGAAGAGTTACAACAATTCACAATTCACGTATCCACCTCTAAATGCCTTCTTGTCTCCTCAATTCAATGCCAACGATCCGAAACTGAAATTCACCCCTTAATGTTACTACAACGATCTACTATACTAAGCAACTTCAATCTAAAATATCAACATCCATTGGGACCAACATTAGTAACAAATTCCATAGTTTAGGCCATTTAGACAATTTACCAAACACCTAGTGGGCATACATTTATATATTTCTTAACCATACAAATAGTTCTTCCAACTACCATAATTTACCAATAATTCATCCCACCATCATTCTTTAACAACTTATAATCCTAACATCACATGTGTGACCAACCATTCTCACCCAACCAATAAAATTCCATCAAATAATCTCCTTTCAATCTCTATAATGGTTATGTATTTAAATTGGGAGCTTATGGCTTCCAATCGCCATACCATGAGTTCCTATACTTAATTCGTACTCATATTCCCATAATATATTCATACATGTAAGTATAAGGGTGTAGGATTACCTTTTGGAAGAAATCTTGCAAAACCCTCCTTTGAGTTCTTGAAGAAATTTCTTGAAGATCTATGTATTTTATGTGTAGATTTCATCAATACTAGTGTAGAAATGATAGAATTTCACACTAAAATAATGGGAATTTCCTACCTTGAAGAAGAGGGGAGTTGGTGGTCTTGAGAGAGTGGAGAAGAGCTCCAAATTTCGTCCAAATGAAATGGGGAAAATGAACCCCGAAATTGTTTTGTATTTATAGGCCCAAATTTTTGGGTTTCGGATGCTACCATGGATGCTTAGCATCCCCACTTCACTCCACTTTGAAGTTCGGATGCGGACCTAGATGCTATGGCAACACTTCACTACCAGCCTTTCTTTCCGACGCGGCCTCAGATGCTTCGTATCCGCAGACTCCTCCGCTAGCCTTTGGTTATGTCACGACCCAAAATCTAATCGTGGTCATGATGACGCCTATCGTGGTACAAGGAAAGCCTATTTCCCAAAATATTACTACTAAATCGATTATAAGAATTTAATAAAACAATACCAACATTTGAATTTCTCATAAACTAAATAAACTTTAAATATAATTATAGAAAATACGGAAACAAGCCCCAAACATCGGGGTGTCATTAAGTCATGAGCATCTAAAACTATGAACTAAGATATATAAGCTGTCTAACTTTCCAAAAGAAGAAATGACAAGAGGAGTAACAAGGTCCTGCGGATGCTAACAGCTACCTTGCCGTCTTCAAAGATAGCCGGCCTGAACTCAACGATCGCTGCCTTTCTAACTCACCTGGATCTGTACATAAAGTGCAGGGTGTAGTATGAGTACAACCAACTCAGTAGTAACAGAAATAACTAAGGAACTGAGCAGTAGTGATGAGCTAAGCAGAATAATCCAATTATTATTTCCACAATTAAGTACAAACAGGAGTAGATAGATAACTTTATAAATCAGTAAGACTACAAGGAAAATTAATAGGTAAATGCAGCAACAACAAAAGTAAATGCAACCTCACAGTAATGTCACTCCATCACTCAGCATTCGCACTAAGCACTCAACGCTCTGCGCTCATTGGGGGTGTGTACAGACTCCGGAGGGGCTCCCAAAGCCCAAGCGCTAAGCACAGACAACTCACATGCCATCATAGCAATACCTGGATCCTCACGGTCAACTTACGTGCTACGCGGACAACTCACGCGCTATGGTATCAATACCTGGACCCGCACGGTCAACTCACGTGCTATGCGGACAACTCACGCACTATGATATTAATATCCTCACAACCAGGCCCTCGGCCTCACTCAATCATATACCTCTCCAGCCTCATAATGCACCACCAATAAGGGGACACAACCCACATCAAGTATCACAACATATCAGTAAAATAATAGACACTGAGGTAAATATGTACAATAATTTCAATGACCGAGTACAAATAATGGGAGCATGAATAAAGCCTAAGCATGATCTCTAACATGAAGGCAGGCAAGTTCAACAACAGTAACTACATAAATACAGATGATGGACATGAGGTCTCACGGGACGGACCAAGTCTCAATCCCTCGAAGTATACACCCACACGCCCGTCACCTAGCGTAGGTATGACCTCCAAACAGTCACGTGATATCAAATCTTCGGGTTTATACCCTCAAAGACAGAGTTAAAACTGTTACTTACCTTAGCAGCATAAAATCCTACTCCGGGATGCCCTTGTCTATGGACTCGGTCTCCAAAAGCTCCAAATCTAACCATAATCAGATTAATATCATCAAAACTGGCAGAATAAAAATTGGCCAAAACCCGCCCCCGGGGCCCATGTCTCAAAATTAGTAAAAAATGGCAGAATCAAAACCCTCATCCTCTCACGAGTCTAACCATATAAAATTTATCAAAATCGGACTCCGTTTGTCCCTCAAATCCCTACCTAAAACTCTCCAAAACTCAAGCCCTAACACCCTCAATTTCACTTTGATATCATCAATCAAATCCCAAAAACGAAGATGGATTCATGAAATATAACCAAAACTGAGTAGAGAACACTTACCCCAATCCCTATGGTAAAAATCGCCCCCAAAATCGCCCAAATCCGAGCTCCCCAACTCAAAATATAACCGAATGAACAATCTCTCGTTTTATATATATTTTTCTGCCAGCTATTCTACCTCGTTTTTCATGCCAAACGATCCCAAAACACACTTTTTATGCCTCCAATGGATACCTTGTGAAATTCTACTCAAGTTAGGCTTTTGAATCACTCAATTTGACCTTATAATGAAGGAGATATGTAGGTTTTAATATTTGCAAATTGTGCAGATTTTTAAATACACCGTCAGTGGCAATTTCGTAATTAATCTGAAAAATCTGGCAAACTAATTCTTAGTAAAATGATCATAAAATCCTCATACGATGTCCAAATTCGACGATTATTTTTGCTACGGGTCCGTAATTATGATACGGATCTAATGCATCAATCAAAAAGGAAATCGGAGCTCATTTGTTTCAATATGATATCATTTATGCATGAAGAAACGACATCGAAACATAAGAAAAACGAGCGCAACACAACCCAAACCTATCCGAAACTCCCCTGAGGCTCTCGGAACCTCAACCAATAATTCCAACAAGTGATATATCACTACCTGAACTTAGTCGAACCTCCAGAACACCTAAAACAACACCAAAACACCAAATCGACCTCTAATTCAAGGCTAAGAACTTCTAAACTTCCAAAATTTGCCAACTCAAGCCTAATTCTACCACGGACCTCCAAATTTCATTCCGGACACACTCCTAAGTCTAAAATCACCCAACGAAGCTAATGGAATCATAAAAATCCACATCCGAATTCGTTTACTCATTAGTCAACTTCCGATTGACTTTTCTAACTTAACTTTCTAAGAGACTAAGTGTTCATTTCACTCTAAAACTACTCCGGACCCAAACCTACCAACTCGATACAACTCAACACCGCTGAACAACACATAAAGAAGTAGGAATGGGAAAACAAGGCTATAACTCTTGGAACGACTTCCCGGGTTGTTACAGGTAATTTGGTCATAACTTCTTATAGGAATGTCCAAATGACGAACGGTTTGAAGCGTTTGAAACTAGAATCAAAGACCTTCAAGTTTATAGGTCATACATCACATAAATCCTTATATATATATATATATATATATATATATATATATATATATATATATATATATATATGTAGATATGCTCGTCCAAAATTTGGTCTTGTGCGTACTCATTTGGAACTTTATTCTATCATGAAATTTCCAACTTGACTTGGACTTAGGGCTCTCCTTAGACCCCACATCACTTATAATATGCCTCATACACTTATTTTCATATCCAATTGATATCCTTTATATTAATGGTCCTTGTCTGCACACAAAATAATATAATGAGCGCACATCAGCTTTCTTACTAGCGCTCAAGTACTTCAAAATTTTCGGGGGTGTTACATTCTCCCCCACTTAAGAACATTCGTCCTCGAATGTTTCACAAGTCACTTCTAAGAATAGAGTTATCCTTCTACCTCTAACTATTATACTTAGGCACTTATGACTACATCGATCTCATGCTTCCTTTCCAAAATTTCAACTTACTTATGGCCCTTAAAATGTGGCTATCTTTACAAATTCATAAAAATTTCGGCAGAGTTTCCCCTGTAACTGGGCCTATCCACCTGTCATATAATCACCAACATCAACCTATCAACATATCCACAACTTGTCAAAGCATCACCATGTATATCAACATCACAAATCTCAACATTACAGGCATTATATTATCAAGAGTGATATCTGGACATGAGTTGCACATATTTAAATCATAATACATAGAAAGTACTTTTCAAATCACAATCATTTGACTATACACTCAAGTGAGAATATTTTATTTCCTTAACACTTTTGTCCCTCAAGGTGGCCTCCTCGACTTACCGAGTTTGCCGTAACACATTAACGGAGGCAATCTCAACTCCCGAACTTTTCTAACAAGGATAGCTAATAGTTGCTCCTCATAATCCAACTATCCATTAACTTCACCTTCTTAGACATAGACACATGAAATACCGGGTACACGGAGAACGATAATAGGGAGACATCATACTCCTAGTTTGGCATATTCCCTTCATGATTTCATAAAGCATAATGTGACTACACATACTTTACCCTTATTATAAACTCACATAACATCCTCACGGAGAAAATATTGAGAATAACCCGTTCACTTTCTTCAACTCTAAATCTTTACGCCGAACACTCAAACTAAACCTTTGGCAACCTCCAACAATTACTCTAAGATGTTCTAGTATGAAAATGACCATAAAACTTTATATCTAATATATATTTGATCACGGGGTGATGCTTCTTCTTTGACATGTTTGAACCTTCAAATCACTACTTCACCTTATCACGCTTGCATACCCGAGGTGATCCCACATCACCCTATCACATATAGGCCCGACGACACCACATAATTAAAAATTACTAATTTAGCCTTAGCCCATAAACTTGGAATCCAATTTCTAACATCCAAAAACTTCTTTATAAGACCCAAATTTCACATCTACACACTGTATAAATTTGAGGAAACTGTATTAAGATTTAACCATCACCTTAGATATAATCACGCAACATACTATACAACTCGCATATTCGCAGCATCATTCCCGATCATAGTAACTACTCAAAACCAGCCAAGTATTAGTGTGAAACCCACTTTCCATAAAACCTCATTCCAAAACCTTTCTACACTGCCGATGTTATTCTCCCAAATATACCGTAATCAAATTCGATAGTACTCATTCTAGGTCCAATGATCTCATCTCATTAAACCTAACCACTTTATTTACATTCAACCCTAATATTTCCAACCAACTCCTCAAATTTCGTGACCTTCCATTCAAGACTGAACTACCACCTTGCAAATGTAAGTCTTAATCCCACACAACACACCACATCTATTATGCCATCACGTGACAAGTACAAGAATCTCATTATCAACTTTGTGTCACCAGCAAATTACATACTCGATTAGTTAGAAACGTTCCCTTTGCTCCCTTCCATAAGAAAATCACAATACACAATATGTTCCTCACACCGGTAGAGAATATCCGGTTCAAACCATCAAGAACACTTTCAAATCCATTCGCACATAACCAAGCTATCAAAATTGAATCTTTCTAACTCGACCAAGCCACGCGTGTCGCCAAATCCTAGAGTATTGCCAGGAAACACTCGTAAGACCTTGTTATAAGACATCCTAACTTAGAACCACACTGCCCTATGGCCCATAAGCCGTTGTATTCCTTCTTAAGCACCCTATAAGTACCACCACCGAGACACCCATTCTGAAGAGGCCTTATGTGAACTTAAAATTATTCTTTTCCCTTTCTTATACTAGAATGTAGAATCCATAGTCATACAGAATTGCCGCAAGTCCCGACACTATCAAATGCAAATCTTAGATTCTATCCATACACAAGTCCGGAAAAAAAAATTCAATTGCTATATATAAATCTTGGACCTATTAGAACCTTCTTAGGAGTCACCCACTCAGCTCAAAATTGAATTGCACCGCCCAAACGGGCCAAAATACACATGCCCCATTAGCACAACAACACTCAAAGAAATAACCCAGCCTTAACACCACTGGCCAAATTCAAATTCCATGCACATTACATTTTTCGCAATTTACAACTTAATCATTCCATGATTTTTCATATTTTCATAAGTGCATTACATCCCGTATTTAGGAAATTTCCGTACTCGAGTCATCCTCGATCTCAACCTCTGCAGTCATAACTGCTTCACAAGTATGTCTCCTACAAAAACTTAATTTAACCTATAACCATGAAATTGAATTGTCAATAGCAGGCTCCCCCACTTGGCTCGAAGCCGTAGAATAAAATATTTGATAACTCACTATACCCATACCATATTACTGCCATGATACTGTAGTCAGTTCAATGAAAATTCTTCTCAAGCTCATGCAACACCAATCATAAAATACCTCAGTCATCCGCCAAGCTCACATTTATTCTCTTGACAGTCAAGTCAACTTTCTCACCCAGATTCAAATTCAAATCTCAACACATACACTCTGCTGGTAGAAAAGAAACTCTCCACTCAACATTACAAGGATCACACATCCGTAAATTACCTCGCAGGTGATAACCTGCCTGCTTGGCCTCAACCTGGCATCTTCCTATACTTTTTTTTACAGCCACAACTACTACGTAATCACTTAACCTTCTTGAGGCCAAACTCATTGACAAGACATGAGAATTTAATTTTTCCCACAATTTAACAACGTGAAAGATCCTTCAATACACTCACAACTCGAGACTATACGTCAAATCAAGACAGAAATCAAGTACCCAATAGCAAACTCTTGAGTCACAAGTAAACTTTATTCGTCACATTCAACCCATCTGAACACATCTCGTAGTCACATCAAACTTATCATATAGCCATTCAACCGCTCATCGGGCCATAAATTTTCCACTCATAGGGATACTACTAGATATATGAGTCCAAATGTATAAGTCACAACTGAAGATACCGAGCCTAAGCTGCGGTTCAACCATGGCCTCAAGTCCTCCAGACTGGTCCATCACCAAAACACATAATATATATCTCGAACCTCGTTCTTAGAATCACATGCCGACGATGCACAACCGATATCGAGCGCTCATGTGCGCATACGAATGCGTGGAAGGAATTCAAAGAGTTATGTATCAAGATGAATCAATTTTGCACGATAGGGAAAGAAAGATGGGAAGTATATATTCTAAATGCCCTGTAGCCTCTTGAAGATAAGTATGGACGTCATCATACCGATCTGCAAGACTATACTAGACACTTGCTCATGACTTGTAGAACCTATGAACCTAGAGCTCTGATACCACCTTGTCACGACCAAAAATCCAACTAGTCGTGATGACACCTAACCTAACCCGTTAGGTAAGCCAATTACCAACTATCTGATTTTAATAAAATTAATGAGGAAATTAATTAAAAGAAAATATCTAAAACCAATAATTTTCCTCAAGAACTGGTAGTACAAATCATGAGCTTCTAAGAATAGAGTATACAAAGCGGAAATGAAATAAATACATAGTCTGTTTGAATAATACATAAATAGAGATTTTATAAATCTAAGGCTACCCTGAACAAGAGGCAGCTACAATAGGAACGCAGGTACATCTTCAAATCCGGCAACCATCGAACACAGCCACAACGACAACCAATATCTACATGCAATGTGCAGAAGTGCAGTATCAGTACAACCGATCCCATGTACTGAGTAAGTAACAAACCTAGCCTTAGGTTGAAAATAGTGACGAGCTTCTACCAAGGTCAGAGTCCAACTTCCATAACCAACAATAGTTCATAATAATATTAAACAAGTAATACCAGAAGTAACTCAAGAATAAATGCTCACCTAAATCATGACTTCTAAAAATAGTTCTGCTTTTCAAGTACATCAATAAAAACCCAAATCGTTTACCGAAGTTACCAAAAATATGAATTAGTTTGAAAACAGTAATTTTTCCAAAATTCTTTCAATAATAAATAATATATCTCATTTTCTTTCCCAGATAACCAGTGTAAAACAAATGCATCACTATGCCCATCTGTCAACATGTGTGAGAAATCATGAATAATGTGATACCGTACAACATGAGGAAAACATATCTCTATGCATATATGCCATGTGTGCATGTCATGACCCGCGACCCGGTTCGGTCAGGCCTGTTTTCTTTCCCGGATTATTTTAAATACATTTTTTCCCGCAATATTTCAAACAACCCTTTTCCAACAGCTATGGCTATTTCTGAAAGGTTGCAAACCTTTTCAGAAACAATGCCAGCAACTCTATAAATAGAGTTTGAATCCCAGAATCTTTCCTTACGAAATTTTCTGAGCTTCTTCTTCTTCTTCTTCTTCTGCACAATATTTTCCAGTGTGTTTTACGACCATTGAGTGGTTCGCAGTTCATCAGAGGTTTTGGTACCAATACACTGGTGAGTTAAATCATTCTATCCTGGGAGGATATATTCCAGCACCTCGGGTACTTGAGGGGAATAATTTTCTTAAGGATACACTGTGTATTCAGTGGGCTCAATTTATTCCTATACTGTTTTCCAAAATTTATTTTGTTAAACAAGTATTACTAACTTTCTATTTTGTTTTTCCATAAAGTTTAATTGTTTATTATAGCAATACAGAATTATAACATTCTTAAGGAAATTAATTTTTTATATTCTGTATTTTGTTTGTGGAGATTAAAACCTGTGTGGTTTTCTACTCCTTCTGAATTTTACTATTCTGATTTGAAAATATAAAAACTTCATTAGAGTATTGAAATTCGTAAAACAATTTGAAGAACATAAAAACTTCATCGTTTTTCTGTGAAACAATATATAAAAACTTTGGTTTTATTTATTATACATATTGTTTTTGTTAATAACAGTATTGTTTACTGTTCTGATTTTGCTATTAATTGAACTCTTCTGTTGTTTACAGTGAGAAATGGCAATTGATAACGGAAATTCTTCTGCGACTATTGCGGCAACGACGATAGCCTCGTCAAGCCGGACTGCTGTTCCACCGGCAGAGAAATCGGGGAAATTTTCCGTAGCCAACTTCAAAGGATGGCAGCAAAGGATGTTCTTTTGGCTTACCACACTTGGTATGCAGAAATTCACTAGTGAAGAACCTCCAGTGCCTGCTGCGGACATGCCGGATAATGAGAAATTCATGATTGTTGAGGCGTGGAAGCAGGCAAATTTTCTTTGTAAAGGCTATATCTTAAGCGCTTTAGAGGATGACTTGTACAATGTGTACAATGCGATGAATACTTCGAAAGAATTATGGAACGCATTTGAGAAGAAGTACAAGACTGAAGATGCATGCTTGAAGAAGTTCGTGGTTGCCAAGTTTCTAGACTATAAAATGATAGACAGTAAAACTGTTGGAACCCAAGTTCAGGAGCTTCAACTTATTTTTCATGACCTTATTGCTGAAGATATGGTCGTGAATGAAGCATTTCAAGTGGCTGCAATGATTGAAAAATTGCCTCATTCGTGGAGAGATTTCAAGAACTATCTTAAGCACAAGCGCAAAGAAATGAAGTTGGAAGATCTTGTGATTCGTCTCAAGATTGAGGAAGACAACAAAATATCCGAGAAGAAGTCTCGTGGAAATTCAACGATCATGGGAGCTAATATCGTTGAGGAGACTGCTCCAAAAAGTAAGAAGAGAAAGAGGTCTTCTGGACAGACTAAGGAGCAGAACAAAAAGAAATTCAAGGGCAGCTGCTACAATTGTGGAAAAACCGGTCACAAATCCCCTGATTGTCGTCTCCTAAAAAAGTATACGAAGAAGGGACATGCTAACATAGTGGAGAAGAATGATGACATTGATGATCTGTGTGCAATGCTTTCGGAATGCAACCTAGTTGGAAATCCGAATGAGTGGTGGATTGACTCTGGAGCCACTCGACATGTTTGTGCTGTCAAGGAAGCATTTGCGACTTACTCTACAGCTGGTCCCGAAGAAGAGCTTTCCATGGGAAATACTACAACAGCCAAGATTGAAGGTTATGGGAAGATATTCCTGAAGATGACTTCCGGCAAGGTGTTAACGCTCAACAACGTTCTTCATGTTCCTACTATTAGGAAGAATTTATTTTCTACTTCTTTGCTTGTTAAGAACGGATTCAAATGTGTATTTGTTTCTGATAAAGTTGTTGTAAGCAAGAATGAAATGTATGTTGGAAATGGCTACCTCACAGAGGGCCTCTTCAAACTAAATGTAATGGTTGTTGACAGTATGAATAAAATTGCAGCTTCTTCTTATTTATTGGAGTCAAATGATTTATGGCATATTCGTTTAGGACATGTCAATTACAAAACCTTGCGAAAGTTAATTAATTTAGAAGTGTTGCCTAAATTCGAGTGTAATAAATCAAAATGTCAAATATGTGTTGAGTCTAAGTTTGTAAAACATCATTATAAGTCTATTGAAAGGAATTCAAATCCTTTAGACTTAATTCATACTGACATTTGTGATATGAAGTCGACACCATCTTGAGGTGGGAAGAAGTATTTTATTACTTTTATTGATGACTGCACTCGATATTGTTATGTTTATTTCCTTAATAGTAAGGATAAAGCAATTGAAGCATTTAAGCAATACAAGAATGAAGTAGAGAATCAATTGAATAAAAAGATCAAAATGATTAGAAGTGATAGGGGTGGAGAATATGAATTTCCATTTGCAGAAATATGTTCGGAATATGGAATTATCCATCAAACTACTGCACCTTACACACCTCAATCCAATGGAATTGCGAAAAAGAAAAATTGGACATTAAAGGAAATGATAAATTCTTTATTAATAAGTTCCGGATTACCGCAGAGTTTGTGGGGCGAAGCTATCCTTACAGCTAACCGAATACTCAACAGAGTACCCCACAGCAAAACGGAATCTATTTCATATGAAAAATGGAAAGGAAGAAAACCCAACTTGAAATATTTCAAAGTGTGGGGGTGTCTAGCAAAGGTACAAGTTCCTTTACCTAAAAGGGTTAAAATCGGACCAAAAACTGTTGATTGCATTTTCATTAGATATGCTACAAACAGTAAAGCATGTCGGATTTTGGTTCATAAATCCGATAATCCCGAAATTCATGTTAATACGGTAATGAAAATGCTGAATTCTTTGAAAGCATCTATCCGTATAAAACTGAATTTTAGTCGTTAAGTGAAAGACCTAAATGACCTCGGGAAGAACCAAAGGAAAATACTCCAAGTATAGAAGATCCAAGGCGTAGCAAACGTCAAAGAACATCTACTTCCTTTGGACCTGATTTTGTGACATTCTTGCTTGAAAATGAGCCTCAAACTTTTAAAGCAGTTATGTCATCTTCTGATTTAGCGTTTTGGAAAGAGGCAGTCAATAGTGAGATTCAATCAATTTTGGATAACCATACATGGGAATTGGTAGATCTTCCTCCGAGAAATAAGCCTTTAGGTTTGAAATGGATCTTTAAACGGAAAGTGAAAGCTGATGGCACTATTGACAAATATAAGGCAAGACTTGTTGTCAAAGGTTATAGAAAAAAGGAAGGCCTTGATTACTTTGACACTTACTCGCCAGTAATGAGGATAACATCTATTAGGGTGTTAGTGGCACTAGCGGCCGTGTATGGTCTTGAAATCCATCAAATGGATGTTAAAACAGCTTTCTTAAATGGAGAATTAGAGGAAGAGATTTACATGGAACAACCTGAGGGTTTTGTGGTAACTGGTAAAGAAAAGAAAGTGTGCAAACTTGTTAAGTCACTTTAGGGACTTAAACAAGCACCCAAACAATGGCATGCCAAATTTGACCAAACAATGTTGGCAAGTGGGTTTAAAATCAACGAGTGGGACAAATGTGTTTACATTAAAAACACTCCAGGTCATGAAGTCATTATTTGTTTATATATTGATGACATGTTGATAATGAGCAAACACAAGGCAGATATAAATGCTACTAAGCGCATGTTGGCTAGCAAATTCGATATGAAAGACTTAGGAGTTGCTGATGTGATCTTAGGAATCAGAATTCACAAGACTCCACAAGGTCTAGCATTATCACAGTCTCACTATTTGGATTTCAAAATTGCCAAGACTCCAATTGATGTGAGTTATGCACTTCAAAAGAATGAAGGTGAAAGTGACTCACAACTGAATTATGCAAGAGTATTTGGAAGTTTGATGTATATCATGAATTGTACATGACCAGATATAGCATGTGCTATTAGTAAACTGAGTCGGTTTACAAGTAATCCCAATCACATACATTGGATGGCAATGAAACGAGTTTTGGGGTATCTCAAACATATCCAAAATTACGCTTTGCATTATAACAAATATCCCTCCGTGATCGAGGGATATAGTGATACAAATTGGATCACTGGATCATCTGAAGTTAAATCCACGAGTGGATATGTTTTTACAATTGGGGGTGGAGCAGTGTCTTGGAAATCATCCAAACAAACGTGCATCTCCCGTTCTACAATGGAATCTGAATTCATAGCTTTAGATAAGGCTGGTGAAGAAGCTGAATGGATCCGTAATTTCTTGGAAGATATTCCATTTTGGCACAAACCTTTGGCACCTATTTGTATACATTGTGATAGTCAAACGACAATAGGCAGGGCAGGGAGCTTTATGTATAATGAAAAATCTCGTCATATACGACGGAGACACAATACCATTAGACAACTACTCTCTAGTGGTGTTATCACAATTGACTACATAAAGTCAAGAGATAACGTGTCAGATCCACTTACAAAAGGCCTATCTAGAGAGGCAGTTGAAAGATCATCAAAGGGAATGGGGTTAAGGTCTAAGACAAGTCATCATGACGGTAATTCTACCTAGCAGACTAGAGATCCCATGAGCTAGGTTCAAAGAGATCAAACAAAGTTATGAATGACGGTTCAACATTGTCAAATAACTCAACCCATTCTCGTGATGAAGACAATGCTCAGAAATCGAGGTAAAGCATTAAGGCTTTTTGATGAGTTAACAAAGCTTAATGGTTTTTTAATGATTTGCTAAGTCTGGCAGGATATGACCAGATAGTGTGTCTACAGGATTACACGTTTATAAATCACCTATGTGAGTGTGAAGTGTAAGCCTATTCAAGGGGAATAAAAGTAAAGGCCCATTTCATGAAACCATACGGTGTTCATGGCTTAAACGAACACAACTGTGAGAACCATAAATGGTTAAGGATTGATTATGTGACTTATGTTGTCTAGGTATACAACAAAGCTCGACGGTTCAAAGATATCAAATCTACCGATTGATGAGTATATCCAATATAAGTTCACTACGGAAAGTTCAAAGGGAAACCTACTTATCCAGATGCAATTAATTCTTGCATGTAAAACACACACGCATCCATGCATTCCTTTATTTTATAGCCATTCCCCATTCATGTGGGGGATTGTTGGGATTTTAAGCTTGTGTAGCTTAAAGAGGGTGAATGAGAAATGGAGAGAAAATGAAATATTTGAGTTTCCCTTGGCAAAGGGACATTATCCCATATCGGAGGAAGAAAAGGCTTTTGATAGGTATATATATAATTTCTCTTCTTCTAGCTCTTAAAGAGTTAAGAAAAAGGCAAGCCTCGCGCCGTCGTCGTCGTCGCTCGCTCGGCTCGGCTTCGGATTTGGATTTGGTAAAAGATCGATCGATTGATTAATAGAGTTTGAATCCCAGAATCTTTCCTTACGAAATTTTTTGAGCTTCTTCTTCTTCTTCTGCACAATATTTTCCAGTGTGTTTTAAGACCATTGAGTGGTTCGCAGTTCATCAGAGTTTTTGGTACCAATACACTGGTGAGTTAAATCGTTCTATCTTAGGAGGATATATTCCAGCACCTCGGGTACTTGAGGGGAATAATTTTCTTAAGGACACACTGTGTATTCAGTGGGCTTGATTTATTCCTATACTGTTTTTCCAGAATTTATTTCGTTAAACAAGTATTGCTAACTTTCTGTTTTATTTTTTCAGAAAGTTTAATTATTTATTACAACAATACAAAATTATAGCAATATGTTAGGTAAAGATTAATAGTAAAAACACAAAGACAAGAATACTATTAAGAAAGACAAGACAAATTATACTACTTCATGCTTCATTATTATTCACATAATTTTTACACCCAGTTAGTTAAGCTTAATCACTCCTACCATCTTATCCTTCCTAGCAGCAAAAACATTATGTTAGGCAAAGATTAATAGTAAAAACACAACGACAAGAATACTAATAATAAAGACAGGACAAATTATACTACTTCATGCTTCATTAATATTCACATAATTTTTACACCTAATAACTGATATGCCTTTTTTCCTTGTAAGGAAAAAAAGTAAATATATATATATATATATATATATATATATATATATATATATATATATATATATATATATTTATGTATATAGAAAGAGAGAATACTAATAATAAAGACAAGACAAATTATACTACTTCATGCTTCATTAATATTCACATAATTTTTACACATAATAACTGATATGCCTATTTTCCTTTGTAAATATATATATGTTTTTATAATTTTTACACATATATAGAAAGAGAGATAAAATTATTCTATAAGTAAATATATATATGTTTTTGGCTTTCATATTTACAATCACAGAAGAAAGCTTGAAAGAAACTGTGACCACACATGTTCTATGTGTAATAGACTGCACTAGTTTAACACCTTAACAGTCATAGGGTCCGTGTTTAAATATAAACCAAAATTTACATGTGCCTCCATTTGAATTGCATCATTAAATGGTTAACTAACCGGTCACTTAGGTATACCGATCACCATGGAGTTGCTCCTGTGCAGATGACTCTGTTTTTGTAGAGGCCTTCATGATATGTTCCGATTGTACAATAATCTGGATATTAACCAGATCAATTAGTTAAGCACTTAATTACTCAAATCTATGTTGGACCTATGAGACTCCATTGCTTCTCCCTCATTGGCTACTGGTACGTAGTTCTGAGTTTAACGTCATCAGCTCGACTTATTGAGTATGGAATTCATCACTCTATCAGAGTGACTGATGGTTATTGCTCAAAATATCCTCCAAAGTACAATTTGAGTCTTTGACCATTTACCTTAAATTTGTCTGCTCCACTGTTTTGTTGAATTTCAATTGCTCCATAAGGAGTAACATCTGTAACATTATTGTAACGACCCGACTTGTCGTTTTAAGAATTAATGCCCCGTTTAGTGGCTTAAGGTCTCGAACAGCTTCGCAATATGTATTATGAACCGCGGGTGTGGTCGAGTTTGATTTACAGAAGATTCGGAATTTAATTAAAAGAGCAATTCTTATTTAGAAGCTTAAATGGAAAGAGTTGACCGGAGAGTTGACTTTTGAGAAAACGACCCAGAATAGAATTTTGAGGATGGAAATAGCTTCGTATGATGATTTCGGACTTAGGCATATGTTCGGATTTGGATTTGGAAGTCCGTAGGACAACTAGACACATTTTGGCGAAAGTTGGAAAATATAAGATTTTGGAAAAGTCCGACCGAAGGGTGAATTTTTGATAATGAGGTCGGATTTCGATTCCGGAAATGGGAATAACTCCATTAAGTCAATTATAACTTGTGTGCAAAATTTGAAGTCATTCCGGATTGATTTGATACGTTTCGACGCAAAATATAGAAGTTGGAAGATTTGAAAACTTATAATTCGATTCGATGTACGATTCGTAGTTTCGGCATTGTTTGACATGGTTTGAAGCCTCCACTAAGTTCGTATTGTATTTTGGGATGTGTTGTTATATCTGGTTGAGGTCCCGAGGGGCTTGGGTGTATATTTTGGGTCATTGGTTGAGAGATTAGTAAAGTTAAGAAATTTGAGAGTTTGACCATGGTCAATATCGGGTCAAGACAACCTCTTTTCAGTGTTTTGAGTGTGCGAGCAGATCCGTAACGTGGTTTATGATTGAAATTCATATATGGTTTGTGTCCGGGAGGTTCCGGATGAGTTTCGGGAGTGCTGAGGCAAAAAGGGAAGTGCGGACCTCAGGGGAATTGTGCGGACTGCACAATTTTGGTGTGGACCGCACTCCAGTCCGCAGTGTAGTTCGCGGACCGCACAATTTTGTGTGCGGCCGCACTCAAAAACTCTCAGATTCGCTGGTCCGCCTTCGAAAGCTCATATCTTTTGATCTACAAGGAATTTTGAGATGATTTAAAAATGAAAGTTGTAGCCCTTCGTGTCTAGTTTCCAGAAAGGTAAAAAACTCATAATCTGGACATATGTAGAGAAAGATATGGCCAATTTACTGAAGCCTGGTAGAGGAGAAGGCTGTGAAGTGCGACCACACCATTTTTGTGCGACCGCAGGAGCTGGGGATGTGCGGCCCTGCCATTTTTGTGCAGACCGTACATTGGAAGTTCAGAGGATGTACTATATATCCGAAGTTTAGGTTATTATTTCATTTTTGGACTTTGGGAGCTCGGTTTGAGGCGATTGTTCGTGGTTTTTTCAAGAAATTCATCGGGGTAAGTGATTCTAACTCGGATTTAGTTAATATACATGAATATATTACTGATTTCATCATTTAATTAGTGCTTTCAGATGAAAATTTGGGGAAAAATTATAGAAACTTCATAAAGCACAAATTTAAGATTTGAGGGTCCATTTGACATCGGAATTTGATAATTTTAGTATGGTTGAACTCGTATCGAAATGGGAGATCGGATTTCGTAAAAGTTTGCCGAATTCTGAGAGGCAGGTCCTGCGTTGACTTTTGTTGACTTTTTGAAATAAAATTTTAAGTCGACGTATTATTATCCGGAATTGCTTCCGATGAATTTTAATGAAGTTATGCAATTAATTTGGATAGATTTGAGTGGTCCGGAGGTCAATTCAAGCAAGAAGGTAATTTTGGAATATCGACATAACTTTAAAAAGGTAAGTGTCTTGCTTAACCTCGAGTGGGGGAATTACCCCTTAGGCATGAAGTCTTATGTGCCAATTGTGAAATGTGAAAAGCCGTTTACGCGAGGTGACGAGTACATACTCGGGCTTACATGTTCAAAATTTATTGAATTAAAATCTTGGGCAAGTTGTGTAGTAATTTGGATAATTGTTAGTATTTATTAAATTATTTATTTGCCATGCCTAAATCCTTGTTGTGAAATTTATTTTTATATGACAATTTGATGTGGTTGTTACTTGAAGATTTATGTAATTTCGTGAGTATTATCAGTTTGATATTTCTTGATATTTAATTTTGGTATGAATTTTCCCATGCAAATAATTAATTAAGCAAGTTTAAAAAGAAGTGTTAATATAATTATCTAAATTTGAATTTAATGAAGGCTTTGCTTTATGTTGAGTAATTTCTATCTCTATTGATTGTTTTTGGGTGTTATACACATTGTGTGGAGCCTTTGGCTATTTGTTGTGAAATTAATTGACTTGGTTGTAGCTTTGGAATTTGGTTGTGGCCATTGGGAAAATTGTGATATGAATTGATTTTTTTAGGTTGCCATGATAATTTCCCGTGTAAATTGTTGTGTTGTGTTAATTATTATTTTGAGGATATAAGAGTAGTATTTCACCGTTAATATTGTGTGGGTATAAGGGTGGCATTTCACTGTGGTTGTATTTGTTGGAATATTGTCTGGGCGGAGCGATTAGGGAGGCAATAGGAGCGATAAGGGTGGCTATTGATAATGTCTGGACGGAGCGATAAGGGTGGCTATAGGAGTGATAAGGGTGGCAATAGGAGCGATAAGGGTGGCTATTGTCAGGGACAATATGTGATGATGTGGGGTTGTGGTGTGGTAATTTTCATGTGATGTTGTGATTTTCTTGTGTTTATTTTTATACCTTGCGCAATTCGTCTTGTTGTTGGTAAATTAATAACAATCTGAATTATGTTGAAATTGAGAGCTTGTGGCTATTGCCAGGCTGATTATAAAATGAAATGTGGGCACGAGGTGCTGTGAGTAAATAATGAGGATATTGGTACGTGAATTGTTCGTGCAGCTGTGATATGAAATGTGGGCACGAGGTGCTGTGATGAAATGATAATGATATTTGGCACGTGAATTGTCCGTGCAGTTGTGATATGAAATGAGGGCACGAGGTGCCGGGGAAGTATGATGATTTAATTATGGGCACGAGGTGCCGTGAAAATATGAAAAATGGGCTGAGACCCGTGTTTACGAAAAATATGAAAATGGGCTGAGACCCGTATTTTTATGATTTTGAAATGAGGTGTCACATGGTGACTCTTTAATCGAAAGAATTATATTCAAAATATTTATTTGAAAGGATTTTTATTCAAGAAAGTATTATATGAAAGAATTGTATTTGAAAGATATTTATTCGACGAAATTATATTTGAAAAAGCGTTTTATTCGTAAGAACTATATATGGAAGATATTTAATTGAAGAACTTGATTTAACTGGGTGTAATTATATTTATTAATTGTTGAGCGATATTAATGGTGATTTTATTGTCTTATTGTGCATATCATTGGTTGTTTTATGTTGCCTTATCGTTATTTGTTTCCTATTATTTTGTATATTATATTGCACATGTTATTAGACTAGTGAGTGTCTTGACTGTATCTCGTCTCTACTCCATTGAGGTTAGTCTTGATACTTACTGGGTAACGACCGTGGTGTGCTCATACTACACTTTTGCATATTTTTGTGCAGAGCCAGGTATTGGAGAAATCGGGTTTGAGCAGAGTTAAAGCGGGATCGTAAGGATTCAAGGTAGAGCTGCTTGGTCGCCGCAGTCCCTTGGAGTCTTTTCATTTCATTGTACTATTAATTTTTAATAAAATAGTATTGTATATTCGGTCCTCGTAATCATTACATGTATTTAGTTAGAGTTCGTGACTCGGTACTACTAGTCTTGGGAAGGTTGTATATTTATATTTGTTCCGCTGTTAGTTTTGATTATTTATTTAATTAAAAAAAATGGCTTCAAAATGTAATTAGAATCGGCTTACCTAGTCTTAGAGACTAGGTGCCATCACGACGCTTGTGGTGGAATTTCGGGTCGTGATAATTATAAGGACCTGTTCACCTGGATTTTAATTTTCCTAGAAATAGCCTCAGCCTGCTATTGTAAAGAAGTACTTGATCTCCAATATTAAAACTTTTTTGTCGCATCAAATTGTCATGCCATTTTTTTGTTTTTTCCTTAAAGTTTTTTGTATTTTCATATGCTTCCAACCTCAGTTCTTCCAATTCATTAACCTGAAAAAATCTCTTTTTACCAGCAGAAGTTAATTCAAAGTTTAATGCTTTCAGTGCCCAAAAAGTTTTGTATTCTAATACAACCGACAAATGGCAAGCCTTTCCAAAGACTAATTTATATGGGGATGTTCCAATTGACATTTTGAACTCTGTTCCGTATGCCCATAATGCATCATCTAATTTTAAAGATCAGGCTTTTCTTGAAATTTCAACCGTCTTTTCAAGAATTCTTTTTAACTCGCGGTTGGAAACTTCAACTTGCCCCTGTGTTTGAGCATGATATGGTGTTCCAGTTTTGTGAGTCACACCATATTTTGATAGCAAAGCAGAAAATTGCCTATTCATGAAATGAGTTCCTTGATCACTAATGATGACTCGAGGAGTGCCAAATCTAGTAAAAATATTTTTTCTAAGAAAATTACACACTGTATGAGCATCATTCTTCCTTGTGGGGGATGGCTTCAACCCATATTGATACATAATCCACAACCACAAGGATATATTCAAAAGAATGAGAAGAATGAAAAGGACCCATGAAATCTATTCCCCAAACATCAAATATTTCACATACTTGTATTGATTATAATGGTATCTCATCTCTCTTAGTGATATTACCTATTTTCTGACACCTGTCACATTGTGCAACATATGCTCGGGCATCTTTAAAGAGTGTTGGCCAGAAAAATCCGGCCTCCAATACTTTAAATGCCGTACGGTTTGCAGCATAATGACCTCCAATTGCTCCATCATGACAGTGATACAAAATTTTGGTCATCTCTTCTTCAGGTACACACCTCCTGATGGTATTATCTGCGCAAATTTTGAACAAATAAGGTTCATTCCAAAAATATTACTTAGCATCAGAAATAAGTTTTTTTCTCTGTTGCTAAGAGAGATCTTGGGGTGTCCATCTTTCTGTAATGACCCAACCAATCATTTTAACTTTTAGAACCCCGTTCCCTAAATTAAAACTTCCCGTATGTACTTTTAATGATTTATGACTTGCGGGGATGGTTGGTTCGGGACTTGGAAGTGTTCGGGTTGAAATCGAAACACTTGGTTCCTTAAGTTGGCCTTAAAGTGCTAAGTTTGACTTCGGTCAATATTTTGAGAAAACGACCCCGGAATAGGGATTTGACGGTTCCAATAGCTCCGTATGGTGATTTTGGACTTAGGAGCATGTTCGAAATTTTATTTGGAAGTCCGTAGTTAAATTAGGCTTGAAATGGCTAAAACAAGAATTTAAGTTTGGAAGTTTGACCTGGGAGTTGACTTTTTAATATCGGGATCGGAATCCAGTTCCGAAAATTTTTGTAACTCCTTTATGTCATTTATGACTTGTGTGAAAAATTTGAGGTCAATCGGACTTGATTTGATAGGTTTCGATATCGAATGTAGAAGTTGAAAATTTTAAGTTTCACTAAACTTGAATTGGAGCATGATTCGTGGTTTTAGCATCGTTTTAAGTGATTTCAGTTTTCAAATAAGTTCGTATGATGTTTTAGGAATTGTTGGTATATTTGGTTGAGGTCCCGAGTGCCTCGGGTGTGTTTCGGATGGTTAACAGATCAAAAGTTTGACTTAAAACAGCTGCTGCAGTTTTTCTCTTCTGCTAGAAATTCTGGGTTGTGATCGAGCCTAAGATCGAGGCCCAAGATCGAGGCCCATGATCGAGACCCAAGATTGAGGCCATGATCGAAGTCAGGGCTCGAGAGTCATGATTTTAGGCAGGGCTCGAGGGTCATGATCGAAGACAAAGGCTCGAGGGCCATGATCGAAGCCACGATCGAGGCCGAGGATCGAGGTCATGATCGAAGACCTAAGCTCGAGGGACATGATCGAACCACAATCGAGGCCGAGGATCGAGGTCATGATCGAGGACTGCCTGGGCAGAATTATAAAGGAGGGCATTCGTCCCATTCGCCATTTTTAACAAATTGGAGCTTGAGCAGAGGTGATTTTTGATAGATTTTCAAGGAAATACATTGGGGTAAGTGATTCTAACTCGGATTTGGTCAATATACACGAATATATCATTGTTTTCACCATTTAATTAGCGTTTTGAGATTGAAATTTGGAAAATTTTAGAAATCTCATAGAAACGAAATTTTGAGATTTCGGTATCGATTCGTAGTCGGAATTGAGTGAAACTAGTATGGTTGGACTCGTAATTGAATGGGTTGTCGAATTTCGTAACTTTCGCTAGATTTTGAGACGTGGTCCCCACAGACCATTTTTGAATTAATTTCGATTTTTTATTGGAAAATGTAGTATTTTGTTATAGAATTGATTTCTATAATTTTTAGTGATTGTATCCAATTATTTTGGATAGATTCGAACCAGACAAAGTTGGATAATTGTGGAAAAGGCCTTCTAGTAGATTAAATTAGAGCAAATTGAGGTAAGTCTCTTGTCTAATATTGTGAGGGGGAAATTACCCCATAGGTAATTAAAGTAATAATTATTCCTAATTGTGGGGGCTACGTACGAACGAGGTGACGAGAGTCCGTGCGTAGCTGCTATTAATGCTAAAGTCCGGGTAGTTTAGGACTCAAAACATGAATTACTTGTGTAAATTGTATTCTTCGTTTAATTAATATTATTTGATATATATATGGAAATCTCATATGCTTGATTTTCTGTTTAAATTAATTAATTGTTAAGAGAAATTGTTCTTCCTCCCAAATTTATCTTATAATAAATATACTCTCCTTCCGGAGGTACATAAGAAAATGTTCTTCTTTCTTATGGAGCAGGCCGAACGCCTCGATAGGATAGATACATCTATGGATCACGCCGCACGTCCCTCGGCAGTGTACACGACACTCTGGAGCGGGTCGTAAGACCTCAGCAGAAATCATGCCTAATAGCAATAATTATATGATACTTGAATAGTTTATTGCAGCTTGTAAAGCTAATTGATAAATTAAAAATTTATTGGAATTGAAGGAATTTAAATAATATATTGAGAATTGTTGCATTTGAGGGAATTTAATTATTTCTGCTGATTAAATAAAATTATAGTTGACTTTGTGAATCATGCTGAGTTAAATAAATTCTGTTTTATTCTATTTAATATTGTTGACCCTTAGTGAGTGTCAAAGTCGACCATCTCGTCTCTACCACTTCGAGATTAGGCTTGATACTTACTGGGTACACATTGTTTACGTACTCATACTACACTTGCTGTACTTTTTGTGCGGGATCTGAGACAAACACTAGTGGAGGACCTATCATCGCACATCCACGTTATCTAGATGCATAGTGGTGAGTTGCCTTTCTCAGCCATTCTGTAGCTACCAGTGCCTCTTCTTGCATTTTATTCTGTCTATTTTTATTTCAGATAGTATTTGAAGTTTTGTATAATCTACTAGATGGTCATACACTTGTGACACTAGGTCTTGGCACACACATTGGTAGAATTTGGAATTTGTATTATTTTCTTGGATTTAAGTTAATCAGTATCTTTTCCAATTTCTTTAATATTTCTAGAAAAATAATAAAATTACTTAGAAAATTATTCTGAAAATAATTGATATATGTTTAATTTATTTGTTGGCTTGCCTATCTGTAGTGTTGGGCGCCATCACGACCTATAGGTGAAATTGGATCGTGACAACATGGTATTAGAGCACTAGGTTCACGTAGGTCTCACAAGTTATGAGCAGACCTAATCGAGTCTTGCGGATCGGTATAGAGACGTCTGTACTTATCTTTGAGAGGCTATAGGGTGTTAGGAAACTACCTTTCTTCATATTTCATCGTGCAATTAATATAGTACTAAATATCCTTCTCTTATTCTCTCACATATGGTGAGAACGTGCTCTAATGAGGTTCCAGAACAGGGAAGAACTACTCCCCCAGTTGCTAGAGGCCGAGGGAGGGCTCCAGCCAGTGGTAGAGGGCGAGGATGTCCCAGGACTGTTCCAGTTATGCTGCCAGTGGGTCCAGCGTAGAATCCCATTATTGAGGAACAAGGTGAGGTCCTTGTGGCAGAGCCAACTCTGGTGGATTTCACATCTGCACTGGGATTCCAGGATGTTATGGGTCGTATGCTGTGGTTCATGGACAATATGACTTAGGCCGGTTTATTTCCGGCAGACCCAGCCACATCCCAGGCTGGCGGGGGAGCACAGACCCTTACCGCACATGCTCATGAACATGTAGCTGCTGTATATCAGACCCAGGGTGCACTACCCGTGGGTGGAGCCCAGCCAGTGGCAACAGCTACACCTGAGCCCAGGCCAGCTGCAGCTGCTGATCCTTAGAAACTATTGGACAGATAGACTAGACTACATCCTCCTATCTTTGTGGGTGAGAGACATAAGGATCCCCAGGATTTCAGTGATCGGTGCAAGGAGAGACTATATAACATGAGGATATTGTAGTCTCATGGGGTAGACTTTGCTACTTTTCAGCTAGAGGGCAGAGCCCGTAGATGGTGGCAGTCTTATGTTCTTGGCAGACCAGCAGATTCTCCTCCCATGACTTGGGACAGGTTCACCCGTATCTTCCTGGACAAGTATATTCCACCCTCCCAGAGGGAAGAGTTGAGATTTCAGTTTGAGCAGCTCCAGCAGGGTCAGATGTCAGTGACCGATTATGAGGTGAGGTTTTCTGAGTTATCTCGCCATGCACTTATGATACTCCCTACTGAGGGGGAGAGAGTGCGGAGATTTATTGCGGGTTTACATACTGGCATTCAGGCCACTATGGCTAGAGAGGTTGAGATGGGTACTTTTTATGAGCTAGTCGTGGAGATAGCCCACAGGATGGAGGGTGTACGTCAGCGGAGCCGAGAGCAGGTTATGAGAGATAAGCGATTCAGGTATTCTGGAGAGTTCAGAGGTGCTCCGTCTGGGGGCAGAGGTCAGTTCGTGAGAGGGCAGTCTAGCAGGCCCCCATATCTAGCACCACCGCCTCCTCGAGATGCTCCAGTGCGACCCTATATCAGTGCTATGCCAGAGAGTTCTTATCGCCCACCAGCTATTCAGGGTCCTCCCAGTGGGTATTCAGTTCCCCAGGGCCAGACTCTTAGTTAGCAGCCCATCGCACCGAAAAGTTGTTGAGAGTGCGGGGACCCAGTCACATACGGAGATTCTACCCCAGGCTTCGGGGTAAACTAGTGCAACAGGGTCAGCAACCTATGATTACTGGACCAGTTGCTCCACCAGTTGTCCGGCCACCAAGAGGTGGAGGACAAGTGGGTAGGGGTCGTCCTAGAGGTGGAGGTCAGCCGGGCGGAGGCCAGCCAGTTGGCGCTCCAACTCGGTTCTATGCTTTTCCGGCCAGACCAGATGTAGAGGCCTCAGATGCTGTGATTACAGGTATTATTTCTGTTTGCGGCAAAAATGCCTCAGTATTATTTGATCCAGGATCTACTTATTCATATGTGTCATCTCTATTTGCTCCATTCCTAGGTGTTTCTCGTGAGTCCTTGAGTACTCATGTTTATGTGTCCACTCCTGTGGGCGATTCTGTTATTGTGAACCGGATCTATTGGTCCTGTATTATTACATTATATGGTTATGAAACTAGAGCAGATCTCCTATTGCTTAAGATGACCGATTTTGAAATTATTCTAGGCATGGACTGGTTATCTCCATATCATGCTATTCTAGATTATCATGCCAAGACTGTTACCTTGGCTATTCCAGCATTGCCTAAGCTGGAGTGGAAGGGTTCATCTGTTAGATCATTTAATCGAGTTATTTCTTTTATAAAGGCTCAACACATGGTTGAGAAGGGTTGTTTGGATTATCTAGCCTATGTTTGGGATACTACTTCAGAGACTCTGACTATTGATTCAGTGCTTGTAGTTCGGGAATTCTCCGATATATTTCCTTCAGATCTTCCAGGTATGCCACCTGATCGTGATATTGATTTCTGTATTGACTTGGCTCCAGATACCCAGCATATATCTATCCCACCATATCGCATGGCTCTAAAAGAATTGAAAGTATTGAAAGAACAGTGTGATGAGTTACTAGCCAAAGGGTTCGTCAGACCGAGTGTATCGCCTTGGGGTGCACCAGTATTATTTGTGAAGAAGAAGGATGGAACAATGCAGATGTGTATTGATATCGCCAATTGAATCATTATGAGTTTCTGGTGATGTCCTTCGGTTTAACTAACACCCCAGCAACGTTTATGGATCTAATGAATAGGGTATTCAGTCCATATATTGATTCATTTGTCATTGTATTCATTGATGACATTTTGATCTACTCGCGCAGTAAGGAGGAGCATGAGCAGCATATGAGAGTAGTGCTTCAGACTTTGCGGGAACAAAAGCTATATGCTAAGTTCTCCAAATATGAGTTCTGGCTAGAGTCTGTAGCATTTTTGGGGCATATTGTATCGGATGAGGGTATTAAGGTTGATCCCAAAAATATTGAGGCACTTTACACTAATCATCGCAGTTCACAGCATTTGTTCAAGCATAGGGACCTAAATTTGAGGCCACACAGATGGCTAGAATTACTGAAAGATTATGATATTACTATCCTATATTATCCGGGCGAAGCAAATGTGGTTGCAGATGCCTTGAGTAGAAAGGCGGAGCTTATGGGCAGTTTGGCTTTCATTTTAACAGAGGAGAGGCCATTAGCTTTGGATATTCGGTCCTTGGCCAACAGACTTGTGCGACTGGATATTTCAGAGCCTAGCCGAGTTCTTGCATGTGTTGTAGCTCAGTCTTCATTATTTGAGAAGATCAAGGCTCGCCAGTATGATGATCCACATTTAATGGTTCTTCGAGAAACGGTACTACGGGGTGGTGCCAAGGAAGTTACTATTGGAGCGGATGGTGTTCTGCGACTCCAGGATCGTCTATGTGTTGCTAATGTGGATGGACTGAGGAAAATGATCCTAGAGAAAGCACACAGTTCTCGATATTCTATTCATCCAGGTGCTACGAAGATGTATCGTGACCTAAGGCAGCATTATTGGTGGCGACGAATGATAAAAGACATATTTGAGTATGTAGCTAGGTGTCTAAATTGCTAGCAAGTTAAATATGAGCACTAGAGGCCATGCGACATACTTCAGCAGATGACTATACCAGAGTGGAAATGGGACGCATCACTATGGACTTTGTAGTTGGGTTGCCGCGGACCTTGCGGAAGTTTGATGCAGTTTGGGTCATTATCGACATGTTGACCAAGTCGGCACACTTTATTCCGGTTGTGACTACGTATACTTCAGAGAGGTTGGCCCAGATATATATTCAGAAGATAGTTCGGTTGCACGGTGTGCCAACTTCTATCATATCAGATAGAGGCCCTCAATTTACTTCACATTTCTGGAGAGCAGTACAAAGTGAATTGGGGACCCGTGTAGAGCTCAGCACAGCCTTTCATCTGCAAATCGACGGGCAGTCAGAGCAGATAATTCAAATTTTGGAGGATATGCTCAGGGTATGTGTGATTGACTTTGGAGGTCAGTGGGATCGTTTCTTGCCTTTGGCTGAGTTTGCTTATAATAACAGTTACCAATCTAGCATCGAGATGGCTCCATTTGAGACTTTATATGGTCAGCGATGTCGTTGGCCCATCGGGTGGTTTGAGCCCGGTAAGGCTAAGTTATATGATACTGATTTGGTGAAGGATGCCTTGGAAAAGGTAAAGCTGATTCAGGAGCGACTTCGTATAGCGTAGTCCAGACAGAAGAGTTACGCAAATCAGAAAGCGCGTGATTTATCCTTTATGATGGGTGAAAAAGTTCTCTTGAAGGTTTCGCCGATGAAGGGATCATGAGATTCGGGAAGAAGGGAAAGTTGAGCCCAAGGTTTATATGCCCATTTGAGGTGTTGAGACGAGTTGGGGAGGTTTCTTATGAGCTTGCCTTGCCTCTTAGTCTATCAGGAGTTCATTCGGTTTTCTATGTATCAATGCTTCAGAAGTATCATGCCGACCTATCACATGTGTTAGACTTCAGCACAGTTCAACTAGATAATAGCTTGGGTTATGAAGAGGAGCCAGTTGTCATTGTTGATAAACAGGTTCACCAGTTGAGGTCCAAGAGGATTTCTGTAGTAAAAGTCCAGTAGAGGGGCCAACCAGTCGAGGAAGCGATTTGGGAGGCCGAGGAAAATATGCGGAGCACATATCCACACTTCTTCAGCACTTCAGGTATAATTCTAAACCCGTTCGAGGACGAATGTTTGTTTAAGAGGTGGAGAATGTAATGACCCAACTAGTCATTTTAACTTTTAGAACCCTGTTCCCTAAAATAAAACTCCCTTTATTTACTTTTAATGATTTATGAGTTGCCGGGATGGTTAGTTCGGGATTTGGAAGTGTTCGGGTTGAAATCGGAACACTTGGTTCCTTAAGTTGGCCTTAAAGTGCTAAGTTTGACTTCGGTCAACATTTTTAGAAAACAGCCCCGGAATCGGGATTTGACGGTTCCAATAGCTCTGTATGGTGATTTTGGACTTAGGAGCGTGTTCGAAATTTTATTTGGAAGTCCGTAGTTAAATTAGGCTTGAAATGGCTAAAACAAGAATTTAAGTTTGAAAGTTTGACCGGGGAGTTGACTTTTTGATATCGGGGTCATAATCCAGTTCTGAAAATTTTCATATATCCGTTATGTCATTTATGACTTGGGTGCAAAATTTGAGATCAATCAGACTTGATTTGATAGGTTTTGACATCGAATGTCAAAGTTGAAACTTTTAAGTTTCATTAAACTTGAATTGGAGCATGATTCGTGGTTTTAGCGTTGTTTTATGTGATTGGAGTTTTCAAATAAGTTAGTATGATGTTTTAGGAATTGTTGGTATATTTGGTTGAGGTCCCGAGGGCCTCGAGTGAGTATCAGATGGTTAACGGATCAAAAGTTGGACTTAAAACAGCTGCTGCAATGTTTCTCTTATGCTGGAAATTATGGGCTGTGATCGAGCCTAAGATCGAGGCCCAAGATCAAGGCCCAGGATCGAGACCCAAGATCGAGGCTATGATTGAGAGTCATGATCGAAGGCAGGGCTCGAGGGTCATGATCGAAGACATAGGCTCGAGGGCCATGATCGAAGCCACGATCGTGGCCGAGGATCGAGGTCATGATCGAAGACCAAATCTCGAGGGCCATGATCGAACCACAATCGAGGCCGAGGATCGTGGTCATGATCAAGTGCTGCCTGGGAAGAATTATAAAGGAGAGCATTCGTCCCATTCGCCATTTTTAACAAATTGGAGCTTGAGCAAAGGCGATTTTTGATAGATTTTTAAGGAAAGACATTTGGGTAAGTGATTCTAACTCTGATTTGGTCAATATACACGAATATATCATTATTTTCACCATTTAATTAGCGTTTTGAGATTGAAATTTGGGAAATTTTAGAAATCTCATAGAAACGTATTTTTGAGATTTCGGTATCGATTCGGAGTCGGAATTTAGTGAAACTGGTATGGTTGGACTCGTAATTGAATGGGTTGTCGGATTTCATAACTTTCGTAGGATTTCGAGACGTAGGCCCCACGAACGATTTTTGAATTAATTTCGGATTTGTTTTTGGAAAATATAGTATTTTCTTATATAATTGATTCCTATAATTTTTAGCGATTGTATCGAATTATTTTAAATAGATTCGAGCTAGACAGAGTTGGATAATCGTGAAAAAGGCCTTCTAGTGGATTAAATTAGAGCAAATTGAGGTAAGTCTCTTGTCTAATCTTGTGAGAGGAAAATTATCTCATAGGTAATTAAAGTAATAATTATTGCTAATTGTGGGGGCCACGTATGCACGAGGTGACGAGAGTCAGTGTGTAGCTACTATTAATGCTAAAGTCCGGGTAGTTTAGGACTCAAAGCATGAATTACTTGTGTAAATTATATTCTTTAATTAATTAATAATTATTTGATATATATATATATATATATATATATATATATATATATATATATATATATATATATATATATATATATATATATATTGTGAATTGTTAGATAAAAATATTAAAAGATAAAAATCTCATACGCTTGATTTTCTGTTTAAAGTAATTAATTGTTAAGAGAAATTGTTCTTCCTCCTGAATTTATCTTATAATAAATATACACTCCTTCTGGAGGTACATAAGAAAATGTCCCCCTTTCTTGTGGAGCGGGCCGAACGCCTCGGCAGGATAGATGCAACTATGGATCACGCCGCACGTCCCTCGGTAGTGTACACAATACTCTGGATCGGGTCGTACGACCTCAACAGAAATCTTGCCTAATAATAATAATTACACGATACTTGGATAGTTTATTGCAGCTTGTAAAGCTAATTGATAAAATGGAAATTTATTGAAATTGAAGGAATTTAATTAATATATTGAGAATTGTTGCATTTGAGGAAATTTAATTATTTCTGCTGATTAAATAAAATTATTGTTGACTTTGTGAATCATGCTGAGTTAAATAAATTCTTTTTTATTTTATTTAATATTGTTGATCCTTAGTGAGTGTCAAAGTCGACCATCTCGTCTCTACCACTTCGAGAGTAGGCTTGATACTTACTGAGTACACATTGTTTACGTACTCATACTACACTTGCTGTACTTTTTGTGCAGGATCAGAGACAGGCACTAGTGGAGGACCTATCATCGCACATCCACGTTATCCAGATGCGTAGTGGTGAGCTGCCTTTCTGAGTCGTTCTGTAGCTACCAATGCCTCTTCTTGCATTTTATTCTGTCTATTTTTATTTCAGACACTATTTGGAGTTTTGTATAATCTACTAGATGGTCATACACTTGTACACTAGGTCTTGGCACACATATTGGTATAATTTAAAATTTGTATTATTTTCTTGGATTTAAGTTAATCAGTATCTTTTCCAATTTCTTTAATATTTCTAGAAAAATAATAAAATTACTTAGAAAATTATTCTGAAAATAATTGATATATGTTTAATTTATTTGTTGGCTTGCCTATATGTAGTGTTGGGCGCCATCACGACCTATATGTGAAATTGGGTCGTGATACTTCCAATCAAGTAATTAGCAATATCTGCGAACCAGGGTGGTTGAGTCACAATAGAGTCAACCGAAAAAATGTGTTCATCAAGAAATTCTTCTTTTATCTCGCTGAACTCAAGGGGAGGGTCTTCTAGCCTAGACAAATGGTCATCTACCTGATTCTCTGTTCCTTTTTTGTCTTTTATCTTAAGGTCAAATTCTTGCAGAAGTAAAATCTATCTTAACAATTGTCACGACCCGAAATTCCCACCGTTGGGACCATGATGACGCCTAACATTTCACTTGCTAGGAAAGCCAACGTTAGAAAATTATTAAACCAAATCCTTATTTTTATTCGGTCAATAACAATAATTAGCCAAGATGAAATATAATAAGTGCAGAATAATATAAAGACTGTATCAATTACTACCACCCGGATCTAGAGTCAAAATTTACGAGCATTCTAGAATTTACTACAAGTAATAGTCTGAAAGAAATACAACTGTCTGAATGAAAGAAACAGTAGAACAAAAAGATAGACGGGGACTTCAAGGTCTGTGAACGCCGACAGATCTACCTTGAGTCTCCGGATAGCGGTCCAATAGCAAAAATCTCGATCAACCCAAGCCGGTACCAAAATCTGCACAGAAAGTGCAGAGTGCAATATCAGTACATCTGACCCCATGTACTGGTAAGTGTTGAGCCTAACCTCGACGAAGTAGTGACGAGGCTAAGGCAAGGTACCTACACATCAACTTGTACAGTTTAACAATGTATATACGAGATAAAGAACTATAGCAGAATGATAACTGGAACCACCAACATATTATAAATCAACATGAACATGAATACAGTAAAGGAAAAATGCACGACATCATCCTTCGTGCTTTTACTCTTAATCTCACCGTAAAATCAATAGAAACGGCACGAAATCACCCTTCGTGCATTAAAACTCACAATATGACACGACATCACCCTTCGTGCATTAACACTCACAATATGGCACGACATCACCCTTTGTGCATTAACACTCACAATATGGCACGGCATCACCCTTCGTGCGTTAACACTCGCAATATGGCACGGCATCACCCTTCGTGCATTAACACTCCCCCTTACCATAATGAAATGCATAAATAACAACATGGAGATAGAATAACAAGTACAAGCCTTACTTCAACATTTGGTTCCACAATATCAATCTCAACTTTGAAATAAATACTCAATTATCACCAGAAAATCCGTAAACATAATAAGAACGAACAATTTAACAAAACTAGTATAAACACATAACAATTAGGCATAGGAAGAGACAATGTAAGGAAAACGGAAGAAACATGGAAAAATTGGTAATTTGGCGGCGCATAACTACTCGTCACCTCACATATACGACGCTCACATGAATTTCACATAGCAAATAGTCTAAGGTTCCTAATTCCCTCAAGTCAGTGTTAGACACAACACTTACCTCGCTCTGAAGGCCACTTAATTCTCAATCACAACTTTTCCTTTGGAATTCACCTCCTAACCACTCGTATCTATTCAAAAATGACTCAATAATATCAAATAATATCAAATTCCCAAATTTTCCTCCAAAAAGTCGAAAAATCGACCCCGGGTCCGCTTGATGAAGACAAGAGGTTCAGACCAAAATCCTTTTATCCATTCACCCCCGAGTCCGAATATGAAATTAGTTTTGGAATCCGACCTCAAATGAGGTCTAATTTTCCAATTTTTCCGAAATCCCTAGTTTCTACCCTAACTCCTAATTCTACCATGAAAATTCTAGATTTATGTTGATAATTCATAAAATGTAATGGGTAATTGAAAGAAAATTGTTTAGAATCACTTACCAACACTTTGGGGAAGAAAATGACTCTTGAAAATCACCTCTACCCGTTTGGTTCTTAAACAATGTTGAAGAAATGGCTTAAACCCGTGTTTGATTCTGTTTTAAGTGGTGGGCGACAATGTGCATCGCGTTCGCGAGGCCACTGTCGCGTTCGTGAAGAGCATTGGCTGCAAGCCTTCGCGTTTGCGAGACAGTATTCGCGTAGGCTACCCCCCGTCCTTCGCGTTCGCGAGACATTGCTCGCGTTCGCGATGAAGGAAAGGCTGACTCCCCCCCAGTGCCTAACACTACGTGTTCGCAATGAGCTTGTCGCATTTGCGAAGGGTAATTCCCCCATCGATTCGCGTTCGCGACCAGAAGAAAATTTTGGCCTCAACAGTTTACTCTTCGCGTTCGCGAGAGGACCTTCGCGAACTCGAAGGACATACCAGAACACCAGAATCTGTAGAAACCAGATTTTCCAAAGTCCAAAACATCCTGTGGCCTGCCCGAAACTCACCCGTGCCCTCGCGACACCAAACCAAACATGCACACAAGTCTAAAAACATCATATGAACTTGCTCGTGCGATCAAATCGCCAAAATAACACCTCGAACTACGAATTTAGCACCAAATCAAATGAAATTCTCAAGAACACTTTAAAATTTCTAACTCCTCAACTGGACGTCCGAATCGCGTCAAATCAACTCCGTTTCTCACCAAATTTCACAAATAAGTCTTAAATATTATATTGGATCTATACTGGGATCCGAAAACAAAATACGGACCCGGTATCAACAAGGCAAACATCAACCAATTCTTAAAACCAATTAATTTTCACACTTTTAACTTTCATCAAAAATTCATAAGTCGAGCTAGGGACCTCCGAATTCGATTTCAGGCATACGCCCAGGTCCCATAATTCAATACGGACCCACCAGGACTGTCAAAATATGAATCCAGGCCCGTTTACAAAAAATGTTGACCGAAGTCAACTAAAATCAACTTTTAAGGCAAAAATTCTTAATTTTCATCAATTTTCAACATAAAAGTTTTCCGGAAGCACTCTCGGACTGTGCACGCAAATTGAGAAGGGTAAAAATGAGATTTTTAAGGTTTTAGAGCGCAGATTCGAGTTCTAAAACATAACATGACCTTTTGGGTCATCACATTCTCCACCTCTAAAACAACTGTTCTTCCTCGAACGGACATAGAAAAGTACTTGAGCTGGTGAAAAGGTGGGGATATTTACTCCGCATATCCGAAACGGACACCCAAGTAGCTACCTCAACATGCTGACCTCTCCATTGCACTCGAACTGAAGGGTAACTCTTTGATCTCAATTGGCAAACTTGCCGGGCTAGAATAGCCACCGGCTCCTCCTCGTAAGTCAAATCCTTGTCCAACCGGACAGAGCTGAAATCTACCACATGGGACGGATTGCCATGATACTTTCTAAGCATGGACACATGGAATACCGGATGACCAGTTGCTAAACAAGGTGGCAATGAAAGCCTGTAAGCCACCTCTCCCACTCTCTCCAGAATCTCAAAAGGTCTGATATACCTAGGGCTCAACATTTCCTTCTTTTCGAACCTCATTACACCCTTCATGGGTGATACCGAAAGTAACACTCTCTCCCCGACCATGAATGCAACATCACGAACTCTGCGGTCTGCATAACTCTTCTACCTGGACTGAGCTGTGCGAAGTCGATCCTGGATAATCTTGACCTTATCCAAGGAATCCTGTACTAAGCCTGTGCCCAACAATTGAGCCTCTCCCGGCTCGAACCACCCAACTGGCGACCAACACCGCCTACCATATAATGCCTCATAGGGAGCCATCTGAATGCTTGACTAGTAGCTGTTGTTATAGGCAAACTCTGTTAGGGGAATGAACTGATCCCTCGATCCTCCGAAGTCTATAACACATGCGTGGAGCATATCCTCCAAGATTTGAATAGTGCGCTCGGACTGTCCGTCCGTCTGAGGATGAAACACTGTGCTCAACTCAACTCGCGTGCCCAACTCACGCTATACTGCTCTCCAAAAGTGCGAGGTAAACTGCGTACCTCGATCAGAAATGATAAACACGGACATCCTGTGAAGACAGACGATCTCACGAATGTAAATCTCTGCCAACCGCTTTGAAGAATAGGTAACTGCCACAGGAATGAAGTGCGCTGACTTGGTCAATATGTTCACAATGACCCAAACTGCATCGAACTTCCTCTGAGTCTGTGGAAGTCCAAAAACAAAATCCATAGTGATACGCTCCTACTTCCACTCAGAAATATCTATCTTCTGAAGAAAACCACCAGGACTCTGATTCTCGTACTTTATTTGCTGATAATGTAGACACTGATCTACATATGCAGCTATGTCTTTCTTCATCCTCCGCCACCAATAATGTTGCCGCAAGTCCTAATACATCTTGGCAGCGCCCGGATGAATAGAATACAGGAACTGTGGGCCTCCTCAAGAATCAACTCACGAAGTCCATCCATATTAGGCACACAACTATGGCCATGCATCCTCAAAACTCCGTCATCTCCAATAGAAACCTTCTTGGCACCACCGTGCCACACTGTGTCTCTAAGGATAAGTAAATGAGGATCGTCATCCTCCCGATCTCTGATGCGCTCAAACAAAGAAGACCGAGCAACTGTACAAGCTATAACACGGCTGGGCTCAAAAATATCCAACCTCACGAACTGGTTGGCCAAGGCCTGAACATCCAATGCAAGCAGTCTCGCACCAACTGGAATATATGCAAGGCTTCCCAAACTAGCTGATTTTCTACTCAAAGCATCGGCCACCACGTTGGCCTTCCTGGGATGATATAATATGGTGATATCATAGTCTTTTAATAGCTCCAACCACCTTCTCTGCCTCAAATTGAGTTCCTTCTGCTTGAAGAAATACTGCAAGCTCTGATGATCCGTGAATAACTCACATAGCACACCATAAAGATAGTGCCTCCAAATCTTCAGCGCGTGAACAATGGCTGCCAGCTCTAAATCATGAATAGGGTAATTCATCTCGTGAACCTTCAAATGCCGCAAAGCATATGCAATAACCTTGCCACCCTGCATCAATACCGCACCCAGACCAATACAGGATGCATCACAATATACTGTATAAGATCCTGAACCTATGGGTAACACCAATACTGGTGCCGTAGTCAAAGCTGTCTTGAGACTTTGGAAGCTCGCCTCACACTCGTCTGACCACCTGAACGGGGCATCCTTCTAGGTCAACCTAGTTAACAGGGCTGCTATGGATGAAAACCCCTCCACAAACTGATGGTAATAACCTGCCAATTCTAAGAAACTACGGATCTCTGTAGCTGATGTGGGTCTAGGCCAGTTCTGAACTGCCTCAATCTTTTTAGGATCCACTTGAATACCCTCTGCTGATACAATGTGACCTAAGAAAGCAACTGAACTCAACCAAAACTCGCATTTTGAGAACTTAGCATATAAATGTTGTCTCTTAGAGTCTAAAGAACAATCGGAAGGTGCTGCTGAGCTCCTCTCGGATGTGGGAGTAAACCAAGATATCATTAATAAACACAATCACAAAGGAATTCATGTAGGGCTTGAACACTCGGTTCATCAAATCCATGAATGCTGCTGGGGCATTGGTCACCCCAAATGACATCACTAGAAACTCATAATGTCCATACCGAGCTCGAAAAGCTGTCTTAGGAACATCGGATACCCTAATCCTCAACTGATGGTAGCCAGATCTCAAATCAATGTTCGAAAACACCTTGGCACCCTAAAGCTGATCAAATAAATCATCAATCCTTGGCAATGGATACTTGTTCTTGATGGTGACTTTGTTCAACTACCGATAATCTATACACATCCTTTTCGATCCATCTTTCTTCTTTACAAACAACACAAGTGCACCCCATGGAGAGACACTAGGTCTAATGAAGCCCTTATCAAGCAAATCTTGCAACTGTTACTTCAATTCTTTCAACTCTGGCGGAGCCATGCGGTATGGCAGAATGGAAATGGGTTGAGTGCCCGGAGCCAAGTCAATGCAGAAATCAATATCCCTGTCGGGTGGCATCCCCGATAGGTCTGTAGGAAATACCTCTGGAAACTCACGAACAACTGGCACTGAATCCATGGAAGGAACCTCCGCACTAGAATCGCGGATATAAGCCAAATAATATAGACACCCCTTCTCGAGCATATGCCGAGCCTTCACATAAGAGATAACCCTGCTGGAAGAATGAACAAGAGTCCCTCTCCACTCCAATCGAGGCAACACCTACAAGGCTAAGGTCACCGTATTGGCATGACAATCTAATATAGCATGATAAGGTGACAGCCAATCCATACCTAGTATGACATTAAAATCAACCATATCGATAAGTAGAAGATCTACACGAGTCTCAAGACTCCCAATGGTCACCACACACGAACGATATATACGATCTACAATAATAGCATCCCCCACTAGCGTGGACACATGCACATGAGCACTCAAAGAATCACGGGGCACAACCAAATATGAAGCAAAATAGGATGACACATAGGAGTAAGTAGACCTCAGATCAAATAGAACTGAAGCATCTCTACTGCAAACTGAAACAGTACCTGGGATAACAGCGTCAAATGACTCAGCCTTAGGTCTGGCTGGGAAAGCATAACACCGGGGTTGGGCCACACCACCCTAAACTACGTCCCTGGGACGACCTTTAGCTGGCTGGTCTCCACCTCTAACGGCCTGACCTCCACCTCTAACAGTCTGGCCTCTACCCCTGGTTGCCTGACCCCTGCCTCTGGCTGGCTGAGCAGGTGGTGCAGCAGCTGGTGCCGGAACCAAGGCACGAGAACTATGATATTGTGAGCTGCCCGTGGCAAGAGGGCAAAATCTAGCAATATGCCTCGGATCACCACAAGTATAACATAACCTCGGCTGTTGTGAGTGCTGACCCTGAAACTGACCATGTCGACCTAAATAACTACATTGATAGCTCTGGAGTGGAGGTGCACTAATAGGAGCTGGTGGTGCACTATAGGCTAGCTGGTCAGAATAAGGCATATGAGGACCACGATCACCTGAGGCACTGTGGGATGCCTGGAGTGCTAAATGAAATGGCATGGGAGGGTGGACTCTACCAAAAGTACCCTTGCCTATAGATGGGGCACTGCTGAACTCACTGGAATAACGAGGTCTCTTGTCAGACCCCTGACCTCCCTGAGTAAGAACCATCTTGACTCGTCTGGCGACATTAGCAGCCGCCTGGAAAAAAATCTCACTCCCAGTCTCCTTATCCATCTACAAACTAATAGGCTGAGCAAGTCTGTTAATAAACCTCCTCACCCTCTCTCTCTCGGTGGGAGGCAGAAGAATAGCATGACGGGCCAAATCCACAAAATGGGTCTCATACTAAGTAACAGTCATACTGCCCTGCTGGAGATGCTCAAACTGACGGCGACACTCCTCTCTCAATGTGATAGGCAGAAACTTTTCTATGAAGAGCTGAGAGAACTGGTCCCAAGTAAGATCAGGCGACCCAGCTAGTCTGGTCAACAAATAATCTCTCCACCATTTCTTGGCGGAACCAGTCATCTGAAATGCAGGAAAGTTGACCCCATTGGTCTCCACTATACCCATGTTCCGTAGAACCTCGTGACAGCTTTCAAGATATTCCTGAGGATCCTCTGAAGGAGCACTACTGAAGTGAACTGGGAAGAGCTTTGTAAACCTGTCCAATCTCTACAAAGCCTCAGAAGACATAGCTGACCCATTACCTGTCTGTGGCGCAACAACCGGCTGAACTACTCCGATTGGATGAGCTGCTGGAGCCTGATACTGGGGAGCTATCTGCTCCGGAGCGGGAGTAGTGGGAGTTTAGGCCCCTCCTCTAGCCTGAGAGACTGTTGGTGCCATGGGAAATGCACCAGTCTGGGCCACACTCTCCATAATTCCCACCAAAAGGACTAAAGCGTCCTGAAGTATTGGGTTGGCAATGAACCCCTCCAGAACCTAAGCTAGTCCGGCAGGAATAGTCTGAGCTAGAATCTCAACATCAAGATTTATCTGAGGCTCCACTGCTGGGGCTGCTGCTCGGGCTCTGGGCTGAGCCCTGCCCCTACCTCGGCCTCTTACATGGCCTCGATCTTGACTTCTGCCCCTCATAGGAGTTGCCACTGGAGGCTATGGTTGTTGCTCAACTGAGGAAGCGATATGTGTTCTCGTCATCTGCGAGAGAATAAGATTAGATGAGTTCAATCAGTATTGAGAAAATAACATCGCACGATAGAGGAGAATAGAACTAAAATTTGTTCCTAAACTTCATAGCCTCTAAGAGATAAATACAGATGTCTCCGTACCGATATTTCAGACTCTACTAAGCTTGCTCGTGACTCGTGAGACCAATGTAACCTAGGGCTCTGATACCAACTTGTCACGACCCAAAATTCCCACCGTCGGGACCGTGATGGCGCCTAACATTTCACTTGCTAGGCAAGCCAATATTAGATAATCTTTAACCAATTCCTTATTTCCATTCAGTAGTTAACAATAATTAACTAAGATGAAATATAATAAGTGCGGAATATCATAAAACTGTATTAATTACTACCACCCGAATCTGGAGTCACAATTCACGAGCATTCTAGAATTTACTACAAGTAATAATCTTAAAGAAATACAAGGTCTGTGAATGCCGACAGATCTACCTTAAGTCTCCGGACAGCGGACAAATAGCAAAATCTCGATCAACCCGAACCGGTATCAAAGTCTGCACAGAAAGTGCAGATGCAACATCAGTACAACCGACCCCATGTACTGGTAAGTGTCGAGCCTAACCTCGGCGAAGTAGTGACGAGGCTAGGACAAGACACCCACATATAACCTGAACAGTAAAATCATGCCTGTGGCAACAACAGTAAATAAAGAAATAACGCAGAAATAATAGGAGGGGAACATACAGTGGGGGAATACAACATAAAGAGTGAGAATAATGAAAAAACAGAATTAAACCGGAAATCCTTAAACGAATCGAGCAATTAAGACAGCAAGGAAAACTGCACGGTATCACCCTTCGTGCTTTTACTCTCAACCTCACCAAATAAAAAATAAGACTGCACGGCATCACCCTTTTTTGCTTTTACTCTATTCCTCACAATATAAATAAATCATGCATGGCATCACCCTTCGTGCTTTACACT